>NW_027478677.1:0-729954 GCF_051014685.1 Ptiloglossa arizonensis | reverse complement strand
CTCCGTTTCTTTCTCCGATTCTCCGTTTCTTTCTTCGTTTCTCCGTTTATTTCTTCGTTTCTCCATTTATTTCTCCGTTCCTCCGTTTCTTTGTCCGTTTCTCCGTTTCTTTGTTCGTTTCTCCGTTTCTTTCTTCGTTTCTCCGTTTCTTTCTCCGTTTCTCCGTTTCATTCTTCGTTTCTCCGTTTATTTCTTCGTTTCTCCATTTATTTCTCCGTTTCTTTCTTCGTTTCTCCGTTTATTTCTCCGATTCTCCGTTTCTTTCTTCGTTTCTTCGTTTCTTTCTTCGTTACTCCGTTTCTTCCTTCGTTTCTCCGTTTCCCTCTTCGTTTCTCCGATTCTTTCTTCGTTTCTCCGTTTATTTCCTCGTTTCTCTGTTTCTTTCCTCGTTTCTCCGTTTCTTTCTCCGTTTCTCGGTTTATTTCTTCATTTCTCCGTTTCTTTCTCCGTTTCTCTGTCTCTTTCTTCGTTTCTCCGTTTCTTTCCTCGATTCTCCGTTTCTTTCTTCGTTTCTCCGTTTATATCTTCGTTTCTCCATTTATTTCTCCGTTTCGTTCTTCGTTTCTCCGTTTCATTCTTCGTTTCTCCGTTTCTTTCTTCGTTTCTCCGTTTCTATCTTCGTTTCTCCGTTTCTTTCTCCGTTTCTCCGTTTCTTTCTTCGTTTCTCCGTTTATTTCTTCGTTTCTCCGTTTCTTTCTCCGATTCTCCGTTTCTTTCTTCGTTTCTCCGTTTATTTCTCCGTTTCTCCATTTATTTCTCCGTTTCTCCGTTTATTTCTTCGTTTCTCCATTTATTTCTCCGTTTCTCCGTTTCTTTCTTCGTTTCTCCGATTATTTCTTCGTTTCTCCGTTTCTTTCTCCGATTCTCCGTTTCATTCTTCGTTTCTCCGTTTCTTTCTTCGTTTCTCCGTTTCTTTGTTCCTTTCTCCGTTTCTTTCTTTGTTTCTCCGTTTCTTTCTTCATTTCTCCATTTATATCTTCGTTTCTCCGTTTCCTTGTTCGTTTCTCCGTTTATTTCTTCGTTTCTCCATTTATTTCTCCGTATCTTTCTTCGTTTCTCCGTTTCTTTCTCCGTTTCTCCGTTTCATTCTTCGTTTCTCCGTTTATTTCTTGGTTTCTCCATTTATTTCTCCGTTTCTCCATTTATTTCTCCGTTTCTCCGTTTCTTTCTTCGTTTCTCCGTTTCTCTCCTCTTTTCTCGGTTTTTTCCTTCGTTTCTCCATTTATTTCTCCGATTCTCCGTTTCCTTCTTCGTTTCTTCGTTTCTTTCTTTGTTTGTCCGTTTCATTCTTCGTTTCTCCGTTTCTTTCTTCGTTTCTCCGTTTCTTTCTTCGTTTCTCCGTTTCTTCCTTCGTTTCTCCGATTCTTTGTTCGTTTGTCCGTTTCCTTGTTCGTTTCTTCGTTTCTTTCTTCGTTTCTTTCTTCGTTTCTTCATTTCTTTCTTCGTTTCTCCGTTTCTTTCTTCGATCCTCCGTTTCTTTCTTCGTTTCTCCATTTATTTCTCCGTTCCTCCGTTTCTTTCTTCGTTTCTCCGTTTCTCTGTTCGCTTCTCCGTTTCTTTCTTCGTTTCTTCGTTTCTTTCTTCGTTACACCGTTTCTTTCTTCGTTTCTCCGTTTATTTCTTGGTTTCTCCATTTATTTCTCCGTTTCTCCATTTATTTCTCCGTTTCTCCGTTTATTTCTTCGTTTCTCCATTTATTTCTCCGTTTCTCTGTTTCTTTCTTCG
Source organism: Ptiloglossa arizonensis (assembly GCF_051014685.1). NCBI lineage: Eukaryota > Metazoa > Arthropoda > Insecta > Hymenoptera > Colletidae > Ptiloglossa > Ptiloglossa arizonensis. Next base: position 728,229 of record NW_027478677.1, on the reverse strand, counting down.
TTTCTCCGTTTATTTCTTCGTGTCTCCATTTATTTCTCCGATTCTCCGTTTCTTTGTTCGTTTCTTCGTTTCTTTCTTCGTTACTCCGTTTCTTCCTTCGTTTCTCCGTTTCTCTCTTCGTTTCTCCGATTCTTTCTTCGTTTCTCCGTTTCTTTCTTCGTTTCTCCGTTTCTTTCTCCGTTTCTCCGTTTCTTTCTTCGTTTCTCCGTTTATTTCTTGGTTTCTCCATTTATTTCTCCGTTTCTCCATTTATTTCTCCGTTTCTCCGTTTATTTCTTCGTTTCTCCATTTATTTCTCCGTTTCTCCGTTTCTTTCTTCGTTTCTCCGATTATTTCTTCGTTTCTCCGTTTCTTTCTCCGATTCTCCGTTTCTTTCTTCGTTTCTCCGTTTATTTCTTCGTTTCTCCATTTATTTCTCCGTTCCTCCGTTTCTTTGTTCGTTTCTCCGTTTCTTTGTTCGTTTCTCCGTTTCTTTCTTCGTTTCTCCGTTTCTTTCTCCGTTTCTCCGTTTCATTCTTCGTTTCTCCGTCTATTTCTTGGTTTCTCCATTTATTTCTCCGTTTCTCCATTTATTTCTCCGTTTCTCCGTTTATTTCTTCGTTTCTCCATTTATTTCTCCGTTTCTTTCTTCGTTTCTCCGTTTATTTCTCCGATTCTCCGTTTCTTTCTTCGTTTCTTCGTTTCTTTCTTCGTTACTTCGTTTCTTCCTTCGTTTCTCCGTTTCCCTCTTCGTTTCTCCGATTCTTTCTTCGTTTCTCCGTTTATTTCCTCGTTTCTCTGTTTCTTTCCTCGTTTCTCCGTTTCTTTCTCCGTTTCTCGGTTTATTTCTTCATTTCTCCGTTTCTTTCTCCGTTTCTCTGTCTCTTTCTTCGTTTCTCCGTTTCTTTCCTCGATTCTCCGTTTCTTTCTTCGTTTCTCCGTTTATATCTTCGTTTCTCCATTTATTTCTCCGTTTCGTTCTTCGTTTCTCCGTTTCATTCTTCGTTTCTCCGTTTCTTTCTTCGTTTCTCCGTTTCTTTGTTCCTTTCTCCGTTTCTTTCTTTGTTTCTCCGTTTCTTTCTTCATTTCTCCATTTATATCTTCGTTTCTCCGTTTCCTTGTTCGTTTCTCCGTTTATTTCTTCGTTTCTCCATTTATTTCTCCGTATCTTTCTTCGTTTCTCCGTTTCTATCTTCGTTTCTCCGTTTCTTTCTTCGTTTCTCCGTTTCTTTCTTCGTTTCCCCGATTTTTTCTTCGTTTCTCCGTTTCCTTGTTCGTTTCTCTGTTTATTTCTTCGTTTCTCCATTTATTTCTCCGTTTCTTTCTTCGTTTCTCCGTTTCTTTCTTCGTTTCTCCGTTTCTTTCTTCGTTTCTCCGTTTCTTTCTTCGTTTCTCCGTTTCATTCTTCGTTTCCCCGTTTATTTCTTCGTTTCTCCGTTTCTTTCTTCGTTTCTCCGTTTCTTTGTTCGTTTCTCTGTTTCTTTCTTCGTTTCTCCGTTTCTTTCTTCGTTTCTCCGTTTCTTTCTTCGTTTCTCCGTTTCTTTCTTCGTTTCTTCGTTTCTTTCTTCGTTTCTCCGTTTATTTCTTCGTTTCTCCATTTATTTCTCCGTTTCTTTCTTCGTTTCTCCGTTTCTTTCTTCGTTTCTCCGTTTCTTTGTTCGTTTCTCCGTTTCTTTGTTCGTTTCTCCGTTTCTTTCTTCGTTTCTCCGTTTCTTTGTTCGTTTGTCCGTTTATTTCTTCATTTCTCCATTTAGTTCTACGATTCTCCGTTCCTATCTTCGTTTGCACGTTTATTTGTTCGTGTCTGCATTTATTTCTCCGTTTCTCAGTTTCTTTGTTCGTTTCTTCGTTTCTTTGTTCGTTTCTCCGTTTCTTTGTTCGTTTCTCCGTTTCTTTGTTCGTTTCTCCGTTTCTTTGTTCGTTTCCCCGTTTCTTTGTTCGTTTCTCCGTTTCTTTCTTCGTTTCTCCGTTTCTTTGTTCCTATCTCCGTTTCTTTCTTCGTTTCTCCGTTTCTTTGTTCGTTTCTCCGTTTCTTTGTTCGTTTCTCCGTTTCTTTCTTCGTTTCTCCGTTTCTTTGTTCGTTTGTCCGTTTATTTCTTCATTTCTCCATTTAGTTCTACGATTCTCCGTTCCTATCTTCGTTTCCACGTTTATTTGTTCGTGTCTGCATTTATTTCTCCGTTTCTCAGTTTCTTTGTTCGTTTCTTCGTTTCTTTGTTCGTTTCTCCGTTTCCTTGTTCGTTTCTCCGTTTCTTTGTTCGTTTTTCCGTTTCTTTGTTCGTTTCCCCGTTTATTTGTTCGTTTCTCCGTTTCTTTCTTCGTTTCTCCGTTTCTTTGTTCCTATCTCCGTTTCTTTCTTCGTTTCTCCGTTTCTTTCTTCGTTTCTCCGTTTCTTTCTTCGTTTCTCCGTTTCATTCTTCGTTTCTCCGTTTCCTTGTTCATTTCTCCGTTTATTTCTTCGTTTCTCCATTTATTTCTCCGTTTCTTTCTTCGTTTCTCCGTTTCTTTGTTCGTTTCCCCGTTTCGTTCTTCGTTTCTCCGTTTCTTCCTCGTTTCTCCGTTTCTTTCTTCGTTTCTCCGTTTCTTTGTTCATTTCTCCGTTTCTTTGTTCGTTTCTCCGTTTCTTTGTTCGTTTCTCCGTTTCTTTCTTCGTTTCTCCGTTTCTTTCTTCGTTTCTCCGTTTCTTTGTTCGTTTCTCCGTTTCGTTGTTCGTTTCTCCGTTTCTTTCTTCGTTTCTCCGTTTCTTTGTTCGTTTCTCCGTTTATTTCTTCATTTCTCCATTTAGTTCTACGATTCTCCGTTCCTTTCTTCGTTTCTCCGTTTATTTGTTCGTGTCTGCATTTATTTCTCCGTTTCTCAGTTTCTTTGTTCGGTTCTTCGTTTCTTTGTTCGTTTCTCCGTTTCGTTCTTCGTTTCTCCGTTTCTTTGTTCGCTTCTCCGCTTCTTTGTTCGTTTCTCCGTTTCTTTCTTCGTTTCTCCGTTTCTTTGTTCGTTTGTCCGTTTATTTCTTCATTTCTCCATTTAGTTCTACGATTCTCCGTTCCTATCTTCGTTTCTCCGTTTATTTGTTCGTGTCTTCATTTATTTCTCCGTTTCTCAGTTTCTTTGTTCGTTTCTTCGTTTCTTTGTTCGTTTCTCCGTTTCTTTGTTCGTTTCTCCGTTTCTTTGTTCGTTTCTCCGTTTCTTTGTTCGTTTCCCCGTTTCTTTGTTCGTTTCTCCGTTTCTTTCTTCGTTTCTCCGTTTCTTTGTTCCTATCTCCGTTTCTTTCTTCGTTTCTCCGTTTCTTTCTTCGTTTCTCCGTTTCTTTCTTCGTCTCTCCGTTTCCTTGTTCATTTCTCCGTTTATTTCTTCGTTTCTCCATTTATTTCTCCGTTTCTTTCTTCGTTTCTCCGTTTCTTTGTTCGTTTCTCCGTTTCTTCCTCGTTTCTCCGTTTCTTTCTTCGTTTAGTGCGTTTCTATCATCGTTTCTCCGTTTCTTTGTTCGTTTCTCCGTTTCTTTGTTCGTTTCTCCGATTCTTTCTTCGTTTCTCCGTTTCTTTCTTCGTTTCTCCGTTTCTTTGTTCGTTTCTCCGTTTCTTTGTTCGTTTCTCCGTTTCTTTCTTCGTTTCTCCGTTTCTTTGTTCGTTTCCCCGTTTCTTTGTACGTTTCTCCGTTTCTTTCTTCGTTTCTCCGTTTCTTTGTTCCTATCTCCGTTTCTTTCTTCGTTTCTCTGTTTCTTTCTTCGTTTCTCCGTTTCTTTCTTCGTTTCTCCGTTTCTTTCTTCGTTTCTCCGTTTCCTTGTACATTTCTCCGTTTATTTCTTCGTTTCTCCATTTATTTCTCCGTTTCTTTCTTCGTTTCTCCGTTTCTTTCGTCGTTTCCCCGTTTCGTTCTTCGTTTCTCTGTTTCACCCTCGTTTCTCCGTTTCTTTCTTCGTTTCTGCGTTTCTATCATCGTTTCTCCGTTTCTATGTTCGTTTCTCCGTTTCTTTGTTCTTTTCTCCGTTTCTTTCTTCGTTCTGCGTTTCTTTCTTCGTTTCTCCGTTTCTTTCTTCGTTACTCTGTTTCTTTCTTCGTTTCTCCGTTTCTTTTTTCGTTTCTCCGGTTCTTTGTTCGTTTCTCCGTTTATTTCTTCGTTTCTCCATTTAGTTCTACGATTCTCCGTTCCTATCTTCGTTTCTCCGTTTCTTTGTTGGTTTCTCCGTTTCTTTCTTTGTTTCTCCCTTTCTTTCTTCATTTCTCCGTATATTTCTTCGTTTCTCCGTTTCATTCTTCGTTTCTGCGTTTCTTTGTTCGTTTCTCCGTTTCTTTCTTCGTTTCTCCGTTTCTTTCTTCGTTTCTCCGTTTCTTTTTTCGTTTCTCCGTTTCATTGATCGTTTCTCCATTTGTTTCTTCGTTTCTCCGTTTATTTCTTCGTTTCTCCATTTATTTCTCCGTTTCTCCGTTTCTTTCTTCGTTTCTCTGTTTCTTTCTTCGTTTCTTCGTTTCTTTCTTCATCTCTCCGTTTCTTTCTACGTTTCTCCGTTTCTTTCTTCGTTTCATCGTTTCTCCGTTTCTCCGTTTCTCGGTTTATTCCTTCGTTTCTCCATTTATTTCTCCGTTTCTCCGTTTCTTTCTTCGTTTCTCGGTTTCTTTCTTCGTTTCTCCGTTTGCTTCTCCGATTCTCCGTTTATTTCTTCGTTTCTCAGTTTATTTCTTTGTTTCTCCATTTATTTCTTCGTTTCTCTCCGTTTCTTTCATCGTTTCTCCGTTTCTTCCTTCGTTTCTCCGCTTCTTTGTTCGCTTCTCCGTTTCTTTCTTCGTTTCTCCGTTTCTTTCCTCGTTTCTCCGTTTCTCCGTTTCTCCGTTTCTCCGTTTCTCCGTTTCTCGGTTTATTCCTTCGTTTCTCCATTTATTTCTCCGTTTCTCCGTTTCTTTCTTCGTTTCTCGGTTTCTTTCTTCGTTTCTCCATTTGTTTCTTCGTTTCTCCGTTTATTTCTTCGTTTCTTCATTTATTTCTCCGTTTCTCCGTTTCTTTCTTCGTTTCTCTGTATCTTTCTTCGTTTCTTCGTTTCTTTCTTCATCTCTCCGTTTCTTTCTACGTTTCTCCGTTTCTTTCTTCGTTTCATCGTTTCTCCGTTTCTCCGTTTCTCGTTCTCGTTATTCCTTCGTCTCTCCATTTATTTCTCCGTTTCTCCGTTTCTTTCTTCGTTTCTCGGTTTCTTTCTTCGTTTCTCCGTTTGCTTCTCCGATTCTCCGTTTATTTCTTCGTTTCTCCGTTTATTTCTTCGTTTCTCCATTTATTTCTTCGTTTCTCCGTTTCTTTCATCGTTTCTCCGTTTCTTCCTTCGTTTCTCCGCTTCTTTGTTCGCTTCTCCGTTTCTTTCTTCGTTTCTCCGTTTCTTTCCTCGTTTCTCCGTTTCTCCGTTTATTTCTTCGTTTCTCCATTTATTTCTCCGTTTCTCCGTTTCTTTCTTCGTTTTCCGTTTCTTTCTTCGTTTCTCCGTTTCTTTCCTCGTTTCTTCCGTTTCTCCGTTTCTCCGTTTCTCGGTTTATTCCTTCGTTTCTCCATTTATTTCTCCGTTTCTCCGTTTCTTTCTTCGTTTCTCGGTTTCTTTCTTCGTTTCTCCATTTGTTTCTTCGTTTCTCCGTTTATTTCTTCGTTTCTCCATTTATTTCTCCGTTTCTCCGTTTCTTTCTTCGTTTCTCTGTTTCTTTCTTCGTTTCTTCGTTTCTTTCTTCATCTCTCCGTTTCTTTCTACGTTTCTCCGTTTCTTTCTTCGTTTCATCGTTTCTCCGTTTCTCCGTTTCTCGGTTTATTCCTTCGTTTCTCCATTTATTTCTCCGTTTCTCCGTTTCTTTCTTCGTTTCTCGGTTTCCTTCTTCGTTTCTCCGTTTGCTTCTCCGATTCTCCGTTTATTTCTTCGTTTCTCCGTTTATTTCATCGTTTCTCCATTTATTTCTTCGTTTCTCCGTTTCTTTCATCGTTTCTCCGTTTCTTTCTTCCTTTCCCCGTTTCTTTGATCGTTTCTCCGTTTCTTTGTTCGTTTCTCCGTTTCTTTGTTCGTTTCTCCGTTTCTTTCTTCGTTTCTCCGTTTCTTTTATCGTTTCTTCGTTTCTCCGTTTCTTTCTTCGTTTCTACGTTTATATCTTCGATTCTCCATTTGCTTCTCGGTTTCTTTCTTCGTTTCTCCGTTTCATTCTTCGTTTCCCCGTTTCTTTCTTCGTTTCTCGGTTGCTTTGTTCGTTTCCCCGTTTCTTTCTTTGTTTCTCCGTTTCTTTCTTCATTTCTCCGTTTATTTCTTCGTTTCTCCGTTTCATTGTTCGTTTCTGCGTTTCATTGTTCGTTTCTCTGTTTCTTTCTTCGTTTCTCCGTTTCTTTCTCCTTTTCTCTGTTTATTTATTCGTTTCACCGTTTCTTTCTTCGTCCCTCTGTTTCTTTCTTCATTTCTCCGTTTCTTTCTTCGTTTCTCCGTTTATTTCTTCGTTTCTCCATTTATTTCTCCGTTTCTCCGTTTCTTTGTTCGTTTCTCCGTTTCTTTGTTCGTTTCTCCGTTTCTTTGTTCGTTTCTCAGTTTCTTTGTTCGTTTCTCCGTTTCTTTTTCCGCGTCTCGGTTTATTTCTTCGTTTCTCCATTTAATTCTCCGTTTCTTTCTTCGTTTCTTCGTTTCTTCGTTTCTTTCTTCGTTTCTCCGTGTCTTTCTTCGTTTCTCCGTTTCTTTGTTCGTCTCTCCGTTTCTTTCTCCGTTTCTCGGTCTATTTCTTCGTTTCTCCATTTACTTCTCCGATTCTCCGTTTCTTTCTTCGTTGCTCAGTTTCTTTCTTCGTTTCTCCGTTTCTTTCTTCGTTTCCCCGATTTTTTCTTCATTTCTCCGTTTCCTTGTTCGTTTCTCCGTTTATTTCTTCGTTTCTCCATTTATTTCTCCGTTTCTTTCTTCGTTTCTGCGTTTCTATCATCGTTTCTCCGTTTCTTTGTTCATTTCTCCGTTTCTTTGTTCGTTTCTCCGTTTCTTTGTTCGTTTCTCCGTTTCTTTGTTCGTTTCTCCGTTTCTTTCTTCGTTTCTCCGTTTCTTTCTTTGTTTCTCCGTTTCTCTCTTCGTTTCTCCGTATCTTTGTTCGTTTTCCCGTTTCTTTGTTCGTTTCTCCGTTTCTTTCTTCGTTTCTCCGTTTCTTTGTTCCTATCTCCGTTTCTTTCTTCGTTTCTCCGTTTCTTTCTTCGTTTCTCCGTTTCTTTCTTCGTTTCTCCGTTTCCTTGTTCATTTCTCCGTTTATTTCTTCGTTTCTCCATTTATTTCTCCGTTTCTTTCTTCGTTTCTCCGTTTCTTTGTTCGTTTCCCCGTTTCGTTCTTCGTTTCTCCGTTTCTTCCTCGTTTCTCCGTTTCTTTCTTCGTTTCTGCGTTTCTATCATCGTTTCTCCGTTTCTTTGTTCGTTTCTCCGTTTCTTTGTTCGTTTCTCCGTTTCTTTGTTCGTTTCTCCGTTTCTTTGTTCGTTTCCCCGTTTCTTTGTTCGTTTCTCCGTTTCTTTGTTCGTTTCTCCGTTTCTTTGTTCCTATCTCCGTTTCTTTCTTCGTTTCTCTGTTTCTTTCTTCGTTTCTCCGTTTCTTTCTTCGTTTCTCCGTTTCTTTCTTCGTTTCTCCGTTTCCTTGTTCATTTCTCCGTTTATTTCTTCGTTTCTCCATTTATTTCTCCGTTTCTTTCTTCGTTTCTACGTTTCTTTGGTCGTTTCCCCGTTTCGTTCTTCGTTTCTCTGTTTCATCCTCGTTTCTCCGTTTCTTTCTTCGTTTCTGCGTTTCTATCATCGTTTCTCCGTTTCTATGTTCGTTTCTCCGTTTCTTTGTTCTTTTCCCCGTTTCTTTCTTCGTTTCTGCGTTTCTTTCTTCGTTTCTCCGTTTCTTTCTTCGTTACTCTGTTTCTTTCTTCGTTTCTCCGTTTCTTTTTTCGTTTCTCCGTTTCTTTGTTCGTTTCTCCGTTTATTTCTTCGTTTCTCCATTTAGTTCTACGATTCTCCGTTCCTATCTGCGTTTCTCCGTTTCTTTGTTGGTTTCTCCGTTTCTTTCTTTGTTTCTCCCTTTCTTTCTTCATTTCTCCGTATATTTCTTCGTTTCTCCGTTTCATTCTTCGTTTCTGCGTTTCTTTGTTCGTTTCTCCGTTTCTTTCTTCGTTTCTCCGTTTCTTTCTTCGTTTCTCCGTTTCTTTCTTCGTTTCTCCGTTTCATTGATCGTTTCTCCGTTTCTTTCACCGTTTCTCGGTTTATTCCTTCGTTTCTCCATTTATTTCTCCGATTCTCCGTTTCTTTCTTCGTTTCTCAGTTTCCTTCTTCGTTTCTCCGTTTCTTTCTTCGTTTCTCCGTTTCTTTCTTCGTTTCTCCGTTTCTTTCTTAGTTTCTCCGTTTCTTTCTTCGTTTCTCCGTATCTTTGTACGTTTCTCCGTTTCGTTCTTCGTTTCTTCGTTTTTTTCTTCGCTACTCCGTTTCTTTCTTCGTTTCTCCATTTCTTTCGTCGTTACTCCGTTTCTTTCTTCGTTTCTCCATTTGTTTCTTCGTTTCTCCGTTTATTTCTTCGTTTCTCCATTTATTTCTCCGTTTCTCCGTTTCTTTCTTCGTTTCTCTGTTTCTTTCTTCGTTTCTTCGTTTCTTTCTTCATCTCTCCGTTTCTTTCTACGTTTCTCCGTTTCTTTCTTCGTTTCATCGTTTCTCTGTTTCTCCGTTTCTCGGTTTATTCCTTCGTTTCTCCATTTATTTCTCCGTTTCTCCGTTTCTTTCTTCGTTTCTCGGTTTCTTTCTTCGTTTCTCCGTTTGCTTCTCCGATTCTCCGTTTATTTCTTCGTTTCTCCGTTTATTTCTTCGTTTCTCCATTTATTTCTTCGTTTCTCCGTTTCTTTCATCGTTTCTCCGTTTCTTCCTTCGTTTCTCCGCTTCTTTGTTCGTTTCTCCGTTTCTTTGTTGGTTTCTTCGTTTCTTTCTTCGCTTCTCCGTTTCTTTGTTCGTTTCTCCGTTTATTTCTTCGTTTCTCCATTTATTTGTCCGTTTCTCCGTCTCTTTCTTCGTTTCTCCGTTTATATCTTCGTTTCTCCATTTATTTCTCCGTTTCTTTCTTCGTTTCTCCGTTTCCTTGTTCGTTTCGACGTTTATTTCTTCGTTTCTCCATTTATTTCTCCGTATCTTTCTTCGTTTCTCCGTTTCTATCTTCGTTTCTCCGTTTCTTTCTTCGTTTCTCCGTTTCTTTCTTCGTTTCCCCGATTTTTTCTTCGTTTCTCCGTTTCCTTGTTCGTTTCTCCGTTTATTTCTTCGTTTCTCCATTTATTTCTCCGTTTCTTTCTTCGTTTCTCCGTTTCTTTCTTCGTTTCTCCGTTTCTTTGTTCCTTTCTCCGTTTCTTTCTTTGTTTCTCCGTTTCTTTCTTCATTTCTCCATTTATATCTTCGTTTCTCCGTTTCCTTGTTCGTTTCTCCGTTTATTTCTTCGTTTCTCCATTTATTTCTCCGTATCTTTCTTCGTTTCTCCGTTTCTGTCTTCGTTTCTCCGTTTCTTTCTTCGTTTCTCCGCTTCTTTCTTCGTTTCGCGGTTTATTTATTTGTTTCTCCGTTTCTTTCTTCGTGTCTCTGCTTCTTTCTTCGTTTCTCCGTTTATTTCTTCTTTTCTCCATTTATTTCTCCGTTTCTTTCTTCGTTTCTCCGTTTCTTTCTTCGTTTCTACGTTTCTTTCTTCGTTTCTCCGTTTCTTTCTTCGTTTCTCCGTTTCTTTCTTCGTTTCTCCGTTTCTTTCTTCATTTCTCCGTTTATTTCCTCGTTTCTCTGTTTCTTTCTTCGTTTCTCCGTTTCTTTCTCCGTTTCTCGGTTTATTTCTTCATTTCTCCGTTTCTTTCTCCGTTTCTCTGTTTCCTTCTTCGTTTCTCCGTTTCTTTCCTCGTTTCTCCGTCTCTTTCTTCGTTTCTCCGTTTATATCTTCGTTTCTCCATTTATTTCTCCGTTTCTTTCTTCGTTTCATCGTTTCTTTCTTCGTTTCTCCGTTTATTTCTTCGTTTCTCCATTTATTTCACCGTTTCTCAGTTTCTTTCTTCGTTTCCCCGTTTCTGTGTTCGTTTCTCCGTTTCTTTGTTCGTTTCTCCGTTTCTTTCTTTGTTTCTCCGTTTCTTTCTTCATTTCTCCGTTTATTTCTTCGTTTCTCGGTTTCATTCTTCGTTTCTGCGTATAATTGTTCGTTTCTCTGTTTCTTCTTCGTTTCTCCGTTTCTTTCTCCGTTTCTCGGTCTATTTCTTCGTTTCTCCATTTACTTCTCCGATTCTCCGTTTCTTTCTTCGTTTCTCAGTTTCTTTCTTCGTTTCTCCGTTTCTTTCTTCGTTTCCCCGATTTTTTCTTCATTTCTCCGTTTCCTTGTTCGTTTCTCCGTTTATTTCTTCGTTTCTCCGTTTCTTTCTTCGTTTCTACGTTTCTTTCTTCGTTACTCCGATTTTTTCTTCATTTCTCCGTTTCCTTGTTCGTTTCTCCGTTTATTTCTTCGTTTCTCCGTTTATTTCTTCGTTTCTCCGTTTCTTTCTTCGTTTCTACGTTTCTTTCTTCGTTTCTCCGTTTCTTTCTTCGTTTCTGCGTTTCTTTCTTCGTTTCTCCGTTTCTTTGTTCGTTTCTACGTTTCTTTCTCCGTTTCTCGGTCTATTTCTTCGTTTCTCCATTTACTTCTCCGATTCTCCGTTTCTTTCTTCGTTTCTCAGTTTCTTTCTTCGTTTCTCCGCTTCTTTCTTCGTTTCCCCGATTTTTTCTTCATTTCTCCGTTTCCTTGTTCGTTTCTCCGTTTATTCCTTCGTTTCTCCATTTATTTCTCCGTTTCTTTCTTCGTTTCTCCGTTTCTTTGTTCGTTTCTCCGTTTCTTTCTTCGTTTCTCCATTTATTTCTCCGTTTCTCAGTTTCTTCCTTCGTTTCCCCGTTTCTTTGTTCGTTGCTCCGTTTCTTTGTTCGTTTCTCCGTTTCTTTCTTTGTTTCTCCGTTTCTTTCTACATTTCTCCGTTTATTTCTTCGTTTCTCCGTTTCATTCTTCGTTTCTGCGTATAATTGTTCGTTTCTCTGTTTCTTCTTCGTTTCTCCGTTTCTTTCTTCGTTTCTCTGTTTCTTTCTTCGTTTCTCCGTTTCTTTCTTCGTTTCTCCGTTTCTTTCTTCGTTTCGCGGTTTATTTATTCGTTTCTCCGTTTCTTTCTTCGTTTCTCTGCTTCTTTCTTCGTTTCTCCGTTTATTTCTTCGCTTCTCCATTTATTTCTCCGTTTCTCCGTTTCTTTGTTCGTTTCTCCGTTTCTTTCTCCGTTTCTCGGTCTATTTCTTCGTTTCTCCATTTACTTCTCCGATTCTCCGTTTCTTTCTTCGTTTCTCAGTTTCTTTCTTCGTTTCACCGTTTCTTTCTTCGTTTCCCCGATTTTTTCTTCATTTCTCCGTTTCCTTGTTCGTTTCTCCGTTTATTTCTTCGTTTCTCCATTTATTTCTCCGTTTCTTTCTTCGTTTCTCCGTTTCTTTGTTCGTTTCTCCGTTTCTTTCTTCGTTTCTCCGTTTCTTTCTTCGTTTCCCCGTTTCTTTCTTCGTTTCCGCGTTTCTTCCTTCGTTTCTCCGTTTCTTTCTTCGTTTCTCCGTTTCTTTGTTCGTTTCTCCGTTTCTTTCTTCGTTTCTCCGTTTCTTTCTTCGTTTCACCGTTTCTTTCTTCCTTTCTCCGTTTATTTCTTCATTTCTCCGTTTCTTTCTTCGTTTCTTTCTTGGTTTCTCCGTTTCTTTCTTCGTTTCTCCGTTTATTTCTTCGTTTCTCCATTTATTTCTCCGGTTCTTTCTTCGTTTCTCCGTTTCTTTCTTCGTTTCTCCGTTTCTTTCTTCGTTTCTCCGATTCTTTCTTCGTTTCTCCGTTTCTTTCTTCGTTTCTCCGTTTCTTTCTTCGTTTCTCCGTTTCTTTCTTCGTTCCTCCGTTTCTTCCTTCGTTTCTCCGTTTCTTTCTTCGTTTCTCCGTTTCTTTCTTCGTTTCTCCGTTTCTTTCTTCGTTTCTCCGTTTCTTTGTTCGTTTCTCCGTTTATTTCTTTTTTTCTGCATTTATTTCTCCGTTTCTTTCTTCGTTTCTCCGTTTCTTTCTTCGTGTCTCCGTTTCTTTCTTCGTTTCTTCGATTCTTTCTTCGTTTGTCCGTTTCTTTGTCTGTTTCTCCGTTTCTTTGTTCGTTTCTCCGTTTCTTTCTTCGTTTCTCCGTTTCTCTGTTCGTCTCTCCATTTATTTCTCCGTTTCTTTCTTCGTTTCTCCGTTTCTATCTTCGTTTCTCCGTTTCTTTCTTCGTTTCTCCGTTTCATGCTTCGTTTCTGCGTATCATTGTTCGTTTCTCTGTTTCTTCTTCGTTTCTCAGTTTCTTTCTTCGTTTCTCTGTTTCTTTCTTCGTTTCTCCGTTTCTTTCTTCGTTTCTCCGTTTCTTTCTTCGTTTCGCGGTTTATTTAGTCTTTTCTCCGTACCTTTCTTCGTTTCTCCGTTTCTATCTTCGTTTCTCCGTTTCTTTCTTCGTTTCTCCGTTTCATGCTTCGTTTCTGCGTATCATTGTTCGTTTCTCTGTTTCTTCTTCGTTTCTCCGTTTCTTTCTTCGTTTCTCTGTTTCTTTCTTCGTTTCTCCGTTTCTTTCTTCGTTTCTCCGTTACTTTCTTCGTTTCGCGGTTTATTTATTCGTTTCTCCGTTTCTTTCTTCGTTTCTCCATTTATTTCTCCGTTTCTTTCTTCGTTTCTCCGTTTCTTTCTTTGTTTCTCCGTTTCTTTGTTCCTTTCTCCGTTTCTTTCTTTGTTTCTCCGTTTCTTTCTTCATTTCTCCATTTATATCTTCGTTTCTCCGTTTCCTTGTTCGTTTCTCCGTTTATTTCTTCGTTTCTCCATTTATTTCTCCGTATCTTTCTTCGTTTCTCCGTTTCTGTCTTCGTTTCTCCGTTTCTTTCTTCGTTTCTCCGCTTCTTTCTTCGTTTCGCGGTTTATTTATTCGTTTCTCCGTTTCTTTCTTCGTGTCTCTGCTTCTTTCTTCGTTTCTCCGTTTATTTCTTCTTTTCTCCATTTATTTCTCCGTTTCTTTCTTCGTTTCTCCGTTTCTTTCTTCGTTTCTACGTTTCTTTCTTCGTTTCTCCGTTTCTTTCTTCGTTTCTCCGTTTCTTTCTTCGTTTCTCCGTTTCTTTCTTCATTTCTCCGTTTATTTCCTCGTTTCTCTGTTTCTTTCTTCGTTTCTCCGTTTCTTTCTCCGTTTCTCGGTTTATTTCTTCATTTCTCCGTTTCTTTCTCCGTTTCTCTGTTTCCTTCTTCGTTTCTCCGTTTCTTTCCTCGTTTCTCCGTCTCTTTCTTCGTTTCTCCGTTTATATCTTCGTTTCTCCATTTATTTCTCCGTTTCTTTCTTCGTTTCATCGTTTCTTTCTTCGTTTCTCCGTTTATTTCTTCGTTTCTCCATTTATTTCACCGTTTCTCAGTTTCTTTCTTCGTTTCCCCGTTTCTGTGTTCGTTTCTCCGTTTCTTTGTTCGTTTCTCCGTTTCTTTCTTTGTTTCTCCGTTTCTTTCTTCGTTTCTCCGTTTCTTTCTTCGTTTCTCCATTTCTTTCTTCGATTCTCCGTTTCTTTCTTCGTTTCTCCGTTTCCTCGTTCGTTTCTCCGTTTCTTTCTACGTTTCTCCGTTTCTTTCTTCGTATCTTCGTTTCTTTCTTCGTTTCTCCGTTTCTTTGTTCGTTTCTCCGTTTCATTGATCGTTTCTCCGTTTCTTTCTCCGTTTCTCGGTTTATTCCTTCGTTTCTCCATTTATTTCTCCGATTCTCCGTTTCTTTCTTCGTTTCTTCGTTTCTTTCATCGTTATTCCGTTTCTTTCTTCGTTTCTTCGTTTCTTTCTTCGTTACTCCGTTTCTTTCTCCGATTCGCGGTTTATTCCTTCGTTTCTCCATTTATTTCTCCGATTCTCCGTTTCTTTCTTCGTTTCTTCGTTTCTTTCTTCGAATCTCCGTTTCCTTGTTCGTTTCTCCGTTTATTTCTTCATTTCTCCGTTTCCTTGTTCGTTTCTCCGTTTATTCCTTCGTTTCTCCATTTATTTCTCCGTTTCTTTCTTCGTTTCTCCGTTTCTTTGTTCGTTTCTCCGTTTCTTTCTTCGTTTCTCCATTTATTTCTCCGTTTCTCAGTTTCTTCCTTCGTTTCCCCGTTTCTTTGTTCGTTGCTCCGTTTCTTTGTTCGTTTCTCCGTTTCTTTCTTTGTTTCTCCGTTTCTTTCTACATTTCTCCGTTTATTTCTTCGTTTCTCCGTTTCATTCTTCGTTTCTGCGTATAATTGTTCGTTTCTCTGTTTCTTCTTCGTTTCTCCGTTTCTTTCTTCGTTTCTCTGTTTCTTTCTTCGTTTCTCCGTTTCTTTCTTCGTTTCTCCGTTTCTTTCTTCGTTTCGCGGTTTATTTATTCGTTTCTCCGTTTCTTTCTTCGTTTCTCTGCTTCTTTCTTCGTTTCTCCGTTTATTTCTTCGCTTCTCCATTTATTTCTCCGTTTCTCCGTTTCTTTGTTCGTTTCTCCGTTTCTTTCTCCGTTTCTCGGTCTATTTCTTCGTTTCTCCATTTACTTCTCCGATTCTCCGTTTCTTTCTTCGTTTCTCAGTTTCTTTCTTCGTTTCACCGTTTCTTTCTTCGTTTCCCCGATTTTTTCTTCATTTCTCCGTTTCCTTGTTCGTTTCTCCGTTTATTTCTTCGTTTCTCCATTTATTTCTCCGTTTCTTTCTTCGTTTCTCCGTTTCTTTGTTCGTTTCTCCGTTTCTTTCTTCGTTTCTCCGTTTCTTTCTTCGTTTCCCCGTTTCTTTCTTCGTTTCCGCGTTTCTTCCTTCGTTTCTCCGTTTCTTTCTTCGTTTCTCCGTTTCTTTGTTCGTTTCTCCGTTTCTTTCTTCGTTTCTCCGTTTCTCCGTTTCTTTCTTCGTTTCACCGTTTCTTTCTTCCTTTCTCCGTTTATTTCTTCATTTCTCCGTTTCTTTCTTCGTTTCTTTCTTGGTTTCTCCGTTTCTTTCTTCGTTTCTCCGTTTATTTCTTCGTTTCTCCATTTATTTCTCCGGTTCTTTCTTCGTTTCTCCGTTTCTTTCTTCGTTTCTCCGTTTCTTTCTTCGTTTCTCCGATTCTTTCTTCGTTTCTCCGTTTCTTTCTTCGTTTCTCCGTTTCTTTCTTCGTTTCTCCGTTTCTTTCTTCGTTCCTCCGTTTCTTCCTTCGTTTCTCCGTTTCTTTCTTCGTTTCTCCGTTTCTTTCTTCGTTTCTCCGTTTCTTTCTTCGTTTCTCCGTTTCTTTGTTCGTTTCTCCGTTTATTTCTTTTTTTCTGCATTTATTTCTCCGTTTCTTTCTTCGTTTCTCCGTTTCTTTCTTCGTGTCTCCGTTTCTTTCTTCGTTTCTTCGATTCTTTCTTCGTTTGTCCGTTTCTTTGTCTGTTTCTCCGTTTCTTTGTTCGTTTCTCCGTTTCTTTCTTCGTTTCTCCGTTTCTCTGTTCGTCTCTCCATTTATTTCTCCGTTTCTTTCTTCGTTTCTCCGTTTCTATCTTCGTTTCTCCGTTTCTTTCTTCGTTTCTCCGTTTCATGCTTCGTTTCTGCGTATCATTGTTCGTTTCTCTGTTTCTTCTTCGTTTCTCAGTTTCTTTCTTCGTTTCTCTGTTTCTTTCTTCGTTTCTCCGTTTCTTTCTTCGTTTCTCCGTTTCTTTCTTCGTTTCGCGGTTTATTTAGTCGTTTCTCCGTACCTTTCTTCGTTTCTCCGTTTCTATCTTCGTTTCTCCGTTTCTTTCTTCGTTTCTCCGTTTCATGCTTCGTTTCTGCGTATCATTGTTCGTTTCTCTGTTTCTTCTTCGTTTCTCCGTTTCTTTCTTCGTTTCTCTGTTTCTTTCTTCGTTTCTCCGTTTCTTTCTTCGTTTCTCCGTTTCTTTCTTCGTTTCGCGGTTTATTTATTCGTTTCTCCGTTTCTTTCTTCGTTTCTCCATTTATTTCTCCGTTTCTTTCTTCGTTTCTCCGTTTCTTTCTTTGTTTCTCCGTTTCTTTGTTCCTTTCTCCGTTTCTTTCTTTGTTTCTCCGTTTCTTTCTTCATTTCTCCATTTATATCTTCGTTTCTCCGTTTCCTTGTTCGTTTCTCCGTTTATTTCTTCGTTTCTCCATTTATTTCTCCGTATCTTTCTTCGTTTCTCCGTTTCTGTCTTCGTTTCTCCGTTTCTTTCTTCGTTTCTCCGCTTCTTTCTTCGTTTCGCGGTTTATTTATTCGTTTCTCCGTTTCTTTCTTCGTGTCTCTGCTTCTTTCTTCGTTTCTCCGTTTATTTCTTCTTTTCTCCATTTATTTCTCCGTTTCTTTCTTCGTTTCTCCGTTTCTTTCTTCGTTTCTACGTTTCTTTCTTCGTTTCTCCGTTTCTTTCTTCGTTTCTCCGTTTCTTTCTTCGTTTCTCCGTTTCTTTCTTCATTTCTCCGTTTATTTCCTCGTTTCTCTGTTTCTTTCTTCGTTTCTCCGTTTCTTTCTCCGTTTCTCGGTTTATTTCTTCATTTCTCCGTTTCTTTCTCCGTTTCTCTGTTTCCTTCTTCGTTTCTCCGTTTCTTTCCTCGTTTCTCCGTCTCTTTCTTCGTTTCTCCGTTTATATCTTCGTTTCTCCATTTATTTCTCCGTTTCTTTCTTCGTTTCATCGTTTCTTTCTTCGTTTCTCCGTTTATTTCTTCGTTTCTCCATTTATTTCACCGTTTCTCAGTTTCTTTCTTCGTTTCCCCGTTTCTGTGTTCGTTTCTCCGTTTCTTTGTTCGTTTCTCCGTTTCTTTCTTTGTTTCTCCGTTTCTTTCTTCGTTTCTCCGTTTCTTTCTTCGTTTCTCCATTTCTTTCTTCGATTCTCCGTTTCTTTCTTCGTTTCTCCGTTTCCTCGTTCGTTTCTCCGTTTCTTTCTACGTTTCTCCGTTTCTTTCTTCGTATCTTCGTTTCTTTCTTCGTTTCTCCGTTTCTTTGTTCGTTTCTCCGTTTCATTGATCGTTTCTCCGTTTCTTTCTCCGTTTCTCGGTTTATTCCTTCGTTTCTCCATTTATTTCTCCGATTCTCCGTTTCTTTCTTCGTTTCTTCGTTTCTTTCATCGTTATTCCGTTTCTTTCTTCGTTTCTTCGTTTCTTTCTTCGTTACTCCGTTTCTTTCTCCGATTCGCGGTTTATTCCTTCGTTTCTCCATTTATTTCTCCGATTCTCCGTTTCTTTCTTCGTTTCTTCGTTTCTTTCTTCGAATCTCCGTTTCCTTGTTCGTTTCTCCGTTTATTTCTTCGTTTCTCCATTTATTTCTCCGTTTCTCCGTTTCTTTGTTCGTTTCTCCGTTTCTTTGTTCGTTTCTCCGTTTCTTTGTTCGTTTCTCCGTTTCATTGATCGTTTCTCCGTTTCTTTCTCCGTTTCTCGGTTTATTTCTTCGTGTCTCCATTTATTTCTCCGATTCTGCGTTTCTTTCTTCGTTTCTCCGTTTATTTCTTCGTTTCTCCATTTATTTCTCCGTTTCTCCGTTTCTTTGTTCGTTTCTCCGTTTCTTTCTTCGTTTCTCCGTTTCTTTGTTCGTTTCTCCGTTTCTTTCTCCGTTTCTCGGTTTATTTCTTCGTTTCTCCATTTATTTCTCCGTTTCTTTCTTCGTTTCTTCGCTTCTTTCTTCGTTACTCCGTTTCGTTCTTCGTTTCTCCGTTTCTCTCTTCGTTTCTCCGTTTCTTTCTTCGTTTCTCTGTTTCTTTCTTCGTTTCTCCGTCTATTTTTTCGTTTCTCCATTTATTTCTCCGTTTCTCCGATTCTTTGTTCGTTTCTCCGTTTCTTTGTTCGTTTCTCCGGTTCTTTGTTCGTTTCTCCATTTATTTCTTCGTTTCTCCATTTATTTCGCCGTTTCTCCGTATCTTTCTTCGTTTCTCCGTTTCTTTGTTCGTTTCTCCGATTCTTTCTTCGTTTCTCCATTTATTACTCCGTTTATTTCTTCGTTTCCCCATTTATTTCTCCGATTCTTTCTTCGTTTCTTCGCTTCTTTCTTCGTTTCTCCGTTTCTTTCTTCGATTCTCCGTTTCTTTCTTCGTTTCTTCGTTTCTTTCTTCGTTACTCCGTTTCTTCCTTCGTTTCTCCGTTTCTCTTTTTGTTACTCTGTTTCTTTCTCCGTTTCTCCGTTTCTTTCTTCGTTTCTCCGTTTCTTTGTTCGTTTCCCCGTTTCATTGATCGTTTATCCGCGTCTTTCTCAGTTTCTCGGTTTATTTCCTCGTGTCTCCATTTATTTCTCCGATTCTCCGATTCCTTCTTCGTTTCTCCGTTTGTTTGTTCGTTTCTCCGTTTCTTTTTCCGTTTCTCCATTTATTTCTCCGTTTCTTTCTTCGTTCCTTCGTTTCTTTCTTCGTTACTCCGTTTCTTTCTCCGTTTCTCCGGTTCTTTCTTCGTTTCTCCGTTTCTTTGTTCGTTTCTCCGTTTCTTTCTTCGTTTCTCCGTTTATTTCTTCGTTTCTCCGTTTCTTTCTCCGTTTCTCGGTTTATTTCTTCGTTTCTCCATTTATTTCTCCGTTTCTTTCTTCGTTTCTTCGCTTCTTTCTTCGTTACTCCGTTTCGTTCTTCGTTTCTCCGTTTCTTTGTTCGTTTCTCCGTTTCTTTCTTCGTTTCTCCGTTTCTTTCTTCGTTTCTCCGTTTATTTCTTCGTTTCTCCGTTTCTTTCTTCGTTTCTCCGTTTCTTTTATCGTTTCTTCGTTTCTCCGTTTCTTTCTTCGTTTCTCCGTTTCTTTTATCGTTTCTTCGTTTCTCCGTTTCTTTCTTCGTTTCTCCGTTTCTTTTATCGTTTCTTCGTTTCTCCGTTTCTTTCTTCGTTTCTCCGTTTCTTTCTTCGTTTCTCCGTTTCTTTCTTCGTTTCTCCGTTTCTTTCTTCGTTTCTCCGTTTATTCCTTCGTTTCTCCATATACTTCTCCGTTTCTCCGTTTCTTTCTTCGATTCTCCGTTTCTTTGCTCTTTTCTCCGTTTCTTTTTCCGTTTCTCGGTTTATTTCTTCGTTTCTCCGTTTCTTTCTTCGATTCTCCGTTTCTTTCTTCGTTTCTCCGTTTATTTCTTCGTTTCTCCATTTACTTCTCCGTTCCTCCGTTTCTTTCTTCGTTTCTCCGTTTCTTTCTTCGTTTCTCCGTTTCTTTGTTTGTATCTCCGTTTCTTTCTACGTTTCTCCGTTTCTTTCTTCGTTTCTCCGTTTCTTTCTTCGTTTCTCCGTTTCTTTCTTCGTTTCTCCGTTTCTTTCTTCGTTTCTCCGTTTCTTTCTTCGTTTCTCCGTTTCCTTGTTCATTTCTCCGTTTATTACTTCGTTTCTCCATTTATTTCTCCGTTTCTTTCTTCGTTTCTTCGTTTCTTTCTTCGTTACACCGTTTCTTTCTTCGTTTCTCCGTTTATTTCTTCGTTTCTCCATTTATTTCCCGTTTCTCCATTTATTTCTCCGTTTCTCCGTTTATTTCTTCGTTTCTTCATTTATTTCTCCGTTTCTCCGTTTCTTTCTTCGTTTCTCCGCTTATTTCTTCGTTTCTCCGTTTCTTTCTCCGTTTCTCCGTTTCTTTCTTCGTTTCTCCGTTTCTTTCTTCGTTTCTCCGTTTCTTTCTTCGTTTCTCCGTTTCTTTCTTCGTTTCTCCGTTTATCTCTTCGTTTCTCCATTTATTTCTCCGTTCCTCCGTTTCTTTCTTCGTTTCTCCGTTTCTTTCTTCGTTTCTCCGTTTCTATCTTCGTTTCTCCGTTTCTTTCTTCGTCTCTCCGTTTCTCCGTTTCTTTGTTCGTTTCTCCGTTTCTCTCTTCTTTTCTCGGTTTATTCCTTCGTTTCTCCATTTATTTCTCCGATTCTCCGTTTCTTTCTTCGTTTCTTCGTTTCTTTCTTCGTTTCTCCGTTTCTTTCTTCGTTTCTCCGTTTCTTTGTTCGTTTCTCCGTTTCTTTCTTCGTTTCTCCGTTTACTTGTTCGTTTCTCCATTTATTTCTCCGATTCTCCGTTTCTTTCTTCGTTTCTCTGTTTGTTTCTTCGTTTCTCCGTTTCTTTCTTCGTTTCTCCGTTTCTTTGTTCGTTTCTCCGTTTCTTTGTTCGTTTCTCCGTTTCTTTGTTCGTTTCTCCGTTTCTTTGTTCGTTTCTCCGTTTCTTTCTCCGTTTCTCGGTCTATTTCTTCGTTTCTCCATTTATTTCTCCGATTCTCCGTTTCTTTCTTCGTTTCCCAGTTTCTTTCTTCGTTTCTCCGTTTCCTTCTTCGTTTCTCCGTTTCTTTTATCGTTTCTCCGTTTCTCCGTTTCTTTCTTCGTTTCTCCGTTTCTTTGTCCGTTTCTCCGTTTCATTGTTCGTTTCTTCTTTTCTTTCTTCGTTTCTCCGTTTCTTTGTACGTTTCTCCCTTTCTTTGTTCGTTTCTCCCGTTTCTTTCTCCGTTTCTCCGTTTCTTTGTTCGTTTCTCCGTTTCTCTCTTCTTTTCTCGGTTTTTTCCTTCGTTTCTCCATTTATTTCTCCGATTCTCCGTTTCTTTCTTCGTTTCTTCGTTTCTTTCTTCGTTTCTCCGTTTCATTCTTCGTTTCTCCGTTTCTTTCTTCGTTTCTCCGTTTCTTTCTTCGGATCTCCGTTTCTTCCTTCGTTTCTCCGATTCTTTGTTCGTTTCTCCGTTTCCTTGTTCGTTTCTTCGTTTCTTTCTTCGTTTCTTTCTTCGTTTCTTCATTTCTTTCTTCGTTTCTCCGTTTCTTTCTTCGATTCTCCGTTTCTTTCTTCGTTTCTCCGTTTATTTCTTCGTTTCTCCATTTATTTCTCCGTTCCTCCGTTTCTTTCTTCGTTTCTCCGTTTCTTTGTTCGTTTCTCCGTTTCTTTCTTCGTTTCTTCTTCGTTACACCGTTTCTTTCTTCGTTTCTCCGTTTCTTTCTTCGTTTCTCCGTTTCTTTCTTCGTTTCTCCGTTTCTTTCTCCGTTTCTCCGTTTCTTTCTTCGTTTCTCCGTTTATTTCTTGGTTTCTCCGTTTATTTCTCCGTTTCTCCATTTATTTCTCCGTTTCTCCGTTTATTTCTTCGTTTCTCCATTTATTTCTCCGTTTTTCCGTTTATTTCTTCGTTTCTCCATTTATTTCTCCGTTTCTCTGTTTCTTTCTTCGTTTCTCAGTTTATTTCTTCGTTTCTCCGTTTCTTTCTCCGATTCTCCGTTTCTTTCTTCGTTTCTCCGTTTATTTCTTCGTTTCTCCATTTATTTCTCCGTTCCTCCGTTTCTTTCTTCGTTTCTCCGTTTATTTCTTCGTTTCTCCATTTATTTCTCCGTTCCTCCGTTTCTTTCTTCGTTTCTCCGTTTATTTCTTGGTTTCTCCATTTATTTCCCCGTTTCTCCATTTATTTCTCCGTTTCTCCGTTTATTTCTTCGTTTCTCCATTTATTTCTCCGTTTCTCCGTTTCTTTCTTCGTTTCTCAGTTTATTTCTTCGTTTCTCCGTTTCTTTCTACGATTCTCCGTTTCTTTCTTCGTTTCTCCGTTTATTTCTTCGTTTCTCCATTTATTTCTCCGTTCCTCCGTTTCTTTCTTCGTTTCTCCGTTTCTTTGTTCGTTTCTCCGTTTCTTTCTTCGTTTCTCCGTTTCTTTCTCCGTTTCTCCGTTTCTTTCTTCGTTTCTCCGTTTATTTCTTGGTTTCTCCATTTATTTCTAGGTTTCTCCATTTATTTCTCCGTTTTTCCGTTTATTTCTTCGTTTCTCCATTTATTTCTCCGTTTCTCCGTTTCTTTTTCGTTTCTCCGTTTATTTCTTCGTTTCTCCGTTTCTTTCTCCGATTCTCCGTTTCTTTCTTCGTTTCTTCGTTTCTTTCTCCGTTTCTCCGTTTCTTTCTTCGTTTCTCCGTTTCTTTCTCTGTTTCTGGGTTTATTTCTTCGTTTCTCCGTTTCTTTCTCTGTTTCTGGGTTTATTTCTTCGTTTCTCCATTTATTTCTTCGATTCTCCGTTTCTTTTTCCGTTTCTTCGTTTCTTTCCTCGTTACTCTGTTTCTTCCATCGTTTCTCCGTTTCTCTCTTCGTTTCTCCGTTTCTTTCTCCGTTTCTCCGTTTCTTTCTTCGTTTCTCGGTTTATTTCTTCGTTTCCCCATTTATTTCTCCGTTTCTCCGTTTCTTTCTTCGTTTCTCCGTTTCTCTCCTCTTTTCTCGGTTTTTTCCTTCGTTTCTCCATTTATTTCTCCGATTCTCCGTTTCTTTTTTCGTTTCTTCGTTTCTTTCCTCGTTACTCTGTTTCTTCCATCGTTTCTCCGTTTCTCTCTTCGTTTCTCCGTTTCTTTCTCCGTTTCTCCGTTTCTTTCTTCGTTTCTCGGTTTATTTCTTCGTTTCCCCATTTATTTCTCCGTTTCTCCGTTTCTTTCTTCGTTTCTCCGTTTCTCTCCTCTTTTCTCGGTTTTTTCCTTCGTTTCTCCATTTATTTCTCCGATTCTCCGTTTCTTTTTTCGTTTCTTCGTTTCTTTCCTCGTTACTCTGTTTCTTCCATCGTTTCTCCGTTTCTCTCTTCGTTTCTCCGTTTCTTTCTCCGTTTCTCCGTTTCTTTCTTCGTTTCTCGGTTTATTTCTTCGTTTCCCCATTTATTTCTCCGTTCCTCCGTTTCTTTCTTCGTTTCTCCGTTTCTTTCTTCGTTTCTCCGTTTCTATCTTCGTTTCTCCGTTTCTTTCTTCGTCTCTCCGTTTCTCCGTTTCTTTGTTCGTTTCTCCGTTTCTCTCTTCTTTTCTCGGTTTATTCCTTCGTTTCTCCATTTATTTCTCCGATTCTCCGTTTCTTTCTTCGTTTCTTCGTTTCTTTCTTCGTTTCTCCGTTTCTTTCTTCGTTTCTCCGTTTCTTTGTTCGTTTCTCCGTTTCTTTCTTCGTTTCTCCGTTTACTTGTTCGTTTCTCCATTTATTTCTCCGATTCTCCGTTTCTTTCTTCGTTTCTCTGTTTGTTTCTTCGTTTCTCCGTTTCTTTCTTCGTTTCTCCGTTTCTTTGTTCGTTTCTCCGTTTCTTTGTTCGTTTCTCCGTTTCTTTGTTCGTTTCTCCGTTTCTTTCTCCGTTTCTCGGTCTATTTCTTCGTTTCTCCATTTATTTCTCCGATTCTCCGTTTCTTTCTTCGTTTCCCAGTTTCTTTCTTCGTTTCTCCGTTTCCTTCTTCGTTTCTCCGTTTCTTTTATCGTTTCTCCGTTTCTCCGTTTCTTTCTTCGTTTCTCCGTTTCTTTGTCCGTTTCTCCGTTTCATTGTTCGTTTCTTCTTTTCTTTCTTCGTTTCTCCGTTTCTTTGTACGTTTCTCCCTTTCTTTGTTCGTTTCTCCCGTTTCTTTCTCCGTTTCTCCGTTTCTTTGTTCGTTTCTCCGTTTCTCTCTTCTTTTCTCGGTTTTTTCCTTCGTTTCTCCATTTATTTCTCCGATTCTCCGTTTCTTTCTTCGTTTCTTCGTTTCTTTCTTCGTTTCTCCGTTTCATTCTTCGTTTCTCCGTTTCTTTCTTCGTTTCTCCGTTTCTTTCTTCGGATCTCCGTTTCTTCCTTCGTTTCTCCGATTCTTTGTTCGTTTCTTCGTTTCCTTGTTCGTTCCTTCGTTTCTTTCTTCGTTTCTTTCTTCGTTTCTTCATTTCTTTCTTCGTTTCTCCGTTTCTTTCTTCGATTCTCCGTTTCTTTCTTCGTTTCTCCGTTTATTTCTTCGTTTCTCCATTTATTTCTCCGTTCCTCCGTTTCTTTCTTCGTTTCTCCGTTTCTTTGTTGGTTTCTCCGTTTCTTTCTTCGTTTCTTTCTTCGTTACACCGTTTCTTTCTTCATTTCTCCGTTTCTTTCTTCGTTTCTCCGTTTCTTTCTTCGTTTCTCCGTTTCTTTCTCCGTTTCTCCGTTTCTTTCTTCGTTTCTCCGTTTATTTCTTGGTTTCTCCATTTATTTCTCCGTTTCTCCATTTATTTCTCCGTTTCTCCGTTTATTTCTTCGTTTCTCCATTTATTTCTCCGTTTTTCCGTTTATTTCTTCGTTTCTCCATTTATTTCTCCGTTTCTCCGTTTCTTTCTTCGTTTCTCAGTTTATTTCTTCGTTTCTCCGTTTCTTTCTCCGATTCTCCGTTTCTTTCTTCGTTTCTCCGTTTATTTCTTCGTTTCTCCATTTATTTCTCCGTTCCTCCGTTTCTTTCTTCGTTTCTCCGTTTATTTCTTCGTTTCTCCATTTATTTCTCCGTTCCTCCGTTTCTTTCTTCGTTTCTCCGTTTATTTCTTGGTTTCTCCATTTATTTCTCCGTTTCTCCATTTATTTCTCCGTTTCTCCGTTTATTTCTTCGTTTCTCCATTTATTTCTCCGTTTCTCCGTTTCTTTCTTCGTTTCTCAGTTTATTTCTTCGTTTCTCCGTTTCTTTCTACGATTCTCCGTTTCTTTCTTCGTTTCTCCGTTTATTTCTTCGTTTCTCCATTTATTTCTCCGTTCCTCCGTTTCTTTCTTCGTTTCTCCGTTTCTTTGTTCGTTTCTCCGTTTATTTCTTCGTTTCTCCATTTATTTCTCCGTTCCTCCGTTTCTTTCTTCGTTTCTCCGTTTATTTCTTCGTTTCTCCATTTATTTCTCCGTTCCTCCGTTTCTTTCTTCGTTTCTCCGTTTATTTCTTGGTTTCTCCATTTATTTCCCCGTTTCTCCATTTATTTCTCCGTTTCTCCGTTTATTTCTTCGTTTCTCCATTTATTTCTCCGTTTCTCCGTTTCTTTCTTCGTTTCTCAGTTTATTTCTTCGTTTCTCCGTTTCTTTCTACGATTCTCCGTTTCTTTCTTCGTTTCTCCGTTTATTTCTTCGTTTCTCCATTTATTTCTCCGTTCCTCCGTTTCTTTCTTCGTTTCTCCGTTTCTTTGTTCGTTTCTCCGTTTCTTTCTTCGTTTCTCCGTTTCTTTCTCCGTTTCTCCGTTTCTTTCTTCGTTTCTCCGTTTATTTCTTGGTTTCTCCATTTATTTCTAGGTTTCTCCATTTATTTCTCCGTTTTTCCGTTTATTTCTTCGTTTCTCCATTTATTTCTCCGTTTCTCCGTTTCTTTTTCGTTTCTCCGTTTATTTCTTCGTTTCTCCGTTTCTTTCTCCGATTCTCCGTTTCTTTCTTCGTTTCTTCGTTTCTTTCTCCGTTTCTCCGTTTCTTTCTTCGTTTCTCCGTTTCTTTCTCTGTTTCTGGGTTTATTTCTTCGTTTCTCCGTTTCTTTCTCTGTTTCTGGGTTTATTTCTTCGTTTCTCCATTTATTTCTCCGATTCTCCGTTTCTTTTTCCGTTTCTTCGTTTCTTTCCTCGTTACTCTGTTTCTTCCATCGTTTCTCCGTTTCTCTCTTCGTTTCTCCGTTTCTTTCTCCGTTTCTCCGTTTCTTTCTTCGTTTCTCGGTTTATTTCTTCGTTTCCCCATTTATTTCTCCGTTTCTCCGTTTCTTTCTTCGTTTCTCCGTTTCTCTCCTCTTTTCTCGGTTTTTTCCTTCGTTTCTCCATTTATTTCTCCGATTCTCCGTTTCTTTTTTCGTTTCTTCGTTTCTTTCCTCGTTACTCTGTTTCTTCCATCGTTTCTCCGTTTCTCTCTTCGTTTCTCCGTTTCTTTCTCCGTTTCTCCGTTTCTTTCTTCGTTTCTCGGTTTATTTCTTCGTTTCCCCATTTATTTCTCCGTTCCTCCGTTTCTTTCTTCGTTTCTCCGTTTCTTTCTTCGTTTCTCCGTTTCTATCTTCGTTTCTCCGTTTCTTTCTTCGTCTCTCCGTTTCTCCGTTTCTTTGTTCGTTTCTCCGTTTCTCTCTTCTTTTCTCGGTTTATTCCTTCGTTTCTCCATTTATTTCTCCGATTCTCCGTTTCTTTCTTCGTTTCTTCGTTTCTTTCTTCGTTTCTCCGTTTCTTTCTTCGTTTCTCCGTTTCTTTGTTCGTTTCTCCGTTTCTTTCTTCGTTTCTCCGTTTACTTGTTCGTTTCTCCATTTATTTCTCCGATTCTCCGTTTCTTTCTTCGTTTCTCTGTTTGTTTCTTCGTTTCTCCGTTTCTTTCTTCGTTTCTCCGTTTCTTTGTTCGTTTCTCCGTTTCTTTGTTCGTTTCTCCGTTTCTTTGTTCGTTTCTCCGTTTCTTTCTCCGTTTCTCGGTCTATTTCTTCGTTTCTCCATTTATTTCTCCGATTCTCCGTTTCTTTCTTCGTTTCCCAGTTTCTTTCTTCGTTTCTCCGTTTCCTTCTTCGTTTCTCCGTTTCTTTTATCGTTTCTCCGTTTCTCCGTTTCTTTCTTCGTTTCTCCGTTTCTTTGTCCGTTTCTCCGTTTCATTGTTCGTTTCTTCTTTTCTTTCTTCGTTTCTCCGTTTCTTTGTACGTTTCTCCCTTTCTTTGTTCGTTTCTCCCGTTTCTTTCTCCGTTTCTCCGTTTCTTTGTTCGTTTCTCCGTTTCTCTCTTCTTTTCTCGGTTTTTTCCTTCGTTTCTCCATTTATTTCTCCGATTCTCCGTTTCTTTCTTCGTTTCTTCGTTTCTTTCTTCGTTTCTCCGTTTCATTCTTCGTTTCTCCGTTTCTTTCTTCGTTTCTCCGTTTCTTTCTTCGGATCTCCGTTTCTTCCTTCGTTTCTCCGATTCTTTGTTCGTTTCTTCGTTTCCTTGTTCGTTCCTTCGTTTCTTTCTTCGTTTCTTTCTTCGTTTCTTCATTTCTTTCTTCGTTTCTCCGTTTCTTTCTTCGATTCTCCGTTTCTTTCTTCGTTTCTCCGTTTATTTCTTCGTTTCTCCATTTATTTCTCCGTTCCTCCGTTTCTTTCTTCGTTTCTCCGTTTCTTTGTTGGTTTCTCCGTTTCTTTCTTCGTTTCTTTCTTTGTTACACCGTTTCTTTCTTCGTTTCTCCGTTTCTTTCTTCGTTTCTCCGTTTCTTTCTTCGTTTCTCCGTTTCTTTCTCCGTTTCTCCGTTTCTTTCTTCGTTTCTCCGTTTATTTCTTGGTTTCTCCATTTATTTCTCCGTTTCTCCATTTATTTCTCCGTTTCTCCGTTTATTTCTTCGTTTCTCCATTTATTTCTCCGTTTTTCCGTTTATTTCTTCGTTTCTCCATTTATTTCTCCGTTTCTCCGTTTATTTCTTCGTTTCTCCATTTATTTCTCCGTTCCTCCGTTTCTTTCTTCGTTTCTCCGTTTCTTTGTTCGTTTCTCCGTTTATTTCTTCGTTTCTCCATTTATTTCTCCGTTCCTCCGTTTCTTTCTTCGTTTCTCCGTTTATTTCTTCGTTTCTCCATTTATTTCTCCGTTCCTCCGTTTCTTTCTTCGTTTCTCCGTTTATTTCTTGGTTTCTCCATTTATTTCCCCGTTTCTCCATTTATTTCTCCGTTTCTCCGTTTATTTCTTCGTTTCTCCATTTATTTCTCCGTTTCTCCGTTTCTTTCTTCGTTTCTCAGTTTATTTCTTCGTTTCTCCGTTTCTTTCTACGATTCTCCGTTTCTTTCTTCGTTTCTCCGTTTATTTCTTCGTTTCTCCATTTATTTCTCCGTTCCTCCGTTTCTTTCTTCGTTTCTCCGTTTCTTTGTTCGTTTCTCCGTTTCTTTCTTCGTTTCTCCGTTTCTTTCTCCGTTTCTCCGTTTCTTTCTTCGTTTCTCCGTTTATTTCTTGGTTTCTCCATTTATTTCTAGGTTTCTCCATTTATTTCTCCGTTTTTCCGTTTATTTCTTCGTTTCTCCATTTATTTCTCCGTTTCTCCGTTTCTTTTTCGTTTCTCCGTTTATTTCTTCGTTTCTCCGTTTCTTTCTCCGATTCTCCGTTTCTTTCTTCGTTTCTTCGTTTCTTTCTCCGTTTCTCCGTTTCTTTCTTCGTTTCTCCGTTTCTTTCTCTGTTTCTGGGTTTATTTCTTCGTTTCTCCGTTTCTTTCTCTGTTTCTGGGTTTATTTCTTCGTTTCTCCATTTATTTCTCCGATTCTCCGTTTCTTTTTCCGTTTCTTCGTTTCTTTCCTCGTTACTCTGTTTCTTCCATCGTTTCTCCGTTTCTCTCTTCGTTTCTCCGTTTCTTTCTCCGTTTCTCCGTTTCTTTCTTCGTTTCTCGGTTTATTTCTTCGTTTCCCCATTTATTTCTCCGTTTCTCCGTTTCTTTCTTCGTTTCTCCGTTTCTCTCCTCTTTTCTCGGTTTTTTCCTTCGTTTCTCCATTTATTTCTCCGATTCTCCGTTTCTTTTTTCGTTTCTTCGTTTCTTTCCTCGTTACTCTGTTTCTTCCATCGTTTCTCCGTTTCTCTCTTCGTTTCTCCGTTTCTTTCTCCGTTTCTCCGTTTCTTTCTTCGTTTCTCGGTTTATTTCTTCGTTTCCCCATTTATTTCTCCGTTCCTCCGTTTCTTTCTTCGTTTCTCCGTTTCTTTCTTCGTTTCTCCGTTTCTATCTTCGTTTCTCCGTTTCTTTCTTCGTCTCTCCGTTTCTCCGTTTCTTTGTTCGTTTCTCCGTTTCTCTCTTCTTTTCTCGGTTTATTCCTTCGTTTCTCCATTTATTTCTCCGATTCTCCGTTTCTTTCTTCGTTTCTTCGTTTCTTTCTTCGTTTCTCCGTTTCTTTCTTCGTTTCTCCGTTTCTTTGTTCGTTTCTCCGTTTCTTTCTTCGTTTCTCCGTTTACTTGTTCGTTTCTCCATTTATTTCTCCGATTCTCCGTTTCTTTCTTCGTTTCTCTGTTTGTTTCTTCGTTTCTCCGTTTCTTTCTTCGTTTCTCCGTTTCTTTGTTCGTTTCTCCGTTTCTTTGTTCGTTTCTCCGTTTCTTTGTTCGTTTCTCCGTTTCTTTCTCCGTTTCTCGGTCTATTTCTTCGTTTCTCCATTTATTTCTCCGATTCTCCGTTTCTTTCTTCGTTTCCCAGTTTCTTTCTTCGTTTCTCCGTTTCCTTCTTCGTTTCTCCGTTTCTTTTATCGTTTCTCCGTTTCTCCGTTTCTTTCTTCGTTTCTCCGTTTCTTTGTCCGTTTCTCCGTTTCATTGTTCGTTTCTTCTTTTCTTTCTTCGTTTCTCCGTTTCTTTGTACGTTTCTCCCTTTCTTTGTTCGTTTCTCCCGTTTCTTTCTCCGTTTCTCCGTTTCTTTGTTCGTTTCTCCGTTTCTCTCTTCTTTTCTCGGTTTTTTCCTTCGTTTCTCCATTTATTTCTCCGATTCTCCGTTTCTTTCTTCGTTTCTTCGTTTCTTTCTTCGTTTCTCCGTTTCATTCTTCGTTTCTCCGTTTCTTTCTTCGTTTCTCCGTTTCTTTCTTCGGATCTCCGTTTCTTCCTTCGTTTCTCCGATTCTTTGTTCGTTTCTTCGTTTCCTTGTTCGTTCCTTCGTTTCTTTCTTCGTTTCTTTCTTCGTTTCTTCATTTCTTTCTTCGTTTCTCCGTTTCTTTCTTCGATTCTCCGTTTCTTTCTTCGTTTCTCCGTTTATTTCTTCGTTTCTCCATTTATTTCTCCGTTCCTCCGTTTCTTTCTTCGTTTCTCCGTTTCTTTGTTGGTTTCTCCGTTTCTTTCTTCGTTTCTTTCTTTGTTACACCGTTTCTTTCTTCGTTTCTCCGTTTCTTTCTTCGTTTCTCCGTTTCTTTCTTCGTTTCTCCGTTTCTTTCTCCGTTTCTCCGTTTCTTTCTTCGTTTCTCCGTTTATTTCTTGGTTTCTCCATTTATTTCTCCGTTTCTCCATTTATTTCTCCGTTTCTCCGTTTATTTCTTCGTTTCTCCATTTATTTCTCCGTTTTTCCGTTTATTTCTTCGTTTCTCCATTTATTTCTCCGTTTCTCCGTTTCTTTCTTCGTTTCTCAGTTTATTTCTTCGTTTCTCCGTTTCTTTCTCCGATTCTCCGTTTCTTTCTTCGTTTCTCCGTTTATTTCTTCGTTTCTCCATTTATTTCTCCGTTCCTCCGTTTCTTTCTTCGTTTCTCCGTTTATTTCTTCGTTTCTCCATTTATTTCTCCGTTCCTCCGTTTCTTTCTTCGTTTCTCCGTTTATTTCTTGGTTTCTCCATTTATTTCTCCGTTTCTCCATTTATTTCTCCGTTTCTCCGTTTATTTCTTCGTTTCTCCATTTATTTCTCCGTTTCTCCGTTTCTTTCTTCGTTTCTCAGTTTATTTCTTCGTTTCTCCGTTTCTTTCTACGATTCTCCGTTTCTTTCTTCGTTTCTCCGTTTATTTCTTCGTTTCTCCATTTATTTCTCCGTTCCTCCGTTTCTTTCTTCGTTTCTCCGTTTCTTTGTTCGTTTCTCCGTTTCTTTCTTCGTTTCTCCGTTTCTTTCTCCGTTTCTCCGTTTCTTTCTTCGTTTCTCCGTTTATTTCTTGGTTTCTCCATTTATTTCTAGGTTTCTCCATTTATTTCTCCGTTTTTCCGTTTATTTCTTCGTTTCTCCATTTATTTCTCCGTTTCTCCGTTTCTTTTTCGTTTCTCCGTTTATTTCTTCGTTTCTCCGTTTCTTTCTCCGATTCTCCGTTTCTTTCTTCGTTTCTTCGTTTCTTTCTCCGTTTCTCCGTTTCTTTCTTCGTTTCTCCGTTTCTTTCTCTGTTTCTGGGTTTATTTCTTCGTTTCTCCGTTTCTTTCTCTGTTTCTGGGTTTATTTCTTCGTTTCTCCATTTATTTCTCCGATTCTCCGTTTCTTTTTTCGTTTCTTCGTTTCTTTCCTCGTTACTCTGTTTCTTCCATCGTTTCTCCGTTTCTCTCTTCGTTTCTCCGTTTCTTTCTCCGTTTCTCCGTTTCTTTCTTCGTTTCTCGGTTTATTTCTTCGTTTCCCCATTTATTTCTCCGTTTCTCCGTTTCTTTCTTCGTTTCTCCGTTTCTCTCCTCTTTTCTCGGTTTTTTCCTTCGTTTCTCCATTTATTTCTCCGATTCTCCGTTTCCTTCTTCGTTTCTTCGATTCTTTCTTTGTTTGTCCGTTTCATTCTTCGTTTCTCCGTTTCTTTCTTCGTTTCTCCGTTTCTTTCTTCTTTTCTCCGTTTCTTCCTTCGTTTCTCCGATTCTTTGTTCGTTTCTCCGTTTCCTTGTTCGTTTCTTCGTTTCTTTCTTCGTTTCTTTCTTCGTTTCTTCATTTCTTTCTTCGTTTCTCCGTTTCTTTCTTCGATTCTCCGTTTCTTTCTTCGTTTCTCCGTTTATTTCTTCGTTTCTCCATTTATTTCTCCGTTCCTCCGTTTCTTTCTTCGTTTCTCCGTTTCTTTGTTCGCTTCTCCGTTTCTTTCTTCGTTTCTTCGTTTCTTTCTTCGTTACACCGTTTCTTTCTTCGTTTCACCGATTCTTTCTTCGTTTCTCCGTTTCTTTCTTCGTTTCTCCGTTTCTTTCTCCGTTTCTCCGTTTCATTCTTCGTTTCTCCGTTTATTTCTTGGTTTCTCCATTTATTTCTCCGTTTCTCCATTTATTTCTCCGTTTCTCCGTTTACTTCTTCGTTTCTCCATTTATTTCTCCGTTTCTCTGTTTCTTTCTTCGTTTCTCCGTTTATTTCTTCGTGTCTCCATTTATTTCTCCGATTCTCCGTTTCTTTGTTCGTTTCTTCGTTTCTTTCTTCGTTACTCCGTTTCTTCCTTCGTTTCTCCGTTTCTCTCTTCGTTTCTCCGATTCTTTCTTCGTTTCTCCGTTTCTTTCTTCGTTTCTCCGTTTCTTTCTCCGTTTCTCCGTTTCTTTCTTCGTTTCTCCGTTTATTTCTTGGTTTCTCCATTTATTTCTCCGTTTCTCCATTTATTTCTCCGTTTCTCCGTTTATTTCTTCGTTTCTCCATTTATTTCTCCGTTTCTCCGTTTCTTTCTTCGTTTCTCCGATTATTTCTTCGTTTCTCCGTTTCTTTCTCCGATTCTCCGTTTCTTTCTTCGTTTCTCCGTTTATTTCTTCGTTTCTCCATTTATTTCTCCGTTCCTCCGTTTCTTTGTCCGTTTCTCCGTTTCTTTGTTCGTTTCTCCGTTTCTTTCTTCGTTTCTCCGTTTCTTTCTCCGTTTCTCCGTTTCATTCTTCGTTTCTCCGTTTATTTCTTCGTTTCCCCATTTATTTCTCCGTTTCTTTCTTCGTTTCTCCGTTTATTTCTCCGATTCTCCGTTTCTTTCTTCGTTTCTTCGTTTCTTTCTTCGTTACTCCGTTTCTTCCTTCGTTTCTCCGTTTCCCTCTTCGTTTCTCCGATTCTTTCTTCGTTTCTCCGTTTATTTCCTCGTTTCTCTGTTTCTTTCCTCGTTTCTCCGTTTCTTTCTCCGTTTCTCGGTTTATTTCTTCATTTCTCCGTTTCTTTCTCCGTTTCTCTGTCTCTTTCTTCGTTTCTCCGTTTCTTTCTTCGTTTCTCCGTTTCATTCTTCGTTTCCCCGTTTATTTCTTCGTTTCTCCGTTTCTTTCTTCGTTTCTCCGTTTCTTTGTTCGTTTCTCTGTTTCTTTCTTCGTTTCTCCGTTTCTTTCTTCGTTTCTCCGTTTCTTTCTTCGTTTCTCCGTTTCTTTCTTCGTTTCTTCGTTTCTTTCTTCGTTTCTCCGTTTATTTCTTCGTTTCTCCATTTATTTCTCCGTTTCTTTCTTCGTTTCTCCGTTTCTTTCTTCGTTTCTCCGTTTCTTTGTTCGTTTCTCCGTTTCTTTGTTCGTTTCTCCGTTTCTTTCTTCGTTTCTCCGTTTCTTTGTTCGTTTGTCCGTTTATTTCTTCATTTCTCCATTTAGTTCTACGATTCTCCGTTCCTATCTTCGTTTGCACGTTTATTTGTTCGTGTCTGCATTTATTTCTCCGTTTCTCAGTTTCTTTGTTCGTTTCTTCGTTTCTTTGTTCGTTTCTCCGTTTCTTTGTTCGTTTCTCCGTTTCTTTGTTCGTTTCTCCGTTTCTTTGTTCGTTTCCCCGTTTCTTTGTTCGTTTCTCCGTTTCTTTCTTCGTTTCTCCGTTTCTTTGTTCCTATCTCCGTTTCTTTCTTCGTTTCTCCGTTTCTTTGTTCGTTTCTCCGTTTCTTTGTTCGTTTCTCCGTTTCTTTCTTCGTTTCTCCGTTTCTTTGTTCGTTTGTCCGTTTATTTCTTCATTTCTCCATTTAGTTCTACGATTCTCCGTTCCTATCTTCGTTTCCACGTTTATTTGTTCGTGTCTGCATTTATTTCTCCGTTTCTCAGTTTCTTTGTTCGTTTCTTCGTTTCTTTGTTCGTTTCTCCGTTTCCTTGTTCGTTTCTCCGTTTCTTTCTTCGTTTCTCCGTTTCTTTGTTCCTATCTCCGTTTCTTTCTTCGTTTCTCCGTTTCTTTCTTCGTTTCTCCGTTTCTTTCTTCGTTTCTCCGTTTCATTCTTCGTTTCTCCGTTTCCTTGTTCATTTCTCCGTTTATTTCTTCGTTTCTCCATTTATTTCTCCGTTTCTTTCTTCGTTTCTCCGTTTCTTTGTTCGTTTCCCCGTTTCGTTCTTCGTTTCTCCGTTTCTTCCTCGTTTCTCCGTTTCTTTCTTCGTTTCTCCGTTTCTTTGTTCATTTCTCCGTTTCTTTGTTCGTTTCTCCGTTTCTTTGTTCGTTTCTCCGTTTCTTTCTTCGTTTCTCCGTTTCTTTCTTCGTTTCTCCGTTTCTTTGTTCGTTTCTCCGTTTCGTTGTTCGTTTCTCCGTTTCTTTCTTCGTTTCTCCGTTTCTTTGTTCGTTTCTCCGTTTATTTCTTCATTTCTCCATTTAGTTCTACGATTCTCCGTTCCTTTCTTCGTTTCTCCGTTTATTTGTTCGTGTCTGCATTTATTTCTCCGTTTCTCAGTTTCTTTGTTCGGTTCTTCGTTTCTTTGTTCGTTTCTCCGTTTCGTTCTTCGTTTCTCCGTTTCTTTGTTCGCTTCTCCGCTTCTTTGTTCGTTTCTCCGTTTCTTTCTTCGTTTCTCCGTTTCTTTGTTCGTTTGTCCGTTTATTTCTTCATTTCTCCATTTAGTTCTACGATTCTCCGTTCCTATCTTCGTTTCTCCGTTTATTTGTTCGTGTCTTCATTTATTTCTCCGTTTCTCAGTTTCTTTGTTCGTTTCTTCGTTTCTTTGTTCGTTTCTCCGTTTCTTTGTTCGTTTCTCCGTTTCTTTGTTCGTTTCTCCGTTTCTTTGTTCGTTTCCCCGTTTCTTTGTTCGTTTCTCCGTTTCTTTCTTCGTTTCTCCGTTTCTTTGTTCCTATCTCCGTTTCTTTCTTCGTTTCTCCGTTTCTTTCTTCGTTTCTCCGTTTCTTTCTTCGTCTCTCCGTTTCCTTGTTCATTTCTCCGTTTATTTCTTCGTTTCTCCATTTATTTCTCCGTTTCTTTCTTCGTTTCTCCGTTTCTTTGTTCGTTTCTCCGTTTCTTCCTCGTTTCTCCGTTTCTTTCTTCGTTTCTGCGTTTCTATCATCGTTTCTCCGTTTCTTTGTTCGTTTCTCCGTTTCTTTGTTCGTTTCTCCGTTTCTTTCTTCGTTTCTCCGTTTCTTTCTTCGTTTCTCCGTTTCTTTGTTCGTTTCTCCGTTTCTTTGTTCGTTTCTCCGTTTCTTTCTTCGTTTCTCCGTTTCTTTGTTCGTTTGTCCGTTTATTTCTTCATTTCTCCATTTAGTTCTACGATTCTCCGTTCCTATCTTCGTTTCCACGTTTATTTGTTCGTGTCTGCATTTATTTCTCCGTTTCTCAGTTTCTTTGTTCGTTTCTTCGTTTCTTTGTTCGTTTCTCCGTTTCCTTGTTCGTTTCTCCGTTTCTTTCTTCGTTTCTCCGTTTCTTTGTTCCTATCTCCGTTTCTTTCTTCGTTTCTCCGTTTCTTTCTTCGTTTCTCCGTTTCTTTCTTCGTTTCTCCGTTTCATTCTTCGTTTCTCCGTTTCCTTGTTCATTTCTCCGTTTATTTCTTCGTTTCTCCATTTATTTCTCCGTTTCTTTCTTCGTTTCTCCGTTTCTTTGTTCGTTTCCCCGTTTCGTTCTTCGTTTCTCCGTTTCTTCCTCGTTTCTCCGTTTCTTTCTTCGTTTCTCCGTTTCTTTGTTCATTTCTCCGTTTCTTTGTTCGTTTCTCCGTTTCTTTGTTCGTTTCTCCGTTTCTTTCTTCGTTTCTCCGTTTCTTTCTTCGTTTCTCCGTTTCTTTGTTCGTTTCTCCGTTTCGTTGTTCGTTTCTCCGTTTCTTTCTTCGTTTCTCCGTTTCTTTGTTCGTTTCTCCGTTTATTTCTTCATTTCTCCATTTAGTTCTACGATTCTCCGTTCCTTTCTTCGTTTCTCCGTTTATTTGTTCGTGTCTGCATTTATTTCTCCGTTTCTCAGTTTCTTTGTTCGGTTCTTCGTTTCTTTGTTCGTTTCTCCGTTTCGTTCTTCGTTTCTCCGTTTCTTTGTTCGCTTCTCCGCTTCTTTGTTCGTTTCTCCGTTTCTTTCTTCGTTTCTCCGTTTCTTTGTTCGTTTGTCCGTTTATTTCTTCATTTCTCCATTTAGTTCTACGATTCTCCGTTCCTATCTTCGTTTCTCCGTTTATTTGTTCGTGTCTTCATTTATTTCTCCGTTTCTCAGTTTCTTTGTTCGTTTCTTCGTTTCTTTGTTCGTTTCTCCGTTTCTTTGTTCGTTTCTCCGTTTCTTTGTTCGTTTCTCCGTTTCTTTGTTCGTTTCCCCGTTTCTTTGTTCGTTTCTCCGTTTCTTTCTTCGTTTCTCCGTTTCTTTGTTCCTATCTCCGTTTCTTTCTTCGTTTCTCCGTTTCTTTCTTCGTTTCTCCGTTTCTTTCTTCGTCTCTCCGTTTCCTTGTTCATTTCTCCGTTTATTTCTTCGTTTCTCCATTTATTTCTCCGTTTCTTTCTTCGTTTCTCCGTTTCTTTGTTCGTTTCTCCGTTTCTTCCTCGTTTCTCCGTTTCTTTCTTCGTTTCTGCGTTTCTATCATCGTTTCTCCGTTTCTTTGTTCGTTTCTCCGTTTCTTTGTTCGTTTCTCCGTTTCTTTCTTCGTTTCTCCGTTTCTTTCTTCGTTTCTCCGTTTCTTTGTTCGTTTCTCCGTTTCTTTGTTCGTTTCTCCGTTTCTTTCTTCGTTTCTCCGTTTCTTTGTTCGTTTCCCCGTTTCTTTGTACGTTTCTCCGTTTCTTTCTTCGTTTCTCCGTTTCTTTGTTCCTATCTCCGTTTCTTTCTTCGTTTCTCTGTTTCTTTCTTCGTTTCTCCGTTTCTTTCTTCGTTTCTCCGTTTCTTTCTTCGTTTCTCCGTTTCCTTGTACATTTCTCCGTTTATTTCTTCGTTTCTCCATTTATTTCTCCGTTTCTTTCTTCGTTTCTCCGTTTCTTTCGTCGTTTCCCCGTTTCGTTCTTCGTTTCTCTGTTTCACCCTCGTTTCTCCGTTTCTTTCTTCGTTTCTGCGTTTCTATCATCGTTTCTCCGTTTCTATGTTCGTTTCTCCGTTTCTTTGTTCTTTTCTCCGTTTCTTTCTTCGTTTCTGCGTTTCTTTCTTCGTTTCTCCGTTTCTTTCTTCGTTACTCTGTTTCTTTCTTCGTTTCTCCGTTTCTTTTTTCGTTTCTCCGGTTCTTTGTTCGTTTCTCCGTTTATTTCTTCGTTTCTCCATTTAGTTCTACGATTCTCCGTTCCTATCTTCGTTTCTCCGTTTCTTTGTTGGTTTCTCCGTTTCTTTCTTTGTTTCTCCCTTTCTTTCTTCATTTCTCCGTATATTTCTTCGTTTCTCCGTTTCATTCTTCGTTTCTGCGTTTCTTTGTTCGTTTCTCCGTTTCTTTCTTCGTTTCTCCGTTTCTTTCTTCGTTTCTCCGTTTCTTTTTTCGTTTCTCCGTTTCATTGATCGTTTCTCCATTTGTTTCTTCGTTTCTCCGTTTATTTCTTCGTTTCTCCATTTATTTCTCCGTTTCTCCGTTTCTTTCTTCGTTTCTCTGTTTCTTTCTTCGTTTCTTCGTTTCTTTCTTCATCTCTCCGTTTCTTTCTACGTTTCTCCGTTTCTTTCTTCGTTTCATCGTTTCTCCGTTTCTCCGTTTCTCGGTTTATTCCTTCGTTTCTCCATTTATTTCTCCGTTTCTCCGTTTCTTTCTTCGTTTCTCGGTTTCTTTCTTCGTTTCTCCGTTTGCTTCTCCGATTCTCCGTTTATTTCTTCGTTTCTCAGTTTATTTCTTCGTTTCTCCATTTATTTCTTCGTTTCTCCGTTTCTTTCATCGTTTCTCCGTTTCTTCCTTCGTTTCTCCGCTTCTTTGTTCGCTTCTCCGTTTCTTTCTTCGTTTCTCCGTTTCTTTCCTCGTTTCTCCGTTTCTCCGTTTCTCCGTTTCTCCGTTTCTCCGTTTCTCCGTTTCTCGGTTTATTCCTTCGTTTCTCCATTTATTTCTCCGTTTCTCCGTTTCTTTCTTCGTTTCTCGGTTTCTTTCTTCGTTTCTCCATTTGTTTCTTCGTTTCTCCGTTTATTTCTTCGTTTCTTCATTTATTTCTCCGTTTCTCCGTTTCTTTCTTCGTTTCTCTGTATCTTTCTTCGTTTCTTCGTTTCTTTCTTCATCTCTCCGTTTCTTTCTACGTTTCTCCGTTTCTTTCTTCGTTTCATCGTTTCTCCGTTTCTCCGTTTCTCGGTTTATTCCTTCGTCTCTCCATTTATTTCTCCGTTTCTCCGTTTCTTTCTTCGTTTCTCGGTTTCTTTCTTCGTTTCTCCGTTTGCTTCTCCGATTCTCCGTTTATTTCTTCGTTTCTCCGTTTATTTCTTCGTTTCTCCATTTATTTCTTCGTTTCTCCGTTTCTTTCATCGTTTCTCCGTTTCTTCCTTCGTTTCTCCGCTTCTTTGTTCGCTTCTCCGTTTCTTTCTTCGTTTCTCCGTTTCTTTCCTCGTTTCTCCGTTTCTCCGTTTATTTCTTCGTTTCTCCATTTATTTCTCCGTTTCTCCGTTTCTTTCTTCGTTTTCCGTTTCTTTCTTCGTTTCTCCGTTTCTTTCCTCGTTTCTCCGTTTCTCCGTTTCTCCGTTTCTCCGTTTCTCGGTTTCTCGGTTTATTCCTTCGTTTCTCCATTTATTTCTCCGTTTCTCCGTTTCTTTCTTCGTTTCTCGGTTTCTTTCTTCGTTTCTCCATTTGTTTCTTCGTTTCTCCGTTTATTTCTTCGTTTCTCCATTTATTTCTCCGTTTCTCCGTTTCTTTCTTCGTTTCTCTGTTTCTTTCTTCGTTTCTTCGTTTCTTTCTTCATCTCTCCGTTTCTTTCTACGTTTCTCCGTTTCTTTCTTCGTTTCATCGTTTCTCCGTTTGTCCGTTTCTCGGTTTATTCCTTCGTTTCTCCATTTATTTCTCCGTTTCTCCGTTTCTTTCTTCGTTTCTCGGTTTCCTTCTTCGTTTCTCCGTTTGCTTCTCCGATTCTCCGTTTATTTCTTCGTTTCTCCGTTTATTTCATCGTTTCTCCATTTATTTCTTCGTTTCTCCGTTTCTTTCATCGTTTCTCCGTTTCTTTCTTCCTTTCCCCGTTTCTTTGATCGTTTCTCCGTTTCTTTGTTCGTTTCTCCGTTTCTTTGTTCGTTTCTCCGTTTCTTTCTTCGTTTCTCCGTTTCTTTTATCGTTTCTTCGTTTCTCCGTTTCTTTCTTCGTTTCTACGTTTATATCTTCGATTCTCCATTTGCTTCTCGGTTTCTTTCTTCGTTTCTCCGTTTCATTCTTCGTTTCCCCGTTTCTTTCTTCGTTTCTCGGTTGCTTTGTTCGTTTCCCCGTTTCTTTCTTTGTTTCTCCGTTTCTTTCTTCATTTCTCCGTTTATTTCTTCGTTTCTCCGTTTCATTGTTCGTTTCTGCGTTTCATTGTTCGTTTCTCTGTTTCTTTCTTCGTTTCTCCGTTTCTTTCTCCTTTTCTCTGTTTATTTATTCGTTTCACCGTTTCTTTCTTCGTCCCTCTGTTTCTTTCTTCATTTCTCCGTTTCTTTCTTCGTTTCTCCGTTTATTTCTTCGTTTCTCCATTTATTTCTCCGTTTCTCCGTTTCTTTGTTCGTTTCTCCGTTTCTTTGTTCGTTTCTCCGTTTCTTTGTTCGTTTCTCAGTTTCTTTGTTCGTTTCTCCGTTTCTTTTTCCGCGTCTCGGTTTATTTCTTCGTTTCTCCATTTAATTCTCCGTTTCTTTCTTCGTTTCTTCGTTTCTTCGTTTCTTTCTTCGTTTCTCCGTGTCTTTCTTCGTTTCTCCGTTTCTTTGTTCGTCTCTCCGTTTCTTTCTCCGTTTCTCGGTCTATTTCTTCGTTTCTCCATTTACTTCTCCGATTCTCCGTTTCTTTCTTCGTTGCTCAGTTTCTTTCTTCGTTTCTCCGTTTCTTTCTTCGTTTCCCCGATTTTTTCTTCATTTCTCCGTTTCCTTGTTCGTTTCTCCGTTTATTTCTTCGTTTCTCCATTTATTTCTCCGTTTCTTTCTTCGTTTCTCCGTTTCTTTGCTCGTTTCTCCGTTTCTTTCTTCGTTTCTCCGTTTCTTTGTTCCTATCTCCGTTTGTTTCTTCGTTTCTCCGTTTCTTTGTTCGTTTCTCCGTTTCTTTGTTCGTTTCTCCGTTTCTTTCTTCGTTTCTCCGTTTCTTTGTTCGTTTGTCCGTTTATTTCTTCATTTCTCCATTTAGTTCTACGATTCTCCGTTCCTATCTTCGTTTCCACGTTTATTTGTTCGTGTCTGCATTTATTTCTCCGTTTCTCAGTTTCTTTGTTCGTTTCTTCGTTTCTTTGTTCGTTTCTCCGTTTCTTTGTTGGTTTCTCCGTTTCTTTGTTCGTTTCTCCGTTTCTTTGTTCGTTTCCCCGTTTCTTTGTTCGTTTCTCCGTTTCTTTGTTCGTTTCTCCGTTTCTTTGTTCCTATCTCCGTTTCTTTCTTCGTTTCTCCGTTTCTTTCTTCGTTTCTCCGTTTCTTTCTTCGTTTCTCCGTTTCCTTGTTCATTTCTCCGTTTATTTCTTCGTTTCTCCATTTATTTCTCCGTTTCTTTCTTCGTTTCTCCGTTTCTTTGTTCGTTTCCCCGTTTCGTTCTTCGTTTCTCCGTTTCTTCCTCGTTTCTCCGTTTCTTTCTTCGTTTCTGCGTTTCTATCATCGTTTCTCCGTTTCTTTGTTCATTTCTCCGTTTCTTTGTTCGTTTCTCCGTTTCTTTGTTCGTTTCTCCGTTTCTTTGTTCGTTTCTCCGTTTCTTTCTTCGTTTCTCCGTTTCTTTCTTTGTTTCTCCGTTTCTCTCTTCGTTTCTCCGTATCTTTGTTCGTTTTCCCGTTTCTTTGTTCGTTTCTCCGTTTCTTTCTTCGTTTCTCCGTTTCTTTGTTCCTATCTCCGTTTCTTTCTTCGTTTCTCCGTTTCTTTCTTCGTTTCTCCGTTTCTTTCTTCGTTTCTCCGTTTCCTTGTTCATTTCTCCGTTTATTTCTTCGTTTCTCCATTTATTTCTCCGTTTCTTTCTTCGTTTCTCCGTTTCTTTGTTCGTTTCCCCGTTTCGTTCTTCGTTTCTCCGTTTCTTCCTCGTTTCTCCGTTTCTTTCTTCGTTTCTGCGTTTCTATCATCGTTTCTCCGTTTCTTTGTTCGTTTCTCCGTTTCTTTGTTCGTTTCTCCGTTTCTTTGTTCGTTTCTCCGTTTCTTTGTTCGTTTCCCCGTTTCTTTGTTCGTTTCTCCGTTTCTTTGTTCGTTTCTCCGTTTCTTTGTTCCTATCTCCGTTTCTTTCTTCGTTTCTCTGTTTCTTTCTTCGTTTCTCCGTTTCTTTCTTCGTTTCTCCGTTTCTTTCTTCGTTTCTCCGTTTCCTTGTTCATTTCTCCGTTTATTTCTTCGTTTCTCCATTTATTTCTCCGTTTCTTTCTTCGTTTCTACGTTTCTTTGGTCGTTTCCCCGTTTCGTTCTTCGTTTCTCTGTTTCATCCTCGTTTCTCCGTTTCTTTCTTCGTTTCTGCGTTTCTATCATCGTTTCTCCGTTTCTATGTTCGTTTCTCCGTTTCTTTGTTCTTTTCCCCGTTTCTTTCTTCGTTTCTGCGTTTCTTTCTTCGTTTCTCCGTTTCTTTCTTCGTTACTCTGTTTCTTTCTTCGTTTCTCCGTTTCTTTTTTCGTTTCTCCGTTTCTTTGTTCGTTTCTCCGTTTATTTCTTCGTTTCTCCATTTAGTTCTACGATTCTCCGTTCCTATCTGCGTTTCTCCGTTTCTTTGTTGGTTTCTCCGTTTCTTTCTTTGTTTCTCCCTTTCTTTCTTCATTTCTCCGTATATTTCTTCGTTTCTCCGTTTCATTCTTCGTTTCTGCGTTTCTTTGTTCGTTTCTCCGTTTCTTTCTTCGTTTCTCCGTTTCTTTCTTCGTTTCTCCGTTTCTTTCTTCGTTTCTCCGTTTCTTTCTTCGTTTCTCCGTTTCATTGATCGTTTCTCCGTTTCTTTCACCGTTTCTCGGTTTATTCCTTCGTTTCTCCATTTATTTCTCCGATTCTCCGTTTCTTTCTTCGTTTCTCAGTTTCCTTCTTCGTTTCTCCGTTTCTTTCTTCGTTTCTCCGTTTCTTTCTTCGTTTCTCCGTTTCTTTCTTAGTTTCTCCGTTTCTTTCTTCGTTTCTCCGTATCTTTGTACGTTTCTCCGTTTCGTTCTTCGTTTCTTCGTTTTTTTCTTCGCTACTCCGTTTCTTTCTTCGTTTCTCCATTTCTTTCGTCGTTACTCCGTTTCTTTCTTCGTTTCTCCATTTGTTTCTTCGTTTCTCCGTTTATTTCTTCGTTTCTCCATTTATTTCTCCGTTTCTCCGTTTCTTTCTTCGTTTCTCTGTTTCTTTCTTCGTTTCTTCGTTTCTTTCTTCATCTCTCCGTTTCTTTCTACGTTTCTCCGTTTCTTTCTTCGTTTCATCGTTTCTCTGTTTCTCCGTTTCTCGGTTTATTCCTTCGTTTCTCCATTTATTTCTCCGTTTCTCCGTTTCTTTCTTCGTTTCTCGGTTTCTTTCTTCGTTTCTCCGTTTGCTTCTCCGATTCTCCGTTTATTTCTTCGTTTCTCCGTTTATTTCTTCGTTTCTCCATTTATTTCTTCGTTTCTCCGTTTCTTTCATCGTTTCTCCGTTTCTTCCTTCGTTTCTCCGCTTCTTTGTTCGTTTCTCCGTTTCTTTGTTGGTTTCTTCGTTTCTTTCTTCGCTTCTCCGTTTCTTTGTTCGTTTCTCCGTTTATTTCTTCGTTTCTCCATTTATTTGTCCGTTTCTCCGTCTCTTTCTTCGTTTCTCCGTTTATATCTTCGTTTCTCCATTTATTTCTCCGTTTCTTTCTTCGTTTCTCCGTTTCCTTGTTCGTTTCGACGTTTATTTCTTCGTTTCTCCATTTATTTCTCCGTATCTTTCTTCGTTTCTCCGTTTCTATCTTCGTTTCTCCGTTTCTTTCTTCGTTTCTCCGTTTCTTTCTTCGTTTCCCCGATTTTTTCTTCGTTTCTCCGTTTCCTTGTTCGTTTCTCCGTTTATTTCTTCGTTTGTCCATTTATTTCTCCGTTTCTTTCTTCGTTTCTCCGTTTCTTTCTTCGTTTCTCCGTTTCTTTGTTCCTTTCTCCGTTTCTTTCTTTGTTTCTCCGTTTCTTTCTTCATTTCTCCATTTATATCTTCGTTTCTCCGTTTCCTTGTTCGTTTCTCCGTTTATTTCTTCGTTTCTCCATTTATTTCTCCGTATCTTTCTTCGTTTCTCCGTTTCTGTCTTCGTTTCTCCGTTTCTTTCTTCGTTTCTCCGCTTCTTTCTTCGTTTCGCGGTTTATTTATTTGTTTCTCCGTTTCTTTCTTCGTGTCTCTGCTTCTTTCTTCGTTTCTCCGTTTATTTCTTCTTTTCTCCATTTATTTCTCCGTTTCTTTCTTCGTTTCTCCGTTTCTTTCTTCGTTTCTACGTTTCTTTCTTCGTTTCTCCGTTTCTTTCTTCGTTTCTCCGTTTCTTTCTTCGTTTCTCCGTTTCTTTCTTCATTTCTCCGTTTATTTCCTCGTTTCTCTGTTTCTTTCTTCGTTTCTCCGTTTCTTTCTCCGTTTCTCGGTTTATTTCTTCATTTCTCCGTTTCTTTCTCCGTTTCTCTGTTTCCTTCTTCGTTTCTCCGTTTCTTTCCTCGTTTCTCCGTCTCTTTCTTCGTTTCTCCGTTTATATCTTCGTTTCTCCATTTATTTCTCCGTTTCTTTCTTCGTTTCATCGTTTCTTTCTTCGTTTCTCCGTTTATTTCTTCGTTTCTCCATTTATTTCACCGTTTCTCAGTTTCTTTCTTCGTTTCCCCGTTTCTGTGTTCGTTTCTCCGTTTCTTTGTTCGTTTCTCCGTTTCTTTCTTTGTTTCTCCGTTTCTTTCTTCATTTCTCCGTTTATTTCTTCGTTTCTCGGTTTCATTCTTCGTTTCTGCGTATCATTGTTCGTTTCTCTGTTTCTTCTTCGTTTCTCCGTTTCTTTCTTCGTTTCTCCGTTTCTATCTTCGTTTCTCCGTTTCTTTCCTCGTTTCTCCGTCTCTTTCTTCGTTTCTCCGTTTATATCTTCGTTTCTCCATTTATTTCTCCGTTTCTTTCTTCGTTTCTCCGTTTCTTTGTTCGTTTCTCCGTTTGTTTCTTCGTTTCTCCGTTTCTTTCTTCGTTTCTCCGTTTCTTTCTTCGTTTCCGCGTTTCTTTCTTCGTTTCTCCGTTTCTTTCTTCGTTTCTCCGTTTCTTTGTTCGTTTCTCTGTTTCTTTCTTCGTTTCTCCGTTACTTTCTTCGTGTCTCCGTTTCTCCGTTTCTTTCTTCGTTTCACCGTTTCTTTCTTCGTTTCTCCGTTTATTTCTTCGTTTCTCCATTTATTTCTCCGTCTCTCAGTTTCTTTCTTCGTTTCCCCGTTTCTTTGTTCGTTTCTCCGTTTCTTTGTTCGTTTCTCCGCTTCTTTCTTTGTTTCTCCGTTTCTTTCTACATTTCTCCGTTTATTTCTTCGTTTCTCCGTTTCATTCTTCGTTTCTGCGTATCATTGTTCGTTTCTCTGTTTCTTCTTCGTTTCTCCGTTTCTTTCTTCGTTTCTCCGTTTCTTTCTTCGTTTCTCCGTTTC
This sequence comes from Ptiloglossa arizonensis, assembly GCF_051014685.1. Taxonomy (NCBI): domain Eukaryota; kingdom Metazoa; phylum Arthropoda; class Insecta; order Hymenoptera; family Colletidae; genus Ptiloglossa; species Ptiloglossa arizonensis. The sequence continues at coordinate 684,712 of NW_027478677.1, read as the reverse complement.
TTTCTTCGTTTCGCGGTTTATTTATTCGTTTCTCCGTTTCTTCCTTCGCTTCTCCATTTATTTCTCCGTTTCTCCGTTTCTTTGTTCGTTTCTCCGTTTCTTTCTCCGTTTCTCGGTCTATTTCTTCGTTTCTCCATTTACTTCTCCGATTCTCCGTTTCTTTCTTCGTTTCTCAGTTTCTTTCTTCGTTTCTCCGTTTCTTTCTTCGTTTCCCCGATTTTTTCTTCATTTCTCCGTTTCCTTGTTCGTTTCTCCGTTTATTTCTTCGTTTCTCCGTTTCTTTCTTCGTTTCTACGTTTCTTTCTTCGTTTCTCCGTTTCTTTCTTCGTTTCTGCGTTTCTTTCTTCGTTTCTCCATTTATTTCTCCGTCTCTCAGTTTCTTTCTTCGTTTCCCCGTTTCTTTGTTCGTTTCTCCGTTTCTTTGTTCGTTTCTCCGTTTCTTTCTTTGTTTCTCCGCTTCTTTCTACATTTCTCCGTTTATTTCTTCGTTTCTCCGTTTCATTCTTCGTTTCTGCGTATCATTGTTCGTTTCTCTGTTTCTTCTTCGTTTCTCCGTTTCTTTCTTCGTTTCTCTGTTTCTTTCTTCGTTTCTCCGTTTCTTTTTTCGTTTCTCCGTTTCTTTCCTCGTTTCGCGGTTTATTTATTCGTTTCTCCGTTTCATTCTTCGTTTCTCTGCTTCTTTCTTCGTTTCTCCGTTTATTTCTTCGCTTCTCCATTTATTTCTCCGTTTCTCCGTTTCTTTGTTCGTTTCTCCGTTTCTTTCTCCGTTTCTCGGTCTATTTCTTCGTTTCTCCATTTACTTCTCCGATTCTCCGTTTCTTTCTTCGTTTCTCAGTTTCTTTCTTCGTTTCTCCGTTTCTTTCTTCGTTTCCCCGATTTTTTCTTCATTTCTCCGTTTCCTTGTTCGTTTCTCCGTTTATTTCTTCGTTTCTCCGTTTCTTTCTTCGTTTCTACGTTTCTTTCTTCGTTTCTCAGTTTCTTTCTTCGTTTCTCCGTTTCTTTCTTCGTTTCCCCGATTTTTTCTTCATTTCTCCGTTTCCTTGTTCGTTTCTCCGTTTATTCCTTCGTTTCTCCATTTATTTCTCCGTTTCTTTCTTCGTTTCTCCGTTTCTTTGTTCGTTTCTCAGTTTCTTTCTTCGTTTCTCCGTTTCTTTCTTCGTTTCTCCGTTTCTTTCTTCGTTTCCGCGTTTCTTTCTTCGTTTCTCCGTTTCTTTCTTCGTTTCTCCGTTTCTTTGTTCGTTTCTCTGTTTCTTTCTTCGTTTCTCCGTTACTTTCTTCGTTTCTCCGTTTCTCCGTTTCTTTCTTCGTTTCACCGTTTCTTTCTTCGTTTCTCCGTTTATTTCTTCGTTTCTCCATTTATTTCTCCGTTTCTCAGATTCTTCCTTCGTTTCCCCGTTTCTTTGTTCGTTGCTCCGTTTCTTTGTTCGTTTCTCCGTTTCTTTCTTTGTTTCTCCGTTTCTTTCTACATTTCTCCGTTTATTTCTTCGTTTCTCCGTTTCATTCTTCGTTTCTGCGTATAATTGTTCGTTTCTCTGTTTCTTCTTCGTTTCTCCGTTTCTTTCTCCGTTTCTCGGTCTATTTCTTCGTTTCTCCATTTACTTCTCCGATTCTCCGTTTCTTTCTTCGTTTCTCAGTTTCTTTCTTCGTTTCTCCGTTTCTTTCTTCGTTTCCCCGATTTTTTCTTCATTTCTCCGTTTCCTTGTTCGTTTCTCCGTTTATTTCTTCGTTTCTCCGTTTCTTTCTTCGTTTCTACGTTTCTTTCTTCGTTTCTCCGTTTCTTTCTTCGTTTCTGCGTTTCTTTCTTCGTTTCTCCATTTATTTCTCCGTCTCTCAGTTTCTTTCTTCGTTTCCCCGTTTCTTTGTTCGTTTCTCCGTTTCTTTGTTCGTTTCTCCGTTTCTTTCTTTGTTTCTCCGTTTCTTTCTACATTCCTCCGTTTATTTCTTCGTTTCTCCGTTTCATTCTTCGTTTCTGCGTATCATTGTTCGTTTCTCTGTTTCTTCTTCGTTTCTCCGTTTCTTTCTTCGTTTCTCTGTTTCTTTCTTCGTTTCTCCGTTTCTTTCTCCGTTTCTCGGTCTATTTCTTCGTTTCTCCATTTACTTCTCCGATTCTCCGTTTCTTTCTTCGTTTCTCAGTTTCTTTCTTCGTTTCTCCGTTTCTTTCTTCGTTTCCCCGATTTTTTCTTCATTTCTCCGTTTCCTTGTTCGTTTCTCCGTTTATTTCTTCGTTTCTCCGTTTATTTCTTCGTTTCTCCGTTTCTTTCTTCGTTTCTACGTTTCTTTCTTCGTTTCTCCGTTTCTTTCTTCGTTTCTGCGTTTCTTTCTTCGTTTCTCCGTTTCTTTGTTCGTTTCTACGTTTCTTTCTCCGTTTCTCGGTCTATTTCTTCGTTTCTCCATTTACTTCTCCGATTCTCCGTTTCTTTCTTCGTTTCTCAGTTTCTTTCTTCGTTTCTCCGTTTCTTTCGTCGTTTCCCCGATTTTTTCTTCATTTCTCCGTTTCCTTGTTCGTTTCTCCGTTTATTCCTTCGTTTCTCCATTTATTTCTCCGTTTCTTTCTTCGTTTCTCCGTTTCTTTCTTCGTTTCTCCGTTTCTTTGTTCGTTTCTCCGTTTCTTTCTTCGTTTCTCCATTTATTTCTCCGTTTCTCAGTTTCTTCCTTCGTTTCCCCGTTTCTTTGTTCGTTGCTCCGTTTCTTTGTTCGTTTCTCCGTTTCTTTCTTTGTTTCTCCGTTTCTTTCTACATTTCTCCGTTTATTTCTTCGTTTCTCCGTTTCATTCTTCGTTTCTGCGTATAATTGTTCGTTTCTCTGTTTCTTCTTCGTTTCTCCGTTTCTTTCTTCGTTTCTCTGTTTCTTTCTTCGTTTCTCCGTTTCTTTCTTCGTTTCTCCGTTTCTTTCTTCGTTTCGCGGTTTATTTATTCGTTTCTCCGTTTCTTTCTTCGTTTCTCTGCTTCTTTCTTCGTTTCTCCGTTTATTTCTTCGCTTCTCCATTTATTTCTCCGTTTCTCCGTTTCTTTGTTCGTTTCTCCGTTTCTTTCTCCGTTTCTCGGTCTATTTCTTCGTTTCTCCATTTACTTCTCCGATTCTCCGTTTCTTTCTTCGTTTCTCAGTTTCTTTCTTCGTTTCACCGTTTCTTTCTTCCTTTCTCCGTTTATTTCTTCATTTCTCCGTTTCTTTCTTCGTTTCTTTCTTGGTTTCTCCGTTTCTTTCTTCGTTTCTCCGTTTATTTCTTCGTTTCTCCATTTATTTCTCCGGTTCTTTCTTCGTTTCTCCGTTTCTTTCTTCGTTTCTCCGTTTCTTTCTTCGTTTCTCCGATTCTTTCTTCGTTTCTCCGTTTCTTTCTTCGTTTCTCCGTTTCTTTCTTCGTTTCTCCGTTTCTTTCTTCGTTCCTCCGTTTCTTCCTTCGTTTCTCCGTTTCTTTCTTCGTTTCTCCGTTTCTTTCTTCGTTTCTCCGTTTCTTTCTTCGTTTCTCCGTTTCTTTGTTCGTTTCTCCGTTTATTTCTTTTTTTCTGCATTTATTTCTCCGTTTCTTTCTTCGTTTCTCCGTTTCTTTCTTCGTGTCTCCGTTTCTTTCTTCGTTTCTTCGATTCTTTCTTCGTTTGTCCGTTTCTTTGTCTGTTTCTCCGTTTCTATGTTCGTTTCTCCGTTTCTTTCTTCGTTTCTCCGTTTCTCTGTTCGTCTCTCCATTTATTTCTCCGTTTCTTTCTTCGTTTCTCCGTTTCTATCTTCGTTTCTCCGTTTCTTTCTTCGTTTCTCCGTTTCATGCTTCGTTTCTGCGTATCATTGTTCGTTTCTCTGTTTCTTCTTCGTTTCTCAGTTTCTTTCTTCGTTTCTCTGTTTCTTTCTTCGTTTCTCCGTTTCTTTCTTCGTTTCTCCGTTTCTTTCTTCGTTTCGCGGTTTATTTAGTCGTTTCTCCGTACCTTTCTTCGTTTCTCCGTTTCTATCTTCGTTTCTCCGTTTCTTTCTTCGTTTCTCCGTTTCATGCTTCGTTTCTGCGTATCATTGTTCGTTTCTCTGTTTCTTCTTCGTTTCTCCGTTTCTTTCTTCGTTTCTCTGTTTCTTTCTTCGTTTCTCCGTTTCTTTCTTCGTTTCTCCGTTTCTTTCTTCGTTTCGCGGTTTATTTATTCGTTTCTCCGTTTCTTTCTTCGTTTCTCCATTTATTTCTCCGTTTCTTTCTTCGTTTCTCCGTTTCTTTCTTCGTTTCTCCGTTTCTTTGTTCCTTTCTCCGTTTCTTTCTTTGTTTCTCCGTTTCTTTCTTCATTTCTCCATTTATATCTTCGTTTCTCCGTTTCCTTGTTCGTTTCTCCGTTTATTTCTTCGTTTCTCCATTTATTTCTCCGTATCTTTCTTCGTTTCTCCGTTTCTGTCTTCGTTTCTCCGTTTCTTTCTTCGTTTCTCCGCTTCTTTCTTCGTTTCGCGGTTTATTTATTCGTTTCTCCGTTTCTTTCTTCGTGTCTCTGCTTCTTTCTTCGTTTCTCCGTTTATTTCTTCTTTTCTCCATTTATTTCTCCGTTTCTTTCTTCGTTTCTCCGTTTCTTTCTTCGTTTCTACGTTTCTTTCTTCGTTTCTCCGTTTCTTTCTTCGTTTCTCCGTTTCTTTCTTCGTTTCTCCGTTTCTTTCTTCATTTCTCCGTTTATTTCCTCGTTTCTCTGTTTCTTTCTTCGTTTCTCCGTTTCTTTCTCCGTTTCTCGGTTTATTTCTTCATTTCTCCGTTTCTTTCTCCGTTTCTCTGTTTCCTTCTTCGTTTCTCCGTTTCTTTCCTCGTTTCTCCGTCTCTTTCTTCGTTTCTCCGTTTATATCTTCGTTTCTCCATTTATTTCTCCGTTTCTTTCTTCCTTTCATCGTTACTTTCTTCGTTTCTCCGTTTATTTCTTCGTTTCTCCATTTATTTCACCGTTTCTCAGTTTCTTTCTTCGTTTCCCCGTTTCTGTGTTCGTTTCTCCGTTTCTTTGTTCGTTTCTCCGTTTCTTTCTTTGTTTCTCCGTTTCTTTCTTCATTTCTCCGTTTATTTCTTCGTTTCTCGGTTTCATTCTTCGTTTCTGCGTATCATTGTTCGTTTCTCTGTTTCTTCTTCGTTTCTCCGTTTCTTTCTTCGTTTCTCCGTTTCTATCTTCGTTTCTCCGTTTCTTTCTTCGTTTCTCCGTTTCTTTCTTCGTTTCCCCGATTTTTTCTTCGTTTCTCCGTTTCCTTATTCGTTTCTCCGTTTATTTCTTCGTTTCTCCATTTATTTCTCCGTTTCTTTCTTCGTTTCTCCGTTTCTTTCTTCGTTTCTACGTTTCTTTCTTCGTTTCTCCGTTTCTTTCTTCGTTTCTGCGTTTCTTTCTTCGTTTCTCCGTTTATTTCTTCGTTTCTCCATTTACTTCTCCGATTCTCCGTTTCTTTCTTCGTTTCTCCGTTTCTTTCTTCGTTTCCCCTATTTTTTCTTCATTTCTCCGTTTCCTTGTTCGTTTCTCCGTTTATTCCTTCGTTTCTCCATTTATTTCTCCGTTTCTTTCTTCGTTTCTCCGTTTCTTTGTTCGTTTCTCCGTTTGTTTCTTCGTTTCTCCGTTTCTTTCTTCGTTTCTCCGTTTCTTTCTTCGTTTCCGCGTTTCTTTCTTCGTTTCTCCGTTTCTTTCTTCGTTTCTCCGTTTCTTTGTTCGTTTCTCTGTTTCTTTCTTCGTTTCTCCGTTACTTTCTTCGTGTCTCCGTTTCTTTCTTCGTTTCTCAGTTTCTTTCTTCGTTTCTGCGTATCATTGTTCGTTTCTCTGTTTCTTCTTCGTTTCTCCGTTTCTTTCTTCGTTTCTCCGTTTCTTTCTTCGTTTCTCCGTTTCTTTCTTCGTTTCTCCGTTTCTTTCTTCGTTTCGCGGTTTATTTATTCGTTTCTCCGTTTCTTCCTTCGCTTCTCCATTTATTTCTCCGTTTCTCCGTTTCTTTGTTCGTTTCTCCGTTTCTTTCTCCGTTTCTCGGTCTATTTCTTCGTTTCTCCATTTACTTCTCCGATTCTCCGTTTCTTTCTTCGTTTCTCAGTTTCTTTCTTCGTTTCTCCGTTTCTTTCTTCGTTTCCCCGATTTTTTCTTCATTTCTCCGTTTCCTTGTTCGTTTCTCCGTTTATTTCTCCGTTTCTCCGTTTCTTTCTTCGTTTCTACGTTTCTTTCTTCGTTTCTCCGTTTCTTTCTTCGTTTCTGCGTTTCTTTCTTCGTTTCTCCATTTATTTCTCCGTCTCTCAGTTTCTTTCTTCGTTTCCCCGTTTCTTTGTTCGTTTCTCCGTTTCTTTGTTTTTTTCTCCGTTTCTTTCTTTGTTTCTCCGTTTCTTTCTACATTTCTCCGTTTATTTCTTCGTTTCTCCGTTTCATTCTTCGTTTCTGCGTATCATTGTTCGTTTCTCTGTTTCTTCTTCGTTTCTCCGTTTCTTTCTTCGTTTCTCTGTTTCTTTCTTCGTTTCTCCGTTTCTTTTTTCGTTTCTCCGTTTCTTTCTTCGTTTCGCGGTTTATTTATTCGTTTCTCCGTTTCATTCTTCGTTTCTCTGCTTCTTTCTTCGTTTCTCCGTTTATTTCTTCGCTTCTCCATTTATTTCTCCGTTTCTCCGTTTCTTTGTTCGTTTCTCCGTTTCTTTCTCCGTTTCTCGGTCTATTTCTTCGTTTCTCCATTTACTTCTCCGATTCTCCGTTTCTTTCTTCGTTTCTCAGTTTCTTTCTTCGTTTCTCCGTTTCTTTCTTCGTTTCCCCGATTTTTTCTTCATTTCTCCGTTTCCTTGTTCGTTTCTCCGTTTATTTCTTCGTTTCTCCGTTTCTTTCTTCGTTTCTACGTTTCTTTCTTCGTTTCTCAGTTTCTTTCTTCGTTTCTCCGTTTCTTTCTTCGTTTCCCCGATTTTTTCTTCATTTCTCCGTTTCTTTGTTCCTTTCTCCGTTTCTTTCTTTGTTTCTCCGTTTCTTTCTTCATTTCTCCATTTATATCTTCGTTTCTCCGTTTCCTTGTTCGTTTCTCCGTTTATTTCTTCGTTTCTCCATTTATTTCTCCGTATCTTTCTTCGTTTCTCCGTTTCTGTCTTCGTTTCTCCGTTTCTTTCTTCGTTTCTCCGCTTCTTTCTTCGTTTCGCGGTTTATTTATTCGTTTCTCCGTTTCTTTCTTCGTGTCTCTGCTTCTTTCTTCGTTTCTCCGTTTATTTCTTCTTTTCTCCATTTATTTCTCCGTTTCTTTCTTCGTTTCTCCGTTTCTTTCTTCGTTTCTACGTTTCTTTCTTCGTTTCTCCGTTTCTTTCTTCGTTTCTCCGTTTCTTTCTTCGTTTCTCCGTTTCTTTCTTCATTTCTCCGTTTATTTCCTCGTTTCTCTGTTTCTTTCTTCGTTTCTCCGTTTCTTTCTCCGTTTCTCGGTTTATTTCTTCATTTCTCCGTTTCTTTCTCCGTTTCTCTGTTTCCTTCTTCGTTTCTCCGTTTCTTTCCTCGTTTCTCCGTCTCTTTCTTCGTTTCTCCGTTTATATCTTCGTTTCTCCATTTATTTCTCCGTTTCTTTCTTCCTTTCATCGTTACTTTCTTCGTTTCTCCGTTTATTTCTTCGTTTCTCCATTTATTTCACCGTTTCTCAGTTTCTTTCTTCGTTTCCCCGTTTCTGTGTTCGTTTCTCCGTTTCTTTGTTCGTTTCTCCGTTTCTTTCTTTGTTTCTCCGTTTCTTTCTTCATTTCTCCGTTTATTTCTTCGTTTCTCGGTTTCATTCTTCGTTTCTGCGTATCATTGTTCGTTTCTCTGTTTCTTCTTCGTTTCTCCGTTTCTTTCTTCGTTTCTCCGTTTCTATCTTCGTTTCTCCGTTTCTTTCTTCGTTTCTCCGTTTCTTTCTTCGTTTCCCCGATTTTTTCTTCGTTTCTCCGTTTCCTTATTCGTTTCTCCGTTTATTTCTTCGTTTCTCCATTTATTTCTCCGTTTCTTTCTTCGTTTCTCCGTTTCTTTCTTCGTTTCTACGTTTCTTTCTTCGTTTCTCCGTTTCTTTCTTCGTTTCTGCGTTTCTTTCTTCGTTTCTCCGTTTATTTCTTCGTTTCTCCATTTACTTCTCCGATTCTCCGTTTCTTTCTTCGTTTCTCCGTTTCTTTCTTCGTTTCCCCTATTTTTTCTTCATTTCTCCGTTTCCTTGTTCGTTTCTCCGTTTATTCCTTCGTTTCTCCATTTATTTCTCCGTTTCTTTCTTCGTTTCTCCGTTTCTTTGTTCGTTTCTCCGTTTGTTTCTTCGTTTCTCCGTTTCTTTCTTCGTTTCTCCGTTTCTTTCTTCGTTTCCGCGTTTCTTTCTTCGTTTCTCCGTTTCTTTCTTCGTTTCTCCGTTTCTTTGTTCGTTTCTCTGTTTCTTTCTTCGTTTCTCCGTTACTTTCTTCGTGTCTCCGTTTCTTTCTTCGTTTCTCAGTTTCTTTCTTCGTTTCTGCGTATCATTGTTCGTTTCTCTGTTTCTTCTTCGTTTCTCCGTTTCTTTCTTCGTTTCTCCGTTTCTTTCTTCGTTTCTCCGTTTCTTTCTTCGTTTCTCCGTTTCTTTCTTCGTTTCGCGGTTTATTTATTCGTTTCTCCGTTTCTTCCTTCGCTTCTCCATTTATTTCTCCGTTTCTCCGTTTCTTTGTTCGTTTCTCCGTTTCTTTCTCCGTTTCTCGGTCTATTTCTTCGTTTCTCCATTTACTTCTCCGATTCTCCGTTTCTTTCTTCGTTTCTCAGTTTCTTTCTTCGTTTCTCCGTTTCTTTCTTCGTTTCCCCGATTTTTTCTTCATTTCTCCGTTTCCTTGTTCGTTTCTCCGTTTATTTCTCCGTTTCTCCGTTTCTTTCTTCGTTTCTACGTTTCTTTCTTCGTTTCTCCGTTTCTTTCTTCGTTTCTGCGTTTCTTTCTTCGTTTCTCCATTTATTTCTCCGTCTCTCAGTTTCTTTCTTCGTTCCCCGTTTCTTTGTTCGTTTCTCCGTTTCTTTGTTCGTTTCTCCGTTTCTTTCTTTGTTTCTCCGTTTCTTTCTACATTTCTCCGTTTATTTCTTCGTTTCTCCGTTTCATTCTTCGTTTCTGCGTATCATTGTTCGTTTCTCTGTTTCTTCTTCGTTTCTCCGTTTCTTTCTTCGTTTCTCTGTTTCTTTCTTCGTTTCTCCGTTTCTTTTTTCGTTTCTCCGTTTCTTTCTTCGTTTCGCGGTTTATTTATTCGTTTCTCCGTTTCATTCTTCGTTTCTCTGCTTCTTTCTTCGTTTCTCCGTTTATTTCTTCGCTTCTCCATTTATTTCTCCGTTTCTCCGTTTCTTTGTTCGTTTCTCCGTTTCTTTCTCCGTTTCTCGGTCTATTTCTTCGTTTCTCCATTTACTTCTCCGATTCTCCGTTTCTTTCTTCGTTTCTCAGTTTCTTTCTTCGTTTCTCCGTTTCTTTCTTCGTTTCCCCGATTTTTTCTTCATTTCTCCGTTTCCTTGTTCGTTTCTCCGTTTATTTCTTCGTTTCTCCGTTTCTTTCTTCGTTTCTACGTTTCTTTCTTCGTTTCTCAGTTTCTTTCTTCGTTTCTCCGTTTCTTTCTTCGTTTCCCCGATTTTTTCTTCATTTCTCCGTTTCCTTGTTCGTTTCTCCGTTTATTCCTTCGTTTCTCCATTTATTTCTCCGTTTCTTTCTTCGTTTCTCCGTTTCTTTGTTCGTTTCTCCGTTTCTTTCTTCGTTTCTCCGTTTCTCCGTTTCTTTCTTCGTTTCCGCGTTTCTTTCTTCGTTTCTCCGTTTCTTTCTTCGTTTCTCCGTTTCTTTGTTCGTTTCTCTGTTTCTTTCTTCGTTTCTCCGTTACTTTCTTCGTTTCTCCGTTTCTCCGTTTCTTTCTTCGTTTCACCGTTTCTTTCTTCGTTTCTCCGTTTATTTCTTCGTTTCTCCATTTATTTCTCCGTTTCTCAGATTCTTCCTTCGTTTCCCCGTTTCTTTGTTCGTTGCTCCGTTTCTTTGTTCATTTCTCCGTTTCTTTCTTTGTTTCTCCGTTTCTTTCTACATTTCTCCGTTTATTTCTTCGTTTCTCCGTTTCATTCTTCGTTTCTGCGTATAATTGTTCGTTTCTCTGTTTCTTCTTCGTTTCTCCGTTTCTTTCTCCGTTTCTCGGTCTATTTCTTCGTCTCACCATTTACTTCTCCGATTCTCCGTTTCTTTCTTCGTTTCTCAGTTTCTTTCTTCGTTTCTCCGTTTCTTTCTTCGTTTCCCCGATTTTTTCTTCATTTCTCCGTTTCCTTGTTCGTTTCTCCGTTTATTTCTTCGTTTCTCCGTTTCTTTCTTCGTTTCTACGTTTCTTTCTTCGTTTCTCCGTTTCTTTCTTCGTTTCTGCGTTTCTTTCTTCGTTTCTCCATTTATTTCTCCGTCTCTCAGTTTCTTTCTTCGTTTCCCCGTTTCTTTGTTCGTTTCTCCGTTTCTTTGTTCGTTTCTCCGTTTCTTTCTTTGCTTCTCCGTTTCTTTCTACATTTCTCCGTTCATTTCTTCGTTTCTCCGTTTCATTCTTCGTTTCTGCGTATCATTGTTCGTTTCTCTGTTTCTTCTTCGTTTCTCCGTTTCTTTCTTCGTTTCTCTGTTTCTTTCTTCGTTTCTCCGTTTCTTTCTTCGTTTCTCCGTTTCTTTCTTCGTTTCGCGGTTTATTTATTCGTTTCTCCGTTTCTTTCTTCGTTTCTCTGCTTCTTTCTTCGTTTCTCCGTTTATTTCTTCGCTTCTCCATTTATTTCTCCGTTTCTCCGTTTCTTTGTTCGTTTCTCCGTTTCTTTCTTCGTTTCTCCGTTTCTTTCTTCGTTTCCCCGATTTTTTCTTCATTTCTCCGTTTCCTTGTTCGTTTCTCCGTTTATTTCTTCGTTTCTCCGTTTCTTTCTTCGTTTCTACGTTTCTTTCTTCGTTTCTCCGTTTCTTTCTTCGTTTCTGCGTTTCTTTCTTCGTTTCTCCGTTTCTTTGTTCGTTTCTACGTTTCTTTCTCCGTTTCTCGGTCTATTTCTTCGTTTCTCCATTTACTTCTCCGATTCTCCGTTTCTTTCTTCGTTTCTCAGTTTCTTTCTTCGTTTCTCCGTTTCTTTCTTCGTTTCCCCGATTTTTTCTTCATTTCTCCGTTTCCTTGTTCGTTTCTCCGTTTATTTCTTCGTTTCTCCATTTATTTCTCCGTTTCTTTCTTCGTTTCTCCGTTTCTTTGTTCGTTTCTCCGTTTCTTTCTTCGTTTCTCCGTTTCTTTCTTCGTTTCTCCGTTTCTTTGTTCGTTTCTCCGTTTCTTTCTTCGTTTCTCCGTTTCTTTCTTCGTTTCTCCGTTTCTTTCTTCGTTTCCGCGTTTCTTCCTTCGTTTCTCCGTTTCTTTCTTCGTTTTTCCGTTTCTTTGTTCGTTTCTCCGTTTCTTTCTTCGTTTCTCCGTTTCTCCGTTTCTTTCTTCGTTTCACCGTTTCTTTCTTCGTTTCTCCGTTTATTTCTTCATTTCTCCGTTTCTTTCTTCGTTTCTTTCTTGGTTTCTCCGTTTCTTTCTTCGTTTCTCCGTTTATTTCTTCGTTTCTCCATTTATTTCTCCGGTTCTTTCTTCGTTTCTCCGTTTCTTTCTTCGTTTCTCCGTTTCTTTCTTCGTTTCTCCGATTCTTTCTTCGTTTCTCCGTTTCTTTCTTCGTTTCTCCGTTTCTTTCTTCGTTTCTCCGTTTCTTTCTTCGTTCCTCCGTTTCTTCCTTCGTTTCTCCGTTTCTTTCTTCGTTTCTCCGTTTCTTTCTTCGTGTCTCCGTTTCTTTCTTCGTTTCTCCGTTTCTTTCTTCGTGTCTCCGTTTCTTTCTTCGTTTCTCCGTTTCTTTGTTCGTTTCTCCGTTTATTTCTTTTTTTCTGCATTTATTTCTCCGTTTCTTTCTTCGTTTCTCCGTTTCTTTCTTCGTGTCTCCGTTTCTTTCTTCGTTTCTTCGATTCTTTCTTCGTTTGTCCGTTTCTTTGTCTGTTTCTCCGTTTCTTTGTTCGTTTCTCCGTTTCTTTCTTCGTTTCTCCGTTTCTCTGTTCGTCTCTCCATTTATTTCTCCGTTTCTTTCTTCGTTTCTCCGTTTCTTTCTTCGTTTGTCCGTTTCTTTGTCTGTTTCTCTGTTTGTTTTTTCGTTACTCCGTTTCTTTCTTCGTTTCTCCGTTTCTCTCTTCGTTTCTCCGTTTCTTTCTCCGTTTCTCCGTTTCTTTCTTCGTTTCTCCGTTTCTTTGTTCGTTTCTCCGTTTCATTGATCGTTTCTCCGTTTCTTTCTCCGTTTCTCTGTTTATTTCTTCGTGTCTCCATTTATTTCTCCGATTCTCCGTTTCCTTCTTCGTTTCTTCGTTTCTTTCTTCGTTACTCCGCTTCTTCCTTCGTTTCTCCGTTTCTCTCTTCGTTTCTCCGTTTCTTTCTTCATTTCTTCGTTTCTCTCTTCGTTACTCCGTTTCTTTCTTCGTTTCTCCGTTTCTTTCTTCTTTTCACCGTTTCTTTCTTCGTTTCTCCGTTTATTTCTTCGTTTCTCCGTTTCTTTCTTCGTTTCTCCGTTTCTTTCTTCGTTTCTCCGTTTCTTTCTTCGTTTCTCCGATTCTTTCTTCGTTTCTCCGTTTCTTTCTTCGTTTCTCCGTTTCTTTCTTCGTTTCTCCGTTTCTTTCTTCGTTCCTCCGTTTCTTCCTTCGTTTCTCCGTTTCTTTCTTCGTTTCTCCGTTTCTTTCTTCGTGTCTCCGTTTCTTTCTTCGTTTCTCCGTTTCTTTCTTCGTGTCTCCGTTTCTTTCTTCGTTTCTCCGTTTCTTTGTTCGTTTCTCCGTTTATTTCTTTTTTTCTGCATTTATTTCTCCGTTTCTTTCTTCGTTTCTCCGTTTCTTTCTTCGTGTCTCCGTTTCTTTCTTCGTTTCTTCGATTCTTTCTTCGTTTGTCCGTTTCTTTGTCTGTTTCTCCGTTTCTTTGTTCGTTTCTCCGTTTCTTTCTTCGTTTCTCCGTTTCTCTGTTCGTCTCTCCATTTATTTCTCCGTTTCTTTCTTCGTTTCTCCGTTTCTTTCTTCGTTTGTCCGTTTCTTTGTCTGTTTCTCTGTTTGTTTTTTCGTTACTCCGTTTCTTTCTTCGTTTCTCCGTTTCTCTCTTCGTTTCTCCGTTTCTTTCTCCGTTTCTCCGTTTCTTTCTTCGTTTCTCCGTTTCTTTGTTCGTTTCTCCGTTTCATTGATCGTTTCTCCGTTTCTTTCTCCGTTTCTCTGTTTATTTCTTCGTGTCTCCATTTATTTCTCCGATTCTCCGTTTCCTTCTTCGTTTCTTCGTTTCTTTCTTCGTTACTCCGCTTCTTCCTTCGTTTCTCCGTTTCTCTCTTCGTTTCTCCGTTTCTTTCTTCATTTCTTCGTTTCTCTCTTCGTTACTCCGTTTCTTTCTTCGTTTCTCCGTTTCTTTCTTCTTTTCACCGTTTCTTTCTTCGTTTCTCCGTTTATTTCTTCGTTTCTCCGTTTCTTTCTTCGTTTCTCCGTTTCTTTCTTCGTTTCTCCGTTTATTTCTTCGTTTCTCCATTTATTTCTCCGTTTCTCCGTTTCTTTCTTCGTTTCTACGTTCCTTTGTTCGTTTCTCCGTTTCTTTGTTCGTTTCTCCGTTTCTTTCTTCGTTACTCCGTTTCTTTCTTCGTTTCTCCGTTTCTTTCTTCGTTTCTCCGTTTCTTTCTCCGTTTCTCCGTTTCTTTCTTCGTTTCTCCGTTTCTTTGTTCGTATCACCGTTTCTTTGTTCGTTTCTCCGTTTCTTTCTTCGTTACTCCGTTTCTTTCATCGTTTCTCCGTTTCTCCATTTATTTCTCCGTTTCTCCGTTTCTTTGATCGTTTCTCCGTTTCTTTCTTCGTTTCTCAGTTCCTTTCTTCGTTTCTCCGTTTCATTCTTCGTTTCTCCGTTTCTTTCTCCGTTTCTTTCTCCGTTTCACAGTTTCTTAGTTCGTTTCTCCGTTTCTGTCTTCGTTTCTTCGTTTCTTTCTTCGTTACTCCGTTTCTTTCTTCGTTCCTCCGTTTCTTTCTTCGTTTCTTCGTTTCTTTCTTCGTTTGTCCGTTTCTTTGTCTGTTTCTCTGTTTGTTTTTTCGTTTCTCCATTTATTTCTTCGTTTCTCCGTTTCTTTGTTCGTTTCTCCGTTTCTTTCTTCGTTTCTCCGTTTCTTTCTTCGTTTCTCCGTTTCTTTCTCCGTTTCTTGGTTTATTTCTTCGTTTCTCCATTTATTTCTCCGATTCTCCGTTTCTTTTTTCGTTTCATCGTTTCTTTCTTCGTTTCTCCGTTTCTCCGTTTCTATCTTCGTTTCTCCGTTTCTTTGTTCGTTCCTCCGTTTCTTTGATCGTTTCTCCGTTTCCTTCTTCGTTTCTCAGTTTCTTTCTTCGTTTCTCCGTTTCCTTCTTCGTTTCTCAGTTTCTTTCTTCGTTTCTCCGTTTCATTCTTCGCTTCTCCGTTTCTTTCTTCGTCTCACAGTTTCTTTGTTCGTTTCTCCGTTTCTTTCTTCGTTTCTTCGTTTCTTTCTTCGTTCTTCTCCGTTTCTTTCTTCGTTTCCCCGCTTCTTTCTTCGTTTCTCCGTTTCTTTCTTCGTTTCTCCGTTTCTTTGTTCGTTCCTCCGTTTCTTTGATCGTTTCTCTCCGTTTCCTTCTTCTTTTCTCATTTTCTTTCTTCGTTTCTCCGTTTCCTTCTTCGTTTCTCAGTTTCTTTCTTCGTTTCTCCGTTTCATTCTTCGTTTCTCCGTTTCTTTCTTCGTCTCACAGTTTCTTTGTTCGTTTCTCCGTTTCTTTCTTCCTTTCACCGTTTCTTTCTTCGTTTCTCCGTTTATTTCTTCGTTTCTCCGTTTCTTTCTCCGTTTCTCCGTTTCTTTCTTCGTTTCTCCGTTCCTTTGTTCGTTTCTCCGTTTCTTTGTTCGTTTCTCCGTTTCTTTCTTCGTTACTCCGTTTCTTTCTTCGTTTCTCCGTTTCTTTCTTCGTTTCTCCGTTTCTTTCTCCGTTTCTCCGTTTCTTTCTTCGTTTCTCCGTTTCTTTGTTCGTATTTCCGTTTCTTAGTTCGTTCTCTCCGTTTCTTTCTTCGTTACTCCGTTCCTTTCTTCGTTTCTCCGTTTCTTTCTTCGTTTCTCCGTTTCTTTCTTCGTTTCCCCGTTTCTCCATTTATTTCTCCGTTTCTCCGTTTCTTTCTTCGTTTCTCCGTTTCTTTGTTCGTTTTCTCCGTTTCTTTGTTCGTTTCTCCGTTTCTTTCTTCGTTTCTCCGTTTCATTCTTCGTTTCTCCGTTTCTTTCTCCGTTCACAGTTTCTTTGTTCGTTTCTCCGTTTCTGTCTTGGTTTCTTCGTTTCTTTCTTCGTTACTCCGTTTCTTTCTTCGTTTCTCCGTTTCTTTCTTCGTTTCACCGTTTCTTTCTTCGTTTCTCCGTTTATTTCTTCGTTTCTCTGGTTCTCCGTTTGTATCTTCGTTTCTCCGTTTCTTTCTTCGTTTCTCGGTTTCTTTGTTCGTTTCTCCGTTTCTTTGTTCGTTTCTCCGTTTCTCCGTTTCTATCTTCGTTTCTCCGTTTCTTCTCCGTTTCTCGGTTTATTTCTCCGTTTCTCCGTTTCTTTCTTCGTTTCTCCGTTTCTTTCTTCGTTTCTCCGTTTCTTTCTTCGTATCTCCGTTTCTTTCTTCGTTTCTCCGTTTCTTTGTTCGTTTCTCCGTTTCTTTCTTCGTTTCTCCGTTTCTTTCTTCGTTTCTCCGTTTCTTTCTTCGTTTCTCCGTTTCTTTCTTCGTATCTCCGTTTCTTTCTTCGTTTCTCCGTTTCTTTGTTCGTTTCTCCGTTTCTTTCTTCGTTTCTCCGTTTCTTTCTCCGTTTCTCGGTTTATTTCTTCGTTTCTCCATTTATTTCTCCGATTCTCCGTTTCTTTCTTCGTTTCTCCGTTTATTTCTTCGTTTCTCCATTTATTTCTCCGTTTCTCCGTTTCTTTCTCCGTTTCTTCGTTTCTTTCTTCGTTACTCCGTTTCTTTCTTCGTTTCTCCGTTTCTCCGTTTCTATCTTCGTTTCTCCGTTTCTTTCTCCGTTTCTCGGTTTATTTCTCCGTTTCTCCGTTTCTTTCTTCGTTTCACCGTTTCTTTCTTCGTCTCTCCGTTTCTTTCTTCGTTTCTCCGTTTCTTTCTTCGTTTCTCCGTTTCTTTCTTCGTATCTCCGTTTCTTTCTTCGTTTCTCCGTTTCTTTGTTCGTTTCTCCGTTACATTCTTCGTTTCTCCGTTTCTTTCTCCGTTTCTCGGTTTATTTCTTCGTTTCTCCATTTATTTCTCCGATTCTCCGTTTCTTTCTTCGTTTCTTCTTTTCTTTCTTCGTTACTCCGTTTCTTTCTTCGTTTCTCCGTTTCTTTGTTCGTTTCTCCGTTTCTCCGTTTCTATCTTCGTTTCTCCGTTTCATTCTTCGCTTCTCCGTTTCTTTCTTCGTCTCACAGTTTCTTTGTTCGTTTCTCCGTTTCTTTCTTCGTTTCTTCGTTTCTTTCTTCGTTACTCCGTTTCTTTCTTCGTTTCTCCGTTTCTTTCTTCTTTTCACCGTTTATTTCTCCGTTTCTCCGTTTATTTCTTCGTTTCTCCGTTTCTTTCTTCGTTTCTCCGTTTCTTTCTTCGTTTCCCCGTTTCTTTCTTCGTTTCTCCGTTTCTTTCTTCGTTTCTCCGTTTCTTTGTTCGTTCCTCCGTTTCTTTGATCGTTTCTCCGTTTCCTTCTTCTTTTCTCATTTTCTTTCTTCGTTTCTCCGTTTCCTTCTTCGTTTCTCAGTTTCTTTCTTCGTTTCTCCGTTTCATTCTTCGTTTCTCCGTTTCTTTCTTCGTCTCACAGTTTCTTTGTTCGTTTCTCCGTTTCTTTCTTCGTTTCTTCGTTTCTTTCTTCGTTACTCCGTTTCTTTGTTCGTTTCTTCGTTTCTTTCTTCTTTTCACCGTTTCTTTCTTCGTTTCTCCGTCTATTTCTTCGTTTCTCCGTTTCTTTCTCCGTTTCTCCGTTTCTTTCTTCGTTTCTCCGTTCCTTTGTTCGTTTCTCCGTTTCTTTGTTCGTTTCTCCGTTTCTTTCTTCGTTACTCCGTTTCTTTCTTCGTTTCTCCGTTTCTTTCTTCGTTTCTCCGTTTCTTTCTCCGTTTCTCCGTTTCTTTCTTCGTTTCTCCGTTTCTTTGTTCGTATCTCCGTTTCTTAGTTCGTTTCTCCGTTTCGTTCTTCGTTACTCCGTTCCTTTCTTCGTTTCTCCGTTTCTTTCTTCGTTTCTCCGTTTCTTTCTTCGTTTCCCCGTTTCTCCATTTATTTCTCCGTTTCTCCGTTTCTTTCTTCGTTTCTCCGTTTCTTTGTTCGTTTCTCCGTTTCTTTGTTCGTTTCTCCGTTTCTTTCTTCGTTTCGCCGTTTCATTCTTCGTTTCTCCGTTTCTTTCTCCGTTTCACAGTTTCTTTGTTCGTTTCTCCGTTTCTGTCTTCGTTTCTTCGTTTCTTTCTTCGTTACTCCGTTTCTTTCTTCGTTTCTCCGTTTCTTTCTTCGTTTCACCGTTTCTTTCTTCGTTTCTCCGTTTATTTCTTCGTTTCTCTGGTTCTCCGTTTGTATCTTCGTTTCTCCGTTTCTTTCTTCGTTTCTCGGTTTCTTTGTTCGTTTCTCCGTTTCTTTGTTCGTTTCTCCGTTTCTCCGTTTCTATCTTCGTTTCTCCGTTTCTTCTCCGTTTCTCGGTTTATTTCTCCGTTTCTCCGTTTCTTTCTTCGTTTCTCCGTTTCTTTCTTCGTTTCTCCGTTTCTTTCTTCGTATCTCCGTTTCTTTCTTCGTTTCTCCGTTTCTTTGTTCGTTTCTCCGTTTCTTTCTTCGTTTCTCCGTTTCTTTCTCCGTTTCTCGGTTTATTTCTTCGTTTCTCCATTTATTTCTCCGATTCTCCGTTTCTTTCTTCGTTTCTCCGTTTATTTCTTCGTTTCTCCATTTATTTCTCCGTTTCCCCGTTTCTTTCTCCGTTTCTCCGTTTCTTTCTTCGTTTCTCCGTTTCTTTCTTCGTTTCTCCGTTTCTTTCTCCGTTTCTTGGTTTATTTCTTCGTTTCTCCATTTATTTCTCCGATTCTCCGTTTCTTTTTTCGTTTCTTCGTTTCTTTCTTCGTTACTCCGTTTCTTTCTTCGTTTCTCCGTTTCTCCGTTTCTATCTTCGTTTCTCCGTTTCTTTCTCCGTTTCTCGGTTTATTTCTCCGTTTCTCCGTTTCTTTCTTCGTTTCACCGTTTCTTTCTTCGTCTCTCCGTTTCTTTCTTCGTTTCTCCGTTTCTTTCTTCGTTTCTCCGTTTCTTTCTTCGTATCTCCGTTTCTTTCTTCGTTTCTCCGTTTCTTTGTTCGTTTCTCCGTTACATTCTTCGTTTCTCCGTTTCTTTCTCCGTTTCTCGGTTTATTTCTTCGTTTCTCCATTTATTTCTCCGATACTCCGTTTCTTTCTTCGTTTCTTCGTTTCTTTCTTCGTTACTCCGTTTCTTTCTTCGTTTCTCCGTTTCTTTGTTCGTTTCTCCGTTTCTCCGTTTCTATCTTCGTTTCTCCGTTTCATTCTTCGCTTCTCCGTTTCTTTCTTCGTCTCACAGTTTCTTTGTTCGTTTCTCCGTTTCTTTCTTCGTTTCTTCGTTTCTTTCTTCGTTACTCCGTTTCTTTCTTGGTTTCTCCGTTTCTTTCTTCTTTTCACCGTTTATTTCTCCGTTTCTCCGTTTATTTCTTCGTTTCTCCGTTTCTTTGTTCGTTTCTCCGTTTCTTTCTTCGTTTCCCCGCTTCTTTCTTCGTTTCTCCGTTTCTTTCTTCGTTTCTCCGTTTCTTTGTTCGTTCCTCCGTTTCTTTGATCGTTTCTCCGTTTCCTTCTTCTTTTCTCATTTTCTTTCTTCGTTTCTCCGTTTCCTTCTTCGTTTCCCAGTTTCTTTCTTCGTTTCTCCGTTTCATTCTTCGTTTCTCCATTTCTTTCTTCGTTACTCCGTTTCTTTCTTTGTTTCTCCGTTTCTTTCTTCGTTTCACCGTTTCTTTCTTCGTTTCTCCGTTTATTTCTTCGTTTCTCTGGTTCTCCGTTTGTATCATCGTTTCTCCGTTTCTTTCTTCGTTTCTCGGTCTCTTTGTTCGTTTCTCCGTTTCTTTGTTCGTTTCTCCGTTTCTCCGTTTCTATCTTCGTTTCTCCGTTTCTTCTCCGTTTCTCGGTTTATTTCTCCGATTCTCCGTTTCTTTCTTCGTTTCTTCGTTTCTTTCTTCGTTACTCCGTTTCTTTCTTCGTTTCTCCGTTTCTTTGTTCGTTTCTCCGTTTCTCCGTTTCTATCTTCGTTTCTCCGTTTCATTCTTCGCTTCTCCGTTTCTTTCTTCGTCTCACAGTTTCTTTGTTCGTTTCTCCGTTTCTTTCTTCGTTTCTTCGTTTCTTTCTTCGTTACTCCGTTTCTTTCTTCGTTTCTCCGTTTCTTTCTTCTTTTCACCGTTTATTTCTCCGTTTCTCCGTTTATTTCTTCGTTTCTCCGTTTCTTTGTTCGTTTCTCCGTTTCTTTCTTCGTTTCCCCGTTTCTTTCTTCGTTTCTCCGTTTCTTTCTTCGTTTCTCCGTTTCTTTGTTCGTTCCTCCGTTTCTTTGATCGTTTCTCCGTTTCCTTCTTCTTTTCTCACTTTCTTTCTTCGTTTCTCCGTTTCCTTCTTCGTTTCTCAGTTTCTTTCTTCGTTTCCCGTTTCATTCTTCGTTTCTCCGTTTCTTTCTTCGTCTCACAGTTTCTTTGTTCGTTTCTCCGTTTCTTTCTTCGTTTCTTCGTTTCTTTCTTCGTTACTCCGTTTCTTTGTTCGTTTCTTCGTTTCTTTCTTCTTTTCACCGTTTCTTTCTTCGTTTCTCCGTTTATTTCTTCGTTTCTCCGTTTCTTTCTCCGTTTCTCCGTTTCTTTCTTCGTTTCTCCGTTCCTTTGTTCGTTTCTCCGTTTCTTTGTTCGTTTCTCCGTTTCTTTCTTCGTTACTCCGTTTCTTTCTTCGTTTCTCCGTTTCTTTCTTCGTTTCTCCGTTTCTTTCTCCGTTTCTCCGTTTCTTTCTTCGTTTCTCCGTTTCTTTCTTCGTTTCTCCGTTTCTTTCTTCGTATCTCCGTTTCTTTCTTCGTTTCTCCGTTTCTTTCTTCGTTTCTCCGTTTCTTTCTTCGTTTCTCCGTTTCTTTCTCCGTTTCTCGGTTTATTTCTTCGTTTCTCCATTTATTTCTCCGATTCTCCGTTTCTTTCTTCGTTTCTCAGTTTATTTCTTCGTTTCTCCATTTATTTCTCCGTTTCTCCGTTTCTTTCTCCGTTTCTCCGTTTCTTTCTTCGTTTCTCCGTTTCTTTCTTCGTTTCTCCGTTTCTTTCTCCGTTTCTTGGTTTATTTCTTCGTTTCTCCATTTATTTCTCCGATTCTCCGTTTCTTTTTTCGTTTCTTCGTTTCTTTCTTCGTTACTCCGTTTCTTTCTTCGGTTCTCCGTTTCTCCGTTTCTATCTTCGTTTCTCCGTTTCTTTCTCCGTTTCTCGGTTTATTTCTCCGTTTCTCCGTTTCTTTCTTCGTTTCACCGTTTCTTTCTTCGTCTCTCCGTTTCTTTCTTCGTTTCTCCGTTTCTTTCTCCGTTTCTCCGTTTCTTTCTTCGTATCTCCGTTTCTTTGTTCGTTTCTCCGTTTCTTTGTTCGTTTCTCCGTTACATTCTTCGTTTCTCCGTTTCTTTCTCCGTTTCTCGGTCTATTTCTTCGTTTCTCCATTTATTTCTCCGATTCTCCGTTTCTTTCTTCGTTTCTCCGATTCTTTGTTCGTTTCTCCGTTTCTCCGTTTCTATCTTCGTTTCTCCGTTTCTTTCTTCGTTTCTCCGTTTCTTTGCTCGTTTCTCCGTTTCTGTGTTCGTTCCTCCGTTTCTTTCTTCGTTTCTCCGTTTCATTGTTCGTTTCTCCGTCTCTCCGTTTCTCCGTTTCTATCTTCGTTTCTCCGTTTCTTTCTTCGTTTCTCCGTTTCTTTGTTCGTTTCTCCGTTTCTCCGTTTCTGTCTTCGTTTCTCCGTTTCTTTCTCCGTTTCTCGGTTTCTTTGTTCGTTTCTCCGTTTCTTTGTTCGTTTCTCCGTTTCTCCGTTTCTATCTTCGTTTCTCCGTTTCTTCTCCGTTTCTCGGTTTATTTCTCCGTTTCTCCGTTTCTTTCTTCGTTTCTCCGTTTCTTTCTCCGTTTCTTGGTTTATTTCTTCGTTTCTCCATTTATTTCTCCGATTCTTCGTTTCTTTTTTCGTTTCTTCGTTTCTTTCTTCGTTACTCCGTTTTTTTCTTCGTTTCTCCGTTCTCCGTTTCTATCTTCGTTTCTCCGTTTCTTTCTCCGTTTCTCGGTTTATTTCTCCGTTTCTCCGTTTCTTTCTTCGTTTCACCGTTTCTTTCTTCGTCTCTCCGTTTCTTTCTTCGTTTCTCCGTTTCTTTCTTCGTTTCTCCGTTTCTTTCTTCGTATCTCCGTTTCTTTCTTCGTTTCTCCGTTTCTTTGTTCGTTTCTCCGTTACATTCTTCGTTTCTCCGGTTCTTTCTCCGTTTCTCGGTTTATTTCTTCGTTTCTCCATTTATTTCTCCGATTCTCCGTTTCTTTCTTCGTTTCTTCGTTTCTTTCTTCGTTACTCCGTTTCTTTCTTCGTTTCTCCGTTTCTTTGTTCGTTTCTCCGTTTCTCCGTTTCTATCTTCGTTTCTCCGTTTCATTCTTCGCTTCTCCGTTTCTTTCTTCGTCTCACAGTTTCTTTGTTCGTTTCTCCCTCTTCTTTCTTCGTTTCTTCGTTTCTCTCTTCGTTACTCCGTTTCTTTCTTCGTTTCTCCGTTTCTTTCTTCTTTTCACCGTTTATTTCTCCGTTTCTCCGTTTATTTCTTCGTTTCTCCATTTATTTCTCCGATTCTCCGTTTCTTTTTTCGTTTCTTCGTTTCTTTCTTCGTTACTCCGTTTCTTTCTTCGTTTCTCCGTTTCTCCGTTTCTATCTTCGTTTCTCCGTTTCTTTCTCCGTTTCTCGGTTTATTTCTCCGTTTCTCCGTTTCTTTCTTCGTTTCACCGTTTCTTTCTTCGTCTCTCCGTTTCTTTCTTCGTTTCTCCGTTTCTTTCTCCGTTTCTCCGTTTCTTTCTTCGTATCTCCGTTTCTTTGTTCGTTTCTCCGTTTCTTTGTTCGTTTCTCCGTTACATTCTTCGTTTCTCCGTTTCTTTCTCCGTTTCTCGGTTTATTTCTTCGTTTCTCCATTTATTTCTCCGATACTCCGTTTCTTTCTTCGTTTCTTCGTTTCTTTCTTCGTTACTCCGTTTCTTTCTTCGTTTCTCCGTTTCTCCGTTTCTATCTTCGTTTCTCCGTTTCTTTCTCCGTTTCTCGGTTTATTTCTCCGTTTCTCCGTTTCTTTCTTCGTTTCACCGTTTCTTTCTTCGTCTCTCCGTTTCTTTCTTCGTTTCTCCGTTTCTTTCTTCGTTTCTCCGTTTCTTTGTTCGTTCCTCCGTTTCTTTGATCGTTTCTCCGTTTCCTTCTTCTTTTCTCATTTTCTTTCTTCGTTTCTCCGTTTCCTTCTTCGTTTCTCAGTTTCTTTCTTCGTTTCTCCGTTTCATTCTTCGTTTCTCCGTTTCTTTCTTCGTCTCACAGTTTCTTTGTTCGTTTCTCCGTTTCTTTCTTCGTTTCTTCGTTTCTTTCTTCGTTACTCCGTTTCTTTGTTCGTTTCTTCGTTTCTTTCTTCTTTTCACCGTTTCTTTCTTCGTTTCTCCGTCTATTTCTTCGTTTCTCCGTTTCTTTCTCCGTTTCTCCGTTTCTTTCTTCGTTTCTCCGTTCCTTTGTTCGTTTCTCCGTTTCTTTGTTCGTTTCTCCGTTTCTTTCTTCGTTACTCCGTTTCTTTCTTCGTTTCTCCGTTTCTTTCTTCGTTTCTCCGTTTCTTTCTCCGTTTCTCCGTTTCTTTCTTCGTTTCTCCGTTTCTTTGTTCGTATCTCCGTTTCTTAGTTCGTTTCTCCGTTTCGTTCTTCGTTACTCCGTTCCTTTCTTCGTTTCTCCGTTTCTTTCTTCGTTTCTCCGTTTCTTTCTTCGTTTCCCCGTTTCTCCATTTATTTCTCCGTTTCTCCGTTTCTTTCTTCGTTTCTCCGTTTCTTTGTTCGTTTCTCCGTTTCTTTGTTCGTTTCTCCGTTTCTTTCTTCGTTTCGCCGTTTCATTCTTCGTTTCTCCGTTTCTTTCTCCGTTTCACAGTTTCTTTGTTCGTTTCTCCGTTTCTGTCTTCGTTTCTTCGTTTCTTTCTTCGTTACTCCGTTTCTTTCTTCGTTTCTCCGTTTCTTTCTTCTTTTCACCGTTTATTTCTCCGTTTCTCCGTTTATTTCTTCGTTTCTCCATTTATTTCTCCGATTCTCCGTTTCTTTTTTCGTTTCTTCGTTTCTTTCTTCGTTACTCCGTTTCTTTCTTCGTTTCTCCGTTTCTCCGTTTCTATCTTCGTTTCTCCGTTTCTTTCTCCGTTTCTCGGTTTATTTCTCCGTTTCTCCGTTTCTTTCTTCGTTTCACCGTTTCTTTCTTCGTCTCTCCGTTTCTTTCTTCGTTTCTCCGTTTCTTTCTCCGTTTCTCCGTTTCTTTCTTCGTATCTCCGTTTCTTTGTTCGTTTCTCCGTTTCTTTGTTCGTTTCTCCGTTACATTCTTCGTTTCTCCGTTTCTTTCTCCGTTTCTCGGTTTATTTCTTCGTTTCTCCATTTATTTCTCCGATACTCCGTTTCTTTCTTCGTTTCTTCGTTTCTTTCTTCGTTACTCCGTTTCTTTCTTCGTTTCTCCGTTTCTCCGTTTCTATCTTCGTTTCTCCGTTTCTTTCTCCGTTTCTCGGTTTATTTCTCCGTTTCTCCGTTTCTTTCTTCGTTTCACCGTTTCTTTCTTCGTCTCTCCGTTTCTTTCTTCGTTTCTCCGTTTCTTTCTTCGTTTCTCCGTTTCTTTGTTCGTTCCTCCGTTTCTTTGATCGTTTCTCCGTTTCCTTCTTCTTTTCTCATTTTCTTTCTTCGTTTCTCCGTTTCCTTCTTCGTTTCTCAGTTTCTTTCTTCGTTTCTCCGTTTCATTCTTCGTTTCTCCGTTTCTTTCTTCGTCTCACAGTTTCTTTGTTCGTTTCTCCGTTTCTTTCTTCGTTTCTTCGTTTCTTTCTTCGTTACTCCGTTTCTTTGTTCGTTTCTTCGTTTCTTTCTTCTTTTCACCGTTTCTTTCTTCGTTTCTCCGTCTATTTCTTCGTTTCTCCGTTTCTTTCTCCGTTTCTCCGTTTCTTTCTTCGTTTCTCCGTTCCTTTGTTCGTTTCTCCGTTTCTTTGTTCGTTTCTCCGTTTCTTTCTTCGTTACTCCGTTTCTTTCTTCGTTCTCCGTTTCTTTCTTCGTTTCTCCGTTTCTTTCTCCGTTTCTCCGTTTCTTTCTTCGTTTCTCCGTTTCTTTGTTCGTATCTCCGTTTCTTAGTTCGTTTCTCCGTTTCGTTCTTCGTTACTCCGTTCCTTTCTTCGTTTCTCCGTTTCTTTCTTCGTTTCTCCGTTTCTTTCTTCGTTTCCCCGTTTCTCCATTTATTTCTCCGTTTCTCCGTTTCTTTCTTCGTTTCTCCGTTTCTTTGTTCGTTTCTCCGTTTCTTTGTTCGTTTCTCCGTTTCTTTCTTCGTTTCGCCGTTTCATTCTTCGTTTCTCCGTTTCTTTCTCCGTTTCACAGTTTCTTTGTTCGTTTCTCCGTTTCTGTCTTCGTTTCTTCGTTTCTTTCTTCGTTACTCCGTTTCTTTCTTCGTTTCTCCGTTTCTTTCTTCGTTTCACCGTTTCTTTCTTCGTTTCTCCGTTTATTTCTTCGTTTCTCTGGTTCTCCGTTTGTATCTTCGTTTCTCCGTTTCTTTCTTCGTTTCTCGGTTTCTTTGTTCGTTTCTCCGTTTCTTTGTTCGTTTCTCCGTTTCTCCGTTTCTATCTTCGTTTCTCCGTTTCTTCTCCGTTTCTCGGTTTATTTCTCCGTTTCTCCGTTTCTTTCTTCGTTTCTCCGTTTCTTTCTTCGTTTCTCCGTTTCTTTCTTCGTATCTCCGTTTCTTTCTTCGTTTCTCCGTTTCTTTGTTCGTTTCTCCGTTTCTTTCTTCGTTTCTCCGTTTCTTTCTCCGTTTCTCGGTTTATTTCTTCGTTTCTCCATTTATTTCTCCGATTCTCCGTTTCTTTCTTCGTTTCTCCGTTTATTTCTTCGTTTCTCCATTTATTTCTCCGTTTCCCCGTTTCTTTCTCCGTTTCTCCGTTTCTTTCTTCGTTTCTCCGTTTCTTTCTTCGTTTCTCCGTTTCTTGGTTTATTTCTTCGTTTCTCCATTTATTTCTCCGATTCTCCGTTTCTTTTTTCGTTTCTTCGTTTCTTTCTTCGTTACTCCGTTTCTTTCTTCGTTTCTCCGTTTCTCCGTTTCTATCTTCGTTTCTCCGTTTCTTTCTCCGTTTCTCGGTTTATTTCTCCGTTTCTCCGTTTCTTTCTTCGTTTCACCGTTTCTTTCTTCGTCTCTCCGTTTCTTTCTTCGTTTCTCCGTTTCTTTCTTCGTTTCTCCGTTTCTTTCTTCGTATCTCCGTTTCTTTCTTCGTTTCTCCGTTTCTTTGTTCGTTTCTCCGTTACATTCTTCGTTTCTCCGTTTCTTTCTCCGTTTCTCGGTTTATTTCTTCGTTTCTCCATTTATTTCTCCGATACTCCGTTTCTTTCTTCGTTTCTTCGTTTCTTTCTTCGTTACTCCGTTTCTTTCTTCGTTTCTCCGTTTCTTTGTTCGTTTCTCCGTTTCTCCGTTTCTATCTTCGTTTCTCCGTTTCATTCTTCGCTTCTCCGTTTCTTTCTTCGTCTCACAGTTTCTTTGTTCGTTTCT
Source organism: Ptiloglossa arizonensis (assembly GCF_051014685.1). Lineage (NCBI taxonomy): Eukaryota > Metazoa > Arthropoda > Insecta > Hymenoptera > Colletidae > Ptiloglossa > Ptiloglossa arizonensis. The sequence goes on along the minus strand of NW_027478677.1, from coordinate 659,080 downwards.
CCGTTTCTTTCTTCGTTTCTTCGTTTCTTTCTTCGTTACTCCGTTTCTTTCTTGGTTTCTCCGTTTCTTTCTTCTTTTCACCGTTTATTTCTCCGTTTCTCCGTTTATTTCTTCGTTTCTCCGTTTCTTTGTTCGTTTCTCCGTTTCTTTCTTCGTTTCCCCGTTTCTTTCTTCGTTTCTCCGTTTCTTTCTTCGTTTCTCCGTTTCTTTGTTCGTTCCTCCGTTTCTTTGATCGTTTCTCCGTTTCCTTCTTCTTTTCTCACTTTCTTTCTTCGTTTCTCCGTTTCCTTCTTCGTTTCTCAGTTTCTTTCTTCGTTTCCCGTTTCATTCTTCGTTTCTCCGTTTCTTTCTTCGTCTCACAGTTTCTTTGTTCGTTTCTCCGTTTCTTTCTTCGTTTCTTCGTTTCTTTCTTCGTTACTCCGTTTCTTTGTTCGTTTCTTCGTTTCTTTCTTCTTTTCACCGTTTCTTTCTTCGTTTCTCCGTTTATTTCTTCGTTTCTCCGTTTCTTTCTCCGTTTCTCCGTTTCTTTCTTCGTTTCTCCGTTCCTTTGTTCGTTTCTCCGTTTCTTTGTTCGTTTCTCCGTTTCTTTCTTCGTTACTCCGTTTCTTTCTTCGTTTCTCCGTTTCTTTCTTCGTTTCTCCGTTTCTTTCTCCGTTTCTCCGTTTCTTTCTTCGTTTCTCCGTTTCTTTCTTCGTTTCTCCGTTTCTTTCTTCGTATCTCCGTTTCTTTCTTCGTTTCTCCGTTTCTTTCTTCGTTTCTCCGTTTCTTTCTTCGTTTCTCCGTTTCTTTCTCCGTTTCTCGGTTTATTTCTTCGTTTCTCCATTTATTTCTCCGATTCTCCGTTTCTTTCTTCGTTTCTCAGTTTATTTCTTCGTTTCTCCATTTATTTCTCCGTTTCTCCGTTTCTTTCTCCGTTTCTCCGTTTCTTTCTTCGTTTCTCCGTTTCTTTCTTCGTTTCTCCGTTTCTTTCTCCGTTTCTTGGTTTATTTCTTCGTTTCTCCATTTATTTCTCCGATTCTCCGTTTCTTTTTTCGTTTCTTCGTTTCTTTCTTCGTTACTCCGTTTCTTTCTTCGGTTCTCCGTTTCTCCGTTTCTATCTTCGTTTCTCCGTTTCTTTCTCCGTTTCTCGGTTTATTTCTCCGTTTCTCCGTTTCTTTCTTCGTTTCACCGTTTCTTTCTTCGTCTCTCCGTTTCTTTCTTCGTTTCTCCGTTTCTTTCTCCGTTTCTCCGTTTCTTTCTTCGTATCTCCGTTTCTTTGTTCGTTTCTCCGTTTCTTTGTTCGTTTCTCCGTTACATTCTTCGTTTCTCCGTTTCTTTCTCCGTTTCTCGGTTTATTTCTTCGTTTCTCCATTTATTTCTCCGATTCTCCGTTTCTTTCTTCGTTTCTCCGATTCTTTGTTCGTTTCTCCGTTTCTCCGTTTCTATCTTCGTTTCTCCGTTTCTTTCTTCGTTTCTCCGTTTCTTTGCTCGTTTCTCCGTTTCTGTGTTCGTTCCTCCGTTTCTTTCTTCGTTTCTCCGTTTCATTGTTCGTTTCTCCGTCTCTCCGTTTCTCCGTTTCTATCTTCGTTTCTCCGTTTCTTTCTTCGTTTCTCCGTTTCTTTGTTCGTTTCTCCGTTTCTCCGTTTCTGTCTTCGTTTCTCCGTTTCTTTCTCCGTTTCTCGGTTTCTTTGTTCGTTTCTCCGTTTCTTTGTTCGTTTCTCCGTTTCTCCGTTTCTATCTTCGTTTCTCCGTTTCTTCTCCGTTTCTCGGTTTATTTCTCCGTTTCTCCGTTTCTTTCTTCGTTTCTCCGTTTCTTTCTCCGTTTCTTGGTTTATTTCTTCGTTTCTCCATTTATTTCTCCGATTCTTCGTTTCTTTTTTCGTTTCTTCGTTTCTTTCTTCGTTACTCCGTTTTTTTCTTCGTTTCTCCGTTTCTCCGTTTCTATCTTCGTTTCTCCGTTTCTTTCTCCGTTTCTCGGTTTATTTCTCCGTTTCTCCGTTTCTTTCTTCGTTTCACCGTTTCTTTCTTCGTCTCTCCGTTTCTTTCTTCGTTTCTCCGTTTCTTTCTTCGTTTCTCCGTTTCTTTCTTCGTATCTCCGTTTCTTTCTTCGTTTCTCCGTTTCTTTGTTCGTTTCTCCGTTACATTCTTCGTTTCTCCGGTTCTTTCTCCGTTTCTCGGTTTATTTCTTCGTTTCTCCATTTATTTCTCCGATTCTCCGTTTCTTTCTTCGTTTCTTCGTTTCTTTCTTCGTTACTCCGTTTCTTTCTTCGTTTCTCCGTTTCTTTGTTCGTTTCTCCGTTTCTCCGTTTCTATCTTCGTTTCTCCGTTTCATTCTTCGCTTCTCCGTTTCTTTCTTCGTCTCACAGTTTCTTTGTTCGTTTCTCCCTCTTCTTTCTTCGTTTCTTCGTTTCTCTCTTCGTTACTCCGTTTCTTTCTTCGTTTCTCCGTTTCTTTCTTCTTTTCACCGTTTATTTCTCCGTTTCTCCGTTTATTTCTTCGTTTCTCCATTTATTTCTCCGATTCTCCGTTTCTTTTTTCGTTTCTTCGTTTCTTTCTTCGTTACTCCGTTTCTTTCTTCGTTTCTCCGTTTCTCCGTTTCTATCTTCGTTTCTCCGTTTCTTTCTCCGTTTCTCGGTTTATTTCTCCGTTTCTCCGTTTCTTTCTTCGTTTCACCGTTTCTTTCTTCGTCTCTCCGTTTCTTTCTTCGTTTCTCCGTTTCTTTCTCCGTTTCTCCGTTTCTTTCTTCGTATCTCCGTTTCTTTGTTCGTTTCTCCGTTTCTTTGTTCGTTTCTCCGTTACATTCTTCGTTTCTCCGTTTCTTTCTCCGTTTCTCGGTTTATTTCTTCGTTTCTCCATTTATTTCTCCGATTCTCCGTTTCTTTCTTCGTTTCTCCGATTCTTTGTTCGTTTCTCCGTTTCTCCGTTTCTATCTTCGTTTCTCCGTTTCTTTCTTCGTTTCTCCGTTTCTTTGCTCGCTTCTCCGTTTCTGTGTTCGTTCCTCCGTTTCTTTCTTCGTTTCTCCGTTTCATTGTTCGTTTCTCCGTCTCTCCGTCTCTCCGTTTCTCCGTTTCTATCTTCGTTTCTCCGTTTCTTTCTTCGTTTCTCCGTTTCTTTGTTCGTTTCTCCGTTTCTCCGTTTCTGTCTTCGTTTCTCCGTTTCTTTCTCCGTTTCTCGGTTTCTTTCTCCGTTTCTCCGTTTCTATCTTCGTTTCTCCGTTTCTTTCATCGTTTCTCCGTTTCTTTCTTCGTTTCTCCGTTTCTTTCTTCGTTTCTCTGTTTCTTTCATCGTTTCTTCGTTTCTACATTTATTTCTCCGTTTCTCCGTTTCTTTCTTCGTTTCTCCGTTTCTTTCTTCGTTTCTCCGTTTCTTTCTTCGTTTCTCCGTATCTTTCTCCGTTTCTCCGTTTATTTCTTCGTTTCTCCATTTATTTCTCCGATTCTCCGTTCTTTCTTCGTTTCTCTGTTTCTTTCTCCGTTTCTCGATTAATTTCTTCGTTTCTCCATTTATTTCTCCGTTTCTCCGTTTCTTTCTTCGTTTCTCCGTTTCTTTCTTCGTTTCTCCGTTTCTTTCTTCGTTTCTCCGTTTCTTTCTCCGTTTCTCCGTTTATTTCTTCGTTTCTCCATTTATTTCTCCGATTCTCCGTTCTTTCTTCGTTTCTCTGTTTCTTTCTCCGTTTCTCGATTAATTTCTTCGTTTCTCCATTTATTTCTCCGATTCTCTGTTTCTTTCTTCGTTCCTCAGTTTCTTTCTTCGTTTCTCCGTTTCTTTCTTCGTTTCTCCGTTTCTTTCTTCGTTTCTCCGTCTCTTTCTTCGTTTCTCCGTTTCCTTGTTCGTTTCTCCGTTTATTTCTTCGTTTCTCCATTTATTTTTCCGTTTCTCCGTTTCTTTCTTCGTTTCACCGTTTCTTTCTTCGTCTCTCCGTTTCTTTCTTCGTTTCTCCGTTTCTTTCTTCGTTTCTCCGTTTCTTTGTTCGTTTCTCCGTTTATTTCTCCGATTCTCCGTTTCTTTCTTCGTTTCTCCGTTTCTCCGTTTCTTTGTCCGTTTCTCCGCTTCTTTCTTCGTTTCTCCGTTTCTTTGTTCGTTTCTCCGTTTCTTTCTCCGTTTCTCGGACTATTTCTTCGTTTCTCCATTTATTTCTCCGATTCTCCGTTTCTTTCTTCGTTTCTCTGTTTCTTTCTTCGTTTCTCCGTTTCTTTCTTCGTTTCTCCGTTTCTTTCTTCCTTTCTCCGTTACTTTCTTCGTTTCTCCGTTTCTTTGTTCGTTTCTCCATTTATTTCTCCGATTCTCCGTTTCTTTCTTCGTTTCTCCGTTTCTTTGTTCGTTTCTCCGTTTCTTTGTTCGTTTCTCCGTTTCTTTCTTTGTTTCTCCGTTTCTTTCTTCGTTTCTCCGTTTCTTTCTCCGTTTCTCGGTCTATCTCTTCGTTTCTCCGTTTATTTCTCCGATTCTCCGTTTCTTTCTTCGTCTCTCAGATTCGTTCTTCGTTTCTCCGTTTATTTCTTCGTTTCTCCATTTATTTCTCCGGTTCTGCGTTTCTTTCTTCCTTTCTGCGTTTCTTTTTTCGTTTCTCCGTTTCTTTGTTCGTTTCTGCGTTTCTTTCTCCGTTGCCCGGTTTACTCCTTCGTTTCTCGATTTATTTCTCCGGTTCTCCGTTTCTTTCTTCGTTTCTCCGTTTCTTTCTTCGTTTCACCGTTTCTTTCTTCGTTTCTCCGTTTATTTCTTCGTTTCTCTGGTTCTCCGTTTGTATCTTCGTTTCTCCGTTTCTTTCTTCGTTTCTCGGTTTCTTTGTTCGTTTCTCCGTTTCTTTGTTCGTTTCTCCGTTTCTCCGTTTCTATCTTCGTTTCTCCGTTTCTTCTCCGTTTCTCGGTTTATTTCTCCGTTTCTCCGTTTCTTTCTTCGTTTCTCCGTTTCTTTCTTCGTTTCTCCGTTTCTTTCTTCGTATCTCCGTTTCTTTCTTCGTTTCTCCGTTTCTTTGTTCGTTTCTCCGTTTCTTTCTTCGTTTCTCCGTTTCTTTCTCCGTTTCTCGGTTTATTTCTTCGTTTCTCCATTTATTTCTCCGATTCTCCGTTTCTTTCTTCGTTTCTCCGTTTATTTCTTCGTTTCTCCATTTATTTCTCCGTTTCTCCGTTTCTTTCTCCGTTTCTCCGTTTCTTTCTTCGTTTCTCCGTTTCTTTCTTCGTTTCTCCGTTTCTTTCTCCGTTTCTTGGTTTATTTCTTCGTTTCTCCATTTATTTCTCCGATTCTCCGTTTCTTTTTTCGTTTCTTCGTTTCTTTCTTCGTTACTCCGTTTCTTTCTTCGTTTCTCCGTTTCTCCGTTTCTATCTTCGTTTCTCCGTTTCTTTCTCCGTTTCTCGGTTTATTTCTCCGTTTCTCCGTTTCTTTCTTCGTTTCACCGTTTCTTTCTTCGTCTCTCCGTTTCTTTCTTCGTTTCTCCGTTTCTTTCTTCGTTTCTCCGTTTCTTTCTTCGTATCTCCGTTTCTTTCTTCGTTTCTCCGTTTCTTTGTTCGTTTCTCCGTTACATTCTTCGTTTCTCCGTTTCTTTCTCCGTTTCTCGGTTTATTTCTTCGTTTCTCCATTTATTGCTCCGATACTCCGTTTCTTTCTTCGTTTCTTCGTTTCTTTCTTCGTTACTCCGTTTCTTTCTTCGTTTCTCCGTTTCTTTGTTCGTTTCTCCGTTTCTCCGTTTCTATCTTCGTTTCTCCGTTGCATTCTTCGCTTCTCCGTTTCTTTCTTCGTCTCACAGTTTCTTTGTTCGTTTCTCCGTTTCTTTCTTCGTTTCTTCGTTTCTTTCTTCGTTACTCCGTTTCTTTCTTCGTTTCTCCGTTTCTTTCTTCTTTTCACCGTTTATTTCTCCGTTTCTCCGTTTATTTCTTCGTTTCTCCGTTTCTTTGTTCGTTTCTCCGTTTCTTTCTTCGTTTCCCCGCTTCTTTCTTCGTTTCTCCGTTTCTTTCTTCGTTTCTCCGTTTCTTTGTTCGTTCCTCCGTTTCTTTGATCGTTTCTCCGTTTCCTTCTTCTTTTCTCATTTTCTTTCTTCGTTTCTCCGTTTCCTTCTTCGTTTCCCAGTTTCTTTTTTCGTTTCTCCGTTTCATTCTTCGTTTCTCCGTTTCTTTCTTCGTTACTCCGTTTCTTTCTTCGTTTCTCCGTTTCTTTCTTCGTTTCACCGTTTCTTTCTTCGTTTCTCCGTTTATTTCTTCGTTTCTCTGGTTCTCCGTTTGTATCATCGTTTCTCCGTTTCTTTCTTCGTTTCTCGGTCTCTTTGTTCGTTTCTCCGTTTCTTTGTTCGTTTCTCCGTTTCTCCGTTTCTATCTTCGTTTCTCCGTTTCTTCTCCGTTTCTCGGTTTATTTCTCCGTTTCTCCGTTTCTTTCTTCGTTTCTCCGTTTCTTTCTTCGTTTCTCCGTTTCTTTCTTCGTATCTCCGTTTCTTTCTTCGTTTCTCCGCTTCTTTGTTCGTTTCTCCGTTTCTTTCTTCGTTTCTCCGTTTCCTTCTCCGTTTCTCGGTTTATTTCTTCGTTTCTCCATTTATTTCTCCGATTCTCCGTTTCTTTCTTCGTTTCTCCGTTTATTTCTTCGTTTCTCCATTTATTTCTCCGTTTCTCCGTTTCTTTTTCCGTTTCTCCGTTTCTTTCTTCGTTTCTCCGTTTCTTTCTTCGTTTCTCCGTTTCTTTCTCCGTTTCTTGGTTTATTTCTTCGTTTCTCCATTTATTTCTCCGATTCTCCCGATTCTCCGTTTCTTTTTTCGTTTCTTCGTTTCTTTCTTCGTTACTCCGTTTCTTTCTTCGTTTCTCCGTTTCTCCGTTTCTATCTTCGTTTCTCCGTTTCTTTCTCCGTTTCTCGGTTTATTTCTCCGTTTCTCCGTTTCTTTCTTCGTTTCACCGTTTCTTTCTTCGTCTCTCCGTTTCTTTCTTCGTTTCTCCGTTTCTTTCTCCGTTTCTCCGTTTCTTTCTTCGTATCTCCGTTTCTTTCTTCGTTTCTCCGTTTCTTTGTTCGTTTCTCCGTTACATTCTTCGTTTCTCCGTTTCTTTCTCCGTTTCTCGGTTTATTTCTTCGTTTCTCCATTTATTTCTCCGATTCTCCGTTTCTTTCTTCGTTTCTCCGTTTCTTTGTTCGTTTCTCCGTTTCTCCGTTTCTATCTTCGTTTCTCCGTTTCTTTCTTCGTTTCTCCGTTTCTTTGCTCGTTTCTCCGTTTCTTTGTTCGTTCCTCCGTTTCTTTCTTCGTTTCTCCGTTTCATTGTTCGTTTCTCCGTCTCTCCGTTTCTCCGTTTCTATCTTCGTTTCTCCGTTTCTTTCTTCGTTTCTCCGTTTCTGTCTTCGTTTCTCCGTTTCTTTCTCCGTTTCTCGGTTTCTTTCTCCATTTCTCCGTTTCTATCTTCGTTTCTCCGTTTCTTTCATCGTTTCTCCGTTTCTTTCTTCGTTTCTCCGTTTCTTTCTTCGTTTCTCCGTTTCTTTCTTCGTTTCTCCGTTTCTTCCTTCGTTTCTCCGTTTCTTTAATCGTTTCTCCGTTTCTTTGTTCGTTTCTCCGTTTCTCCGTTTCTATCTTCGTTTCTCCGTTTCTTTCTTCGTTTCTCCGTTTTTTGCTCGTTTCTCCGTTCTTTGTTCGTTCCTCCGTTTCTTTCTTCGTTTCTCCGTTTCTTTGTTCGTTTCTCCGTCTCTCCGTTTCTCCGTTTCTATTTTCGTTTCTCCGTTTCTTTGTTCGTTTCTCCGTTTCTTTGTTCGTTTCTCCGTTTCTCCGTTTCTGTCTTCGTTTCTCCGTTTCTTTCTCCGTTTCTCGGTTTCTTTCTCCGTTTCTCCGTTTCTATCTTCGTTTCTCCGTTTCTTTCATCGTTTCTCCGTTTCTTTCTTCGTTTCTCCGTTTCTTTCTTCGTTTCTCCGTTTCTTGCTTCGTTTCTCCGTTTCTCCATTTATTTCTCCGTTTCTCCGTTTCTTTCTTCGTTTCTCCGTTTCATCCTTCGTTTCTCCGTTTCTTTCTTCGTTTCCACGTTTCTTTGTTCGTTTTTCCGTTTCTTTCTCCGTTTCTCGATTTATTTCTTCGTTTCTCCATTTATTTCTCCGATTCTCTGTTTCCTTCTTCGTTTCTCAGTTTCTTTCTTCGTTTCTCCGTTTCTTTCTTCGTTTCTCCGTTTCATTCTTCGTTTCTCCGTTTCTTTCTTCGTTTCTCCGTTTCTTTCTTCGTTTCTCCGTTTCTTTCTTCGTTTCTCCGTTTCTTTGTTCGATTCTCCATTTATTTCTCCGTTTCTCCGTTATTTTGTTCGTTTCTCCGTTTCTTTCTTCGTTTCTCCGTTTCATCCTTCGTTTCTCCGTTTCTTTCTTCGTTTCCACGTTTCTTTGTTCGTTTTTCCGTTTCTTTCTCCGTTTCTCGATTTATTTCTTCGTTTCTCCATTTATTTCTCCGATTCTCTGTTTCCTTCTTCGTTTCTCAGTATCTTTCTCCATTTCTCCGTTTCTATCTTCGTTTCTCCGTTTCTTTCATCGTTTCTCCGTTTCTTTCTTCGTTTCTCCGTTTCTTTCTTCGTTTCTCCGTTTCTTTCTTCGTTTCTCCGTTTCTTTCTTCGTTTCTCCGTTTCTTTCTCCATTTCTCCGTTTCTATCTTCGTTTCTCGGTTTCTTTCATCGTTTCTCCGTTTCTTTCTTCGTTTCTCCGTTTCTTTCTTCGTTTCTCCGTTTCTTTCTTCGTTTCTCCGTTTCTTTCTTCGTTTCTCCGTTTCTTTCTTCGTTTCTCCGTTTCTTTCTTCGTTTCTCCGTTTCTTTCTTCGTTTCTCCATTTATTTCTCCGTTTCTCCGTTTCTTTCTTCGTTTCTCCGTTTCATCCTTCGTTTCTCCGTTTCTTTCTTCGTTTCCACGTTTCTTTGTTCGTTTTTTCCGTTTCTTTCTCCGTTTCTCGATTTATTTCTTCGTTTTTCCATTTATTTCTCCGATTCTCTGTTTCCTTCTTCGTTTCTCAGTTTCTTTCTTCGTTTCTCCGTTTCTTTCTTCGTTTCTCCGTTTCATTCTTCGTTTCTCCGTTACTTTCTTCGTTTCTCCGTTTCTTTGTTCGTTTCTCCATTTATTTCTCCGATTCTCCGTTTCTTTCTTCGTTTCTCCGTTTCTTTCTCCGTTTCTCGGTCTATCTCTTCGTTTCTCCGTTTATTTCTCCGATTCTCCGTTTCTTTCTTCGTCCCTCAGATTCGTTCTTCGTTTCTCCGTTTCTTTCTTCGTTTCTCTGTTTCTTTCAACGTTTCTTCGTTTCTCCGTTTCTTTCTTTGTTTCTCCGTTTATATCTTCCTTTCTCCATTTATTTCTCCGTTTCTTTCTTCGTTTCTCCGTTTCATCCTTCGTTTCTCCGTTTCTTTCTTCGTTTCACCGTTTCTTCCTTCGTTTCTCCGTTTGTTTCTTCGTTTCTCCGTTTCTTTCTTCGTTTCTCCGTCTCTTTCTTCGTTTCTCCGTTTCCTTGTTCGTTTCTCCGTTTATTTCTTCGTTTCTCCATTTATTTCTCCGTTTCTCCGTTTCTTTCTTCGTTTCACCGTTTCTTTCTTCGTCTCTCCGTTTCTTTCTTCGTTTCTCCGTTTCTTTCTTCGTTTCTCCGTTTCTTTCCTCGTTTCTCCGTTTCTTTCTTCGTCTCTCCGTTTCTTTCTTCGTTTCTCCGTTTCTTTCTTCGTTTCTCCGTTTCTTTCTTCGTTTCTCCGTTTCTTTCTTCGTTTCTCCGTTACTTTCTTCGTTTCTCCGTTTCTTTGTTCGTTTCTCCATTTATTTCTCCGATTCTCCGTTTCTTTCTTCGTTTCTCCGTTTCTTTGTTCGTTTCTCCGGTTCTTTGTTCGTTTCTCCGTTTCTTTCTTCGTTTCTCCGTTTCTTTCTCCGTTTCTCGGTCTATCTCTTCGTTTCTCCGTTTATTTCTCCGATTCTCCGTTTCTTTCTTCGTCTCTCAGATTCGTTCTTCGTTTCTCCGTTTCTTTGTTCGTTTCTCCATTTATTTCTCCGATTCTCCGTTTCTTTCTTCGTTTCTCCGTTTCTTTGTTCGTTTCTCGGTTACATTCTTCGTTTCTCCGTTTCTTTCTCCGTTTCTCGGTTTATTTCTTCGTTTCTCCATTTATTTCTCCGATTCTCCGTTTCTTTCTTCGTTTCTTCGTTTCTTTCTTCGTTACTGCGTTTCTTTCGTCGTTTCTCCGTTTCTTTGTTCGTTTCTCCGTTTCTCCGTTTCTATCTTCGTTTCTCCGTTTCTTTCTTCGTTTCTCCGTTTCTTTGCTCGTTTCTCCGTTTCTTTGTTCGTTCCTCCGTTTCTTTCTTCGTTTCTCCGTTTCTTTGTTCGTTTCTCCGTCTCTCCGTTTCTCCGTTTCTATCTTCGTTTCTCCGTTTCTTTCTTCGTTTCTCCGTTTCTTTGTTCGTTTCTCCGTTTCTCCGTTTCTGTCTTCGTTTCTCCGTTTCTTTCTCCGTTTCTCGGTTTCTTTCTCCATTTCTCCGTTTCTATCTTCGTTTCTCCGTTTCTTTCATCGTTTCTCCGTTTCTTTCTTCGTTTCTCCGTTTCTTTCTTCGTTTCTCCGTTTCTTTCTTCGTTTCTCCGTTTCTTTCTTCGTTTCCACGTTTCTTTGTTCGTTTTTCCGTTTCTTTCTCCGTTTCTCGATTTATTTCTTCGTTTTTCCATTTATTTCTCCGATTCTCTGTTTCCTTCTTCGTTTCTCAGTTTCTTTCTTCGTTTCTCCGTTTCTTTCTTCGTTTCTCCGTTTCTTTGTTCGTTTCTCCATTTATTTCTCCGATTCTCCGTTTCTTTCTTCGTTTCTCCGTTTCTTTGTTCGTTTCTCCGTTTCTTTGTTCGTTTCTCCGTTTCTTTGTTCGTTTCTCCGTTTCTTTCTTCGTTTCTCCGTTTCTTTCTTCGTTTCTCCGTTTCTTTCTCCGTTTCTCGGTCTATCTCTTCGTTTCTCCGTTTATTTCTCCGATTCACCGTTTCTTTCTTCGTCTCTCAGATTCGTTCTTCGTTTCTCCGTTTCTTTGTTCGTTTCTCCATTTATTTCTCCGATTCTCCGTTTCTTTCTTCGTTTCTCCGTTTCTTTGTTCGTTTCTCCATTACATTCTTCGTTTCTCCGTTTCTTTCTCCGTTTCTCGGTTTATTTCTTCGTTTCTCCATTTATTTCTCCGATTCTCCGTTTCTTTCTTCGTTTCTTCGTTTCTTTCTTCGTTACTCCGTTTCTTTCGTCGTTTCTCCGTTTCTTTGTTCGTTTCTCCGTTTCTCCGTTTCTATCTTCGTTTCTCCGTTTCTTTCTTCGTTTCTCCGTTTCTTTGCTCGTTTCTCCGTTTCTTTGTTCGTTCCTCCGTTTCTTTCTTCGTTTCTCCGTTTCTTTGTTCGTTTCTCCGTCTCTCCGTTTCTCCGTTTCTATCTTCGTTTCTCCGTTTCTTTCTTCGTTTCTCCGTTTCTTTCTTCGTTTCTCCGTTTCTTTGTTCGTTTCTCCATTACATTCTTCGTTTCTCCGTTTCTTTCTCCGTTTCTCGGTTTATTTCTTCGTTTCTCCATTTATTTCTCCGATTCTCCGTTTCTTTCTTCGTTTCTTCGTTTCTTTCTTCGTTACTCCGTTTCTTTCTTCGTTTCTCCGTTTCTTTGTTCGTTTCTCCGTTTCTCCGTTTCTTTCTTCGTTTCTCCGTTTCTTTCTTCGTTTCTCCGTTTTTTGCTCGTTTCTCCGTTTCTTTGTTCGTTCCTCCGTTTCTTTCTTCGTTTCTCCGTTTCTTTGTTCGTTTCTCCGTCTCTCCGTTTCTCCGTTTCTATTTTCGTTTCTCCGTTTCTTTGTTCGTTTCTCCGTTTCTTTGTACGTTTCTCCGTTTCTCCGTTTCTGTCTTCGTTTCTCCGTTTCTTTCTCCGTTTCTCGGTTTATTTCTTCGTTTCTCCATTTATTTCTCCGTTTCTCCGTTTCTATCTTCGTTTCTCCGTTTCTTTCATCGTTTCTCCGTTTCTTTCTTCGTTTCTCCGTTTCTTTCTTCGTTTCTCCGTTTCTTGCTTCGTTTCTCCGTTTCTCCATTTATTTCTCCGTTTCTCCGTTTCTTTCTTCGTTTCTCCGTTTCATCCTTCGTTTCTCCGTTTCTTTCTTCGTTTCCACGTTTCTTTGTTCGTTTTTCCGTTTCTTTCTCCGTTTCTCGATTTATTTCTTCGTTTTTCCATTTATTTCTCCGATTCTCCGTTTCTTTCTTCGTTTCTCCGTTTCTTTGTTCGTTTCTCCGGTTCTTTGTTCGTTTCTCCGTTTCTTTCTTCGTTTCTCCGTTTCTTTCTCCGTTTCTCGGTCTATCTCTTCGTTTCTCCGTTTATTTCTCCGATTCTCCGTTTCTTTCTTCGTCTCTCAGATTCGTTCTTCGTTTCTCCGTTTCTTTGTTCGTTTCTCCATTTATTTCTCCGATTCTCCGTTTCTTTCTTCGTTTCTCCGTTTCTTTGTTCGTTTCTCGGTTACATTCTTCGTTTCTCCGTTTCTTTCTCCGTTTCTCGGTTTATTTCTTCGTTTCTCCATTTATTTCTCCGATTCTCCGTTTCTTTCTTCGTTTCTTCGTTTCTTTCTTCGTTACTCCGTTTCTTTCGCCGTTTCTCCGTTTCTTTGTTCGTTTCTCCGTTTCTCCGTTTCTATCTTCGTTTCTCCGTTTCTTTCTTCGTTTCTCCGTTTCTTTGCTCGTTTCTCCGTTTCTTTGTTCGTTCCTCCGTTTCTTTCTTCGTTTCTCCGTTTCTTTCTTCGTTTCTCCGTTTCTTTCTCCGTTTCTCGGTCTATCTCTTCGTTTCTCCGTTTATTTCTCCGATTCTCCGTTTCTTTCTTCGTCTCTCAGATTCGTTCTTCGTTTCTCCGTTTCTTTGTTCGTTTCTCCATTTATTTCTCCGATTCTCCGTTTCTTTCTTCGTTTCTCCGTTTCTTTGTTCGTTTCTCGGTTACATTCTTCGTTTCTCCGTTTCTTTCTCCGTTTCTCGGTTTATTTCTTCGTTTCTCCATTTATTTCTCCGATTCTCCGTTTCTTTCTTCGTTTCTTCGTTTCTTTCTTCGTTACTCCGTTTCTTTCGTCGTTTCTCCGTTTCTTTCTCCGTTTCTCGGTTTATTTCTTCGTTTCTCCATTTATTTCTCCGATTCTCCGTTTCTTTCTTCGTTTCTTCGTTTCTTTCTTCGTTACTCCGTTTCTTTCTTCGTTTCTCCGTTTCTTTGTTCGTTTCTCCATTTATTTCTCCGATTCTCCGTTTCTTTCTTCGTTTCTCCGTTTCTTTGTTCGTTTCTCCGTTTCTTTGTTCGTTTCTCCGTTTCTTTGTTCGTTTCTCCGTTTCTTTCTTCGTTTCTCCGTTTCTTTCTTCGTTTCTCCGTTTCTTTCTCCGTTTCTCGGTCTATCTCTTCGTTTCTCCGTTTATTTCTCCGATTCACCGTTTCTTTCTTCGTCTCTCAGATTCGTTCTTCGTTTCTCCGTTTCTTTGTTCGTTTCTCCATTTATTTCTCCGATTCTCCGTTTCTTTCTTCGTTTCTCCGTTTCTTTGTTCGTTTCTCCATTACATTCTTCGTTTCTCCGTTTCTTTCTCCGTTTCTCGGTTTATTTCTTCGTTTCTCCATTTATTTCTCCGATTCTCCGTTTCTTTCTTCGTTTCTTCGTTTCTTTCTTCGTTACTCCGTTTCTTTCTTCGTTTCTCCGTTTCTTTGTTCGTTTCTCCGTTTCTCCGTTTCTTTCTTCGTTTCTCCGTTTCTTTCTTCGTTTCTCCGTTTTTTGCTCGTTTCTCCGTTTCTTTGTTCGTTCCTCCGTTTCTTTCTTCGTTTCTCCGTTTCTTTGTTCGTTTCTCCGTCTCTCCGTTTCTCCGTTTCTATTTTCGTTTCTCCGTTTCTTTGTTCGTTTCTCCGTTTCTTTGTTCGTTTCTCCGTTTCTCCGTTTCTGTCTTCGTTTCTCCGTTTCTTTCTCCGTTTCTCGGTTTATTTCTTCGTTTTTCCATTTATTTCTCCGATTCTCTGTTTCCTTCTTCGTTTCTCCGTTTCTTTCTTCGTTTCTCCGTTTCTTTCTTCGTTTCTCCGTTTCATTCTTCGTTTCTCCGTTTCTTTCTTCGTTTCTCCGTTTCTTTCTCCGTTTCTCTGTCTATCTCTTCGTTTCTCCGTTTATTTCTCCGATTCACCGTTTCTTTCTTCGTCTCTCAGATTCGTTCTTCGTTTCTCCGTTTCTTTGTTCGTTTCTCCATTTATTTCTCCGATTCTCCGTTTCTTTCTTCGTTTCTCCGTTTCTTTGTTCGTTTCTCCATTACATTCTTCGTTTCTCCGTTTCTTTCTCCGTTTCTCGGTTTATTTCTTCGTTTCTCCATTTATTTCTCCGATTCTCCGTTTCTTTCTTCGTTTCTTCGTTTCTTTCTTCGTTACTCCGTTTCTTTCTTCGTTTCTCCGTTTCTTTGTTCGTTTCTCCGTTTCTCCGTTTCTTTCTTCGTTTCTCCGTTTCTTTCTTCGTTTCTCCGTTTTTTGCTCGTTTCTCCGTTTCTTTGTTCGTTCCTCCGTTTCTTTCTTCGTTTCTCCGTTTCTTTGTTCGTTTCTCCGTCTCTCAGTTTCTCCGTTTCTATTTTCGTTTCTCCGTTTCTTTGTTCGTTTCTCCGTTTCTTTGTACGTTTCTCCGTTTCTCCGTTTCTGTCTTCGTTTCTCCGTTTCTTTCTCCGTTTCTCGGTTTATTTCTTCGTTTCTCCATTTATTTCTCCGTTTCTCCGTTTCTATCTTCGTTTCTCCGTTTCTTTCATCGTTTCTCCGTTTCTTTCTTCGTTTCTCCGTTTCTTTCTTCGTTTCTCCGTTTCTTGCTTCGTTTCTCCGTTTCTCCATTTATTTCTCCGTTTCTCCGTTTCTTTCTTCGTTTCTCCGTTTCATCCTTCGTTTCTCCGTTTCTTTCTTCGTTTCCACGTTTCTTTGTTCGTTTTTCCGTTTCTTTCTCCGTTTCTCGATTTATTTCTTCGTTTTTCCATTTATTTCTCCGATTCTCCGTTTCTTTCTTCGTTTCTCCGTTTCTTTGTTCGTTTCTCCGGTTCTTTGTTCGTTTCTCCGTTTCTTTCTTCGTTTCTCCGTTTCTTTCTCCGTTTCTCGGTCTATCTCTTCGTTTCTCCGTTTATTTCTCCGATTCTCCGTTTCTTTCTTCGTCTCTCAGATTCGTTCTTCGTTTCTCCGTTTCTTTGTTCGTTTCTCCATTTATTTCTCCGATTCTCCGTTTCTTTCTTCGTTTCTCCGTTTCTTTGTTCGTTTCTCGGTTACATTCTTCGTTTCTCCGTTTCTTTCTCCGTTTCTCGGTTTATTTCTTCGTTTCTCCATTTATTTCTCCGATTCTCCGTTTCTTTCTTCGTTTCTTCGTTTCTTTCTTCGTTACTCCGTTTCTTTCGTCGTTTCTCCGTTTCTTTGTTCGTTTCTCCGTTTCTCCGTTTCTATCTTCGTTTCTCCGTTTCTTTCTTCGTTTCTCCGTTTCTTTGCTCGTTTCTCCGTTTCTTTGTTCGTTCCTCCGTTTCTTTCTTCGTTTCTCCGTTTCTTTGTTCGTTTCTCCGTCTCTCCGTTTCTCCGTTTCTATCTTCGTTTCTCCGTTTCTTTCTTCGTTTCTCCGTTTCTTTCTTCGTTTCTCCGTTTCTTTGTTCGTTTCTCCATTACATTCTTCGTTTCTCCGTTTCTTTCTCCGTTTCTCGGTTTATTTCTTCGTTTCTCCATTTATTTCTCCGATTCTCCGTTTCTTTCTTCGTTTCTTCGTTTCTTTCTTCGTTACTCCGTTTCTTTCTTCGTTTCTCCGTTTCTTTGTTCGTTTCTCCGTTTCTCCGTTTCTTTCTTCGTTTCTCCGTTTCTTTCTTCGTTTCTCCGTTTTTTGCTCGTTTCTCCGTTTCTTTGTTCGTTCCTCCGTTTCTTTCTTCGTTTCTCCGTTTCTTTGTTCGTTTCTCCGTCTCTCCGTTTCTCCGTTTCTATTTTCGTTTCTCCGTTTCTTTGTTCGTTTCTCCGTTTCTTTGTACGTTTCTCCGTTTCTCCGTTTCTGTCTTCGTTTCTCCGTTTCTTTCTCCGTTTCTCGGTTTATTTCTTCGTTTCTCCATTTATTTCTCCGTTTCTCCGTTTCTATCTTCGTTTCTCCGTTTCTTTCATCGTTTCTCCGTTTCTTTCTTCGTTTCTCCGTTTCTTTCTTCGTTTCTCCGTTTCTTGCTTCGTTTCTCCGTTTCTCCATTTATTTCTCCGTTTCTCCGTTTCTTTCTTCGTTTCTCCGTTTCATCCTTCGTTTCTCCGTTTCTTTCTTCGTTTCCACGTTTCTTTGTTCGTTTTTCCGTTTCTTTCTCCGTTTCTCGATTTATTTCTTCGTTTTTCCATTTATTTCTCCGATTCTCCGTTTCTTTCTTCGTTTCTCCGTTTCTTTGTTCGTTTCTCCGGTTCTTTGTTCGTTTCTCCGTTTCTTTCTTCGTTTCTCCGTTTCTTTCTCCGTTTCTCGGTCTATCTCTTCGTTTCTCCGTTTATTTCTCCGATTCTCCGTTTCTTTCTTCGTCTCTCAGATTCGTTCTTCGTTTCTCCGTTTCTTTGTTCGTTTCTCCATTTATTTCTCCGATTCTCCGTTTCTTTCTTCGTTTCTCCGTTTCTTTGTTCGTTTCTCGGTTACATTCTTCGTTTCTCCGTTTCTTTCTCCGTTTCTCGGTTTATTTCTTCGTTTCTCCATTTATTTCTCCGATTCTCCGTTTCTTTCTTCGTTTCTTCGTTTCTTTCTTCGTTACTCCGTTTCTTTCGTCGTTTCTCCGTTTCTTTCTCCGTTTCTCGGTTTATTTCTTCGTTTCTCCATTTATTTCTCCGATTCTCCGTTTCTTTCTTCGTTTCTTCGTTTCTTTCTTCGTTACTCCGTTTCTTTCTTCGTTTCTCCGTTTCTTTGTTCGTTTCTCCATTTATTTCTCCGATTCTCCGTTTCTTTCTTCGTTTCTCCGTTTCTTTGTTCGTTTCTCCGTTTCTTTGTTCGTTTCTCCGTTTCTTTGTTCGTTTCTCCGTTTCTTTCTTCGTTTCTCCGTTTCTTTCTTCGTTTCTCCGTTTCTTTCTCCGTTTCTCGGTCTATCTCTTCGTTTCTCCGTTTATTTCTCCGATTCACCGTTTCTTTCTTCGTCTCTCAGATTCGTTCTTCGTTTCTCCGTTTCTTTGTTCGTTTCTCCATTTATTTCTCCGATTCTCCGTTTCTTTCTTCGTTTCTCCGTTTCTTTGTTCGTTTCTCCATTACATTCTTCGTTTCTCCGTTTCTTTCTCCGTTTCTCGGTTTATTTCTTCGTTTCTCCATTTATTTCTCCGATTCTCCGTTTCTTTCTTCGTTTCTTCGTTTCTTTCTTCGTTACTCCGTTTCTTTCTTCGTTTCTCCGTTTCTTTGTTCGTTTCTCCGTTTCTCCGTTTCTTTCTTCGTTTCTCCGTTTCTTTCTTCGTTTCTCCGTTTTTTGCTCGTTTCTCCGTTTCTTTGTTCGTTCCTCCGTTTCTTTCTTCGTTTCTCCGTTTCTTTGTTCGTTTCTCCGTCTCTCCGTTTCTCCGTTTCTATTTTCGTTTCTCCGTTTCTTTGTTCGTTTCTCCGTTTCTTTGTTCGTTTCTCCGTTTCTCCGTTTCTGTCTTCGTTTCTCCGTTTCTTTCTCCGTTTCTCGGTTTATTTCTTCGTTTTTCCATTTATTTCTCCGATTCTCTGTTTCCTTCTTCGTTTCTCCGTTTCTTTCTTCGTTTCTCCGTTTCTTTCTTCGTTTCTCCGTTTCATTCTTCGTTTCTCCGTTTCTTTCTTCGTTTCTCCGTTTCTTTCTCCGTTTCTCTGTCTATCTCTTCGTTTCTCCGTTTATTTCTCCGATTCACCGTTTCTTTCTTCGTCTCTCAGATTCGTTCTTCGTTTCTCCGTTTCTTTGTTCGTTTCTCCATTTATTTCTCCGATTCTCCGTTTCTTTCTTCGTTTCTCCGTTTCTTTGTTCGTTTCTCCATTACATTCTTCGTTTCTCCGTTTCTTTCTCCGTTTCTCGGTTTATTTCTTCGTTTCTCCATTTATTTCTCCGATTCTCCGTTTCTTTCTTCGTTTCTTCGTTTCTTTCTTCGTTACTCCGTTTCTTTCTTCGTTTCTCCGTTTCTTTGTTCGTTTCTCCGTTTCTCCGTTTCTTTCTTCGTTTCTCCGTTTCTTTCTTCGTTTCTCCGTTTTTTGCTCGTTTCTCCGTTTCTTTGTTCGTTCCTCCGTTTCTTTCTTCGTTTCTCCGTTTCTTTGTTCGTTTCTCCGTCTCTCAGTTTCTCCGTTTCTATTTTCGTTTCTCCGTTTCTTTGTTCGTTTCTCCGTTTCTTTGTACGTTTCTCCGTTTCTCCGTTTCTGTCTTCGTTTCTCCGTTTCTTTCTCCGTTTCTCGGTTTATTTCTTCGTTTCTCCATTTATTTCTCCGTTTCTCCGTTTCTATCTTCGTTTCTCCGTTTCTTTCATCGTTTCTCCGTTTCTTTCTTCGTTTCTCCGTTTCTTTCTTCGTTTCTCCGTTTCTTGCTTCGTTTCTCCGTTTCTCCATTTATTTCTCCGTTTCTCCGTTTCTTTCTTCGTTTCTCCGTTTCATCCTTCGTTTCTCCGTTTCTTTCTTCGTTTCCACGTTTCTTTGTTCGTTTTTCCGTTTCTTTCTCCGTTTCTCGATTTATTTCTTCGTTTTTCCATTTATTTCTCCGATTCTCCGTTTCTTTCTTCGTTTCTCCGTTTCTTTGTTCGTTTCTCCGGTTCTTTGTTCGTTTCTCCGTTTCTTTCTTCGTTTCTCCGTTTCTTTCTCCGTTTCTCGGTCTATCTCTTCGTTTCTCCGTTTATTTCTCCGATTCTCCGTTTCTTTCTTCGTCTCTCAGATTCGTTCTTCGTTTCTCCGTTTCTTTGTTCGTTTCTCCATTTATTTCTCCGATTCTCCGTTTCTTTCTTCGTTTCTCCGTTTCTTTGTTCGTTTCTCGGTTACATTCTTCGTTTCTCCGTTTCTTTCTCCGTTTCTCGGTTTATTTCTTCGTTTCTCCATTTATTTCTCCGATTCTCCGTTTCTTTCTTCGTTTCTTCGTTTCTTTCTTCGTTACTCCGTTTCTTTCGTCGTTTCTCCGTTTCTTTGTTCGTTTCTCCGTTTCTCCGTTTCTATCTTCGTTTCTCCGTTTCTTTCTTCGTTTCTCCGTTTCTTTGCTCGTTTCTCCGTTTCTTTGTTCGTTCCTCCGTTTCTTTCTTCGTTTCTCCGTTTCTTTGTTCGTTTCTCCGTCTCTCCGTTTCTCCGTTTCTATCTTCGTTTCTCCGTTTCTTTCTTCGTTTCTCCGTTTCTTTCTTCGTTTCTCCGTTTCTTTGTTCGTTTCTCCATTACATTCTTCGTTTCTCCGTTTCTTTCTCCGTTTCTCGGTTTATTTCTTCGTTTCTCCATTTATTTCTCCGATTCTCCGTTTCTTTCTTCGTTTCTTCGTTTCTTTCTTCGTTACTCCGTTTCTTTCTTCGTTTCTCCGTTTCTTTGTTCGTTTCTCCGTTTCTCCGTTTCTTTCTTCGTTTCTCCGTTTCTTTCTTCGTTTCTCCGTTTTTTGCTCGTTTCTCCGTTTCTTTGTTCGTTCCTCCGTTTCTTTCTTCGTTTCTCCGTTTCTTTGTTCGTTTCTCCGTCTCTCCGTTTCTCCGTTTCTATTTTCGTTTCTCCGTTTCTTTGTTCGTTTCTCCGTTTCTTTGTACGTTTCTCCGTTTCTCCGTTTCTGTCTTCGTTTCTCCGTTTCTTTCTCCGTTTCTCGGTTTATTTCTTCGTTTCTCCATTTATTTCTCCGTTTCTCCGTTTCTATCTTCGTTTCTCCGTTTCTTTCATCGTTTCTCCGTTTCTTTCTTCGTTTCTCCGTTTCTTTCTTCGTTTCTCCGTTTCTTGCTTCGTTTCTCCGTTTCTCCATTTATTTCTCCGTTTCTCCGTTTCTTTCTTCGTTTCTCCGTTTCATCCTTCGTTTCTCCGTTTCTTTCTTCGTTTCCACGTTTCTTTGTTCGTTTTTCCGTTTCTTTCTCCGTTTCTCGATTTATTTCTTCGTTTTTCCATTTATTTCTCCGATTCTCCGTTTCTTTCTTCGTTTCTCCGTTTCTTTGTTCGTTTCTCCGGTTCTTTGTTCGTTTCTCCGTTTCTTTCTTCGTTTCTCCGTTTCTTTCTCCGTTTCTCGGTCTATCTCTTCGTTTCTCCGTTTATTTCTCCGATTCTCCGTTTCTTTCTTCGTCTCTCAGATTCGTTCTTCGTTTCTCCGTTTCTTTGTTCGTTTCTCCATTTATTTCTCCGATTCTCCGTTTCTTTCTTCGTTTCTCCGTTTCTTTGTTCGTTTCTCGGTTACATTCTTCGTTTCTCCGTTTCTTTCTCCGTTTCTCGGTTTATTTCTTCGTTTCTCCATTTATTTCTCCGATTCTCCGTTTCTTTCTTCGTTTCTTCGTTTCTTTCTTCGTTACTCCGTTTCTTTCGTCGTTTCTCCGTTTCTTTGTTCGTTTCTCCGTTTCTCCGTTTCTATCTTCGTTTCTCCGTTTCTTTCTTCGTTTCTCCGTTTCTTTGCTCGTTTCTCCGTTTCTTTGTTCGTTCCTCCGTTTCTTTCTTCGTTTCTCCGTTTCTTTCTTCGTTTCTCCGTCTCTCCGTTTCTCCGTTTCTATCTTCGTTTCTCCGTTTCTTTCTTCGTTTCTCCGTTTCTTTGTTCGTTTCTCCGTTTCTCCGTTTCTGTCTTCGTTTCTCCGTTTCTTTCTCCGTTTCTCGGTTTCTTTCTCCATTTCTCCGTTTCTATCTTCGTTTCTCCGTTTCTTTCATCGTTTCTCCGTTTCTTTCTTCGTTTCTCCGTTTCTTTCTTCGTTTCTCCGTTTCTTTCTTCGTTTCTCCGTTTCTTTCTTCGTTTCCACGTTTCTTTGTTCGTTTTTCCGTTTCTTTCTCCGTTTCTCGATTTATTTCTTCGTTTTTCCATTTATTTCTCCGATTCTCTGTTTCCTTCTTCGTTTCTCAGTTTCTTTCTTCGTTTCTCCGTTTCTTTCTTCGTTTCTCCGTTTCTTTGTTCGTTTCTCCATTTATTTCTCCGATTCTCCGTTTCTTTCTTCGTTTCTCCGTTTCTTTGTTCGTTTCTTTGTTCGTTTCTCCGTTTCTTTCTTCGTTTCTCCGTTTCTTTCTTCGTTTCTCCGTTTCTTTCTCCGTTTCTCGGTCTATCTCTTCGTTTCTCCGTTTATTTCTCCGATTCACCGTTTCTTTCTTCGTCTCTCAGGTTCCTTCTTCGTTTCTCCGTTTCTTTGTTCGTTTCTCCATTTATTTCTCCGATTCTCCGTTTCTTTCTTCGTTTCTCCGTTTCTTTGTTCGTTTCTCCATTACATTCTTCGTTTCTCCGTTTCTTTCTCCGTTTCTCGGTTTATTTCTTCGTTTCTCCATTTATTTCTCCGATTCTCCGTTTCTTTCTTCGTTTCTTCGTTTCTTTCTTCGTTACTCCGTTTCTTTCTTCGTTTCTCTGTTTCTTTGTTCGTTTCTCCGTTTCTCCGTTTCTTTCTTCGTTTCTCCGTTTCTTTCTTCGTTTCTCCGTTTTTTGCTCGTTTCTCCGTTTCTTTGTTCGTTCCTCCGTTTCTTTCTTCGTTTCTCCGTTTCTTTGTTCGTTTCTCCGTCTCTCCGTTTCTCCGTTTCCATTTTCGTTTCTCCGTTTCTTTGTTCGTTTCTCCGTTTCTTTGTTCGTTTCTCCGTTTCTCCGTTTCTGTCTTCGTTTCTCCGTTTCTTTCTCCGTTTCTCGGTTTATTTCCTCGTTTCTCCATTTATTTCTCCGTTTCTCCGTTTCTATCTTCGTTTCTCCGTTTCTTTCATCGTTTCTCCGTTTCTTTCTTCGTTTCTCCGTTTCTTTCTTCGTTTCTCCGTTTCTTGCTTCGTTTCTCCGTTTCTCCATTTATTTCTCCGTTTCTCCGTTTCTTTCTTCGTTTCTCCGTTTCATCCTTCGTTTCTCCGTTTCTTTCTTCGTTTCCACGTTTCTTTGTTCGTTTTTCCGTTTCTTTCTCCGTTTCTCGATTTATTTCTTCGTTTTTCCATTTATTTCTCCGATTCTCTGTTTCCTTCTTCGTTTCTCAGTTTCTTTCTTTGTTTCTCCGTTTCTTTCTTCGTTTCTCCGTTTCATTCTTCGTTTCTCCGTTTCTTTCTTCGTTTCTCCGTTTCTTTCTCCGTTTCTCTGTCTATCTCTTCGTTTCTCCGTTTATTTCTCCGATTCACCGTTTCTTTCTTCGTCTCTCAGATTCGTTCTTCGTTTCTCCGTTTCTTTGTTCGTTTCTCCATTTATTTCTCCGATTCTCCGTTTCTTTCTTCGTTTCTCCGTTTCTTTGTTCGTTTCTCCGTTACATTCTTCGTTTCTCCGTTTCTTTCTCCGTTTCTCGGTTTATTTCTTCGTTTCTCCATTTATTTCTCCGATTCTCCGTTTCTTTCTTCGTTTCTTTCTTCGTTACTCCGTTTCTTTCTTCGTTTCTCCGTTTCTTTGTTCGTTTATCCGTTTCTCTGTTTCTATCTTCGTTTCTCCGTTTCTTTCTTCGTTTCTCCGTTTTTTGCTCGTTTCTCCGTTTCTTTGTTCGTTCCTCCGTTTCTTTCTTCGTTTCTCCGTTTCTTTGTTCGTTTCTCCGTCTCTCCGTTTCTCCGTTTCTATTTTCGTTTCTCCGTTTCTTTGTTCGTTTCTCCGTTTCTTTCTTCGTTTCTCCGTTACTTTCTTCGTTTCTCCGTTTCTTTGTTCGTTTCTCCATTTATTTCTCCGATTCTCCGTTTCTTTCTTCGTTTCTCCGTTTCTTTGTTCGTTTCTCCGGTTCTTTGTTCGTTTCTCCGTTTCTTTCTTCGTTTCTCCGTTTCTTTCTCCGTTTCTCGGTCTATCTCTTCGTTTCTCCGTTTATTTCTCCGATTCTCCGTTTCTTTCTTCGTCTCTCAGATTCGTTCTTCGTTTCTCCGTTTCTTTGTTCGTTTCTCCATTTATTTCTCCGATTCTCCGTTTCTTTCTTCGTTTCTCCGTTTCTTTGTTCGTTTCTCGGTTACATTCTTCGTTTCTCCGTTTCTTTCTCCGTTTCTCGGTTTATTTCTTCGTTTCTCCATTTATTTCTCCGATTCTCCGTTTCTTTCTTCGTTTCTTCGTTTCTTTCTTCGTTACTCCGTTTCTTTCGTCGTTTCTCCGTTTCTTTGTTCGTTTCTCCGTTTCTCCGTTTCTATCTTCGTTTCTCCGTTTCTTTCTTCGTTTCTCCGTTTCTTTGCTCGTTTCTCCGTTTCTTTGTTCGTTCCTCCGTTTCTTTCTTCGTTTCTCCGTTTCTTTGTTCGTTTCTCCGTCTCTCCGTTTCTCCGTTTCTTTCTTCGTTACTCCGTTTCTTTCTTCGTTTCTCCGTTTCTTTGTTCGTTTATCCGTTTCTCCGTTTCTATCTTCGTTTCTCCGTTTCTTTCTTCGTTTCTCCGTTTTTTGCTCGTTTCTCCGTTTCTTTGTTCGTTCCTCCGTTTCTTTCTTCGTTTCTCCGTTTCTTTGTTCGTTTCTCCGTCTCTCCGTTTCTCCGTTTCTATTTTCGTTTCTCCGTTTCTTTGTTCGTTTCTCCGTTTCTTTCTTCGTTTCTCCGTTACTTTCTTCGTTTCTCCGTTTCTTTGTTCGTTTCTCCATTTATTTCTCCGATTCTCCGTTTCTTTCTTCGTTTCTCCGTTTCTTTGTTCGTTTCTCCGGTTCTTTGTTCGTTTCTCCGTTTCTTTCTTCGTTTCTCCGTTTCTTTCTCCGTTTCTCGGTCTATCTCTTCGTTTCTCCGTTTATTTCTCCGATTCTCCGTTTCTTTCTTCGTCTCTCAGATTCGTTCTTCGTTTCTCCGTTTCTTTGTTCGTTTCTCCATTTATTACTCCGATTCTCCGTTTCTTTCTTCGTTTCTCCGTTTCTTTGTTCGTTTCTCGGTTACATTCTTCGTTTCTCCGTTTCTTTCTCCGTTTCTCGGTTTATTTCTTCGTTTCTCCATTTATTTCTCCGATTCTCCGTTTCTTTCTTCGTTTCTTCGTTTCTTTCTTCGTTACTCCGTTTCTTTCGTCGTTTCTCCGTTTCTTTGTTCGTTTCTCCGTTTCTCCGTTTCTATCTTCGTTTCTCCGTTTCTTTCTTCGTTTCTCCGTTTCTTTGCTCGTTTCTCCGTTTCTTTGTTCGTTCCTCCGTTTCTTTCTTCGTTTCTCCGTTTCTTTGTTCGTTTCTCCGTCTCTCCGTTTCTCCGTTTCTATCTTCGTTTCTCCGTTTCTTTCTTCGTTTCTCCGTTTCTTTGTTCGTTTCTCCGTTTCTCCGTTTCTGTCTTCGTTTCTCCGTTTCTTTCTCCGTTTCTCGGTTTCTTTCTCCATTTCTCCGTTTCTATCTTCGTTTCTCCGTTTCTTTCATCGTTTCTCCGTTTCCTTCTTCGTTTCTCCGTTTCTTTCTTCGTTTCTCCGTTTCTTTCTTCGTTTCTCCGTTTCTTTGTTCGTTTCTCCGTTTCTTTGTTCGTTTCTCCGTTTCTTTGTTCGTTTCTCCGTTTCTTTGTTCGTTTCTCCGTTTCTTTCTTCGTTTCTCCGTTTCTTTCTCCGTTTCTCGGTCTATCTCTTCGTTTCTCCGTTTATTTCTCCGATTCACCGTTTCTTTCTTCGTCTCTCAGATTCCTTCTTCGTTTCTCCGTTTCTTTGTTCGTTTCTCCATTTATTTCTCCGATTCTCCGTTTCTTTCTTCGTTTCTCCGTTTCTTTGTTCGTTTCTCCATTACATTCTTCGTTTCTCCGTTTCTTTCTCCGTTTCTCGGTTTATTTCTTCGTTTCTCCATTTATTTCTCCGATTCTCCGTTTCTTTCTTCGTTTCTTCGTTTCTTTCTTCGTTACTCCGTTTCTTTCTTCGTTTCTCCGTTTCTTTGTTCGTTTCTCCGTTTCTCCGTTTCTTTCTTCGTTTCTCCGTTTCTTTCTTCGTTTCTCCGTTTTTTGCTCGTTTTTTCCGTTTCTTTGTTCGTTCCTCCGTTTCTTTCTTCGTTTCTCCGTTTCTTTGTTCGTTTCTCCGTCTCTCCGTTTCTCCGTTTCTATTTTCGTTTCTCCGTTTCTTTGTTCGTTTCTCCGTTTCTTTGTTCGTTTTTCCGTTTCTCCGTTTCTGTCTTCGTTTCTCCGTTTCTTTCTCCGTTTCTCGGTTTATTTCTTCGTTTCTCCATTTATTTCTCCGTTTCTCCGTTTCTATCTTCGTTTCTCCGTTTCTTTCATCGTTTCTCCGTTTCTTTCTTCGTTTCTCCGTTTCTTTCTTCGTTTCTCCGTTTCTTGCTTCGTTTCTCCGTTTCTCCATTTATTTCTCCGTTTCTCCGTTTCTTTCTTCGTTTCTCCGTTTCATCCTTCGTTTCTCCGTTTCTTTCTTCGTTTCCACGTTTCTTTGTTCGTTTTTCCGTTTCTTTCTCCGTTTCTCGATTTATTTCTTCGTTTTTCCATTTATTTCTCCGATTCTCTGTTTCCTTCTTCGTTTCTCAGTTTCTTTCTTCGTTTCTCCGTTTCTTTCTTCGTTTCTCCGTTTCATTCTTCGTTTCTCCGTTTCTTTCTCCGTTTCTCTGTCTATCTCTTCGTTTCTCCGTTTATTTCTCCGATTCACCGTTTCTTTCTTCGTCTCTCAGATTCGTTCTTCGTTTCTCCGTTTCTTTGTTCGTTTCTCCATTTATTTCTCCGATTCTCCGTTTCTTTCTTCGTTTCTCCGTTTCTTTGTTCGTTTCTCCGTTACATTCTTCGTTTCTCCGTTTCTTTCTCCGTTTCTCGGTTTATTTCTTCGTTTCTCCATTTATTTCTCCGATTCTCCGTTTCTTTCTTCGTTTCTTCGTTTCTTTCTTCGTTACTCCGTTTCTTCCTTCGTTTCTCCGTTTCTTTGTTCGTTTATCCGTTTCTCCGTTTCTATCTTCGTTTCTCCGTTTCTTTCTTCGTTTCTCCGTTTTTTGCTCGTTTCTCCGTTTCTTTGTTCGTTCCTCCGTTTCTTTCTTCGTTTCTCCGTTTCTTTGTTCGTTTCTCCGTCTCTCCGTTTCTCCGTTTCTATTTTCGTTTCTCCGTTTCTTTGTTCGTTTCTCCGTTTCTTTGTTCGTTTCTCCGTTTCTCCGTTTCTGTCTTCGTTTCTCCGTTTCTTTCTCCGTTTCTCGGTTTCTTTCTCCGTTTCTCCGTTTCTATCTTCGTTTCTCCGTTTCTTTCATCGTTTCTCCGTTTCTTTCTTCGTTTCTCCGATTGTTTCTTCGTTTCTCCGTTTCTTGCTTCGTTTCTCCGTTTCTCCATTTATTTCTCCGTTTCTCCGTTTCTTTCTTCGTTTCTCCGTTTCATCCTTCGTTTCTCCGTTTCTTTCTTCGTTTCCACGTTTCTTTGTTCGTTTTTCCGTTTCTTTCTCCGTTTCTCGATTTATTTCTTCGTTTCTCCATTTATTTCTCCGATTCTCTGTTTCCTTCTTCGTTTCTCAGTTTCTTTCTTCGTTTCTCCGTTTCTTTCTTCGTTTCTCCGTTTCATTCTTCGTTTCTCCGTTTCTTTCTTCGTTTCTCCGTTTCTTTCTTCGTTTCTCCGTTTCTTTCTTCGTTTCTCCGTTTCTTTGTTCGATTCTGCATTTATTTCTCCGTTTCTCCGTTATTTTGTTCGTTTCTCCGTTTCTTTATTCGTTTCTCCGTTTTTTTCTTTGTTTCTCCGTTTCTTTCTTCGTTTCTCCTTTCTTTCTTCGTTTCTCCGTTTCTTTGTTCGTTTCTCCATTTATTTCTCCGTTTCTCCGTTAATTTGTTCGTTTCTCCGTTTCTTTATTCGTTTCTCCGTTTTTTTCTTCGTTTCTCCGTTTCTTTGTTCGTTTCTCCGTTTCTTTGTTCGTTTCTCCGTTTCTTTGTTCGTTTCTCCGTTTCTCCGTTTCTGTCTTTGTTTCTCCGTTTCTTTCTCCGTTTCTCGGTTTCTTTCTCCGTTTCTCCGTTTCTATCTTCGTTTCTCCGTTTCTTTCATCGTTTCTCCGTTTCTTTCTTCGCTTCTCCGTTTCATTCTTCGTTTCTCCGTTTCTTTCTTCGTTTCTCCGTTTCTTTCTTCGTTTCTCCGTTTCTTTCTTCGTTTCTCCGTTTCTTGCTTCGTTTCTCCGTTTCTTTCTTCGTTTCTCCATTTATTTCTCCGTTTCTCCGTTTCTTTCTTCGTTTCTCCGTTTCATCCTTCGTTTCTCCGTTTCTTTCTTCGTTTCCACGTTTCTTTGTTCGTTTTTCCGTTTCTTTCTCCGTTTCTCGATTTATTTCTTCGTTTCTCCATTTATTTCTCCGATTCTCTGTTTCCTTCTTCGTTTCTCAGTTTCTTTCTTCGTTTCTCCGTTTCTTTCTTCGTTTCTCCGTTTCATTCTTCGTTTCTCCGTTTCTTTCTTCGTTTCTCCGTTTCTTTCTTCGTTTCTCCGTTTCTTTCTTCGTTTCTCCGTTTCTTTGTTCGATTCTCCATTTATTTCTCCGATTCTCCGTTTCTTTCTTCGTTTCTTCGTTTCTTTCTTCGTTACTCCGTTTCTTTCTTCGTTTCTCCGTTTCTTTGTTCGTTTCTCCGTTTCTCCGTTTCTATCTTCGTTTCTCCGTTTCTTTCTTCGTTTCTCCGTTTTTTGCTCGTTTCTCCGTTTCTTTGTTCGTTCCTCCGTTTCTTTCTTCGTTTCTCCGTTTCTTTGTTCGTTTCTCCGTCTCTCCGTTTCTCCGTTTCTATCTTCGTTTCTCCGTTTCTTTGTTCGTTTCTCCGTTTCTTTGTTCGTTTCTCCGTTTCTCCGTTTCTGTCTTTGTTTCTCCGTTTCTTTCTCCGTTTCTCGGTTTCTTTCTCCGTTTCTCCGTTTCTATCTTCGTTTCTCCGTTTCTTTCATCGTTTCTCCGTTTCTTTCTTCGTTTCTCCGTTTCATTCTTCGTTTCTCCGTTTCTTTCTTCGTTTCTCCGTTTCTTTCTTCGTTTCTCCGTTTCTTTCTTCGTTTCTCCGTTTCTTGCTTCGTTTCTCCGTTTCTTTCTTCGTTTCTCCATTTATTTCTCCGTTTCTCCGTTTCTTTCTTCGTTTCTCCGTTTCATCCTTCGTTTCTCCGTTTCTTTCTTCGTTTCCACGTTTCTTTGTTCGTTTTTCCGTTTCTTTCTCCGTTTCTCGATTTATTTCTTCGTTTCTCCATTTATTTCTCCGATTCTCTGTTTCCTTCTTCGTTTCTCCGTTTCATTCTTCGTTTCTCCGTTTCTTTCTTCGTTTCTCCGTTTCTTTCTTCGTTTCTCCGTTTCTTTCTTCGTTTCTCCGTTTCTTTCTCCGTTTCTCTGTCTATCTCTTCGTTTCTCCGTTTATTTCTCCGATTCACCGTTTCTTTCTTCGTCTCTCAGATTCGTTCTTCGTTTCTTCGTTTCTTTGTTCGTTTCTCCATTTATTTCTCCGATTCTCCGTTTCTTTCTTCGTTTCTCCGTTTCTTTGTTCGTTTCTCCGTTACATTCTTCGTTTCTCCGTTTCTTTCTCCGTTTCTCGGTTTATTTCTTCGTTTCTCCATTTATTTCTCCGATTCTCCGTTTCTTTCTTCGTTTCTTCGTTTCTTTCTTCGTTACTCCGTTTCTTTCTTCGTTTCTCCGTTTCTTTGTTCGTTTCTCCGTTTCTCCGTTTCTATCTTCGTTTCTCCGTTTCTTTCTTCGTTTCTCCGTTTTTTGCTCGTTTCTCCGTTTCTTTGTTCGTTCCTCCGTTTCTTTCTTCGTTTCTCCGTTTCTTTGTTCGTTTCTCCGTCTCTCCGTTTCTCCGTTTCTATTTTCGTTTCTCCGTTTCTTTGTTCGTTTCTCCGTTTCTTTGTTCGTTTCTCCGTTTCTCCGTTTCTGTCTTCGATTCTCCGTTTCTTTCTCCGTTTCTCGGTTTCTTTCTCCGTTTCTCCGTTTCTATCTTCGTTTCTCCGTTTCTTTCATCGTTTCTCCGTTTCTTTCTTCGTTTCTCCGTTTCTTTCTTCGTTTCTCCGTTTCTTGCTTCGTTTCTCCGTTTCTCCATTTATTTCTCCGTTTCTCCGTTTCTTTCTTCGTTTCTCCGTTTCATCCTTCGTTTCTCCGTTTCTTTCTTCGTTTCCACGTTTCTTTGTTCGTTTTTCCGTTTCTTTCTCCGTTTCTCGATTTATTTCTTCGTTTCTCCATTTATTTCTCCGATTCTCTGTTTCCTTCTTCGTTTCTCAGTTTCTTTCTTCGTTTCTCCGTTTCTTTCTTCGTTTCTCCGTTTCATTCTTCGTTTCTCCGTTTCTTTCTTCGTTTCTCCGTTTCTTTCTTCGTTTCTCCGTTTCTTTCTTCGTTTCTCCGTTTCTTTGTTCGATTCTCCATTTATTTCTCCGTTTCTCCGTTATTTTGTTCGTTTCTCCGTTTCTTTATTCGTTTCTCCGTTTTTTTCTTTGTTTCTCCGTTTCTTTCTTCGTTTCTCCTTTCTTTCTTCGTTTCTCCGTTTCTTTGTTCGTTTCTCCATTTATTTCTCCGTTTCTCCGTTAATTTGTTCGTTTCTCCGTTTCTTTATTCGTTTCTCCGTTTTTTTCTTCGTTTCTCCGTTTCTTTGTTCGTTTCTCCGTTTCTTTGTTCGTTTCTCCGTTTCTTTCTTCGTTTCTCGGTTAATTTCTTCGTTTCTCCATTTATTTCTCCGATTCTCTGTTTCTTTCTTCGTTTCCCAGTTTCTTTCTTCGTTTCTCCGTTTCTTTCTTCGTTTCTCCGTTTCTTTCTTCGTTTCTCCGTTTCTTTCTTCGTTTCTCTGTTTCTTTCATCGTTTCTTCGTTTCTCCGTTTCTTTCTTTGTTTCTCCGTTTATATCTTCCTTTCTCCATTTATTTCTCCGTTTCTTTCTTCGTTTCTCCGTTTCATCCTTCGTTTCTCCGTTTCTTTCTTCGTATCTCCGTTTCTTTCTTCGTTTCTCCATTTATTTCTCCGATTCTCCGTTTCTTTCTTCGTTTCTCCGTTTCTTTGTTCGTTTCTCCGTTACATTCTTCGTTTCTCCGTTTCTTTCTCTGTTTCTCGGTTTATTTCTTCGTTTCTCCATTTATTTCTCCGATTCTCCGTTTCTTTCTTCGTTTCTTCGTTTCTTTCTTCGTTACTCCGTTTCTTTCTTCGTTTCTCCGTTTCTTTGTTCGTTTCTCCGTTTCTCCGTTTCTATCTTCGTTTCTCCGTTTCTTTCTTCGTTTCTCCGTTTTTTGCTCGTTTCTCCGTTTCTTTGTTCGTTCCTCCGTTTCTTTCTTCGTTTCTCCGTTTCTTTGTTCGTTTCTCCGTCTCTCCGTTTCTCCGTTTCTATCTTCGTTTCTCCGTTTCTTTGTTCGTTTCTCCGTTTCTTTGTTCGTTTCTCCGTTTCTTTGTTCGTTTCTCCGTTTCTTTCTTCGTTTCTCGGTTAATTTCTTCGTTTCTCCATTTATTTCTCCGATTCTCTGTTTCTTTCTTCGTTTCCCAGTTTCTTTCTTCGTTTCTCCGTTTCTTTCTTCGTTTCTCCGTTTCTTTCTTCGTTTCTCCGTTTCTTTCTTCGTTTCTCTGTTTCTTTCATCGTTTCTTCGTTTCTCCGTTTCTTTCTTTGTTTCTCCGTTTATATCTTCCTTTCTCCATTTATTTCTCCGTTTCTTTCTTCGTTTCTCCGTTTCATCCTTCGTTTCTCCGTTTCTTTCTTCGTTTCTCCGTTTCTTTGTTCTTTTCTCCGTTTCTTTCTCCGTTTCTCGGACTATTTCTTCGTTTCTCCATTTATTTCTCCGATTCTCCGTTTCTTTCTTCGTTTCTCTGTTTCTTTCTTCGTTTCTCCCTTTCTTTCTTCGTTTCTCCGTTTCTTTCTTCGTTTCTCCGTTACTTTCTTCGTTTCTCCGTTTCTTTGTTCGTTTCTCCATTTATTTCTCCGATTCTCCGTTTCTATGTCCGTTTCTCCGTTTCTTTGTTCGTTTCTCCGTTTCTTTGTTCGTTTCTCCGTTTCTTTCTTCGTTTCTCCGTTTCTTTCTTCGTTTCTCCGTTTCTTTCTTCGTTTCTCCGTTTCTCGGTCTATCTCTTCGTTTCTCCGTTTATTTCTCCGATTCCCCGTTTCTTTCTTCGTCTCTCAGATTCGTTCTTCGTTTCTCCGTCTATTTCTTCGTTTCTCCATTTATTTCTCCGGTTCTGCGTTTCTTTCTTCCTTTCTGCGTTTCTTTTTTCGTTTCTCCGTTTCTTTGTTCGTTTCTGCGTTTCTTTCTCCGTTGCCCGGTTTATTCCTTCGTTTGTCCATTTATTTCTCCGGTTCTCCGTTTCTTTCTTCGTTTCTTCGTTTCTTTCTTCGTTACTCCGTTTGTTTCTTCGTTTCTTCTTTTCTTTCTTCGTTACTCCGTTTGTTTCTTCGTTTCTCCGTTCCTTCCTTCGTTTTTCCGTTTCTTTCTTCATTTCACCGTTTCTTTGTTGGTTTCTCCGTTTCTTTCTCCGATTCTACGTTTCTTTCTTCGTTTCTCAGTTTCTTTCTTCGTTTCTCCGTTTCTTTCTTCGTTTCTCCGTTTCTTTCTTCGTTTCTCCGTTTCTTTCTTCGTTTCTCCGTTTCTTTCTTCGTTTCTCTGTTTCTTTCATCGTTTCTTCGTTTCTCCGTTTCTTTCTTTGTTTCTCCGTTTATATCTTCCTTTCTCCATTTATTTCTCCGTTTCTTTCTTCGTTTCTCCGTTTCTTTCTTCGTTTCTCCGTTTGTTTCTTCGTTTCTCCGTTTGTTTCTTCGTTTCTCCGTCTCTTTCTTCGTTTCTCCGTTTCCTTGTTCCTTTCTCCATTTATTTCTCCGTTTCTCCGTTTCTTTCTTCGTTTCTCCGTTTCTTTCTTCGTTTCTCCGTTTCTTTCTCCGTTTCTCCGTTTATTTCTTCGTTTCTCCATTTATTTCTCCGATTCTCCGTTCTTTCTTCGTTTCTCTGTTTCTTTCATCGTTTCTTCGTTTCTCCGTTTCTTTCTTTGTTTCTCCGTTTATATCTTCCTTTCTCCATTTATTTCTCCGTTTCTTTCTTCGTTTCTCCGTTTCATCCTTCGTTTCTCCGTTTCTTTCTTCGTATCTCCGTTTCTTTCTTCGTTTCTCCGTTTGTTTCTTCGTTTCTCCGTTTCTTTCTTCGTTTCTCCGTCTCTTTCTTCGTTTCTCCGTTTCCTTGTTCGTTTCTCCGTTTATTTCTTCGTTTCTCCATTTATTTCTCCGTTTCTCCGTTTCTTTCTTCGTTTCTCCGTTTCTTTCTTCGTTTCTCCGTTTCTTTCTTCGTTTCTCCGTTTCTTTCTCCGTTTCTCCGTTTATTTCTTCGTTTCTCCATTTATTTCTCCGATTCTCTGTTTCTTTCTTCGTTTCTCAGTTTCTTTCTTCGTTTCTCCGTTTCTTTCTTCGTTTCTCCGTTTCTTTCTTCGTTTCTCCGTTTCTTTCTTCGTTTCTCTGTTTCTTTCATCGTTTCTTCGTTTCTCCGTTTCTTTCTTTGTTTCTCCGTTTATATCTTCCTTTCTCCATTTATTTCTCCGTTTCTTTCTTCGTTTCTCCGTTTCATCCTTCGTTTCTACGTTTCTTTCTTCGTATCTCCGTTTCTTTCTTCGTTTCTCCGTTTGTTCTTCGTTTCTCCGTTTCTTTCTTCGTTTCTCCGTCTCTTTCTTCGTTTCTCCGTTTCCTTGTTCGTTTCTCCGTTTATTTCTTCGTTTCTCCATTTATTTCTCCGTTTCTCCGTTTCTTTCTTCGTTTCACCGTTTCTTTCTTCGTCTCTCCGTTTCTTTCTTCGTTTCTCCATTTCTTTCTTCGTTTCTCCGTTTCTTTCTTCGTTTCTCCGTTTCTTTCTTCGTTTCTCCGTTTCTTTCTTCGTTTCTCCGTTACTTTCTTCGTTTCTCCGTTTCTTTGTTCGTTTCTCCGTTTATGTCTCCGATTCTCCGTTTCTTTCTTCGTTTCTCCGTTTCTCCGTTTCTTTGTCCGTTTCTCCGTTTCTTTCTTCGTTTCTCCGTTTCTTTGTTCGTTTCTCCGTTTCTTTCTCCGTTTCTCGGACTATTTCTTCGTTTCTCCATTTATTTCTCCGATTCTCCGTTTCTTTCTTCGTTTCTCTGTTTCTTTCTTCGTTTCTCCGTTTCTTTCTTCGTTTCTCCGTTTCTTTCTTCGTTTCTCCGTTACTTTCTTCGTTTCTCCGTTTCTTTTTCGTTTCTCCGTTTATTTCTCCGATTCTCCGTTTCTTTCTTCGTTTCTCCGTTTCTCCGTTTCTTTGTCCGTTTCTCCGTTTCTTTCTTCGTTTCTCCGTTTCTTTGTTCGTTTCTCCGTTTCTTTCTCCGTTTCTCGGACTCTTTCTTCGTTTCTCCATTTATTTCTCCGATTCTCCGTTTCTTTCTTCGTTTCTCTGTTTCTTTCTTCGTTTCTCCGTTTCTTTCTTCGTTTCTCCGTTTCTTTCTTCGTTTCTCCGTTACTTTCTTCGTTTCTCCGTTTCTTTGTTCGTTTCTCCATTTATTTCTCCGATTCTCCGTTTCTTTCTTCGTTTCTCCGTTTCTTTGTTCGTTTCTCCGTTTCTTTCTTCGTTTCTCCGTTTCTTTCTTCGTTTCTCCGTTTCTTTCTCCGTTTCTCGGTCTATCTCTTCGTTTCTCCGTTTATTTCTCCGATTCTCCGTTTCTTTCTTCGTCTCTCAGATTCGTTCTTCGTTTCTCCGTTTATTTCTTCGTTTCTCCATTTATTTCTCCGGTTCTGCGTTTCTTTCTTCCTTTCTGCGTTTCTTTTTTCGTTTCTCCGTTTCTTTGTTCGTTTCTGCGTTTCTTTCTCCGTTGCCCGGTTTATTCCTTCGTTTCTCCATTTATTTCTCCGGTTCTCCGTTTCTTTCTTCGTTTCTTCGTTTCTTTCTTCGTTACTCCGTTTGTTTCTTCGCTTCTTCTTTTCTTTCTTCGTTACTCCGTTTGTTTCTTCGTTTCTCCGTTTCTTCCTTCGTTTTTCCGTTTCTTTCTTCATTTCTCCGTTTCTTTGTTGGTTGCTCCGTTTCTTTCTCCGATTCTACGTTTCTTTCTTCGTTTCTCAGTTTCTTTCTTCGTTTCTCCGTTTCTTTCTTCGTTTCTCCGTTTCTTTCTTCGTTTCTCCGTTTCTTTCTTCGTTTCTTCGTTTCTTTCTTCATTTCTCCGTTTCTTTCTTCGTTTCTCCGTTTCTTCCTTCGTTTCATCGTTTCTCCGTTTCGATTATATGATTATAATATATATAATTTCTATTATAAATCGTTTGATCTGTAGTTAAATTAGACACTAATACTCTAAATACATATTTAATATATTTTTTAATCTCTTTAGCCTCCAGAAGAATTTTATTTATACTATTTACTATATATAATAATTTACACACAATCGGAAATAAATCTAATTATTTATTTATAATAATTATTTTTTTTTCACTTATCTTAAAAATTGGGATGTACTCTTTAAATGTTCGATTCATTTCTTTAATTTATTCATTAAATTGAATTAATCGATTCTTTATAATAACTTTAATAAAATTAATCCCTATAATTATTATAGAACTCATATTAAAATTTAATAATGAAATTTATTTTATTTGCCTAATTAATGTAATTATTGCCCCTATCATTTGCTTAAACAAAAAAATCAATCATAATAATTATAGGATATTCATCTGTTATACAAACATCTATTATAGTTATTTTATTAATAATTAACAATAATACATTTTTAACATATTTCATTTTACATTCAATAATTTATTTAATTTTAATTTTTATATTTAAAATAATAAAGGTTAACTCTTCTTCCTTATTTAATATATTAACGTCTAATAGAAGAAAAATTATTTTATACTCAATAATTATTATGTACAAAAATTTCCCACCTATAGCACTCTTTATACTGAAATAAATCGTCCTAGAAACATTAATAAATTCAAGAATAAAATTTACCGTGGAAGGTTTAATTTTACATTTATTCGAAAGATGAATCATACAAAAGTTTGTACAAAGGTATTTATTTATTTTATCGCACGGTACGGAATATCATACAAATGGAAATACTTATCTCTAATGTCGGTAAATTGTACTTGTCGCGCCATCTATTTGTGGAAATTTTAACAATTCCTCGACAAACTTGAGCGTTTCTCCGCCAGGTGTTTTCACCCCTTAAGTGTAGTTTAACCCTTTCTCCAATAGATGGCAACCCATGTAATTATCACGTTACAGGGATTTGTAATTGCGGGTTCAGAATATATTTGCATACATACAAACTATAATTCCGATATGTAGCGAAATATTCATTTATTTTATCGCACGGTTTCTTCGATTGTATTTGTACGATCTAACCAAATACTTCAAGAAATTTATGGCTTTATAGCCATTATTTATACCGGAACATTGTGAAAAATTGTTTAATCTACGGTCCAACGACGATTGTTAATTATTATGATAAATAAACGTCAAGATATTGCGAAATCTGCGAAGGCGAACGGTTTCGGTGAATGTTTGTTCATTTCCGCCATTGTTACTAACATTTATGTATGTTCCCAATATTAATCGAACAATGTGCATCCTATTTATGCATTGAAAATGATTATGTACCTCATAGAAATTAATTTGGATCGAGATGCAAAGTAAAACGTGTTTCGTAAAGTTTTATAGCAGGGAAAGTAACAATTGTTTATTAAATACATCAATTTAACATTTGCTTAATTCTTATAATTTACACAATACGCGTAGTAGTTGCATTTTTTATTGAAAAGCGCTGAAATTCAATTAATCGCTTTTCTAGATACAACAATCATAGCGATGAACGCTTGTGAATCGATCATCGATACGTGTAACCTTGAGAATGTCAGTTTGATCTCAACGAATAATTCCATCGCGAGCAATGAATATTTCGATGAAATTATATTTTAAGCCTTTATTTATACTAGGGCATTGTTAATAATTATTTAAACTATGGTACTACGACAATTGTTAATAATTATGATAAATAAACATCAAGATATTGCAAAATCTGCGAAGGCGAATAGTTTCGGTGAATGTTTATTCATTTCCGCGAGTTTTACTAACATTCATGCATGTTCCCAATATTAATCGAACAATGTTCATCTTATTGATGCATTACAAATGATTAAGAACTTATAGAAATTAATTTTGATCGAGCTTCGATGTAAAGAGATGATTCTTAAAGTTTTAAAATGAAAAGTGAAGTAATTTATTACTATAATTTGATTTAAAAATTAATTCTTTTGTCAGACATCTAATGATTTGATTTAATTAAATATTATATGAGTAGGTTAAAATTTAATTTTGGTTGTTAATTCAATTAATAAAGTTTGAATAATTAGTTCTTTCCACAACAATTGGCATAAATCTGTGATTAGCTCCGCAGATTTCAGAACATTGTCCAAAAAATACTCCAGGTCGATTAGTAATTAAATTTATTCGGTTAATTCGCCCTGGTACTGAGTCTATTTTTAAGCCTAAAGACGGAACAGTTCAAGAGTGAATTACGTCGTTTGATGTTGTTAATATTCGAATTAGTGTATTAGATGGAATAATTATTCGATTATCTACGTCTAGGAGACGAAAAATGTAAATATTATTTAAATCTTTATCTATATAGGAGTCAAAATTTAAATTATTAAATTCTGGGTATTCATAGGATCAATATCATTGGTGCCCAATTGATTTGATTGTTAAGTATACGGGTATTCATAGTTCATCAATAAAATATAGGGTTTTTAAAGAAGGAAGTGCAATTACTCCTAAAATTATTATTGGGAGTAAAGTTCGTACAATTTCAATATGATGATTTTTAAGTAAAAATCGATTGATAAATTTATTAGTAAAAATATCTAATATAATTATTAGAGTTAATGAAGAGATTATAATTATTATAATTATTGTGAAGTTGTGAAAAAGATTTAAATTATCGGCATATGGCGAATTGGGGTCTTGGAAATTAATTATTTTTCAATGGGACATTTTTAATAAAAATATTAAATTTTATAAATGAATCTTAAATTCATGCACTAATCTGCCATATTAAGATTTGTTTTTAATAATTAGAGGAATAGAGAGGAATGAGTGGTCTTTTGGGGAAAAGTTTTGGGGTCATTCTAGTGATGATTGATTAAATTTAAATATAGCTAGACGTTTAGTTATAAATCTCTCCAATATAATAAACAAGAGTAAAATTATTCTTTTGAATGAAATTATTGAGCCAATAGATGATAATAAATTTCCACAGTAGTAGGAATCCGGGTAATCTGAATAACGTCGAGGTATTACTATCATTCCTAAAAAATGCTGAAGGAAAAAAGTTATATTTACCCCAATAAATATTATATAAAATTGAGTTTTAAGATAAAATTGATTTAGGGTAAATCCTGTGAATAAAGGGAATCAATGAATTAATGAAGCAATAATAGAAAATACTGCTCCTATTGACAGTACATAGTGGAAATGAGAGACAACATAGTATGTATCATGTAGTATAATATCAATAGATGAGTTTGATAATATAATTCCTGTTAATCCTCCTATTGTAAATAAAAAAATAAAGCCAAATTATCAAATAATAGAAGGATTAATAATAAGTTTTGACCCGTAGTACGTAGCTAGTCATCTAAATACTTTGATTCCTGTGGGAATTGCAATGATTATAGTTGCCGAAGTGAAATAAGCTCGTGTGTCTACATCTAAGCCTACTGTGAATATGTGATGTGCTCACACAATAAATCCTAGAAATCCAATTCCGAGTATTGCATAAACTATCCCTAGGTTCCCAAAAGTTTCCTTTTTCTCTCTTTCATTGAAAATGATATGGGAGATTAATCCAAACCCGCGTAAAATTAAAATATATACTTCAGGATGCTCAAAAAATCAAAATAAATGTTGAAATAAAATTGGGTCCCCTCCCCCAGTAGGATCAAAGAAGGAAGTATTTAAATTTCGGTCTGTTAATAACATAGTAATAGCTCCGGCTAATACAGGTAGTGAGAGAAGAAGCAAAATTGTAGTAATTAATACTGACCAAGCAAATAAGGATATTTGATCGAATTTTAAAGCATTATTTTTTATTTTAAGAATTGTAACAATAAAATTAATTGATCCTATAATTGAAGAGATACCTGCAATATGCAAAGAAAAAATTGTTAAGTCTATAGATGAAGATGGTTGATAAAGATTTGATGACAAAGGAAGGTAGATTGTTCATCCAGTTCCCGAGCCTGGGAATAATAGTGTTGTAAGAATTAAAAGTAATAATGAAGGGGGGATTAGTCACAATCTTATATTATTTATTCGGGGAAATGCTGTATCAGGGGACCCAATTATTAAGGGAATTATTCAGTTTCCGAATCCTCCGATTATAAATGGTAAAACTATAAAAAAAATTATTACAAAAGCATGTGATGTTACAATTGAGTTATAAATTTGGTCGATATTAATTCAAGTTCCTGGCTTATTTGATTCTATTCGAATTAGTATCCTTAAAGAAGAACCAATTATACCAGATCATATAGCTGATATGAAATATAATATCCCAAAATTTTTGTGATTTGATGAATACATATTTAATATTAATTATGCTAAAAATTAATATAACCAGTACATCATAAATATAAATATAATTATTAAAAAAGTTATAAATAGATAATAGTTTAGAAAATTAAGGTTAATTTAGTTATATATTTTTTATTTAATTGAAGGGAAAAAATATAAGAAGGATATATTTAAATAATTTCATGATGTAATTAATCTTTTAAAAAGATATACAATTATTAAAAGTATAAATTTTATTCTTGAATTTATTAATGTTTCTAGGACGATTCATTTCAGTATAAAGAGTGCTATACGTGGGAAATTTGTGTACATAATAATTATTAAGTATAAAATAATTTTTCTTCTATTAGAGGTTAATATATTAAATTAGGAAGAAGAATGAATCTTTATTATTTTAAATATAAAAATTAAATTTGCAGAAATTATTGAATATAAAATGAAATATGTTAAAAATGTATCTTTGTTAATTATTAATAAAATAACTATAATAGATGTTTGTATAACAGATGAATATCCTATAATTATTTTGATTGATTTTTTATTTAAGCAAATGATAGGGGCAATAATTACATTAATTAGGCAAATAAAATAAATTTCATTATTAAATTTTAATACGAGTTCTATAATAATTATAGGGATTAATTTTATTAAAGTTATTATAAAGAATACATTAATTCAATTTAATGAATAAATTAAAGAAATGAATCGAACATTTAAAGAGTACATCCCAATTTTTAAGATAAGTGAAAAAAAAATTATTATTATAAATAAATAATTAGATTTATTTCCGATTCTGTGTAAATTATTATATATAGGAAATAGTATAAATAAAATTCTTCTGGAGGCTAAAGAGATTAAAAAATATATTAAATATGTATTTAGAGTATTAGTGTCAAATTTAACTATAGATCAAATGATTTATAATAGAAATTATAAATATTCTCCCATATCTCGCGAACGGATTGACGAACTTCAGAAATTCCTGTTGCATCTGAAAGTTGAAACTCGCCCGATTACAACGGTGTGTGTACTTTTCCCCTAGGCCATTCCAGGTATTGCTTTCGAGTATCAGACTTGCAAAAATTTGTTGGTTTCTCAACCATTCCTTAACTTCGAACTCCCACATCTCGCGAACGGATTGACGAACTCGAGAAATTCCTGTTGCATCTGAAACTAGAAACTCGCCCGATTACAATGGTGTGTGTATTTTTGCCCTAGGCCATAGTAGTTACTGGTTTCGAGTATCATACTTGCGGAAATTTTGATGGTTTCTCAACCATTCCTTAACTTCAAACTCCCATATCTCGCGAACGGATTGACGAAATCGAGAAATGCCTGTTGCATCTGAAAGTAGAAACACTCCCGATTACAACGGTATATGTATTTTTCCCCTAGGCCATTGTAGTTATTGGTTTCGAGTATCAGACTTGCGAAAATTTTTATGGTTTCTCAACCATTCTGAACTCCAAACTCCGATATTTCGCGAACGGATTGACGAATCCTAAAAATTTCTATTTCATCTGAAAGTAGAAACTCTCCCGATTACAACGGTATGTGTATTTTTCCCCTAGGGCATTGTAGTTATTGCTTTCGAGTATCAGACTTGCGAAAATTTTGATGGATTCTCAACCACTCCTTAACTTCAAACTCCCATATCTCGCGAACGGATTGACGAACTCGAGAAATTCGTGTTGCGTCTGAAAGTAGAAACCCGTCCCATTACAATGGTGTATGTACTTTTCCCCTAGGCCATTCCAGTTATTGGTTTCGAGTATCAGACCAGCGAAAATTTTGATGGATGCTCGACCATCTCTTAAATCCAAACTCTGATATTTCCCGAACGGACTGACTAATCCGAAAAATTTCTCTTGCATCTGAAAGTAGAAGCTCTCCCGATTACAACGGTATGTGTATTTTTCACCGAGGCCATTGTAGTTATTTGTTACGAGTATCACACTTGCGGAAATTTTGATGGTTTCTCAACCATTCCTTAACGTCAAACTCCCATACCTTGCGAACGGTTGGCGAACTCGAGAAATTCCTATTGCATCTGAAAGTAGGAACTCTCCCCATTACAATGGTGTGTCTACTTTTCCCCTAGGCCATTCCAGTTATTGGTTTCGATTATCACACTTGCGAAAATTTTGATGGTTTCTCAACCACTCCTTAACTTCAGACTCCCATATCTCGCGAACGGATTGACGAACTCGAGAAATTCCTATTGCATCTGAAAGTAGGAACTCTCCCCATTACAATGGTGTGTCTACTTTTCCCCTAGGCCATTCCAGTTATTGGTTTCGATTATCACACTTGCGAAAATTTTGATGGTTTCTCAACCATTCCTTAACTTCAGACTCCCATATCTCGCGAACGGATTGACGAACTCGAGAAATTCCTGTTGCGTCTGAAAGTAGAAACTCGCCCGATTACAATAGTGTGTGAACTTTTCCCCTAGGCAATTCCAGTTTTTCGTTTCTAGCATTAGAATTGCGAAACTTTTGTTGGTTTCTCAATCATTCCTTAACTGCAAACTCCTTTATTTCGCGAACAGATTGCCAAATCCGAAAAATTTCTGTTGCATCTGAAAGTAGAAGCTCTCCCGATTATAACGGAATGCGTATTTTCCCCTAGGCCATTGTAGTTATTTGTTTCGAGTGTCAGACTTACGAAAATTTTGATGGTTTCTCAACCATTCCTTAACTTCAAATTCCCATATCTCGCGAACGGATTGACGAACTCGAGAAATTCGTGTTGCATCTGAAAGTAGAAACTCGCCCGATTACAATGGTGTGTGTACTTTTCCCCTAGGCCATTCCAGTTATTGGTTTCGTGTATCAGACTTGCGAAATTTTTGATTGTTTCTCAACCATTCCTTAACTTCAAACGCCCACATCTCGCGAACGGATCGACGAACTCGAGAAATTCCTATTGCATCTGAAGGCAGAAACTCGCCCGATTACAATGGTGTGTGTACTTTTCCCCTAGGCCATTCCAGTTATTGGTTTCGTGTATCAGACTTGCGAAATTTTTGATTGTTTCTCAACCATTCCTTAACTTCAAACGCCCATATCTCGCGAACGGATCGACGAACTCGAGAAATTCCTATTGCATCTGAAGGCAGAAACTCGCCCGATTACAATGGTGTGTGTACTTTTCCCCTAGGCCATTCAAGTTATTGGTTTCGAGTATCAGACTTGCGAAAATTTTGATGGTTTCTCAATCATTCCTTAACTTCAAACTCCCATATCTCGCGAACGGATTGACGAACTCGAGAAATTCCTGTTGCATATGAAAGTAGAAGCCCTCCCGATTATAACGGAATGCGTATTTTTCCCCTAGGCCATTGTAGTTATTTGTTTCGAGTATCAGACTTGCGAAAATTTTGATGGTTTCTCAACCATTCCTTAACTTCAAACTCCCATATCTCGCGAACGGATTGACAAATTCGAAAAATTTCTGTTGCGTTTGAAAGCAGAAACTTTCCCGATTAGAACGGTGTGTGCATTTTTCCCCTAGGCCATTGTAGTTATTGGTTTCGAGTACCAGAATTGCGAAAATTTTGACAGTTTCTCGACCATTCCTTAATTTCAAACTCCCATATCTCGCGAACGGATTGACGAATTCGAGAAATTCCTATTGCATCTGAAAGTAGAAACTCGCCCGATTACAAAGGTATGTGTATTTTTCCCCTAGGCCTTTGTAGTTATTGTTTCGAGTATCAGACTTGCGAAAATTTTGATGGTTTCTCAACCATTCCTTAACTTCAGACTCCCATACCTCGCGAACGGTTGGCGAACTCGAGAAATTCCTATGGCATCTGAAAGCAGAAACTCGCCCGATTACAAGGGTATGTGTATTTTTGCCCTAGGGCATAGTAGTTTTGGTCTCGAATATAAGACTTGCGAAAATTTTGGTGGTTTCTCAACCATTCCTTAACTTCAAACTCCCATATCTCGCGAACGGATTGACGAACTCGAGAAATTCCTATTGCATCTGAAAGTAGGAAATCGCCCCATTACAATGGTGTGTGTACTTTTCCCCTAGGCCATTCCAGATATTGGTTTCGAGTACCAGAATTGCGAAAATTTTGATGGTTTCTCGACCATTCCTTAATTTCAAACTCCCATACCTCGCGAACGGTTGGCGAACTCGAGAAATTCCTATTGCATCTGAAAGCAGAAACTCGCCCGATTACAAGGGTATGTGTATTTTTGCCCTAGGCCATAGTAGTTATTGGTCTCGAATATAAGACTTGCGAAAATTTTTGTGGATTCTCAACCATTCCTTAACTTCAAACTCCCATATCTCGCGAACGGATTGACGAATTCGAGGAATTCCTATTGCATCTGAATGTAGAAACTCGCCCGATTACAAAGGTATGTGTATTTTTCCCCGAAGCCTTTGTAGTTATTGGTTTCGAGTATCAGACTTGCGAAAATTTTGATGGATTCTCAACCATTCCTTAATTTCAAACTCCCATATCTCGCGAACGGATTGACGAACTCGAGAAATTCCTGTTTCATCTGAAAGTAGAAACTCGCCCCAATACAATGGTGTGTGTTCTTTTCGCCTAGGCCATTCCAGTTATTGTTTTCGAGAACCAGAATTACGAAAATTTTGATGGTTTCTCAACCATTCCTTAACTTCAAACTCCCATACCTCGCGAACGGTTGGCGAACTAGAGAAATTCCTATTGCATCTGAAAGCAGAAACTCGCCCGATTACAAGGTTATGTGTATTTTTGCCCTACGCCATAGTAGTTATTGGTCTCGAATATAAGACTTGCGAAAATTTTTGTGGTTTCTCAACCATCTCTTAACTCCAAACTCTGATATTTCGCGAACGGATTGACGAATCCGAAAAATTTGTCTTGCATCTGAAAGTTGAAGCTCTCCCGAATACAACGGTATGTGTATTTTTCCCCGAGGCCATTGTAGTTATTTGTTTCGAG
The DNA here is from genome assembly GCF_051014685.1 of Ptiloglossa arizonensis. Lineage (NCBI taxonomy): Eukaryota > Metazoa > Arthropoda > Insecta > Hymenoptera > Colletidae > Ptiloglossa > Ptiloglossa arizonensis. The sequence continues at coordinate 615,884 of NW_027478677.1, read as the reverse complement.
TATCAGACTTACGAAAATTTTGATGGTTTCTCAACCATTCCTTAACTTCAAACTCCCATATCTCGCGATCGGATTGACGAACTCGAGAAATTCCTGTTGCGTCTGAAAGTAGAAACTCGCCCGATTACTATGGCGTGTGTACTTTTCCCCTAGGCCATTGCAGTTTTTGGTTTCTAGCATCAGAATGGCGAAAATTTTGATGGTTTCTCAACCATTCCTTAACTTCAAGCTGCCATATTTCGCGAACGGATTGCCGAATCCGAAAAATTTCTGTTGCATCTGAAAGTAGAAACTCTCCCGATTACAACGCTATGTGTATTTTTCTCGTAGGCCATTGTAGTTATTGGTTTCGAGTATCAGAATTGCGAAAATTGTGATGGTTTCTCAACCATTCCTTATGTTCAAACTCTCATATCTCGCGAACGGATTGACAAATCCGAAAAATTTCTGTTGCATCTGAAAGTAGAAACTCTCCCGATTACAACGGTATGTGTATTTTTCCCCCCGGTCATTGTAGTTATTGGTTTCGAGAATCTGACTTGCGAAAATTTAGATGGATTCTCAACCATTCCTTAACTTCAAACTCCCATATCTCGCTAACGGATTGACGAACTCGAGAAATTCCTGTTGCATCTGAAAGTAGAAACTCGCCCCATTACAATGGCGTGTGTACTTTTCCTCTAGGCCATTGCAGTCTTTGGTTTCTAGCATCAGAATTGCGAAAATTTTGATGGTTCCTCAACCATTCCTTAACTTCAAACTCCCATATCTCGCGAACGGAATGACGAACTCGAGAAATTCCTGTTGCATCTGAAAGTAGAAAATCGCCCAATTACAATGGTGTGTGTATTTTTCTCGTAGGCCATTGTAGTTATTGGTTTCGAGTATCAGAATTGCGAAAATTGTGATGGTTTCTCAACCATTCCTTATGTTCAAACTCTCATATCTCGCGAACGGATTGACAAATCCGAAAAATTTCTGTTGCATCTGAAAGTAGAAACTCTCCCGATTACAACGGTATGTGTATTTTTCCCCCCGGTCATTGTAGTTATTGGTTTCGAGAATCTGACTTGCGAAAATTTAGATGGATTCTCAACCATTCCTTAACTTCAAACTCCCATATCTCGCTAACGGATTGACGAACTCGAGAAATTCCTGTTGCATCTGAAAGTAGAAACTCGCCCCATTACAATGGCGTGTGTACTTTTCCTCTAGGCCATTGCAGTCTTTGGCTTCTAGCATCAGAATTGCGAAAATTTTGATGGTTCCTCAACCATTCCTTAACTTCAAACTCCCATATCTCGCGAACGGAATGACGAACTCGAGAAATTCCTGTTGCATCTGAAAGTAGAAAATCGCCCAATTACAATGGTGTGTGTACTTTTCCCCTAGGCCATTCCAGTTATTGGCTTCGAGTATCAGACTTCCGAAAATTTTGATGGTTTCTCAACCATTCCTTAACTTCAAACTCCCATATCTCGCGAACGGATTGACGAACTCGAGAAATTCCTGTTGTATCTGATAGTAGAAACTCGCCCGATTTCAAAGGTATGTGTATTTTTCCCCTAGGCCATTCCAGTTATTGGTTTCGTGTATCAGACTTGCGAAATTTTTGATTGTTTCTCAACCATTCCTTAACTTCAAACGCCCATATCTCGCGAACGGATCGACGAACTCGAGAAATTCCTATTGCATCTGAAGGCAGAAACTCGCCCGATTACAATGGTGTGTGTACTTTTCCCCTAGGCCATTCAAGTTATTGGTTTCGAGTATCAGACTTGCGAAAATTTTGATGGTTTCTCAATCATTCCTTAACTTCAAACTCCCATATCTCGCGAACGGATTGACGAACTCGAGAAATTCCTGTTGCATATGAAAGTAGAAGCCCTCCCGATTATAACGGAATGCGTATTTTTCCCCTAGGCCATTGTAGTTATTTGTTTCGAGTATCAGACTTGCGAAAATTTTGATGGTTTCTCAACCATTCCTTAACTTCAGACTCCCATACCTCGCGAACGGTTGGCGAACTCGAGAAATTCCTATGGCATCTGAAAGCAGAAACTCGCCCGATTACAAGGGTATGTGTATTTTTGCCCTAGGGCATAGTAGTTTTGGTCTCGAATATAAGACTTGCGAAAATTTTGGTGGTTTCTCAACCATTCCTTAACTTCAAACTCCCATATCTCGCGAACGGATTGACGAACTCGAGAAATTCCTATTGCATCTGAAAGTAGGAAATCGCCCCATTACAATGGTGTGTGTACTTTTCCCCTAGGCCATTCCAGATATTGGTTTCGAGTACCAGAATTGCGAAAATTTTGATGGTTTCTCGACCATTCCTTAATTTCAAACTCCCATACCTCGCGAACGGTTGGCGAACTCGAGAAATTCCTATTGCATCTGAAAGCAGAAACTCGCCCGATTACAAGGGTATGTGTATTTTTGCCCTAGGCCATAGTAGTTATTGGTCTCGAATATAAGACTTGCGAAAATTTTTGTGGATTCTCAACCATTCCTTAACTTCAAACTCCCATATCTCGCGAACGGATTGACGAATTCGAGGAATTCCTATTGCATCTGAATGTAGAAACTCGCCCGATTACAAAGGTATGTGTATTTTTCCCCGAAGCCTTTGTAGTTATTGGTTTCGAGTATCAGACTTGCGAAATTTTGATGGATTCTCAACCATTCCTTAATTTCAAACTCCCATATCTCGCGAACGGATTGACGAACTCGAGAAATTCCTGTTTCATCTGAAAGTAGAAACTCGCCCCAATACAATGGTGTGTGTTCTTTTCGCCTAGGCCATTCCAGTTATTGTTTTCGAGAACCAGAATTACGAAAATTTTGATGGTTTCTCAACCATTCCTTAACTTCAAACTCCCATACCTCGCGAACGGTTGGCGAACTAGAGAAATTCCTATTGCATCTGAAAGCAGAAACTCGCCCGATTACAAGGTTATGTGTATTTTTGCCCTACGCCATAGTAGTTATTGGTCTCGAATATAAGACTTGCGAAAATTTTTGTGGTTTCTCAACCATCTCTTAACTCCAAACTCTGATATTTCGCGAACGGATTGACGAATCCGAAAAATTTGTCTTGCATCTGAAAGTTGAAGCTCTCCCGAATACAACGGTATGTGTATTTTTCCCCGAGGCCATTGTAGTTATTTGTTTCGAGTATCAGACTTACGAAAATTTTGATGGTTTCTCAACCATTCCTTAACTTCAAACTCCCATATCTCGCGATCGGATTGACGAACTCGAGAAATTCCTGTTGCGTCTGAAAGTAGAAACTCGCCCGATTACTATGGCGTGTGTACTTTTCCACTAGACCAATCCAGTTTTTCGTTTCTAGCATCAGAATTGCGAAATTTTGATGGTTTCTCAACCATTCCTTAACTTCAAACTCCCATATCTCGCGATCGGATTGACGAACTCGAGAAATTCCTGTTGCGTCTGAAAGTAGAAACTCGCCCGATTACTATGGCGTGTGTACTTTTCCACTAGATCAATCCAGTTTTTCGTTTCTAGCATCAGAATTGCGAAATTTTGATGGTTTCTCAACCATTCCTTAACTTCAAACTCCCATATCTCGCGAACGGATTGACGAACTCGAGAAATTCCTGTTGCATCTGAAAGTAGAAACTCGCCCCATTACAATGGTGTGTGTACTTTTCCCCTAGGCCATTGCAGTTTTTGGTTTCTAGCATCAGAATGGCGAAAATTTTGATGGTTTCTCAACCATTCCTTAACTTCAAGCTGCCATATTTCGCGAACGGATTGCCGAATCCGAAAAATTTCTGTTGCATCTGAAAGTAGAAACTCTCCCGATTACAACGCTATGTGTATTTTTCTCGTAGGCCATTGTAGTTATTGGTTTCGAGTATCAGAATTGCGAAAATTGTGATGGTTTCTCAACCATTCCTTATGTTCAAACTCTCATATCTCGCGAACGGATTGACAAATCCGAAAAATTTCTGTTGCATCTGAAAGTAGAAACTCTCCCGATTACAACGGTATGTGTATTTTTCCCCCCGGTCATTGTAGTTATTGGTTTCGAGAATCTGACTTGCGAAAATTTAGATGGATTCTCAACCATTCCTTAACTTCAAACTCCCATATCTCGCTAACGGATTGACGAACTCGAGAAATTCCTGTTGCATCTGAAAGTAGAAACTCGCCCCATTACAATGGCGTGTGTACTTTTCCTCTAGGCCATTGCAGTCTTTGGTTTCTAGCATCAGAATTGCGAAAATTTTGATGGTTCCTCAACCATTCCTTAACTTCAAACTCCCATATCTCGCGAACGGAATGACGAACTCGAGAAATTCCTGTTGCATCTGAAAGTAGAAAATCGCCCAATTACAATGGTGTGTGTATTTTTCTCGTAGGCCATTGTAGTTATTGGTTTCGAGTATCAGAATTGCGAAAATTGTGATGGTTTCTCAACCATTCCTTATGTTCAAACTCTCATATCTCGCGAACGGATTGACAAATCCGAAAAATTTCTGTTGCATCTGAAAGTAGAAACTCTCCCGATTACAACGGTATGTGTATTTTTCCCCCCGGTCATTGTAGTTATTGGTTTCGAGAATCTGACTTGCGAAAATTTAGATGGATTCTCAACCATTCCTTAACTTCAAACTCCCATATCTCGCTAACGGATTGACGAACTCGAGAAATTCCTGTTGCATCTGAAAGTAGAAACTCGCCCCATTACAATGGCGTGTGTACTTTTCCTCTAGGCCATTGCAGTCTTTGGCTTCTAGCATCAGAATTGCGAAAATTTTGATGGTTCCTCAACCATTCCTTAACTTCAAACTCCCATATCTCGCGAACGGAATGACGAACTCGAGAAATTCCTGTTGCATCTGAAAGTAGAAAATCGCCCAATTACAATGGTGTGTGTACTTTTCCCCTAGGCCATTCCAGTTATTGGCTTCGAGTATCAGACTTCCGAAAATTTTGATGGTTTCTCAACCATTCCTTAACTTCAAACTCCCATATCTCGCGAACGGATTGACGAACTCGAGAAATTCCTGTTGTATCTGATAGTAGAAACTCGCCCGATTTCAAAGGTATGTGTATTTTTGCACAAGACCATAATAGTTATTGGTTTCGAGTATCAGATTCCGCAAATTTTGATGGCTTCTCAACCATTCCTTAACTTCAAACTCTCATATCTCGCGAACGGATTGACGAACTCGAGAAATTCCTGTTGCATCTGAAAGTAGAAGCTCTCCCGATTACAACGGTATGTGTATTTTTCCCCTAAGTCATTGTAGTTATTGGTTTCCAGTATCAGACTTGCGAAAATTTAGATGGATTCTCAACCATTCCTTAACTTCAAACTCTCATATCTCGCGATCGGATTGACGAACTCGAGAAATTCCTGCTGCATCTGAAAGTAGAAACTCGCCCGATTACAAAGGTATGTGTATTCTTCCCCTAGTCCTTTGTAGTTATTGTTTTCGTGTATCAGACTTGCGAAAATTTTGATGGTTTGTCAAGCATTCCTTAACTTCAAACTCTCATGTCTCGCGAACGGATTGACGACATCGAGAAATTCCTGTTGCATCTGAACGTAGAAACTCGCCCCATTACAATGCTGTGTGTACTTTTCCCCTAGGCCATTCCAGTTATTGGTTTCGAGTATCAAACTTGCGAAAATTTTGATGGTTTCTCAACCATTCCTTAACTTCAAACTCCCATATCTCTCGAACGGATTGACGAACTCGAAAAATTCCTGTTGCATCTGAAAGTATAAGCTCGCCCGATTACAAAGGTATGTGTATTTTTCCCCTAGGCCTTTGTAGTTATTGGTTTCGAGTATCAGACTTGCGAAAATGTTGATGGTTTCTCAACCATTCCTTAACTTCAAACTCCCATACCTCGCGAACGGATTGACCAAATCGAGAAATTCCTGTTGCATCTGAAAGCAGAAACTCTCCCGATTACAACGGTATGTGTATTTTTCCCCTAGGCCGTTATAGTTATTTGTTTCGGGTATCAGACTTGCGAAAATTTGATGGTTTCTCAACCATCTCTTAACTCCAAACTCCGATATTTCGCGAACGGATTCACGAATCCGAAAAATTTCTGTTGCATCTGAAAGTAGAAACTCTCCCGATTACTATGGTGTGTGTACTTTTCCCCTAGGCCATTCCAGTTTTTCGTTTCAAGCATCAGAATTGCGAAAATTTTGATGGTTTCTCAACCATTCCTTAACTTCAAACCCCCATACCTCGCGAACGGATTGGCGAACTCGAGAAATTCCTGTTGCATGTGAAAGTAGAAAATCGCCCAATTACAATGGTGTGTGTACTTTTCCCCCAGGCCATTCCAGTTATTTGTTTCGAGTATCAGACTTGCGAAAATTTTGATGGTTTCTCAAACATTCCATAACTTCAAACTCCCATATCTCGCGAACGGATTGACGAACTCGAGAAATTCCTGTTGCATCGGAAAGTAGAATCTCGCCCGATTACAATGGTGTGTGTACTTTTCCCCGAGGCCATTCCAGTTATTGGTTTCTAGTATCAGACTTGCGATAATTTTGATTGCTTGTCAACCATTCCATAACTTCAAACTCCCACATCTCGCGAACGGATTGACGAATCCGAAAAATTTCTGTTGCATCTGAAAGTAGAAACTCGCCCGATTACAACGGTATGTGTATTTTTCCCCTAGGCCATTGTAGTTATTGGTTTCGAGTATCAGATTTGCGAAAATTTTGATTGTTTGTCAACCATTCCATAACTTCAAACTCCCATATCTCGCGAACGGATTGACGAACTCGAGAAATTCCGGTTGCATCGGAAAGTAGAAACTCGCCCGATTACAACGGTGTGTGCATTTTCCCCCTAGGCCACTGTAGTTATTGGTTTCGAGTATCAGACTTGCTAAAGTTTCCATGGTTTCACAACCATCTCTTCACTCCAAACTCCGACATTTCACGAACGGATTGACGAAACCGAAAAATTTCAGTTGCATCTGAAAGCAGAAACGCTCCCGATTACAACGGTAAGTGTATTTTTCCCCTATGCCATTGTAGTTATTGGTTTCGAGTATCAGACTTGCGAAAATTATGATGGTTTCTCAACCATCCCTTAACTCCGAACTCCGATATTTCGCGAACGGATTGAAAAATCCGAAAAATTTCTGTTGCATCTGAGAGTAGAAACTCTCCCGATTACAACGGTACGTGTATTTTTCCCCTCGGCCGTTCCAGTTATTCGTTTCTAGCATCAGAATTGCGCAAGTTTTGATGGTTTCTCAACCATCTCTTAACTCCAAACTCCGATATTTCGCGAACGGATTGACGAATCCGAGAAATTTCTGCTGCATCTGAAAGTAGAAACTCGCCCGATTACAATGGTGTGTGTGCTTTTCCCCTAGGCCATTCCAGTTATTGGTTTCGTGTATCAGACTTGGTAAAATTTTGGTAGTTTCTCAACCATCTCTTAACTCCAAACTCCGATATTTCGCGAACGGATTGACGAATTCGAAAAATTTCTGATGAACCTGAAAGTAGAGACTCTCCCGATTAAAACGGTATGTGTATTTTTCCCCTAGGCCGTTCCAGTTATTGGTTTCGGGTATCAGACTTGCGAAAATTTTGATGGTTTCTCAATCATTCCTTAACTTCAAACTCCCATATCTCGCGAACGGATAGACGAACTCGAGAAATTCCTGTTGCATCTGAAAGTAGAAACTCAACCGATAACAATGGTGTGTGTGCTTTTCCCCTAGGCCATAATAGTTATTGGTTTCGAGTATCAGATTCCGCAAATTTTGATGGTTTCTCAACCATCTCTTAACTCCAAACTCCCATATCTCGCGAAAGGATTGACGAACTCGAGAAATTCCTGTTGCATCTGAAAGTAGAAACTCGCCCGATTACAACGGTATGTGTACTTTTCCCCTAGGCCATTCCAGTTATTGGTTTCGAGTATCAGACATGCGATAATTTTGATGGTTTCTCAACCATTCCTTAACTTCAAACTCCCATATCTCGCGAACGGATTGACGAACTCGAGAACTTCCTGTTGCATCTGAAAGCGGAAACTCGCCCGATTACAACGGTATGTGTATTTTTGCCTTAGGCCATAGTAGTTATTGATTTCGAGTATCAGACTTGCGAAAATTTTGATTGCTTCTCAACCATTCCGTTACTTCAAATTCCCACATCTCGCGAACGGATTGACGAACTCGAGAAATTCCTGTTGAATCTTAAAGCAGAAACTCGTCCGATTACAACGGTATATGTATTTTTGCCCTAGACCATAGTAGTTATAGGTTTCGAGTATCAGATTCCGAAAATTTTGATGGTTTCTCAACCATTCCTTAACTACAAAATCCCATATCTCGCTAACGGATTGACGAAATCGAGTAATTCCTGTTGTATCTGAAAGCAGACACTCGCCCGATTACAAAGGTATGTGTATTTTTGCCCTAGGAAATATTATAGTAGTTATTGGTTTCGAGTCTCAGGCATGCGAAAATTTTGATGGTTTCTCAAACATTCTTTAACTTCAATCCTCAATATCTCGCGAACGGATTGACTAACTCCAGAAATTCCTGTTGCATCTTAAAGCAGAAACTCGCCCGTTTACAACGGTATGTGTATTTTTGACCTAGGCAATAATAGTTATGGGTTTCGAGTATCAGACTTGCGAAACTTTTGATGGTTCCTCAACCATGCCTTAACTTTAAACTGCCATATCTCGCGAACGGATTGACGAACTCGAGAAATTCCTGTTGCATCTGAAAGCAGATACTCGCCCGATTACAACGGTGGGTGTACTTATCCCCTAGGCCATTGCAGTTATTGGTTTCCAGTATCAGACCAGCGAAAATTTTGATGGTTTCTCATCCATTCCGTAACTTCAAACTCCCATATGTCGCGAACGGATTGACGAACTCGAGAAATTTCTGTTGCATCTGAAAGTAGACACTCGCCCGATTACAGTCGTGTGTGTGCTTTTCCCCTAGGCCATTCCAGTTATTGGTTTCGAGTATCAGACCAGCGAAAATTTTGATGGTACCTCAACCATTCCTTAAATTCAAACTCCCATATCTCGCGAACGGATTGACGAACTCGAGAAATTCCTATTGCATCTGAAAGCAGAAACTCGCCCGATTACAACGGTATGTGCATTTTTCCCCTAGGCCATTGTAGTAATTGGTTTCGAGTATCAGACTGGCGAAAATTTTCATGGTTTCTCATCCATTCCTTAACCTCAAACTTCCATATCTCGCGAACTGATTACGAACTCGAGAAATACCTGTTGCATGTGAAACAGAAAGTCGCCCGATTACAACGGTATGTGTATTTTTCCCCTAGGCCTCTGTAGTTATTGGTTTCGAGTCTCAGACTTGCGAAAATTTTGATGGTTTCTCAACCATTCCTTAACTTCAAACTCCCATATCTCGCGAACTGATTGACGAACTCGAGAGTGTCCTGCTGCATCTGAAAACAGAAACCCGCCCGATTACAGGGTTGTGTGTATTTTTGCCCTAGGCCATAGTAGTTATTGGTCTCGAGTATCAGACTTGCGAAAATTTTGATGGTTTCTCAACCATTCCTTAATTTCACACTCCCGTATCTCGCGAACGGATTGACGAACTCGAGAAATTCCTATTGCATCTGAAAGCAGAAACTCGCCCGATTACAACGGTATGTGTATTTTTCCCCTCGGCCATTGTAGTTATTGGTTTCGAGTATCAGACTTGCGAAAATTTTCATGGTTTCTCAACCATTCCTTGAATTCAAACTCCCATATCTCGCGAACTGATTGACGAATTCGAGAATGTCCTGCTGCATCTGAAAACAGAAACCCGCCCGATTACAGGGTTGTGTGTATTTTTGCCCTAGGCCATAGTAGTTATTGGTCTCGAGTATCAGACTTGCGAAAATTTTGATGGTTTCTCAACCATTCCTTAACTTCAAACTCCAAAATCTCGCGAACGGATTGACGAAATGGAGAAATTCCTGTTGCATCTGAAAGTAGAAACTCGCCCGATTACAATGGTGTCTGTACTTTTCCCCTAGGCCATTCCAGTTATAGGTTTCGAGTATCAGACCAGCGAAAATTTTGATGGTTTCTCAAACATTCCGTAACTTCAAACTTCCATGTCTAGCGAACGGATTGACGAACTCGAGAAATTCCTGTTGCGTATGAAAGCAGAAACTCGCCCGATTACAGTCGTGTGTGTGCTTTTCCCCTAGGCCATTCCAGTTATTGGTTTCGAGTATCAGACCAGCGAAAATTTTGATGGTACCTCAACCATTCCTTAAATTCAAACTCCCATATCTCGCGAACGGATTGACGAACTCGAGAAATTCCTATTGCATCTGAAAGCAGAAACTCGCCCGATTACAACGGTATGTGCATTTTTCCCCTAGGCCATTGTAGTAATTGGTTTCGAGTATCAGACTGGCGAAAATTTTCATGGTTTCTCATCCATTCCTTAACCTCAAACTTCCATATCTCGCGAACTGATTGACGAACTCGAGAAATACCTGTTGCATGTGAAACAGAAAGTCGCCCGATTACAACGGTATGTGTATTTTTCCCCTAGGCCTCTGTAGTTATTGGTTTCGAGTCTCAGACTTGCGAAAATTTTGATGGTTTCTCAACCATTCCTTAACTTCAAACTCCCATATCTCGCGAACTGATTGACGAACTCGAGAGTGTCCTGCTGCATCTGAAAACAGAAACCCGCCCGATTACAGGGTTGTGTGTATTTTTGCCCTAGGCCATAGTAGTTATTGGTCTCGAGTATCAGACTTGCGAAAATTTTGATGGTTTCTCAACCATTCCTTAACTTCACAGTCCCATATCTCGCGAACGGATTGACGAACTCGAGAAATTCCTATTGCATCTGAAAGCAGAAACTCGCCCGATTACAACGGTATGTGTATTTTTCCCCTCGGCCATTGTAGTTATTGGTTTCGAGTATCAGACTTGCGAAAATTTTCATGGTTTCTCAACCATTCCTTGAATTCAAACTCCCATATCTCGCGAACTGATTGACGAATTCGAGAATGTCCTGCTGCATCTGAAAACAGAAACCCGCCCGATTACAGGGTTGTGTGTATTTTTGCCCTAGGCCATAGTAGTTATTGGTCTCGAGTATCAGACTTGCGAAAATTTTGATGGTTTCTCAACCATTCCTTAACTTCAAACTCCAAAATCTCGCGAACGGATTGACGAAATGGAGAAATTCCTGTTGCATCTGAAAGTAGAAACTCGCCCGATTACAATGGTGTCTGTACTTTTCCCCTAGGCCATTCCAGTTATAGGTTTCGAGTATCAGACCAGCGAAAATTTTGATGGTTTCTCAAACATTCCGTAACTTCAAACTTCCATGTCTAGCGAACGGATTGACGAACTCGAGAAATTCCTGTTGCGTATGAAAGCAGAAACTCGCCCGATTACAACGGTATGTGTATTTTTCCCCTCGGCCATTGTAGTTATTGGTTTCGAGTATCAGACTTGCGAAAATTTTCATGGTTTCCCAACCATTCCTTAACCTCAAACTCCCATATCTCGCGAACTGATTGACGAACTCGAGAATGTCCTGCTGCATCTGAAAACAGAAGCCCGCCCGATTACAGCGTTGTGTGTATTTTTGCCCTAGGCCATAGTAGTTATTGGTCTCGAGTATCAGACTTGCGAAAATTTTGATGGTTTCTCAACCATTCCTTAACTTCAAACTCCCATATCTCGCGAACTGATTGACGAACTCGAGAATGTCCTGCTGCATCTGAAAACAGAAACCCGCCCGATTACAGCGTTGTGTGTATTTTTGCCCTAAGCCATAGTATTTATTGGTCTCGAGTATCAGACTTGCGAAAATTTTGATGGTTTCTCAACCATTCCTTAACTTCAAACTCCCATATCTCGCGAACGGATTGACGAACTCGAGAAATTCCTATTGCATCTGAAAGCAGAAACTCGCCCGATTACAACGGTATGTGTATTTTTCCCCTCGGCCATTGTAGTTATTGGTTTCGAGTATCAGACTTGCGAAAATTTTCATGGTTTCTCAACCATTCCTTAAATTCAAACTCCCATATCTCGCGAACTGATTGACGAATTCGAGAATGTCCTGCTGCATCTGAAAACAGAAACCCGCCCGATTACAGCGTTGTGTGTATTTTTGCCCTAGGCCATAGTAGTTATTGGTCTCGAGTATCAGACTTGCGAAAATTTTGATGGTTTCTCAACCATTCCTTAACTTCAAACTCCAAAATCTCGCGAACGGATTGACGAAATGGAGAAATTCCTGTTGCATCTGAAAGTAGAAACTCGCCCGATTACAATGGTGTCTGTACTTTTCCCCTAGGCCATTCCAGTTATAGGTTTCGAGTATCAGACCAGCGAAAATTTTGATGGTTTCTCAAACATTCCGTAACTTCAAACTTCCATGTCTAGCGAACGGATTGACGAACTCGAGAAATTCCTGTTGCGTATGAAAGCAGAACCTCGCCCGGTTACAACGGTATGTGTATTTTTGCCCTAGGAAATAGTAGTTATTGCTCTCGAGTATCAGACTTGCGAAAATTTTGATGGTTTCTCAACCATTCCTTAACTTCAAACTCCAAAATCTCGCGAACGGATTGACGAAATGGTGAAATTCCTGTTGCATCTGAAAGTAGAAACTCGCCCGATTACAATGGTGTCTGTACTTTTCCCCTAGGCCATTCCAGTTATAGGTTTCGAGTATCAGACCAGCGAAAATTTTGATGGTTTCTCAAACATTCCGTAACTTCAAACTTCCATGTCTAGCGAACGGATTGACGAACTCGAGAAATTCCTGTTGCGTATGAAAGCAGAAACTCGCCCGATTACAACGGTATGTGTATTTTTCCCCTCGGCCATTGTAGTTATTGGTTTCGAGTATCAGACTTGCGAAAATTTTCATGGTTTCTCAACCATTCCTTAACTTCAAACTCCCATATCTCGCGAACTGATTGACGAACTCGAGAAATTCCTGTTGCATGTGAAAGCAGAAAGTCGCCCCATTACAACGGTATGTGTATTTTCCCCTAGGCCTCTGTAGTTATTGGTTTCGAGTCTCAGACTTGCGAAAATTTTGATGGTTTCTCAACCATTCCTTAACTTCAAACTCCCATATCTCGCGAACTGATTGACGAACTCGAGAATGTCCTGCTGCATCTGAAAACAGAAACCCGCCCGATTACAGCGTTGTGTGTATTTTTGCCCTAAGCCATAGTATTTATTGGTCTCGAGTATCAGACTTGCGAAAATTTTGATGGTTTCTCAACCATTCCTTAACTTCAAACTCCCATATCTCGCGAACTGATTGACGAACTCGAGAAATTCCTATTGCATGTGAAAGCAGAAAGTCGCCCGATTACAACGGTATGTGTATTTTTCCCCTAGGCCTCTGTAGTTATTGGTTTCGAGTCTCAGACTTGCGAAAATTTTGTTGGTTTCTCAACCATTCCTTAACTTCAAACTCCCATATCTCGCGAACTGATTGACGAACTCGAGAATGTCCTGCTGCATCTGAAAACAGAAACCCGCCCGATTACAGCGTTGTGTGTATTTTTGCCCTAGGCCATAGTAGTTATTGGTCTCGAGTGTCAGACTTGCGAAAATTTTGATGGTTTCTCAACAATTCCTTAACTTCAAACTCCAAAATCTCGCGAACGGATCGACGAACTCGAGAAATTCCTGTTGCATCTTAAAGTAGAAACTCGCCCGATTACAATGGTGTCTGTACTTTTCCCCTAGGCCATTCCAGTTATAGGTTTCGAGTATCAGACCACCGAAAATTTTGATGGTTTCTCAAACATTCCGTAACTTCAAACTTCCATGTCTAGCGAACGGATTGACGAACTCGAGAAATTCCTGTTGCGTATGAAAGCAGAACCTCGCCCGGTTACAACGGTATGTGTATTTTTGCCTTAGGAAATATTAGATATTGCTCTCGAGTATCAGACTTGCGAAAATTTTGATGGTTTCCCAACCATTCCTTAACTTCACACTCACATATCTCGCGAACGGATTGACGAACTCGAGAATTTCCTATTGCATCTGAAAACAGAAACTCGCCCGATTACAACGGTATGTGTATTTTTCCCCTAGGCCATTGTAGTTATTGGTTTCGAGTATCAGACTTGCGAAAATTTTCATGGTTTCTCAACCATTCTTTAACCTCAAACTCCCATACCTCGCGAACTGATTGACGAACTCGAGAAATTCCTGTTGCATGTGAAAGCAGAAAGTCGCCCGATTACAACGGTATGTGTATTTTCCCCTAGGCCTCTGTAGTTATTGGTTTCGAGTCTCAGACTTGCGAAAATTTTGATGGTTTCTCAACCATTCCTTAACTTCAAACTCCCATATCTCGCGAACTGATTGACGAACTCGAGAATGTCCTGCTGCATCTGAAAACAGAAACCCGCCCGATTACAGCGTTGTGTGTATTTTTGCCCTAGGCCATAGTAGTTATTGGTCTCGAGTATCAGACTTGCGAAAATTTAAATCGTTTCTCAACCATTCCTTAACTTCAAACTCCAAAATCTCGCGAACGGATTGACGAACTCGAGAAATTCCTGTTGCATCTGAAAGTAGAAACTCGCCCGATTACAATGGTGTCTGTATTTTTCCCCGAGGCCATAGTAGTTATTGGTCTCGAGTATCAGACCAGCGAAAATTTTGATGGTTTCTCAAACATTCCGTAACTTCAAACTTCCATGTCTAGCGAACGGATTAGGAACTCGAGAAATTCCTGTTGCGTATGAAAGCAGAAACTCGCCCGATTACAACGGTATGTGTATTTTTGCCCTAGGAAACAGTAGTTATTGCTCTCGAGTATCAGACTTGCGAAAATTTTGATGGTTTCTCAACCATTCCTTATCTTCAAACGCCCATACCTCGCGAACGGATTGACGAACTCGAGAATTCCCTGTTGCCTCTGAAAGTGGAAACTCGCCCGATTACAAAGGTGTGTGTATTTTTGCCCTAGGAAATAGTAGTTATTGGTTTCGAGTATCAGACTTGCGAAAATTTTGATGGTTTCTCAACCATTCCTTAACTTCAAACTCCCATATCTCACGAACAGATTGACGAACTCGAGAAATTCCTGTTGCATCTGAAAGCAGAAACTAGCACGATTACAACGGTGTGTGTATTTTTGCCCTAGGCCATAGTGGTTATTGGTTTCGAGTATCAGACTTGCGAAAATTTTGATGGTTTCTCAACCATTCCTCAACTTCAAACTCCAAAATCTCGCGAACGGATTGACGAACTCGAGATATTCCTGTTGCATCTGAAAGTAGAAACTCGCCCGATTACAATGGTATGTGTATTTTTCGCCGAGGCCATTGTAGTTATTGGTTTCCAGTATCAGACTTGCGAAAATTTTGATGGTTTCTCAACCGTTCCTTATCTTCAAACACCCATATCTCGCGAACGGAATGACGAACTCGAGAAATTCCTGTCGCATCTGAAAGTAGCAACTCGCCCGATTAGAATGCTGTGTGTACTTTTCCCCTAGGCCATTCCAGTTATTGGTTTCGAGTATCAGACTTGCGAAAATTTTCATGGATTCTCAACAATTCCTTAACCTCAAACTCCCATATCTCGCGAACTGATTGACGAACTCGAGAAATTCCTGTTGCATGTGAAAGCAGAAAGTCGCCCGATTACAACGGTATGTGTATTTTTCCCCTAGGCCTCTGTAGTTATTGGTTTCGAGTCTCAGACTTGCGAAAATTTTGATGGTTTCTCAACCATTCCTTAACTTCAAACTCCCATATCTCGCGAACTGATTGACGAACTCGAGAATGTCCTGCTGCATCTGAAAACAGAAACCCGCCCGATTACAGCGTTGTGTGTATTTTTGCCCTAGGCCATAGTAGTTATTGGTCTCGAGTATCAGACTTGCGAAAATTTTGATGGTTTCTCAACCATTCCTTAACTTCAAACTCCAAAATCTCGCGAACGGATTGACGAACTCGAGAAATTCCTGTTGCATCTGAAAGTAGAAACTCGCCCGATTACAATGGTGTCTGTATTTTTCCCCGAGGCCATAGTAGTTATTGGTCTCGAGTATCAGACCAGCGAAAATTTTGATGGTTTCTCAAACATTCCGTAACTTCAAACTTCCATGTCTAGCGAACGGATTGACGAACTCGAGAAATTCCTGTTGCGTATGAAAGCAGAAACTCGCCCGATTACAACGGTATGTGTATTTTTCCCCTAGGCCATTGTAGTTGTTGGTTTCGAGTATCAGACTTGCGAAAATTTTCATGGTTTCTCAACCATTCCTTAACTTCAAACTTCCATATCTCGCGAACTGATTGACGAACTCGAGAAATTCCTGTTGCATGTGAAAGCAGAAAGTCGCCCGATTACAACGGTATGTGTATTTTTCCACTAGGCCTCTGTAGTTATTGGTTTCGAGTATCAGACTTGCGAAAATTTTGATGGTTTCTCAACCATTCCTTAACCTCAAACTCCCATATCTCGCGAACGGATTGACGAACTCGAGCATTTCCTATTGCATCTGAAAGCAGAAACTCGCCCGATTACAACGGTATGTGTATTTTTCCCCTAGGCCATTGTAGTTATTGGTTTCGAGTATCAGACTTGCGAAAATTTTCAAGGTTTCTCAACCATTCCTTAACTTCAAACTCCCATATCTCGCGAACTGATTAACGAACTCGAGAAATTCCTGTTGCATGTCAAAGCAGAAAGTCGCCCGATTACAACGGTGTGTGTATTTTTCCCCTAGGCCTCTGTAGTTATTGGTTTCGAGTATCAGACTTGCGAAAATTTTGATCGTTTCTCAACCATTCCTTAACCTCAAACTCCCATATCTCACGAACGGATTGACGAACTCGAGAAATTCCTATTGCATCTGAAAACAGAAACAAGCCCGATTACAAAGGTGTGTGTATTTTTGCCCTAGGCCATAGTGGTTATTGGTTTCGAGTATCAGACTTGCGAAAATTTTGATGGTTTCTCAACCGTTCCTTAACTTCAAACACCCATATCTCGCGAACGGAATGACGAACTCGAGAAATTCCTGTTGCATCTGAAAGTAGCAACTCGCCCGATTACAATGGTGTGTGTACTTTTCCCCTAGACCGTTCCAGTTATTGGTTTCGAGTATCAGACCAGCGAAAATTTTGATGGTATCTCAACCATTCCTTAACTTCAAACTCCCATATCTCGCGAACGGATTGACGAACTCGAGAAATTCCAGTTGCATCTGAAAGCAGAAACTCGACCGATTACAACGGTATGTGTATTTTTCCCCTCGGCCATTGTAGTTATTGGTTTCGAGTATCAGACTTGCGAAAATTTTCATGGTTTCTCAACCATTCCTTAAATTCAAACTCCCATATCTCGCGAACTGATTGACGAACTCGAGAATGTCCTGCTGCATCTGAAAACAGAAACCCGCTCGATTACAATGGTGTCTGTACTTTTCCCCTAGGCCATAGTAGTTATTGGTCTCGAGTATCAGACCAGCGAAAATTTTGATGGTTTCTCAAACATTCCGTAACTTCAAACTTCCATGTCTAGCGAACGGATTGACGAACTCGAGAAATTCCTGTTGCGTATGAAAGCAGAAACTCGCCCGATTACAACGGTATGTGTATTTTTGCCCTAGGAAATAGTAGTTATTGCTCTCGAGTATCAGACTTGCGAAAATTTTGATGGTTTCTCAACCATTCCTTAACTTCAAACTCCCATATCTCGCGAACTGATTGACGAACTCGAGAAATTCCTGTTGCATGTGAAAACAGAAAGTCGCCCGATTACAACGGTATGTGTATTTTTCCCCTAGGCCTCTGTAGTTATTGGTTTCGAGTATCAGACTTGCGAAAATTTTGATCGTTTCTCAACCATTCCTTAACCTCAAACTCCCATATCTCACGAACGGATTGACGAACTCGAGAAATTCCTATTGCATCTGAAAGCAGAAACAAGCCCGATTACAACGGTGTATGTATTTTTGCCCTAGGCCATAGTGGTTATTGGTTTCGAGTATCAGACTTGCGAAAATTTTGATGGTTTCTCAACCTTTCCTTAACTTCAAACTCCAAAATCTCGCGAACGGATTGACGAACTCGAGATATTCCTGTTGCATCTGAAAGTAGAAACTCGCCCGATTACAATGGTATGTGTATTTTTCCCCGAGGCCTTTGTAGTTATTGGTTTCGAGTATCAGACTTGGGAAAATTTTGATGGTTTCTCAACCGTTCCTTAACTTCAAACACCCATATCTCGCGAACGGAATGACGAACTCGAGAAATTCCTGTTGCATCTGAAAGTAGCAACTCGCCCGATTACAATGGTGTGTGTACTTTTCCCCTAGACCATTCCAGTTATTGATTTCGAGTATCAGACCAGCGAAAATTTTGATGGTATCTCAACCATTCCTTAACTTCAAACTCCCATATCTCGCGAACGGATTGACGAACTCGAGAAATTCCAGTTGCATCTGAAAGCAGAAACTCGACCGATTACAACGGTATGTGTATTTTTCCCCTCGGCCATTGTAGTTATTGGTTTCGAGTATCAGACTTGCGAAAATTTTCATGGTTTCTCAACCATTCCTTAAATTCAAACTCCCATATCTCGCGAACTGATTGACGAACTCGAGAATGTCCTGCTGCATCTGAAAACAGAAACCCGCTCGATTACAATGGTGTCTGTACTTTTCCCCTAGGCCATAGTAGTTATTCGTCTCGAGTATCAGACCAGCGAAAATTTTGATGGTTTCTCAAACATTCCGTAACTTCAAACTTCCATGTCTAGCGAACGGATTGACGAACTCGAGAAATTCCTGTTGCGTATGAAAGCAGAAACTCGCCCGATTACAACGGTATGTGTATTTTTGCCCTAGGAAATAGTAGTTATTGCTCTCGAGTATCAGACTTGCGAAAATTTTGATGGTTTCTCAACCATTCCTTAACTTCAAACTCCAATATCTCGCGAACTGATTATCGAACTCGAGAAATTCCTGTTGCATGTGAAAGCAGAAAGTCGCCCGATTACAACGGTATGTGTATTTTTCCCCTAGACCCCTGTAGTTATTGGTTTCGAGTATCAGACTTGCGAAAATTTTGATCGTTTCTCAACCATTCCTTAACCTCAAACTCCCATATCTCACGAACGGATTGACGAACTCGAGAAATTCCTATTGCATCTGAAAGCAGAAACAAGCCCGATTACAACGGTGTATGTATTTTTGCCCTAGGCCATAGTGGTTATTGGTTTCGAGTATCAGACTTGCGAAAATTTTGATGGTTTCTCAACCTTTCCTTAACTTCAAACTCCAAAATCTCGCGAACGGATTGACGAACTCGAGATATTCCTGTTGCATCTGAAAGTAGAAACTCGCCCGATTACAATGGTATGTGTATTTTTCCCCGAGGCCGTTGTAGTTATTGGTTTCGAGTATCAGACTTGGGAAAATTTTGATGGTTTCTCAACCGTTCCTTAACTTCAAACACCCATATCTCGCGAACGGAATGACGAACTCGAGAAATTCCTGTTGCATCTGAAAGTAGCAACTCGCCCGATTACAATGGTGTGTGTACTTTTCCCCTAGACCATTCCAGTTATTGATTTCGAGTATCAGACCAGCGAAAATTTTGATGGTATCTCAACCATTCCTTAACTTCAAACTCCCATATCTCGCGAACGGATTGACGAACTCGAGAAATTCCAGTTGCATCTGAAAGCAGAAACTCGACCGATTACAACGGTATGTGTATTTTTCCCCTCGGCCATTGTAGTTATTGGTTTCGAGTATCAGACTTGCGAAAATTTTCATGGTTTCTCAACCATTCCTTAAATTCAAACTCCCATATCTCGCGAACTGATTGACGAACTCGAGAATGTCCTGCTGCATCTGAAAACAGAAACCCGCTCGATTACAATGGTGTCTGTACTTTTCCCCTAGGCCATAGTAGTTATTGGTCTCGAGTATCAGACCAGCGAAAATTTTGATGGTTTCTCAAACATTCCGTGACTTCAAACTTCCATGTCTAGCGAACGGATTGACGAACTCGAGAAATTCCTGTTGCGTATGAAAGCAGAAACTCGCCCGATTACAACGGTATGTGTATTTTTGCCCTAGGAAATAGTAGTTATTGCTCTCGAGTATCAGACTTGCGAAAATTTTGATGGTTTCTCAACCATTCCTTAACTTCAAACTCCCATATCTCGCGAACTGATTGACAAACTCGAGAAATTCCTGTTGCATGTGAAAGCAGAAAGTCGCCCGATTACAACGGTATGTGTATTTTTCCCCTAGGCCTCTGTAGTTATTGGTTTCGAGTATCAGACTTGCGAAAATTTTCAAGGTTTCTCAACCATTCCTTAACTTCAAACTCCCATATCTCGCGAACTGATTGACGAACTCGAGAAATTCCTGTTGCATGTCAAAGCAGAAAGTCGCCCGATTACAACGGTATGTGTATTTTTCCCCTAGGCCTCTGTAGTTATTGGTTTCGCGTATCAGACTTGCGAAAATTTTGATGGTTTCTCAACCATTCCTTAACCTCAAACTCCCATATCTCACGAACGGATTGACGAACTCGAGAAATTCCTATTGCATCTGAAAGCAGAAACAAGCCCGATTACAACGGTGTGTGTATTTTTGCCCTAGGCCATAGTGGTTATTGGTTTCGAGTATCAGACTTACGAAAATTTTGATGGTTTCTCAACCATCCCTTAACTTCAAACTCCAAAATCTCGCGAACGGATTGACGAACTCGAGATATTCCTGTTGCTTCTGAAAGTAGAAACTCGCCCGATTACAATGGTATGTGTATTTTTCCCCGAGGCCGTTGTAGTTATTGGTTTCGAGTATCAGACTTGCGAAACTTTTGATGGTTTCTCAACCATTCCTCAACTTCAAACTCCAAAATCTCGCGAACGGATTGACGAACTCGAGATATTCCTGTTGCATCTGAAAGTAGAAACTCGCCCGATTACAATGGTGTCTGTATTTTTCCCCGAGGCCATAGTAGTTATTGGTCTCGAGTATCAGACCAGCGAAAATTTTGATGGTTTCTCAAACATTCCGTAACTTCAAACTTCCATGTCTAGCGAACGGATTGACGAACTCGAGAAATTCCTGTTGCGTATGAAAGCAGAAACTCGCCCGATTACAACGGTATGTGTATTTTTGCCCTAGGAAACAGTAGTTATTGCTCTCGAGTATCAGACTTGCGAAAATTTTGATGGTTTCTCAACCATTCCTTATCTTCAAACTACCATACCTCGCGAACGGATTGACGAACTCGAGAATTCCCTGTTGCCTCTGAAAGTGGAAACTCGCCCGATTACAACGGTATGTGTATTTTTGCCCTAGGAAATAGTAGTTATTGGTTTCGAGTATCAGACTTGCGAAAATTTTGATGGTTTCTCAATCATTCCTTAACTTCAAACTCCCATATCTCACGAACAGATTGACGAACTCGAGAAATTCCTGTTGCATCTGAAAGCAGAAACTGGCCCGATTACAACGGTGTGTGTATTTTTCCCTAGGCCATAGTGGTTATTGGTTTCGAGTATCAGATTTGCGAAAATTTTGATGGTTTCTCAACCATTCCTCAACTTCAAACTCCAAAATCTCGCGAACGGATTGACGAACTCGAGATATTCCTGTTGCATCTGAAAGTAGAAACTCGCCCGATTACAATGGTATGTGTATTTTTCCCCGAGGCCATTGTAGTTATTGGTTTCCAGTATCAGACTTGCGAAAATTTTGATGGTTTCTCAACCGTTCCTTAACTTCAAACACCCATATCTCGCGAACGGAATGACGAACTCGAGAAATTCCTGTTGCATCTGAAAGTAGCAACTCGCCCGATTAGATTGGTGTGTGTACTTTTCCCCTAGGCCATTCCAGTTATTGGTTTCGAGTATCAGACTTGCGAAAATTTTGATGGTTTCTCAACCATTCCTTAACTTCAAACTCCCATATCTCGCGAACGGATTGACGAACTCGAGAAATTCCAGTTGCATCTGAAAGCAGAAACTCGACCGATTACAACGGTATGTGTATTTTTCCCCTCGGCCATTGTAGTTATTGGTTTCGAGTATCAGACTTGCGAAAATTTTCATGGTTTCTCAACCATTCCTTAAATTCAAACTCCCATATCTCGCGAACTGATTGACGAACTCGAGAATGTCCTGCTGCATCTGAAAACAGAAACCCGCTCGATTACAATGGTGTCTGTACTTTTCCCCTAGGCCATAGTAGTTATTGGTCTCGAGTATCAGACCAGCGAAAATTTTGATGGTTTCTCAAACATTCCGTAACTTCAAACTTCCATGTCTAGCGAACGGATTGACGAACTCGAGAAATTCCTGTTGCGTATGAAAGCAGAAACTCGCCCGATTACAACGGTATGTGTATTTTTGCCCTAGGAAATAGTAGTTATTGCTCTCGAGTATCAGACTTGCGAAAATTTTGATGGTTTCTCAACCATTCCTTAACTTCAAACTCCAATATCTCGCGAACTGATTATCGAACTCGAGAAATTCCTGTTGCATGTGAAAGCAGAAAGTCGCCCGATTACAACGGTATGTGTATTTTTCCCCTAGACCCCTGTAGTTATTGGTTTCGAGTATCAGACTTGCGAAAATTTTGATCGTTTCTCAACCATTCCTTAACCTCAAACTCCCATATCTCACGAACGGATTGACGAACTCGAGAAATTCCTATTGCATCTGAAAGCAGAAACAAGCCCGATTACAACGGTGTATGTATTTTTGCCCTAGGCCATAGTGGTTATTGGTTTCGAGTATCAGACTTGCGAAAATTTTGATGGTTTCTCAACCTTTCCTTAACTTCAAACTCCAAAATCTCGCGAACGGATTGACGAACTCGAGATATTCCTGTTGCATCTGAAAGTAGAAACTCGCCCGATTACAATGGTATGTGTATTTTTCCCCGAGGCCGTTGTAGTTATTGGTTTCGAGTATCAGACTTGGGAAAATTTTGATGGTTTCTCAACCGTTCCTTAACTTCAAACACCCATATCTCGCGAACGGAATGACGAACTCGAGAAATTCCTGTTGCATCTGAAAGTAGCAACTCGCCCGATTACAATGGTGTGTGTACTTTTCCCCTAGACCATTCCAGTTATTGATTTCGAGTATCAGACCAGCGAAAATTTTGATGGTATCTCAACCATTCCTTAACTTCAAACTCCCATATCTCGCGAACGGATTGACGAACTCGAGAAATTCCAGTTGCATCTGAAAGCAGAAACTCGACCGATTACAACGGTATGTGTATTTTTCCCCTCGGCCATTGTAGTTATTGGTTTCGAGTATCAGACTTGCGAAAATTTTCATGGTTTCTCAACCATTCCTTAAATTCAAACTCCCATATCTCGCGAACTGATTGACGAACTCGAGAATGTCCTGCTGCATCTGAAAACAGAAACCCGCTCGATTACAATGGTGTCTGTACTTTTCCCCTAGGCCATAGTAGTTATTGGTCTCGAGTATCAGACCAGCGAAAATTTTGATGGTTTCTCAAACATTCCGTAACTTCAAACTTCCATGTCTAGCGAACGGATTGACGAACTCGAGAAATTCCTGTTGCGTATGAAAGCAGAAACTCGCCCGATTACAACGGTATGTGTATTTTTGCCCTAGGAAATAGTAGTTATTGCTCTCGAGTATCAGACTTGCGAAAATTTTGATGGTTTCTCAACCATTCCTTAACTTCAAACTCCCATATCTCGCGAACTGATTGACAAACTCGAGAAATTCCTGTTGCATGTGAAAGCAGAAAGTCGCCCGATTACAACGGTATGTGTATTTTTCCCCTAGGCCTCTGTAGTTATTGGTTTCGAGTATCAGAATTGCGAAAATTTTGATCGTTTCTTAACCATTCCTTAACCTCAAACTCCCATATCTCACGAACGGATTGACGAACTCGAGAAATTCCTATTGCATCTGAAAGCAGAAACAAGCCCGATTACAACGGTGTATGTATTTTTGCCCTAGGCCATAGTGGTTATTGGTTTCGAGTATCAGACTTGCGAAAATTTTGATGGTTTCTCAACCGTTCCTTAACTTCAAACACCCATATCTCGCGAACGGAATGACGAACTCGAGAAATTCCTGTTGCATCTGAAAGTAGCAACTCGCCCGATTACAATGGTGTGTGTACTTTTCCCCTAGACCATTCCAGTTATTGATTTCCAGTATCAGACCAGCGAAAATTTTGATGGTATCTCAACCATTCCTTAACTTCAAACTCCCATATCTCGCGAACGGATTGACGAACTCGAGAAATTCCAGTTGCATCTGAAAGCAGAAACTCGACCGATTACAACGGTATGTGTACTTTTCCCCTCGGCCATTGTAGTTATTGGTTTCGAGTATCAGACTTGCGAAAATTTTCATGGTTTCTCAACCATTCCTTAAATTGAAACTCCCATATCTCGCGAACTGATTGACGAACTCGAGAATGTCCTGCTGCATCTGAAAACAGAAACCCGCTCGATTACAATGGTGTCTGTACTTTTCCCCTAGGCCATAGTAGTTATTGGTCTCGAGTATCAGACCAGCGAAAATTTTGATGGTTTCTCAAACATTCCGTAACTTCAAACTTCCATGTCTAGCGAACGGATTGACGAACTCGAGAAATTCCTGTTGCGTATGAAAGCAGAAACTCGCCCGATTACAACGGTATGTGTATTTTTGCCCTAGGAAATAGTAGTTATTGCTCTCGAGTATCAGACTTGCGAAAATTTTGATGGTTTCTCAACCATTCCTTAACTTCAATCTCCCATATCTCGCGAACTGATTGACGAACTCGAGAAATTCCTGTTGCATGTGAAAGCAGAAAGTCGCCCGATTACAACGGTATGTGTATTTTTCCCCTAGGCCTCTGTAGTTATTGGTTTCGAGTATCAGACTTGCGAAAATTTTGATCGTTTCTCAACCATTCCTTAACCTCAAACTCCCATATCTCACGAACGGATTGACGAACTCGAGAAATTCCTATTGCATCTGAAAGCAGAAACAAGCCCGATTACAACGGTGTATGTATTTTTGCCCTAGGCCATAGTGGTTATTGGTCTCGAGTATCAGACCAGCGAAAATTTTGATGGTTTCTCAAACATTCCGTAACTTCAAACTTCCATGTCTAGCGAACGGATTGACGAACTCGAGAAATTCCTGTTGCGTATGAAAGCAGAAACTCGCCCGATTACAACGGTATGTGTATTTTTGCCCTAGGAAATAGTAGTTATTGCTCTCGAGTATCAGACTTGCGAAAATTTTGATGGTTTCTCAACCGTTCCTTAACTTCAAACACCCATATCTCGCGAACGGAATGACGAACTCGAGAAATTCCTGCTGCATCTGAAAGTAGCAACTCGCCCGATTACAATGGTGTGTGTACTTTTCCCGTAGACCATTCCAGTTATTGATTTCGAGTATCAGACCAGCGAAAATTTTGATGGTATCTCAACCATTCCTTAACTTCAAACTCCCATATCTCGCGAACGGATTGACGAACTCGAGAAATTCCAGTTGCATCTGAAAACAGAAACCCGCTCGATTACAATGGTGTCTGTACTTTTCCCCTAGGCCATAGTAGTTATTGGTCTCGAGTCTCAGACCAGCGAAAATTTTGATGGTTTCTCAAACATTCCGTAACTTCAAACTCCCATATCTCGCGAACTGATTGACGAACTCGAGAAATTCCTGTTGCATGTGAAAGCAGAAAGTCGCCCGATTACAACGGTATGTGTATTTTTCCCCTAGGCCTCTGTAGTTATTGGTTTCGAGTATCAGACTTGCGAAAATTTTGATCGTTTCTCAACCATTCCTTAACCTCAAACTCCCATATCTCACGAACGGATTGACGAACTCGAGAAATTCCTATTGCATCTGAAAGCAGAAACAAGCCCGATTACAACGGTGTATGTATTTTTGCCCTAGGCCATAGTGGTTATTGGTTTCGAGTATCAGACTTGCGAAAATTTTGATGGTTTCTCAACCTTTCCTTAACTTCAAACTCCAAAATCTCGCGAACGGATTGACGAACTCGAGATATTCCTGTTGCATCTGAAAGTAGAAACTCGCCCGATTACAATGGTATGTGTATTTTTCCCCGAGGCCGTTGTAGTTATTGGTTTCGAGTATCAGACTTGGGAAAATTTTGATGGTTTCTCAACCGTTCCTTAACTTCAAACACCCATATCTCGCGAAAGGAATGACGAACTCGAGAAATTCCTGTTGCATCAGAAAGTAGCAACTCGCCCGATTACAATGGTGTGTGTACTTTTCCCCTAGACCATTCCAGTTATTGATTTCGAGTATCAGACCAGCGAAAATTTTGATGGTATCTCAACCATTCCTTAACTTCAAACTCCCATATCTCGCGAACTGATTGAGGAACTCGAGAAATTCCTGTTGCATCTGAAAGTAGAAACTCGCCCGATTACAATGGTATGTGTATTTTTCCCCGAGGCCATTGTAGTTATTGTTTTCGAGTATCAGACTTGCGAAGATTTTGATGGTTTCTCAACCGTTCCTTAACTTCAAACACCCATATCTCGCGAACGGAATGACGAACTCGAGAAATTCCTGTTGCATCTGAAAGAAGCAACTCGCCCGATTAAATGGTGTGTGTACTTTTCCCCTAGGCCATTCCAGTTATTGGTTTCGAGTATCAGACTTGCGAAAATTTTGATGGTTTCTCAACCATTCCTCAACTTCAAACTCACATATCTCGCGAACGGATTGACGAACTCCAGAATTTCCTATTGCATCTGAAAGCAGAAACTCGCCCGATTACAACGGTATGTTTATTTTTCCCCTAGGCCATTGTAGTTATTGGTTTCGAGTATCAGACTTGCGAAAATTTTCATGGTTTCTCAACCATTCCTTAACTTCAAACTTCCATATCTCGCGAAATGATTGACGAACTCGAGAAATTTCTGTTGCATGTGAAAGCAGAAAGTCGCCCGATTACAACGGTATGTTTATTTTTCCCCTAGGCCTCTGTAGTTATTGGTTTCGAGTATCAGACTTGCGAAAATTTTGATGGTTTCTCAACCATTCCTTAACCTCAAACTCCCATATCTCGCGAACGGATTGACGAACTCGAGAATTTCCTATTGCATCTGAAAGCAGAAACTCGCCCGATTACAACGGTATGTGTATTTTTACCCTAGGACATTGTAGTTATTGGTTTCGAGTATCAGCGTTGCGAAAATTTTCATGGTTTCTCAACCATTCCTTAACTTCAAACTCCCATATCTCGCGAACTGATTGACGAACTCGAGAAATTCCTGTTGCATGTGAAAGCAGAAAGTCGCCCGATTACAACGGTATGTGTATTTTTCCCCTAGGCCTCTGTAGTTATTGGTTTCGAGTATCAGACTTGCGAAAATTTTGATGGTTTCTCAACCATTCCTTAACCTTAAACTCCCATATCTCACGAACGGATTGACGAACTCGAGAAATTCCTATTGCATCTGAAAGCAGAAACAAGCCCGATTACAACGGTGTGTGTATTTTTGCCCTAGGCCATAGTGGTTATTGGTTTCGAGTATCAGACTTGCGAAAATTTTGATGGTTTCTCAACCATTCCTTAACTTCAAACTCCAAAATCTCGCGAACGGATTGACGAAATCGAGATATTCCTGTTGCATCTGAAAGTAGAAACTCGCCCGATTACAATGGTATGTGTATTTTTCCCCGAGGCTGTTGTAGTTATTGGTTTCGAGTATCAGACTTGGGAAAATTTTGAAGGTTTCTCAACCGTTCCTTAACGTCAAACACCCATATCTCGCGAACGGAATGACGAACTCGAGAAATTCCTGTTGCATCTGAAAGTAGCAACTCGCCCGATTACAATGGTGTGTGTACTTTTCCCCTAGACCATTCCGGTTATTGGTTTCGTGTATCAGACCAGCGAAAATTTTGATGGTATCTCAACCATTCCTTAACTTCAAACTCCCATATCTCGCGAACGGATTGACGAACTCGAGAAATTCCTGTTGCATCTGAAAGCAGAAACTCGACCGATTACAACGGTATGTGTATTTTTCCCCTCGGCCATTGTAGTTATTGGTTTCGAGAATCAGACTTGCGAAAATTTTCATGGTTTCTCAACCATTCCTTAAATTCAAACTCCCATATCTCGCGAACTGATTGACGAACTCGAGAATGTCCTGCTGCATCTGAAAACAGAAACCCGCTCGATTACAATGGTGTCTGTACTTTTCCCCTAGGCCATAGTAGTTATTGGTCTCGAGTATCAGACCAGCGAAAATTTTGATGGTTTCTCAAACATTCCGTAACTTCAAACTTCCATGTCTAGCGAACGGATTGACGAACTCGAGAAATTCCTGTTGCGTATGAAAGCAGAAACTCGCCCGATTACAACGGTATGTGTATTTTTGCCCTAGGAAATAGTAGTTATTGCTCTCGAGTATCAGACTTGCGAAAATTTTGATGGTTTCTCAACCATTCCTTAACTTCAATCTCCCATATCTCGCGAACTGATTGACGAACTCGAGAAATTCCTGTTGCATGTGAAAGCAGAAAGTCGCCCGATTACAACGGTATGTGTATTTTTCCCCTAGGCCTCTGTAGTTATTGGTTTCGAGTATCAGACTTGCGAAAATTTTGATCGTTTCTCAACCATTCCTTAACCTCAAACTCCCATATCTCACGAACGGATTGACGAACTCGAGAAATTCCTATTGCATCTGAAAGCAGAAACAAGCCCGATTACAACGGTGTATGTATTTTTGCCCTAGGCCATAGTGGTTATTGGTTTCGAGTATCAGACTTGCGAAAATTTTGATGGTTTCTCAACCTTTCCTTAACTTCAAACTCCAAAATCTCGCGAACGGATTGACGAACTCGAGATATTCCTGTTGCATCTGAAAGTAGAAACTCGCCCGATTACAATGGTATGTGTATTTTTCCCCGAGGCCGTTGTAGTTATTGGTTTCGAGTATCAGACTTGGGAAAATTTTGATGGTTTCTCAACCGTTCCTTAACTTCAAACACCCATATCTCGCGAAAGGAATGACGAACTCGAGAAATTCCTGTTGCATCAGAAAGTAGCAACTCGCCCGATTACAATGGTGTGTGTACTTTTCCCCTAGACCATTCCAGTTATTGATTTCGAGTATCAGACCAGCGAAAATTTTGATGGTATCTCAACCATTCCTTAACTTCAAACTCCCATATCTCGCGAACTGATTGACGAACTCGAGAAATTCCTGTTGCATCTGAAAGTAGAAACTCGCCCGATTACAATGGTATGTGTATTTTTCCCCGAGGCCATTGTAGTTATTGTTTTCGAGTATCAGACTTGCGAAGATTTTGATGGTTTCTCAACCGTTCCTTAACTTCAAACACCCATATCTCGCGAACGGAATGACGAACTCGAGAAATTCCTGTTGCATCTGAAAGTAGCAACTCGCCCGATTAGAATGGTGTGTGTACTTTTCCCCTAGGCCATTCCAGTTATTGGTTTCGAGTATCAGACTTGCGAAAATTTTGATGGTTTCTCAACCATTCCTCAACTTCAAACTCACATATCTCGCGAACGGATTGACGAACTCCAGAATTTCCTATTGCATCTGAAAGCAGAAACTCGCCCGATTACAACGGTATGTTTATTTTTCCCCTAGGCCATTGTAGTTATTGGTTTCGAGTATCAGACTTGCGAAAATTTTCATGGTTTCTCAACCATTCCTTAACTTCAAACTTCCATATCTCGCGAAATGATTGACGAACTCGAGAAATTTCTGTTGCATGTGAAAGCAGAAAGTCGCCCGATTACAACGGTATGTTTATTTTTCCCCTAGGCCTCTGTAGTTATTGGTTTCGAGTATCAGACTTGCGAAAAATTTGATGGTTTCTCAACCATTCCTTAACCTCAAACTCCCATATCTCGCGAACGGATTGACGAACTCGAGAATTTCCTATTGCATCTGAAAGCAGAAACTCGCCCGATTACAACGGTATGTGTATTTTTACCCTAGGACATTGTAGTTATTGGTTTCGAGTATCAGCGTTGCGAAAATTTTCATGGTTTCTCAACCATTCCTTAACTTCAAACTCCCATATCTCGCGAACTGATTGACGAACTCGAGAAATTCCTGTTGCATGTGAAAGCAGAAAGTCGCCCGATTACAACGGTATGTGTATTTTTCCCCTAGGCCTCTGTAGTTATTGGTTTCGAGTATCAGACTTGCGAAAATTTTGATGGTTTCTCAACCATTCCTTAACCTTAAACTCCCATATCTCACGAACGGATTGACGAACTCGAGAAATTCCTATTGCATCTGAAAGCAGAAACAAGCCCGATTACAACGGTGTGTGTATTTTTGCCCTAGGCCATAGTGGTTATTGGTTTCGAGTATCAGACTTGCGAAAATTTTGATGGTTTCTCAACCATTCCTTAACTTCAAACTCCAAAATCTCGCGAACGGATTGACGAAATCGAGATATTCCTGTTGCATCTGAAAGTAGAAACTCGCCCGATTACAATGGTATGTGTATTTTTCCCCGAGGCTGTTGTAGTTATTGGTTTCGAGTATCAGACTTGGGAAAATTTTGAAGGTTTCTCAACCGTTCCTTAACTTCAAACACCCATATCTCGCGAACGGAATGACGAACTCGAGAAATTCCTGTTGCATCTGAAAGTAGCAACTCGCCCGATTACAATGGTGTGTGTACTTTTCCCTAGACCATTCCGGTTATTGGTTTCGTGTATCAGACCAGCGAAAATTTTGATGGTATCTCAAACCATTCCTTAACTTCAAACTCCCATATCTCGCGAACGGATTGACGAACTCGAGAAATTCCTGTTGCATCTGAAAGCAGAAACTCGACCGATTACAACGGTATGTGTATTTTTCCCCTCGGCCATTGTAGTTATTGTTTCGAGAATCAGACTTGCGAAAATTTTCATGGTTTCTCAACCATTCCTTAAATTCAAACTCCCATATCTCGCGAACTGATTGACGAACTCGAGAATGTCCTCCTGCATCTGAAAACAGAAACCCGCTCGATTACAATGGTGTCTGTACTTTTCCCCTAGGCCATAGTAGTTATTGGTCTCGAGTATCAGACCAGCGAAAATTTTGATGGTTTCTCAAACATTCCGTAACTTCAAACTTCCATGTCTAGCGAACGGATTGACGAACTCGAGAAATTCTGTTGCGTATGAAAGCAGAAACTCGCCCGATTACAACGGTATGTGTATTTTTGCCCTAGGAAATAGTAGTTATTGCTCTCGAGTATCAGACTTGCGAAAATTTGATGGTTTCTCAACATTCCTTAACTTCAATCTCCCATATCTCGCGAACTGATTGACGAAACTCGAGAAATTCCTGTTGCATGTGAAAGCAGAAAGTCGCCCGATTACAACGGTATGTGTATTTTTCCCCTAGGCCTCTGTAGTTATTGGTTTCGAGTATCAGACTTGCGAAAATTTTGATCGTTTCTCAACCATTCCTTAACCTCAAACTCCCATATCTCACGAACGGATTGACGAACTCGAGAAATTCCTATTGCATCTGAAAGCAGAAAACAAGCCCGATTACAACGGTGTATGTATTTTTGCCCTAGGCCATAGTGGTTATTGGTTTCGAGTATCAGACTTGCGAAAATTTTGATGGTTTCTCAACCTTTCCTTAACTTCAAACTCCAAAATCTCGCGAACGGATTGACGAACTCGAGATATTCCTGTTGCATCTGAAAGTAGAAACTCGCCCGATTACAATGGTATGTGTATTTTTCCCCGAGGCCGTTGTAGTTATTGGTTTCGGAGTATCAGACTTGGGAAAATTTTGATGGTTTCTCAACCGTTCCTTAACTTCAAACACCCATATCTCGCGAACGGAATGACGAACTCGAGAAATTCCTGTTGCATCTGAAAGTAGCAACTCGCCCGATTACAATGGTGTGTGTACTTTTCCCCTAGACCATTCCAGTTATTGATTTCGAGTATCAGACCAGCGAAAATTTTGATGGTATCTCAACCATTCCTTAACTTCAAACTCCCATATCTCGCGAACGGATTGACGAACTCGAGAAATTCCAGTTGCATCTGAAAACAGAAACCCGCTCGATTACAATGGTGTCTGTACTTTTCCCCTAGGCCATAGTAGTTATTGGTCTCGAGTCTCAGACCAGCGAAAATTTTGATGGTTTCTCAAACATTCCGTAACTTCAAACTCCCATATCTCGCGAACTGATTGACGAACTCGAGAAATTCCTGTTGCATGTGAAAGCAGAAAGTCGCCCGATTACAACGGTATGTGTATTTTTCCCCTAGGCCTCTGTAGTTATTGGTTTCGAGTATCAGACTTGCGAAAATTTTGATCGTTTCTCAACCATTCCTTAACCTCAAACTCCCATATCTCACGAACGGATTGACGAACTCGAGAAATTCCTATTGCATCTGAAAGCAGAAACAAGCCCGATTACAACGGTGTATGTATTTTTGCCCTAGGCCATAGTGGTTATTGGTTTCGAGTATCAGACTTGCGAAAATTTTGATGGTTTCTCAACCTTTCCTTAACTTCAAACTCCAAAATCTCGCGAACGGATTGACGAACTCGAGATATTCCTGTTGCATCTGAAAGTAGAAACTCGCCCGATTACAATGGTATGTGTATTTTTCCCCGAGGCCGTTGTAGTTATTGGTTTCGAGTATCAGACTTGGGAAAATTTTGATGGTTTCTCAACCGTTCCTTAACTTCAAACACCCATATCTCGCGAAAGGAATGACGAACTCGAGAAATTCCTGTTGCATCAGAAAGTAGCAACTCGCCCGATTACAATGGTGTGTGTACTTTTCCCCTAGACCATTCCAGTTATTGATTTCGAGTATCAGACCAGCGAAAATTTTGATGGTATCTCAACCATTCCTTAACTTCAAACTCCCATATCTCGCGAACTGATTGACGAACTCGAGAAATTCCTGTTGCATCTGAAAGTAGAAACTCGCCCGATTACAATGGTATGTGTATTTTTCCCCGAGGCCATTGTAGTTATTGTTTTCGAGTATCAGACTTGCGAAGATTTTGATGGTTTCTCAACCGTTCCTTAACTTCAAACACCCATATCTCGCGAACGGAATGACGAACTCGAGAAATTCCTGTTGCATCTGAAAGTAGCAACTCGCCCGATTAGAATGGTGTGTGTACTTTTCCCCTAGGCCATTCCAGTTATTGGTTTCGAGTATCAGACTTGCGAAAATTTTGATGGTTTCTCAACCATTCCTCAACTTCAAACTCACATATCTCGCGAACGGATTGACGAACTCCAGAATTTCCTATTGCATCTGAAAGCAGAAACTCGCCCGATTACAACGGTATGTTTATTTTTCCCCTAGGCCATTGTAGTTATTGGTTTCGAGTATCAGACTTGCGAAAATTTTCATGGTTTCTCAACCATTCCTTAACTTCAAACTTCCATATCTCGCGAAATGATTGACGAACTCGAGAAATTTCTGTTGCATGTGAAAGCAGAAAGTCGCCCGATTACAACGGTATGTTTATTTTTCCCCTAGGCCTCTGTAGTTATTGGTTTCGAGTATCAGACTTGCGAAAAATTTGATGGTTTCTCAACCATTCCTTAACCTCAAACTCCCATATCTCGCGAACGGATTGACGAACTCGAGAATTTCCTATTGCGTCTGAAAGCAGAAACTCGCCCGATTACAACGGTATGTGTATTTTTACCCTAGGACATTGTAGTTATTGGTTTCGAGTATCAGCGTTGCGAAAATTTTCATGGTTTCTCAACCATTCCTTAACTTCAAACTCCCATATCTCGCGAACTGATTGACGAACTCGAGAAATTCCTGTTGCATGTGAAAGCAGAAAGTCGCCCGATTACAACGGTATGTGTATTTTTCCCCTAGGCCTCTGTAGTTATTGGTTTCGAGTATCAGACTTGCGAAAATTTTGATGGTTTCTCAACCATTCCTTAACCTTAAACTCCCATATCTCACGAACGGATTGACGAACTCGAGAAATTCCTATTGCATCTGAAAGCAGAAACAAGCCCGATTACAACGGTGTGTGTATTTTTGCCCTAGGCCATAGTGGTTATTGGTTTCGAGTATCAGACTTGCGAAAATTTTGATGGTTTCTCAACCATTCCTTAACTTCAAACTCCAAAATCTCGCGAACGGATTGACGAAATCGAGATATTCCAGTTGCATCTGAAAACAGAAACCCGCTCGATTACAATGGTGTCTGTACTTTTCCCCTAGGCCATAGTAGTTATTGGTCTCGAGTCTCAGACCAGCGAAAATTTTGATGGTTTCTCAAACATTCCGTAACTTCAAACTCCCATATCTCGCGAACTGATTGACGAACTCGAGAAATTCCTGTTGCATGTGAAAGCAGAAAGTCGCCCGATTACAACGGTATGTGTATTTTTCCCCTAGGCCTCTGTAGTTATTGGTTTCGAGTATCAGACTTGCGAAAATTTTGATCGTTTCTCAACCATTCCTTAACCTCAAACTCCCATATCTCGCGAACTGATTGACGAACTCGAGAAATTCCTGTTGTATCTGAAAGTAGAAACTCGCCCGATTACAATGGTATGTGTATTTTTCCCCGAGGCCATTGTAGTTATTGTTTTCGAGTATCAGACTTGCGAAGATTTTGATGGTTTCTCAACCGTTCCTTAACTTCAAACACCCATATCTCGCGAACGGAATGACGAACTCGAGAAATTCCTGTTGCATCTGAAAGTAGCAACTCGCCCGATTAGAATGGTGTGTGTACTTTTCCCCTAGGCCATTCCAGTTATTGGTTTCGAGTATCAGACTTGCGAAAATTTTGATGGTTTCTCAACCATTCCTCAACTTCAAACTCACATATCTCGCGAACGGATTGACGAACTCCAGAATTTCCTATTGCATCTGAAAGCAGAAACTCGCCCGATTACAACGGTATGTTTATTTTTCCCCTAGGCCATTGTAGTTATTGGTTTCGAGTATCAGACTTGCGAAAATTTTCATGGTTTCTCAACCATTCCTTAACTTCAAACTTCCATATCTCGCGAAATGATTGACGAACTCGAGAAATTTCTGTTGCATGTGAAAGCAGAAAGTCGCCCGATTACAACGGTATGTTTATTTTTCCCCTAGGCCTCTGTAGTTATTGGTTTCGAGTATCAGACTTGCGAAAAATTTGATGGTTTCTCAACCATTCCTTAACCTCAAACTCCCATATCTCGCGAACGGATTGACGAACTCGAGAATTTCCTATTGCGTCTGAAAGCAGAAACTCGCCCGATTACAACGGTATGTGTATTTTTACCCTAGGACATTGTAGTTATTGGTTTCGAGTATCAGCGTTGCGAAAATTTTCATGGTTTCTCAACCATTCCTTAACTTCAAACTCCCATATCTCGCGAACTGATTGACGAACTCGAGAAATTCCTGTTGCATGTGAAAGCAGAAAGTCGCCCGATTACAACGGTATGTGTATTTTTCCCCTAGGCCTCTGTAGTTATTGGTTTCGAGTATCAGACTTGCGAAAATTTTGATGGTTTCTCAACCATTCCTTAACCTTAAACTCCCATATCTCACGAACGGATTGACGAACTCGAGAAATTCCTATTGCATCTGAAAGCAGAAACAAGCCCGATTACAACGGTGTGTGTATTTTTGCCCTAGGCCATAGTGGTTATTGGTTTCGAGTATCAGACTTGCGAAAATTTTGATGGTTTCTCAACCATTCCTTAACTTCAAACTCCAAAATCTCGCGAACGGATTGACGAAATCGAGATATTCCTGTTGCATCTGAAAGTAGAAACTCGCCCGATTACAATGGTATGTGTATTTTTCCCCGAGGCTGTTGTAGTTATTGGTTTCGAGTATCAGACTTGGGAAAATTTTGAAGGTTTCTCAACCGTTCCTTAACTTCAAACACCCATATCTCGCGAACGGAATGACGAACTCGAGAAATTCCTGTTGCATCTGAAAGTAGCAACTCGCCCGATTACAATGGTGTGTGTACTTTTCCCCTAGACCATTCCGGTTATTGGTTTCGTGTATCAGACCAGCGAAAATTTTGATGGTATCTCAACCATTCCTTAACTTCAAACTCCCATATCTCGCGAACGGATTGACGAACTCGAGAAATTCCTGTTGCATCTGAAAGCAGAAACTCGACCGATTACAACGGTATGTGTATTTTTCCCCTCGGCCATTGTAGTTATTGGTTTCGAGAATCAGACTTGCGAAAATTTTCATGGTTTCTCAACCATTCCTTAAATTCAAACTCCCATATCTCGCGAACTGATTGACGAACTCGAGAATGTCCTGCTGCATCTGAAAACAGAAACCCGCCCGATTACAATGGTGTCTGTACTTTTCCCCTAGGCCATAGTAGTTATTGGTCTCGAGTATCAGACCAGCGAAAATTTTGATGGTTTCTCAAACATTCCGTAACTTCAAACTTCCATGTCTAGCGAACGGATTGACGAACTCGAGAAACTCCTGTTGCGTATGAAAGCAGAAACTCGCCCGATTACAACGGTATGTGTATTTTTGCCCTAGGAAATAGTAGTTATTGCTCTCGAGTATCAGACTTGCGAAAATTTTGATGGTTTCTCAACCAATCCTTATCTTCAAACTCCGATACCTCGCGTACGGATTGACGAACTCGAGAATTCCCTGTTGCCTCTGAAAGTGGAAACTCGCCCGATTACAACGGTATGTGAATTTTTGCCCTAGGAAATAGTAGTTATTGGTTTCGAGTATCAGACTTGCGAAAATTTTGATGGTTTCTCAACCATTCCTTAACTTCAAACTCCCATATCTCACGAACAGATTGACGATCTCGAGAAATTCCTGTTGCATCTGAAAGCAGAAAGTCGCCCAATTACAACGGTATGTCTATTTTTCCCCTAGGCCTCTGTAGTTATTGGTTTCGAGTATCAGCGTTGCGAAAATTTTCATGGTTTCTCAACCATTCCTTAACTTCAAACTCCCATATCTCGCGAACTGATTGACGAACTCGAGAAATTCCTGTTGCATGTGAAAGCAGAAAGTCGCCCGATTACAACGGTATGTGTATTTTTCCCCTAGGCCTCTGTAGTTATTGGTTTCGAGTATCAGACTTGCGAAAATTTTGATGGTTTCTCAACCATTCCTTAACCTTAAACTCCCATATCTCACGAACGGATTGACGAACTCGAGAAATTCCTATTGCATCTGAAAGCAGAAACAAGCCCGATTACAACGGTGTGTGTATTTTTGCCCTAGGCCATAGTGGTTATTGGTTTCGAGTATCAGACTTGCGAAAATTTTGATG
This sequence comes from Ptiloglossa arizonensis, assembly GCF_051014685.1. Classification (NCBI taxonomy): domain Eukaryota; kingdom Metazoa; phylum Arthropoda; class Insecta; order Hymenoptera; family Colletidae; genus Ptiloglossa; species Ptiloglossa arizonensis. The sequence continues at coordinate 578,527 of NW_027478677.1, read as the reverse complement.
GTTTCTCAACCATTCCTTAACTTCAAACTCCAAAATCTCGCGAACGGATTGACGAAATCGAGATATTCCAGTTGCATCTGAAAGTAGAAACTCGCCCGATTACAATGGTATGTGTATTTTTCCCCGAGGCTGTTGTAGTTATTGGTTTCGAGTATCAGACTTGGGAAAATTTTGAAGGTTTCTCAACCGTTCCTTAACTTCAAACACCCATATCTCGCGAACGGAATGACGAACTCGAGAAATTCCTGTTGCATCTGAAAGTAGCAACTCGCCCGATTACAATGGTGTGTGTACTTTTCCCCTAGACCATTCCAGTTATTGGTTTCGTGTATCAGACCAGCGAAAATTTTGATGGTATCTCAACCATTCCTTAACTTCAAACTCCCATATCTCGCGAACGGATTGACGAACTCGAGAAATTCCTGTTGCATCTGAAAGCAGAAACTCGACCGATTACAACGGTATGTGTATTTTTCCCCTCGGCCATTGTAGATATTGGTTTCGAGAATCAGACTTGCGAAAATTTTCATGGTTTCTCAACCATTCCTTAAATTCAAACTCCCATATCTCGCGAACTGATTGACGAACTCGAGAATGTCCTGCTGCATCTGAAAACAGAAACCCGCCCGATTACAATGGTGTCTGTACTTTTCCCCTAGGCCATAGTAGTTATTGGTCTCGAGTATCAGACCAGCGAAAATTTTGATGGTTTCTCAAACATTCCGTAACTTCAAACTTCCATGTCTAGCGAACGGATTGACGAACTCGAGAAACTCCTGTTGCGTATGAAAGCAGAAACTCGCCCGATTACAACGGTGTGTGTATTTTTGCCCTAGGAAATAGTAGTTATTGCTCTCGAGTGTCAGACTTGCGAAAATTTTGATGGTTTCTCAACCAATCCTTATCTTCAAACTCCGATACCTCGCGTACGGATTGACGAACTCGAGAATTCCCTGTTGCCTCTGAAAGTGGAAACTCGCCCGATTACAACGGTATGTGTATTTTTGCCCTAGGAAATAGTAATTATTGGTTTCGAGTATCAGACTTGCGAAAATTTTGATGGTTTCTCAACCATTCCTTAACTTCAAACTCCCATATCTCACGAACAGATTGACGATCTCGAGAAATTCCTGTTGCATCTGAAAGCAGAAACTAGCCCGATTACAACGGTGTGTGTATTTTTGCCCTAGGCCATAGTGGTTATTGGTTTCGAGTATCAGACTTGCGAAAATTTTGATGGTTTCTCAACCGTTCCTTAACTTCAAACACCCATATCTCGCGAACGGAATGACGAACTCGAGAAATTCCTGTTGCATCTGAAAGTAGCAACTCGCCCGATTAGAATGGTGTGTGTACTTTTCCCCTAGGCCATTCCAGTTATTGGTTTCGAGTATCAGACTTGCGAAAATTTTGATGGTTTCTCAACCATTCCTTAACTTCAAACTCACATATCTCGCGAACGGATTGACGAACTCGAGAATTTCCTATTGCATCTGAAAGCAGAAACTCGCCCGATTACAACGGTATGTGTATTTCTCCCCGAGGCGATTGTAGTTATTGGTTTCGAGTATCAGACTTGGGAAAATTTTGATGGTTTCTCAACCGTTCCTTAACTTCAGATACCCATATCTCGCGAACGGAATGACGAACTCGAGAAATTCCTGTTGCATCTGAAAGCAGAAACTAGCCCGATTACAACGGTGTGTGTATTTTTGCCCTAGGCCATAGTGGTTATTGGTTTCGAGTATCAGACTTGCGAAAATTTTGATGGTTTCTCAACCGTTCCTTAACTTCAAACACCCATATCTCGCGAACGGAATGACGAACTCGAGAAATTCCTGTTGCATCTGAAAGTAGCAACTCGCCCGATTAGAATGGTGTGTGTACTTTTCCCTAGGCCATTCCAGTTATTGGTTTCGAGTATCAGACTTGCGAAAATTTTGATGGTTTCTCAACCATTCCTTAACTTCAAACTCACATATCTCGCGAACGGAATGACGAACTCGAGAAATTCCTGTTGCATCTGAAAGTAGCAACTCGCCCGATTAGAATGGTGTGTGTACTTTTCCCCTAGGCCATTCCAGTTATTGGTTTCGAGTATCAGACTTGCGAAAATTTTGATGGTTTCTCAACCATTCCTTAACTTCAAACTCCAAAATCTCGCGAACGGATTGACGAACTCGAGATATTCCTGTTGCATCTGAAAGTAGAAACTCGCCCGATTACAATGGTATGTGTATTTTTCCCCGAGGCCGTTGTAGTTATTGGTTTCGAGTATCAGACTTGCGAAATTTTCATGGTTTCTCAACCATTCCTTAACTTCAAACTCCCATATCTCGCGAACTGATTGACGAACTCGAGAAATTCCTGTTGCATGTGAAAGCAGAAAGTCGCCCGATTACAACGGTATGTGTATTTTTCCCCTAGGCCATAGTGGTTATTGGTTTCGAGTATCAGACTTGCGAAAATTTTGATGGTTTCTCAAACATTCCTTAACTTCAAACTCCAAAATCTCGCGAACGGATTGACGAACTCGAGATATTCCTGTTGCATCTGAAAGTAGAAACTCGCCCGATAACAATGGTATGTGTATTTCTCCCCGAGGCGATTGTAGTTATTGGTTTCGAGTTTCGGACTTGGGAAAATTTTGATGGTTTCTCAACCGTTCCTTAACTTCAGATACCCATATCTCGCGAACGGAATGACAAACTCGAGAAATTCCTGTTGCATCTGAAAGCAGAAACTAGCCCGATTACAACGGTGTGTGTATTTTTGCCCTAGGCCATAGTGGTTATTGGTTTCGAGTATCAGACTTGCGAAAATTTTGATGGTTTCTCAACCATTCCTTAACTTCAAACTCCAAAATCTCGCGAACGGATTGACGAACTCGAGAAATTCCTGTTGCATCTGAAAGCAGAAACTCGACCGATTACAACGGTATGTGTATTTTTCCCCTCGGCCATTGTAGTTATTGGTTTCGAGAATCAGACTTGCGAAAATTTTCATGGTTTCTCAACCATTCCTTAAATTCAAACTCCCATATCTCGCGAACTGATTGACGAACTCGAGAATGTCCTGCTGCATCTGAAAACAGAAACCCGCCCGATTACAATGGTGTCTGTACTTTTCCCCTAGGCAATAGTAGTTATTGGTCTCGAGTATCAGACCAGCGAAAATTTTGATGGTTTCTCAAACATTCCGTAACTTCAAACTTCCATGTCTAGCGAACGGATTGACGAACTCGAGAAACTCCTGTTGCGTATGAAAGCAGAAACTCGCCCGATTACAACGGTATTTGTATTTTTGCCCTAGGAAATAGTAGTTATTGCTCTCGAGTATCAGACTTGCGAAAATTTTGATGGTTTCTCAACCAATCCTTATCTTCAAACTCCGAAACCTCGCGTACGGATTGACGAAATCGAGAATTCCCTGTTGCCTCTGAAAGTGGAAACTCGCCCGATTACAACGGTATGTGTATTTTTGCCCTAGGAAATAGTAGTTATTGGTTTCGAGTATCAGACTTGCGAAAATTTTGATGGTTTCTCAACCATTCCTTAACCTCAAACTCCCATATCTCGCGAACGGATTGACGAACTCGAGAATTTCCTATTGCATCTGAAAGCAGAAACTCGCCCGATTACAACGGTATGTGTATTTTTCCCCTAGGCCATAGTAGTTATTGGTCTCGAGTATCAGACCAGCGAAAATTTTGATGGTTTCTCAAACATTCCGTAACTTCAAACTTCCATGTCTAGCGAACGGATTGACGAACACGAGAAACTCCTGTTGCGTATGAAAGCAGAAACTCGCCCGATTACAACGGTATGTGTATTTTTGCCCTAGGAAATAGTAGTTATTGCTCTCGAGTATCAGACTTGCGAAAATTTTGATGGTTTCTCAACCAATCCTTATCTTCAAACTCCGATACCTCGCGTACGGATTGACGAACTCGAGAATTCCCTGTTGCCTCTGAAAGTGGAAACTCGCCCGATTACAACGGTATGTGTATTTTTGCCCTAGGAAATAGTAGTTATTGGTTTCGAGTATCAGACTTGCGAAAATTTTGATGGTTTCTAAACCATTCCTTAACTTCAAACTCCCATATCTCACGAACAGATTGACGATCTCGAGAAATTCCTGTTGCATCTGAAAGCAGAAACTAGCCCGATTACAACGGTGTGTGTATTTTTGCCCTAGGCCATAGTGGTTATTGGTTTCGAGTATCAGACTTGCGAAAATTTTGATGGTTTCTCAACCGTTCCTTAACTTCAAACACCCATATCTCGCGAACGGAATGACGAACTCGAGAAATTCCTGTTGCATCTGAAAGTAGCAACTCGCCGGATTAGAATGGTGTGTGTACTTTTCCCCTAGGCCATTCCAGTTATTGGTTTCGAGTATCAGACTTGCGAAAATTTTGATGGTTTCTCAACCATTCCTTAACTTCAAACTCACATATCTCGCGAACGGATTGACGAACTCGAGAATTTCCTATTGCATCTGAAAGCAGAAACTCGCCCGATTACAACGGTATGTGTATTTCTCCCCGAGGCGATTGTAGTTATTGGTTTCGAGTATCAGACTTGGGAAAATTTTGATGGTTTCTCAACCGTTCCTTAACTTCAGATACCCATATCTCGCGAACGGAATGACGAACTCGAGAAATTCCTGTTGCATCTGAAAGCAGAAACTAGCCCGATTACAACGGTGTGTGTATTTTTGCCCTAGGCCATAGTGGTTATTGGTTTCGAGTATCAGACTTGCGAAAATTTTGATGGTTTCTCAACCGTTCCTTAACTTCAAACACCCATATCTCGCGAACGGAATGACGAACTCGAGAAATTCCTGTTGCATCTGAAAGTAGCAACTCGCCCGATTAGAATGGTGTGTGTACTTTTCCCCTAGGCCATTCCAGTTATTGGTTTCGAGTATCAGACTTGCGAAAATTTTGATGGTTTCTCAACCATTCCTTAACTTCAAACTCACATATCTCGCGAACGGAATGACGAACTCGAGAAATTCCTGTTGCATCTGAAAGTAGCAACTCGCCCGATTAGAATGGTGTGTGTACTTTTCCCCTAGACCATTCCAGTTATTGGTTTCGAGTATCAGACCAGCGAAAATTTTGATGGTATCTCAACCATTCCTTAACTTCAAACTCCCATATCTCGCGAACTGATTGACGAACTCGAGAATGTCCTGCTGCATCTGAAAACAGAAACCCGCCCGATTACAATGGTGTCTGTACTTTTCCCCTAGGCCATAGTAGTTATTGGTCTCGAGTATCAGACCAGCGAAAATTTTGATGGTTTCTCAAACATTCCGTAACTTCAAACTTCCATGTCTAGCGAACGGATTGACGAACTCGAGAAATTCCTGTTGCATCTGAAAGTAGCAACTCGCCCGATTACAATGGTGTGTGTACTTTTCCCCTAGACCATTCCAGTTATTGGTTTCGAGTATCAGACCAGCGAAAATTTTCATGGTTTCTCAACCATTCCTTAAATTCAAACTCCCATACCTCGCGTACGGATTGACGAACTCGAGAATTCCCTGTTGCCTCTGAAAGTGGAAACTCGCCCGATTACAACGGTATGTGTTTTTGCCCTAGGAAATAGTAGTTATTGGTTTCGAGTATCAGACTTGCGAAAATTTTGATGGTTTCTCAACCATTCCTTAACTTCAAACTCCCATATCTCACGAACAGATTGACGATCTCGAGAAATTCCTGTTGCATCTGAAAGCAGAAACTAGCCCGATTACAACGGTGTGTGTATTTTTGCCCTAGGCCATAGTGGTTACTGGTTTCGAGTATCAGACTTGCGAAAATTTTGATGGTTTCTCAACCGTTCCTTAACTTCAAACACCCATATCTCGCGAACGGAATGACGAACTCGAGAAATTCCTGTTGCATCTGAAAGTAGCAACTCGCCCGATTACAACGGTATGTGTATTTTTCCCCTCGGCCATTGTAGTTATTGGTTTCGAGTATCAGACTTGCGAAAATTTTCATGGTTTCTCAACCATTCCTTAAATTCAAACTCCCATATCTCGCGAACTGATTGACGAACTCGAGAATGTCCTGCTGCATCTGAAAACAGAAACCCGCCCGATTACAATGGTGTCTGTACTTTTCCCCTAGGCCATAGTGGTTATTGGTCTCGAGTATCAGACCAGCGAAAATTTTGATGGTTTCTCAAACATTCCGTAACTTCAAACTTCCATGTCTAGCGAACGGATTGACGAACTCGAGAAATTCCTGTTGCGTATGAAAGCAGAAACTCGCCCGATTACAACGGTATGTGTATTTTTGCCCTAGGAAATAGTAGTTATTGCTCTCGAGTATCAGACTTGCGAAAATTTTGATGGTTTCTCAACCAATCCTTATCTTCAAACTCCCATACCTCGCGTACGGATTGACGAACTCGAGAATTCCCTGTTGCCTCCGAAAGTGGAAACTCGCCCGATTACAACGGTATGTGTATTTTTGCCCTAGGAAATAGTAGTTATTGGTTTCGAGTATCAGACTTGCGAAAATTTTGATGGTTTCTCAACCATTCCTTAACTTCAAACTCCCATATCTCACGAACAGATTGACGATCTCGAGAAATTCCTGTTGCATCTGAAAGCAGAAACTAGCCCGATTACAACGGTGTGTGTATTTTTGCCCTAGGCCATAGTGGTTATTGGTTTCGAGTATCAGACTTGCGAAAATTTTTATGGTTTCTCAACCGTTCCTTAACTTCAAACACCCATATCTCGCGAACGGAATGACGAACTCGAGAAATTCCTGTTGCATCTGAAAGTAGCAACTCGCCCGATTAGAATGGTGTGTGTACTTTTCCCCTAGGCCATTCCAGTTATTGGTTTCGAGTATCAGACTTGCGAAAATTTTGATGGTTTCTCAACCATTCCTTAACTTCAAACTCACATATCTCGCGAACGGATTGACGAACTCGAGAATTTCCTATTGCATCTGAAAGTAGCAACTCGCCCGATTAGAATGGTGTGTGTACTTTTCCCCTAGGCCATTCCAGTTATTGGTTTCGAGTATCAGACTTGCGAAAATTTTGATGGTTTCTCAACCATTCCTTAACTTCAAACTCACATATCTCGCGAACGGATTGACGAACTCGAGAATTTCCTATTGCATCTGAAAGCAGAAACTCGCCCGATTACAACGGTATGTGTATTTCTCCCCGAGGCGATTGTAGTTATTGGTTTCGAGTATCAGACTTGGGAAAATTTTGATGGTTTCTCAACCGTTCCTTAACTTCAGATACACATATCTCGCGAACGGAATGACGAACTCGAGAAATTCCTGTTGCATCTGAAAGCAGAAACTAGCCCGATTACAACGGTGTGTGTATTTTTGCCCTAGGCCATAGTGGTTATTGGTTTCGAGTATCAGACTGGCGAAAATTTTGATGGTTTCTCAACCGTTCCTTAAATTCAAACACCCATATCTCGCGAACGGAATGACGAACTCGAGAAATTCCTGTTGCATCTGAAAGTAGCAACTCGCCCGATTAGAATGGTGTGTGTACTTTTCCCCTAGGCCATTCCAGTTATTGGTTTCGAGTATCAGACTTGCGAAAATTTTGATGGTTTCTCAACCATTCCTTAACTTCAAACTCACATATCTCGCGAACGGAATGACGAACTCGAGAAATTCCTGTTGCATCTGAAAGTAGCAACTCGCCCGATTAGAATGGTGTATGTACTTTTCCCCTAGGCCATTCCAGTTATTGGTTTCGAGTATCAGACTTGCGAAAATTTTGATGGTTTCTCAACCATTCCTTAACTTCAAACTCCAAAATCTCGCGAACGGATTGACGAACTCGAGATATTCCTGTTGCATCTGAAAGTAGAAACTCGCCCGATTACAATGGTATGTGTATTTTTTCCAGAGGCCGTTGTAGTTATTGGTTTCGAGTATCAGACTTGCGAAAATTTTCATGGTTTCTCAACCATTCCTTAACTTCAAACTCCCATATCTCGCGAACTGATTGACGAAGTCGAGAAATTCCTGTTGCATGTGAAAGCAGAAAGTCGCCCGATTACAACGGTATGTGTATTTTTCCCTAGGCCTCTGTAGTTATTGGTTTCGAGTATCAGACTTGCGAAAATTTTGATGGTTTCTCAACCATTCTTTAACTTCAAACTCCCATATCTCACGAACGGATTGACGAACTCGAGAAATTCCTGTTGCATCTGAAAGCAGAAACTAGCCCGATTACAACGGTGTGTGTATTTTTGCCCTAGGCCATAGTGGTTATTGGTTTCGAGTGTCAGACTTGCGAAAATTTTGATGGTTTCTCAAACATTCCTTAACTTCAAACTCCAAAATCTCGCGAACGGATTGACGAACTCGAGAAATTCCTGTTGCATCTGAAAGCAGAAACTAGCCCGATTACAACTGTGTGTGTATTTTTGCCCTAGGGCATAGTGGTAATTGGTTTCGAGTATCAGACTTGCGAAAATTTTGATGGTTTCTCAACCATTCCTTAACTTAAAACTCCAAAATCTCGCGAACGGATTGACGAACTCGAGATATTCCTGTTGCATCTGAAAGTAGAAACTCGCCCGATTACAATGGTATGTGTATTTCTCCCCGAGGCCATTGTAGTTATTGGTTTCGAGTATCAGACTTGGGAAAATTATGATGGTTTCTTAACCGTTCCTTAACTTCAAATACCCATATCTCGCGAACGGAATGACGAACTCGAGAAATTCCTGTTGCATCTGAAAGTAGCGACTCGCCCGATTAGAATGGTGTGTGTACTTTTGCCCTAGGCCATTCCAGTTATTGCTTTCGAGTATCAGACTTGCGAAAATTTTGATGGTTTCTCAACCATTCCTTAACTTCAAACTCCAAAATCTCGCGAACGGATTGACGAACTCTAGATATTCCTGTTGCATCTGAAAGTAGAAACTCGCCCGATTACAATGGTATCTGTATTTTTCCCCGAGGCCATTGTAGTTATTGGTTTCGAGTATCAGACTTGCGAAAATTTTGATGGTTTCTCAACCGTTCCTTAACTTCAAACACCCATATCTCGCGAACGGAATGACGAACTCGAGAAATTCCTGTTGCATCTGAAAGTAGCAACTCGCCCGATTAGAATGGTGTGTGTACTTTTCCCCAAGGCCATTCCAGTTATTGGTTTCGAGTATCAGACTTGCGAAAATTTTGATGGTTTCTTAACCATTCCTTAACTTCAAATTCACATATCTCGCGAACGGATTGACGAACTCGAGAATTTCCTATTGCATCTGAAAGCAGAAACTAGCCCGATTACAACAGTGTGTGTATTTTTGCCCTAGGCCATAGTGGTTATTGGTTTCGAGTATCAGACTTGCGAAAATTTTGATGGTTTCTCAAACATTCCTTAACTTCAAACTCCAAAATCTCGCGAACGGATTGACGAACTCGAGATATTCCTGTTGCATCTGAAAGTAGAAACTCGCCCGATTACAATGGTATGTGTATTTCTCCCCGAGGCGATTGTAGTTATTGGTTTCGAGTATCAGACTTGGGAAAATTTTGATGGTTTCTCAACCGTTCCTTAATTTCAGACACCCATATCTCGCGAACGGAATGACGAACTCGAGAAATTCCTGTTGCATCTGAAAGCAGAAACAAGCCCGATTACAACGGTGTGTGTATTTTTGCCCTAGGCCATAGTGGTTATTGGTTTCGAGTATCAGACTTGCGAAAATTTTGATGGTTTCTCAACCATTCCTTAACTTCAAACTCCAAAATCTCGCGAACGGATTGACGAACTCGAGATATTCCTGTTGCATCTGAAAGTAGAAACGCGCCCGATTACAATGGTATGTGTATTTTTCCCCGAGGCCGTTGTAGTTATTGGTTTCGAGTATCAGACTTGCGAAAATTTTCATGGTTTCTCAACCATTCCTTAACTTCAAACTCCCATATCTCGCGAACTGATTGACGAAGTCGAGAAATTCCTGTTGCATGTGAAAGCAGAAAGTCGCCCGATTACAACGGTATGTGTATTTTTCCCTAGGCCTCTGTAGTTATTGGTTTCGAGTATCAGACTTGCGAAAATTTTGATGGTTTCTCAACCATTCCTTAACTTCAAACTCCCATATCTCACGAACGGATTGACGAACTCGAGAAATTCCTGTTGCATCTGAAAGCAGAAACTAGCCCGATTACAACGGTGTGTGTATTTTTGCCCTAGGGCATAGTGGTAATTGGTTTCGAGTATCAGACTTGCGAAAATTTTGATGGTTTCTCAACCATTCCTTAACTTAAAACTCCAAAATCTCGCGAACGGATTGACGAACTCGAGATATTGCTGTTGCATCTGAAATTAGAAACTCGCCCGATTACAATGGTGTCTGTACTTTTCCCCAAGGCCATTCCAGTTATAGGTTTCGAGTATCAGACCAGCGAAAATTTTCATGGTTCCTCAAGCATTCCGTAACTTCAAACTTCCATATCTCGCGAACGGATTGCCGAGCTCGAGAAATTCCTGTTGCATATGAAAGCAGAAACTCGCCCGATTACAACGGTATGTGTATTTTTGCCCCAGGAAATAGTAGTTATTGGTCTCGAGTATCAGACTTGCGAAAATTTTGATGGTTTCTCAACCATTCCTTAACTTCAAACTCCCATATTTCGCGAACGGATTGAGAACTCGAGAAATTCCTGTTGCATATGAAAGCAGATACTCGCCCGATTATAACGGTATGTGTATTTTTCCCCTAGGCCAATGTAAATAGTTATTGGTTTCGAGTATCAGACTTGCGAAAATATTGATGGTTTCTCAACCATTCCTTAAATTCAAACTCCCATATCTCGCGAACGGTTTGACGAACTCGAGAAATTCCTGTTGCATATGAAAGCAGAAACTCGCCCGATTACAACGGTTTGTGTATTTTTGCCCCAGGAAATAGTAGTTATTGGTCTCGAGTATCAGACTTGCGAAAATTTTGATGGTTTCTCAACCAGTCCTTAACTTCAAACTTCCATATCTCGCGAACGGATTGACGAACTTGAGATAGCCAGCTGCATCTGAAAACAGAAACCCGCCCGATTACAGCGGTTTGTGTATTTTTCCCCTAGGCCATTGTAGTTATTGGTTTCGAGTATCAGACCAGTGAAAATTTTGATGGTTTCTCAACCATTCCTTAACTTCAAACTCCCATATCTCGCGAACGGATTGAAGAACTCGAGAAATTCCTGTTGCGTCTGAAAGTAGAAACTCGCCCGATTACAATGGTGTGTGTACTTTTCCCCTAGGCCATTCCAGTTATTGGTTTCGAGTATCAGACTTACGAAAATTTTGATGGTTTCTCAACCATACCTTAACATCAAACTCCCATATCTCGTGAACGGATTGACGAACTCGAGAAATTCCTGTTGCATCTGAAAGTAGAATCTCGCCCGATTACAGTGGCGTGTGTACTTTTCCCCTAGGCCATTCCAGTTATTGGTTCCGAGTATAAGACTTGAGAAAATTTTTATGGTTTCTCAACCATTTCTAAGCTTCAAACTCCCATATCTCGAGAACGGAATGACGAACTCGAGAAATTCCTCTTGCATCTGAAAGTGGAAACTCGCCCGATTACAACAGTATGTGTATTTTTGCCCTAGGCCATAGTAGTTATTGGTTTAGAGTATCAGACTTTCGGAAATTGTGATGGTTTCTCAACCATTCGTTAAATTTAAACTCCCATATCTCGCGAACAGATTGACGATCTCGATTAATTCCTGTTGCATCTGAAAGTAGAAGCTCGCCCGATTACAATGATGTGTGTACTTTTCCCCTAGGCCATTCCAGTTATTCGTTTATAGCATCAGAATTGCGAAAATTTTGATGCTTTCTCAACCATTCCTTATCTTCAAACTCCCATATCACGCGAACGGTTTGACGAACTCGAGAAATTCCTGTTGCATCTGAAAGTGGAAACTCGCCCGATTACAAAGGTATGTGCATTTTTCCCCTGGGCCTTTGTAGTAATTGGTTTCGAGTACCAGACTTGCGAAAATTTTAATGGTTTCTCCAGCATTCCTTAATTTCAAACTCCCATATCTCGCGAACGGATTGACGAACTCGAGAAATTCCTGTTGCATCTGAAAGTGGAAACTCGCCCGATTACAAAGGTATGTGCATTTTTCCCCTAGGCCTTTGCAGTAATTGATTTCGAGTACCAGACTTGCGAAAATTTTAATTGTTTCTCCAGCATTCCTTAATTTCAAAGTCCCATATCTCGCGAACGGATTGACGAACTCGAGAAATTCCTGTTGCATCTGAAAGTGGAAACTCGCCCGATTACAAAGGTATGTGCATTTTTCCCCTAGGCCTTTGTAGTATTTGGTTGCGAGTATCAGACTTGCGAAAATTTTAATGGTTTCTCAACCATTCCTTAAGTTCAAACTCCCATATCTCGCGAACGGATTTACGAACTCGAGAAATTCCTGTTGCATCTGAAAGCAGAAACGCGCCCGATTACAATGGTGTGTGTACTTTTCCACTAGGCCGTTCCAGTTATTGGTTTCGAGTATCAGACTTGCGAAAATTTTGATGGTTTCTCAACCATTACTTAACTTCAAACTCCCATATCTCGCGAACGGATTGACGAACTCGAGAAATTCCAGTTGCATCTGAAAGTAGAAACTCGCCCGTTTACAATGGTGTGTGTGCTTTTCCCCTAGGCCATTCCAGTTATTGGTTTCGAGTATCAGACTTGCGAAAATTTTGATGCTTTCTCAACCATTCCTTAACTTCAAACTCCCATATCTCGCGAACGGATTGACGAACTCGAGAAATTCCTGTTGCATCTGAAAGTGGAAACTCGCCCGATTACAACGGTATTTGTATTTTTGCCCAAGGCAATAGTAGTTATTGGTTTCGAGTATCAGACTTGCGAAAATTTTAATGGTTTCTCCAGCATTCCTTAACTTCAAACTCCCATATCTCGCGAACGGATTGACGAACTCGAGAAATTCCTGTTGCATCTGAAAGTAGAAACTCGCCCGATTACAAAGTTATGTGCATTTTTCCCCTGGGACTTTGTTGTAATTGGTTTCGAGTACCAGACTTGCGAAAATTTTAATGGTTTCTCCAGCATTCCTTAATTTCAAACTCCCATATTTCGCGAACGGATTGACGAACTCGAGAAATTCCTGTTGCATCTGAAAGTGGAAACTCGCCCGATTACAAAGGTATGTGCATTTTTCCCCTAGGCCTTTGTAGTAATTGGTTTCGAGTACCAGACTTGCGAAAATTTTAATGGTTTCTCCAGCATTCCTTAATTTCAAACTCCCATATCTCGCGAACGGATTGACGAACTCGAGAAATTCCTGTTGCATCTGAAAGCAGAAACTCGCCCGATTAGAATGGTGAGTGTACTTTTCCACTAGGCCATTCCAGTTATTGGTTTCGAGTATCAGACTTGCGAAAATTTTGATGGTTTCTCAACCATTCCTTAACTTCAAACTCCCATATCTCGCGAACGGATTGACGAACTCGAGAAATTCCTGTTGCATCTGAAAGTGGAAACTCGCCCGATTACAACGGTATTTGTAGTTTTGCCCTAGGCAAGAGTAGTTATTGGTTTCGAGTATCAGACTTGGAAATTTTGATGGTTTCTCAACCATTCCTTAACTTCAAACTCCCATATCTCGCGAACGGATTGACGAACTCGAGAAATTCCTGTTGCATCTGAAAGTAGAAACTCGCCCGATTACAATGGTGTGTGTGCTTTTCGCCTAGGCCATTCCAGTTATTGGTTTCCAGTATCAGCCCAGCGAAAATTTTGATGGTTTCTCAACCATTTCTAAGCTTCAAACTCCCATATCTCGCGAACGGAATGACGAACTCGAGAAATTCCTGTTTCATCTGAAAGTGGAAACTCGCCCGATTACAACGGTATGTGTATTTTTGCCCTAGGCCATAGTAGTAATTGGTTTCGAGTATCAGACTTGCGAAAATTTTAATGGTTTCTCAACCATTCCTTAACTTCAAACTTCCATATCTCGCGAACGGATTTACGAACTCGAGAAATACCTGTTGCATCTGAAAGTAGAAACTCGCCCGACTACAATGGTGTGTGTACTTTTCCCCTTGGTCACTCCAGTTATTGGTTTCGAGTATCAGACTAGCGAAAATTTTGATGGTTTCTCAATCAATCCTTAACTTCAAACTTCCATATCTCGCGAACGGATTGACGAACTCGAGAAATTCCGGTTGCATCTGAAAGCAGAATCTCGCCTGATTACAACGTTGTGTGTACTCTTCCCCTAGGCCATTCCAGTTATTCGTTTATAGCATCAAAATTGCGAAAATTTTGATTCTTTCTCAACCATTCCTTAACTTCAAACTCTCATATCTCGCGAGCGGATTGACGAACTCGAGAAATTCCTGTTGCATCTGAAAGTGGAAACTCGCCCGATTACAACGGTATTTGAATTTTAGCCTTAGGCAATAGTAGTTATTGGTTTCGACTATCAGACTTGCGAAAATTGTGATGGTTTCTCAACCATTCGTTAAATTTAATCTCCCATATCTCGCGAACAGATTGACGATCTCGATTAATTCTTGTTGCATCTGAAAGTAGAAATTCGCCCGATTACAATGGTGTGTGTACTTTTCCACTAGGCCATTCCAGTTATTGGTTTCGAGTATCAGACTTGCGAAAATTTTCATGGTTTCTCAACCATTCCTTAACTTCAAACTCCCATATCTCGCGAACTGATTGACGAAGTCGAGAAATTCCTGTTGCATGTGAAAGCAGAAAGTCGCCCGATTACAACGGTATGTGTATTTTTCCCTAGGCCTCTGTAGTTATTGGTTTCGAGTATCAGACTTGCGAAAATTTTGATGGTTTCTCAACCATTCCTTAACTTCAAACTCCAAAATCTCGCGAACGGATTGACGAACTCGAGATATTCCTGTTGCATCTGAAAGTAGAAACTCGCCCGATTACAATGGTATGTGTATTTTTCCCCGAGGCCGTTGTAGTTATTGGTTTCGAGTATGGGACTTGCGAAAATTTTCATGGTTTCTCAACAATTCCTTAACTTCAAACTCCCATATCTCGCGAACTGATTGACGAAGTCGAGAAATTCCTGTTGCATGTGAAACCAGAAATTCGCCCGATTACAACGGTATGTGTATTTTTCCCTAGGCCTATGTAGTTATTGGTTTCGAGTATCAGACTTGCGAAAATTTTCATGGTTTCTCAACGATTCCTTATCTTCAAACCCCCATATCTCGCGAACGGATTGACGAACTCGAGATAGTCCAGCTGCATCTGAAAAGAGAAACCCGCCCGATTACAGCGGTTTGTGTATTTTTCCCCTAGGCCATTGTAGTTATTGGTTTCGAGTATCAGACCAGTGAAAATTTTGATGGTTTCTCAACCATTCCTTAACTTCAAACTCCCATATCTCGCGAACGGATTGAAGAACTCGAGAAATTCCTGTTGGATATGAAAGCATATACTCGCCCGATTACAACGGTATGTGTATTTTTCCCCTAGGCCATTGTAGTTATTGATTTCGAGTATCAGACTTGCGAAAATTTTGATGGTTTCTCAACCATTCCTTAAATTCAAACTCCCATATCTCGCGAACGGTTTGACGAACTCGAGAAATTCCTGTTGCATATGAAAGCAGAAACTCGCCCGATTACAACGGTATGTGTATTTTTGCCCTAGGAAATAGTAGTTATTGTTCTCGAGTATCAGACTTGCGAAAATTTTGATGGTTTCTCAACCATTCCGTATCTTGAAACCCCCATATCTCGCGAACGGATTGACGAACTCGAGAAAGTCCTGCTGCATCTGAAAGTAGAAACTCGCCCGATTACAATGGTGTGTGTACTTTTCCCCTAGGCCATTCCAGTTATTAGTTTCGAGTACCAGACTAACGAAAATTTTGATGGTTTCTCAATCAATCCTTAACTTCAAACTCCCATGTCTCGCGAACGGATTGACGAACTCGAGAAATTCCTGTTGCATCTGAAAGTAGAAACTCGCCCGATTACATTGGTGTGTGTGCTTTTCCCCTAGGCCATTCCAGTTATTGGTTTCGAGTATCAGACCAGCGAAAATTTTGATGGTTTCTCAACCATTTCTAAGCTTCAAACCTCCATATCTCGCGAACGGATTGTCGAACTCGAGATAGTCCAGCTGCATCTGAAAACAGAAACCCGCCCGATTACAGCGGTGTGTGTATTTTTCCCCTAGGCCATTGTAGTTATTGGTTTCGAGCATCAGACCAGTGAAAATTTTGATGGTTTCTCAACCATTCCTTAACTTCAAACTCCCATATCTCGCGAACGGATTGAAGAACTCGAGAAATTCCTGTTGCATATGAAAGTGGAAACTCGCCCGATTACAAAGGTATGTGTATTTTTCCCCTAGGCCATTGTAGTTATTGGTTTCGAGTATCAGACATGCGAAAATTTTGATGGTTTCTCAACCATTACTTAAATTCAAACTCCCATATCTCGCGAACGGTTTGACGAACTCGAGAAATTCCTGTTGCATATGAAAGCAGATACTCGCCCGATTACAATGATGTGTGTACTTTTCCCCTAGGCCATTCCAGTTATTCGTTTATAGCATCAGAATTGCGAAAATTTTGATGCTTTCTCAACCATTCCTTATCTTCAAACTCCCATATCACGCGAACGGTTTGACGAACTCGAGAAATTCCTGTTGCATCTGAAAGTGGAAACTCGCCCGATTACAAAGGTATGTGCATTTTTCCCCTGGGCCTTTGTAGTAATTGGTTTCGAGTACCAGACTTGCGAAAATTTTAATGGTTTCTCCAGCATTCCTTAATTTCAAACTCCCATATCTCGCGAACGGATTGACGAACTCGAGAAATTCCTGTTGCATCTGAAAGTGGAAACTCGCCCGATTACAAAGGTATGTGCATTTTTCCCCTAGGCCTTTGCAGTAATTGGTTTCGAGTACCAGACTTGCGAAAATTTTAATTGTTTCTCCAGCATTCCTTAATTTCAAAGTCCCATATCTCGCGAACGGATTGACGAACTCGAGAAATTCCTGTTGCATCTGAAAGTGGAAACTCGCCCGATTACAAAGGTATGTGCATTTTTCCCCTAGGCCTTTGTAGTATTTGGTTGCGAGTATCAGACTTGCGAAAATTTTAATGGTTTCTCAACCATTCCTTAAGTTCAAACTCCCATATCTCGCGAACGGATTTACGAACTCGAGAAATTCCTGTTGCATCTGAAAGCAGAAACGCGCCCGATTACAATGGTGTGTGTACTTTTCCACTAGGCCGTTCCAGTTATTGGTTTCGAGTATCAGACTTGCGAAAATTTTGATGGTTTCTCAACCATTACTTAACTTCAAACTCCCATATCTCGCGAACGGATTGACGAACTCGAGAAATTCCAGTTGCATCTGAAAGTAGAAACTCGCCCGTTTACAATGGTGTGTGTGCTTTTCCCCTAGGCCATTCCAGTTATTGGTTTCGAGTATCAGACTTGCGAAAATTTTGATGCTTTCTCAACCATTCCTTAACTTCAAACTCCCATATCTCGCGAACGGATTGACGAACTCGAGAAATTCCTGTTGCATCTGAAAGTGGAAACTCGCCCGATTACAACGGTATTTGTATTTTTGCCCAAGGCAATAGTAGTTATTGGTTTCGAGTATCAGACTTGCGAAAATTTTAATGGTTTCTCCAGCATTCCTTAACTTCAAACTCCCATATCTCGCGAACGGATTGACGAACTCGAGAAATTCCTGTTGCATCTGAAAGTAGAAACTCGCCCGATTACAAAGTTATGTGCATTTTTCCCCTGGGACTTTGTTGTAATTGGTTTCGAGTACCAGACTTGCGAAAATTTTAATGGTTTCTCCAGCATTCCTTAATTTCAAACTCCCATATTTCGCGAACGGATTGACGAACTCGAGAAATTCCTGTTGCATCTGAAAGTGGAAACTCGCCCGATTACAAAGGTATGTGCATTTTTCCCCTAGGCCTTTGTAGTAATTGGTTTCGAGTACCAGACTTGCGAAAATTTTAATGGTTTCTCCAGCATTCCTTAATTTCAAACTCCCATATCTCGCGAACGGATTGACGAACTCGAGAAGTTCCTGTTGCATCTGAAAGTAGAAACTCGCCCGATTACAATGGTGTGTGTACTTTTCCCCTGGGCCATTCGAGTTATAGGTTTCGAGTATCAGACTTGCGAAAATTTTGATGGTTTCTCAACCACTCCTTAACTTCAAACTCCCATATCTCGCGAACGGATTGACGAACTGGAGAAATTCCTGTTGCATCTGAAAGTAGAAACTCGCCCGATTACAATGGTGTGTGTGTGCTTTTCCCCTATGCCATTCCAGTTATTGGTTTCGAGTATCAGACCAGCGAAAATTTTGATGGTTCCTCAACTATTTCTAAGCTTCAAACTCCCATATCTCGCGAACGGAATGACGAACTCGAGAAATTCCTGTTGCATCTGAAAGTGGAAACTCGCCCGATTACAAATGTATGTGTACTTTTCCCCTAGGCCATTCCAGTTATTGGTTTCGAGTATCAGACTAGCGAAAATTTTGATGGCTTCTCAATCAATCCTTAAGTTCAAACTTCCATATCTCGCGAACGGATTGACGAACTCGAGAAATTCCTGTTGCATCTGAAAGCAGAAACTCGCCCGATTACAATGGTGCGTGTACTTTTCCACTAGGCCATTCCAGTTATTGGTTTCGAGTATCAGACTTGCGAAAATTTTGATGGTTTCTCAACCATTCCTTAACTTCAAACTCCCATATCTCGCGAACGGATTGACGAACTGGAGAAATTCCTGTTGCATCTGAAAGTAGAAACTCGCCCGATTACAATGGTGTGTGTGCTCTTCCCCTAGGCCATTCCAGTTATTGGTTTCGAGTATCAGACCAGCGAAAATTTTGATGGTTCCTCAACTATTTCTAAGCTTCAAACTCCCATATCTCGCGAACGGAATGACGAACTCGAGAAATTCCTGTTGCATCTGAAAGTGGAAACTCGCCCGATTACAAAGGTATGTGTACTTTTCCCCTAGGCCATTCCAGTTATTGGTTTCGAGTATCAGACTAGCGAAAATTTTGATGGTTTCTCAATCAATCCTTAACTTCAAACTTCCATATCTCGCGAACGGATTGACGAACTCGAGAAATTCCGGTTGCATCTGAAAGCAGAATCTCGCCTGATTACAACGTTGTGTGTACTCTTCCCCTAGGCCATTCCAGTTATTCGTTTATAGCATCAAAATTGCGAAAATTTTGATTCTTTCTCAACCATTCCTTAACTTCAAACTCTCATATCTCGCGAGCGGATTGACGAACTCGAGAAATTCCTGTTGCATCTGAAAGTGGAAACTCGCCCGATTACAACGGTATTTGAATTTTAGCCTTAGGCAATAGTAGTTATTGGTTTCGACTATCAGACTTGCGAAAATTGTGATGGTTTCTCAACCATTCGTTAAATTTAATCTCCCATATCTCGCGAACAGATTGACGATCTCGATTAATTCTTGTTGCATCTGAAAGTAGAAATTCGCCCGATTACAATGGTGTGTGTACTTTTCCACTAGGCCATTCCAGTTATTGGTTTCGAGTATCAGACTTGCGAAAATTTTCATGGTTTCTCAACCATTCCTTAACTTCAAACTCCCATATCTCGCGAACTGATTGACGAAGTCGAGAAATTCCTGTTGCATGTGAAAGCAGAAAGTCGCCCGATTACAACGGTATGTGTATTTTTCCCTAGGCCTCTGTAGTTATTGGTTTCGAGTATCAGACTTGCGAAAATTTTGATGGTTTCTCAACCATTCCTTAACTTCAAACTCCAAAATCTCGCGAACGGATTGACGAACTCGAGATATTCCTGTTGCATCTGAAAGTAGAAACTCGCCCGATTACAATGGTATGTGTATTTTTCCCCGAGGCCGTTGTAGTTATTGGTTTCGAGTATGGGACTTGCGAAAATTTTCATGGTTTCTCAACAATTCCTTAACTTCAAACTCCCATATCTCGCGAACTGATTGACGAAGTCGAGAAATTCCTGTTGCATGTGAAACCAGAAATTCGCCCGATTACAACGGTATGTGTATTTTTCCCTAGGCCTATGTAGTTATTGGTTTCGAGTATCAGACTTGCGAAAATTTTCATGGTTTCTCAACGATTCCTTATCTTCAAACCCCCATATCTCGCGAACGGATTGACGAACTCGAGATAGTCCAGCTGCATCTGAAAAGAGAAACCCGCCCGATTACAGCGGTTTGTGTATTTTTCCCCTAGGCCATTGTAGTTATTGGTTTCGAGTATCAGACCAGTGAAAATTTTGATGGTTTCTCAACCATTCCTTAACTTCAAACTCCCATATCTCGCGAACGGATTGAAGAACTCGAGAAATTCCTGTTGGATATGAAAGCATATACTCGCCCGATTACAACGGTATGTGTATTTTTCCCCTAGGCCATTGTAGTTATTGATTTCGAGTATCAGACTTGCGAAAATTTTGATGGTTTCTCAACCATTCCTTAAATTCAAACTCCCATATCTCGCGAACGGTTTGACGAACTCGAGAAATTCCTGTTGCATATGAAAGCAGAAACTCGCCCGATTACAACGGTATGTGTATTTTTGCCCTAGGAAATAGTAGTTATTGTTCTCGAGTATCAGACTTGCGAAAATTTTGATGGTTTCTCAACCATTCCGTATCTTGAAACCCCCATATCTCGCGAACGGATTGACGAACTCGAGAAAGTCCTGCTGCATCTGAAAGTAGAAACTCGCCCGATTACAATGGTGTGTGTACTTTTCCCCTAGGCCATTCCAGTTATTAGTTTCGAGTACCAGACTAGCGAAAATTTTGATGGTTTCTCAATCAATCCTTAACTTCAAACTCCCATGTCTCGCGAACGGATTGACGAACTCGAGAAATTCCTGTTGCATCTGAAAGTAGAAACTCGCCCGATTACATTGGTGTGTGTGCTTTTCCCCTAGGCCATTCCAGTTATTGGTTTCGAGTATCAGACCAGCGAAAATTTTGATGGTTTCTCAACCATTTCTAAGCTTCAAACCTCCATATCTCGCGAACGGATTGTCGAACTCGAGATAGTCCAGCTGCATCTGAAAACAGAAACCCGCCCGATTACAGCGGTGTGTGTATTTTTCCCCTAGGCCATTGTAGTTATTGGTTTCGAGCATCAGACCAGTGAAAATTTTGATGGTTTCTCAACCATTCCTTAACTTCAAACTCCCATATCTCGCGAACGGATTGAAGAACTCGAGAAATTCCTGTTGCATATGAAAGTGGAAACTCGCCCGATTACAAAGGTATGTGTATTTTTCCCCTAGGCCATTGTAGTTATTGGTTTCGAGTATCAGACATGCGAAAATTTTGATGGTTTCTCAACCATTACTTAAATTCAAACTCCCATATCTCGCGAACGGTTTGACGAACTCGAGAAATTCCTGTTGCATATGAAAGCAGATACTCGCCCGATTACAGCGGTATGTGTATTTTTCCCCCGGGCCATTGTAGTTATTGGTTTCGAGTATCAGACTTGCGAAAATTTTGATGGTTTCTCAAGCATTCCTTAACTTCAAACTCCCATATCTCGCGAACGGATAGACGAACTCGAGAAATTGCTGTTGCATCTGAAAGCAGAAACTCGCCCGAATACAATGGTGTGTGTACTTTTCCCCTAGGCCATTCCAGTTATTGGTTTCGGGTATCAGACCAGTGAAAATTTTGATGGTTTCTCAACCATTCCTTAACTTCAAACTCCCATATCTCGCGAACGGATTGAAGAACTCGAGAAATTCCTGTTGCATCTGAAAGTGGAAACTCGCCCGATTACAAAGGTATGTGCATTTTTCCCCTAGGCCTTTGTAGTAATTGGTTTCGAGTATCAGACTTGCGAAAATTTTGATGGTTTCTCAACCATTCCTTAAATTCAAACTCCCATATCTCGCGAACGGTTTGACGAACTCGAGAAATTCCTGTTGCATCTGAAAGTGGAAACTCGCCCGATTACAAAGGTATGTGCATTTTTCCCCTGGGCCTTTGTAGTAATTGGTTTCGAGTACCAGACTTGCGAAAATTTTAATTGTTTCTCCAGCATTCCTTAATTTCAAGGTCCCATATCTCGCGAACGGATTGACGAACTCGAGAAATTCCTGTTGCATCTGAAAGTGGAAACTCGCCCGATTACAAAGGTATGTGCATTTTTCCCCTAGGCCTTTGTAGTATTTGGTTGCGAGTATCAGACTTGCGAAAATTTTAATGGTTTCTCAACCATTCCTTAAGTTCAAACTCCCATATCTCGCGAACGGATTTACGAACTCGAGAAATTCCTGCTGCATCTGAAAGCAGAAACTCGCCCGATTACAATGGTGTGTGTACTTTTCCACTAGGCCGTTCCAGTTATTGGTTTCGAGTATCAGACTTGCGAAAATTTTGATGGTTTCTCAACCATTACTTAACTTCAAACTCCCATATCTCGCGAACGGTTTGACGAACTCGAGAAATTCCAGTTGCATCTGAAAGTAGAAACTCGCCCGTTTACAATGGTGTGTGTGCTTTTCCCCTAGGCCATTCCAGTTATTGGTTTCGAGTATCAGACTTGCGAAAATTTTGATGCTTTCTCAACCATACCTTAACTTCAAACTCCCATATCTCGCGAACGGATTGACGAACTCGAGAAATTCCTGTTGCATCTGAAAGTGGAAACTCGCCCGATTACAAAGGTATGTGCATTTTTCCCCTAGGCCTTTGTAGTATTTGGTTGCGAGTATCAGACTTGCGAAAATTTTAATGGTTTCTCAACCATTCCTTAAGTTCAAACTCCCATATCTCGCGAACGGATTTACGAACTCGAGAAATTCCTGCTGCATCTGAAAGCAGAAACTCGCCCGATTACAATGGTGTGTGTACTTTTCCACTAGGCCGTTCCAGTTATTGGTTTCGAGTATCAGACTTGCGAAAATTTTGATGGTTTCTCAACCATTACTTAAATTCAAACTCCCATATCTCGCGAACGGTTTGACGAACTCGAGAAATTCCTGTTGCATATGAAAGCAGATACTCGCCCGATTACAGCGGTATGTGTATTTTTCCCCCGGGCCATTGTAGTTATTGGTTTCGAGTATCAGACTTGCGAAAATTTTGATGGTTTCTCAAGCATTCCTTAACTTCAAACTCCCATATCTCGCGAACGGATTGACGAACTCGAGAAATTGCTGTTGCATCTGGAAGCAGAAACTCGCCCGAATACAATGGTGTGTGTACTTTTCCCCTAGGCCATTCCAGTTATTGGTTTCGGGTATCAGACCAGTGAAAATTTTGATGGTTTCTCAACCATTCCTTAACTTCAAACTCCCATATCTCGCGAACGGATTGAAGAACTCGAGAAATTCCTGTTGCATCTGAAAGTGGAAACTCGCCCGATTACAAAGGTATGTGCATTTTTCCCCTAGGCCTTTGTAGTAATTGGTTTCGAGTATCAGACTTGCGAAAATTTTGATGGTTTCTCAACCATTCCTTAAATTCAAACTCCCATATCTCGCGAACGGTTTGACGAACTCGAGAAATTCCTGTTGCATCTGAAAGTGGAAACTCGCCCGATTACAAAGGTATGTGCATTTTTCCCCTGGGCCTTTGTAGTAATTGGTTTCGAGTACCAGACTTGCGAAAATTTTAATGGTTTCTCCAGCATTCCTTAATTTCAAACTCCCATATCTCGCGAACGGATTGACGAACTCGAGAAATTCCTGTTGCATCTGAAAGTGGAAACTCGCCCGATTACAAAGGTATGTGCATTTTTCCCCTAGGCCTTTGCAGTAATTGGTTTCGAGTACCAGACTTGCGAAAATTTTAATTGTTTCTCCAGCATTCCTTAATTTCAAGGTCCCATATCTCGCGAACGGATTGACGAACTCGAGAAATTCCTGTTGCATCTGAAAGTGGAAACTCGCCCGATTACAAAGGTATGTGCATTTTTCCCCTAGGCCTTTGTAGTATTTGGTTGCGAGTATCAGACTTGCGAAAATTTTAATGGTTTCTCAACCATTCCTTAAGTTCAAACTCCCATATCTCGCGAACGGATTTACGAACTCGAGAAATTCCTGCTGCATCTGAAAGCAGAAACTCGCCCGATTACAATGGTGTGTGTACTTTTCCACTAGGCCGTTCCAGTTATTGGTTTCGAGTATCAGACTTGCGAAAATTTTGATGGTTTCTCAACCATTACTTAACTTCAAACTCCCATATCTCGCGAACGGTTTGACGAACTCGAGAAATTCCAGTTGCATCTGAAAGTAGAAACTCGCCCGTTTACAATGGTGTGTGTGCTTTTCCCCTAGGCCATTCCAGTTATTGGTTTCGAGTATCAGACTTGCGAAAATTTTGATGCTTTCTCAACCATACCTTAACTTCAAACTCCCATATCTCGCGAACGGATTGACGAACTCGAGAAATTCCTGTTGCATCTGAAAGTGGAAACTCGCCCGATTACAACGGTATTTGTATTTTTGCCCAAGGCAATAGTAGTTATTGGTTTCGAGTATCAGACTTGCGAAAATTTTAATGGTTTCTCCAGCATTCCTTAACTTCAAACTCCCATATCTCGCGAACGGATTGACGAACTCGAGAAATTCCTGTTGCATCTGAAAGTAGAAACTCGCCCGATTACAAAGGTATGTGCATTTTTCCCCTGGGCCTTTGTAGTAATTGGTTTCGAGTACCAGACTTGCGAAAATTTTAATGGTTTCTCCAGCATTCCTTAATTTCAAACTCCCATATCTCTCGAACGGATTGACGAACTCGAGAAGTTCCTGTTGCATCTGAAAGTAGAAACTCGCCCGATTACAATGGTGTGTGTACTTTTCCCCTGGGCCATTCGAGTTATAGGTTTCGAGTATCAGACTTGCGAAAATTTTGATGGTTTCTCAACCACTCCTTAACTTCAAACTCCCATATCTCGCGAACGGATTGACGAACTGGAGAAATTCCTGTTGCATCTGAAAGTAGAAACTCGCCCGATTACAATGGTGTGTGTGTGCTTTTCCCCTATGCCATTCCAGTTATTGGTTTCGAGTATCAGACCTGCGAAAATTTTGATGGTTCCTCAACTATTTCTAAGCTTCAAACTCCCATATCTCGCGAACGGAATGACGAACTCGAGAAATTCCTGTTGCATCTGAAAGTGGATACTCGCCCGATTACAAATGTATGTGTACTTTTCCCCTAGGCCATTCCAGTTATTGGTTTCGAGTATCAGACTTGCGAAAATTTTGATGGTTTCTCAACCATTCCTTAAATTCAAACTCCCATATCTCGCGAACGGTTTGACGAACTCGAGAAATTCCTGTTGCATCTGAAAGTGGAAACTCGCCCGATTACAAAGGTATGTGCATTTTTCCCCTGGGCCTTTGTAGTAATTGGTTTCGAGTACCAGACTTGCGAAAATTTTAATGGTTTCTCCAGCATTCCTTAATTTCAAACTCCCATATCTCGCGAACGGATTGACGAACTCGAGAAATTCCTGTTGCATCTGAAAGTGGAAACTCGCCCGATTACAAAGGTATGTGCATTTTTCCCCTAGGCCTTTGCAGTAATTGGTTTCGAGTACCAGACTTGCGAAAATTTTAATTGTTTCTCCAGCATTCCTTAATTTCAAGGTCCCATATCTCGCGAACGGATTGACGAACTCGAGAAATTCCTGTTGCATCTGAAAGTGGAAACTCGCCCGATTACAAAGGTATGTGCATTTTTCCCCTAGGCCTTTGTAGTATTTGGTTGCGAGTATCAGACTTGCGAAAATTTTAATGGTTTCTCAACCATTCCTTAAGTTCAAACTCCCATATCTCGCGAACGGATTTACGAACTCGAGAAATTCCTGCTGCATCTGAAAGCAGAAACTCGCCCGATTACAATGGTGTGTGTACTTTTCCACTAGGCCGTTCCAGTTATTGGTTTCGAGTATCAGACTTGCGAAAATTTTGATGGTTTCTCAACCATTACTTAACTTCAAACTCCCATATCTCGCGAACGGTTTGACGAACTCGAGAAATTCCAGTTGCATCTGAAAGTAGAAACTCGCCCGTTTACAATGGTGTGTGTGCTTTTCCCCTAGGCCATTCCAGTTATTGGTTTCGAGTATCAGACTTGCGAAAATTTTGATGCTTTCTCAACCATACCTTAACTTCAAACTCCCATATCTCGCGAACGGATTGACGAACTCGAGAAATTCCTGTTGCATCTGAAAGTGGAAACTCGCCCGATTACAACGGTATTTGTATTTTTGCCCAAGGCAATAGTAGTTATTGGTTTCGAGTATCAGACTTGCGAAAATTTTAATGGTTTCTCCAGCATTCCTTAACTTCAAACTCCCATATCTCGCGAACGGATTGACGAACTCGAGAAATTCCTGTTGCATCTGAAAGTAGAAACTCGCCCGATTACAAAGGTATGTGCATTTTTCCCCTGGGCCTTTGTAGTAATTGGTTTCGAGTACCAGACTTGCGAAAATTTTAATGGTTTCTCCAGCATTCCTTAATTTCAAACTCCCATATCTCTCGAACGGATTGACGAACTCGAGAAGTTCCTGTTGCATCTGAAAGTAGAAACTCGCCCGATTACAATGGTGTGTGTACTTTTCCCCTGGGCCATTCGAGTTATAGGTTTCGAGTATCAGACTTGCGAAAATTTTGATGGTTTCTCAACCACTCCTTAACTTCAAACTCCCATATCTCGCGAACGGATTGACGAACTGGAGAAATTCCTGTTGCATCTGAAAGTAGAAACTCGCCCGATTACAATGGTGTGTGTGTGCTTTTCCCCTATGCCATTCCAGTTATTGGTTTCGAGTATCAGACCTGCGAAAATTTTGATGGTTCCTCAACTATTTCTAAGCTTCAAACTCCCATATCTCGCGAACGGAATGACGAACTCGAGAAATTCCTGTTGCATCTGAAAGTGGATACTCGCCCGATTACAAATGTATGTGTACTTTTCCCCTAGGCCATTCCAGTTATTGGTTTCGAGTATCAGACTAGCGAAAATTTTGATGGCTTCTCAATCAATCCTTAAGTTCAAACTTCCATATCTCGCGAACGGATTGACGAACTCGAGAAATTCCTGTTGCATCTGAAAGCAGAAACTCGCCCGATTACAATGGTGCGTGTACTTTTCCACTAGGCCATTCCAGTTATTGGTTTCGAGTATCAGACTAGCGAAAATTTTGATGGTTTCTCAATCAATCCTTAACTTCAAACTTCCATATCTCGCGAACGGATTGACGAACTCGAGAAATTCCTGTTGCATCTGAAAGCAGAAACTCGACCGATTACAATGGTGAGTGTACTTTTCAACTGGGCCTTTGTAGTAATTGGTTTCGAGTACCAGACTTGCGAAAATTTTAATGGTTTCTCCAGCATTCCTTAATTTCAAACTCCCATATCTCTCGAACGGATTGACGAACTCGAGAAGTTCCTGTTGCATCTGAAAGTAGAAACTCGCCCGATCACAATGGTGTGTGTACTTTTCCCCTGGGCCATTCGAGTTATAGGTTTCGAGTATCAGACTTGCGAAAATTTTGATGGTTTCTCAACCACTCCTTAACTTCAAACTCCCATATCTCGCGAACGGATTGACGAACTGGAGAAATTCCTGTTGCATCTGAAAGTAGAAACTCGCCCGATTACAATGGTGTGTGTGTGCTTTTCCCCTAGGCCATTCCAGTTATTGGTTTCGGGTATCAGACCAGTGAAAATTTTGATGGTTTCTCAACCATTCCTTAACTTCAAACTCCCATATCTCGCGAACGGATTGAAGAACTCGAGAAATTCCTGTTGCATCTGAAAGTGGAAACTCGCCCGATTACAAAGGTATGTGCATGGTCCCCTAGGCCTTTGTAGTAATTGGTTTCGAGTATCGGACTTGCGAAAATTTTGATGGTTTCTCAACCATTCCTTAAATTCAAACTCCCATATCTCGCGAACGGTTTGACGAACTCGAGAAATTCCGGTTGCATATGAAAGCAGATACTCGCCCGATTACAGCGGCATGTGTATTTTTCCCCTAGGCCATTGTAGTTATTGGTTTCGAGTACCAGACTTGCGAAAATTTTGATGGATTCTCAAGCATTCCTTAACTTCAAACTCCCATATCTCGCGAACGGATTGACGAACTCGAGAAATTCCTGTTGCATCTGAAAGTAGAATCTCGCCCGATTACAGTGGCGTGTGTACTTTTCCCCTAGGCCATTCCAGTTATTGGTTCCGAGTATAAGACTTGAGAAAATTTTTATGGTTTCTCAACCATTCTTTAACTTCAAACTCCCATATCTCGCGAACGGATTGATGAACTCGAGAAGTTCCTGTTGCATCTGAAAGTAGAATCTCGCCCGATTACAATGGTGTGTGTGCTTCTCCCCTGGGCCATTCTAGTTATAGGTTTCGAGTATCAGACTTGCCAAAATTTTGATGGTTTCTCAACCATTCCTTAACTTCAAACTCCCATATCTCGCGAACGGATTGACGAACTCGAGAAATTCCTGTTGCGTCTGAAAGTAGAAACTCGCCCGATTACCATGGTGCGTGTACTTTTACCCTAGGCCATTCCAGTTTTTCGTTTCTAGCATCAGAATTGCGAAAATTTTGATGGTTTCTCAACCAATCCTTAACTTCAAACTCCCATATCTCGCGAACGGATTGACGAACGCGAGAATTTCCTATTGCATCTGATAGCAGAAACTCGCCCGATTACAACGGTATGTGTATTTTTTCCCTAGGCCATAGTAGTTATTGGTTTCGAGTATCAGACCTGCGAAAATTTTGATGGTTTCTCAACCATTCCTTAACTTCAAACTCCAATACCTCGCGAACGGATTGGCGAAATCGAGAAATTCCTGTTGCACCTGAAAGTGGAAACTCGCCGGATTACAATGGCGTGTGTACTTTTTCCCTTGGCCATTCCAGTTATTGGTTTCGAGTATCAGACCAGCGAAAATTTTGATGGTTTCTCAACCATTCCTTAACTTCAAGCTGCCATATTTCGCGAACGGATTGTCGAATCCGGAAAATTTCTGTTGCATCTGAATGTAGAAACTCTCCCGATTACAAAGCTATGTGTATTTTTCCCCTAGACCATTGTAGTTATTGGTTTCGAGTATCAGAATTGCGAAAATTTGGATGGTTTCTCAACCATTCCTTAATTTCAAACTCTAATATCTCGCGATCGGATTGACGAACTCGAGAAATTCCTGCTGCATCTGAAAGTAGAAACTCGCCCGATTACAAAGGTATGTGTATTCTTCCCCTAGTCCTTTGTAGTTATTGTTTTCGCGTATCAGACTTGCGAAAATTTTGATGGTTTGTCAAGCATTCCTTAACTTCAAACTTCCATATCTCGCGAACGGATTGACAAATCCGAAAAATTTCTGTTGCATCTGAAAGTAGAAACTCTCCCGATTACAACGGAATGTGTATTTTTCCCCTAGGTCATTGTAGTTATTGGTTTCGAGTGTCAGACTTGCGAAAATTTAGATGGATCCTCAACCATTCCTTAACTTCAAACTCTCATATCTCGCGAACGGATTGACGACATCGAGAAATTCCTGTTGCATCTGAACGTAGAAACTCGCCCCATTACAATGCTGTGTGTACTTTTCCCCTAGGCCATTCCAGTTATTGGTTTCGAGTATCAAACTTGCGAAAATTTTGATGGTCTCTCAACCATTCCTTAACTTCAAACTCCCATATCTCTCGAACGGATTGACGAACTCGAAAAATTCCTGTTGCATCTGAAAGTATAAGCTCGCCCGATTACAAAGGTATGTGTATTTTTCCCCTAGGACTTTGTAGTTATTGGTTTCGAGTATCAGACTTGCGAAAATGTTGATGGTTTCTCAACCATTCCTTAACTTCAAACTCCCATACCTCGCGAACGGATTGACGAAATCGAGAAATTCCTGTTGCATCTGAAAGCAGAAACTCTCCCGATTACAACGGTATGTGTATTTTTCCCCTAGGCCGTTATAGTTATTTGTTTCGGGTATCAGACTTGCGAAAATTTGATGGTTTCTCAACCATCTCTTAACTCCAAACTCCGATATTTCGCGAACGGATTCACGAATCCGAAAAATTTCTGTTGCATCTGAAAGTAGAAACTCTCCCGATTACTATGGTGTGTGTACTTTTCCCCTAGGCCATTCCAGTTTTTCGTTTCAAGCATCAGAATTGCGAAAATTTTGATGGTTTCTCAACTATTCCTTAACTTCAAACCCCCATACCTCGCGAACGGATTGGCGAACTCGAGAAATTCCTGTTGCATCTGAAAGTAGAAAATCGCCCAATTACAATGGTGTGTGTACTTTTGCCCCAGGCCATTCCAGTTATTTGTTTCGAGTATCAGACTTGCGAAAATTTTGATGGTTTCTCAAACATTCCATAACTTCAAACTCCCATATCTCGCGAACGGATTGACGAACTCGAGAAATTCCTGTTGCATCGGAAAGTAGAAACTCGCCCGATTACAATGGTGTGTGTACTTTTCCCCGAGGCCATTCCAGTTATTGGTTTCTAGTATCAGACTTGCGATAATTTTGATTGTTTGTCAACCATTCCATAACTTCAAACTCCCATATCTCGCGAACGGATTGACGAATCCGAAAAATTTCTGTTGCATCTGAAAGTAGAAACTCGCCCGATTACAACGGTATGTGTATTTTTCCCCTAGGCCATTGTAGTTATTGGTTTCGAGTATCAGATTTGCGAAAATTTTGATTGTTTGTCAACCATTCCATAACTTCAAACTCCCATATCTCGCGAACGGATTGACGAACTCGAGAAATTCCGGTTGCATCGGAAAGTAGAAACTCGCCCGATTACAACGGTGTGTGCATTTTCCCCCTAGGCCACTGTAGTTATTGGTTTCGAGTATCAGACTTGCTAAAGTTTCCATGGTTTCACAACCATCTCTTAACTCCAAACTCCGACATTTCACGAACGGATTGACGAAACCGAAAAATTTCTGTTGCATCTGAGAGTAGAAACTCTCCCGATTACAACGGTACGTGTATTTTTCCCCTAGGCCGTTCCAGTTATTCGTTTCTAGCATCAGAATTGCGCAAGTTTTGATGGTTTCTCAACCATCTCTTAACTCCAAACTCCGATATTTCGCGAACGGATTGACGAATCCGAGAAATTTCTGCTGCATCTGAAAGTAGAAACTCTCCCGATACAACGGTATGTGTATTTTTCCCCTAGGCCATTGTAGTTATTGGTTTCGACAATCAGACTTGCGAAAATTTTGATGGTTTCTCAACCATCTCTTAACTGCAAACTCCGATATTTCGCGAACGGATTGACGAATCCCAAAAATTTTGGCTGCATCGGAAAGCAGAAACTCCCCCGATTACAGTGGTGTGTGTACTTTTCCCCTAGGCCGTTCCAGTTAATGGTTTCGAGTATCAGACTTGCGAAAATTTTGGTGGATTCTCAACCATCTCTTATCTCCAAACTCCGATATTTCGCGAACGGATTGACGAATCCGAAAAATTTCTGTTGCATCTGAAAGTAGAAACTCGCCCGATTACAATGGTGTGTGTGCTTTTCCCCTAGGCCATTCCAGTTATTGGTTTCGTGTATCAGACTTGGGAAAATTTTGGTAGTTTCTCAACCATCTCTTAACTCCAAACTCCGATATTTCGCGAACGGATTGACGAATTCGAAAAATTTCTGATGCACCTGAAAGTAGAGACTCTCCCGATTAAAACGGTATGTGTATTTTTCCCCTAGGCCGTTCCAGTTATTGGTTTCGAGTATCAGATTCCGCAAATTTTGATGGTTTCTCAACCATTCCTTAACTTCAAACTCGGATATTTCGCGAACGGATTGACGAACTCGAGAAATTCCTGACGCACCTGAAAGCAGAAACTCGCCCGATTACAACGGTATGTGTAATTGTGCCCTAGAGCATAGTAGTTATTGGTTTCGAGTATCAGATTCCGCAAATTTTGATGGTTTCTCAACCATTCCTTAACTTCAAACTCCCATATCTCGCGAACGGATTGACGAACTCGAGAAATTCCTGTTGCATCTGAAGGTAGAAACTTGCCCGATTACAACGGTTGCGTACTTTTCCCCTAGGCCATTCCAGTTATTGGTTTCGAGTTTCAGACTGTCGAAAATTTTGATTGCTTCTC
The DNA here is from genome assembly GCF_051014685.1 of Ptiloglossa arizonensis. NCBI lineage: Eukaryota > Metazoa > Arthropoda > Insecta > Hymenoptera > Colletidae > Ptiloglossa > Ptiloglossa arizonensis. Next base: position 546,314 of record NW_027478677.1, on the reverse strand, counting down.
AACCATTCCTTAACTTCAAACTCCCATATCTCGCGAACGGATTGACGAACTCGAGAAATTCCTGACGCACCTGAAAGCAGAAACTCGCCCGATTATAACGGTATGTGTAATTGTGCCCTAGAGCATAGTAGTTATTGGTTTCGAGTATCAGATTCCCCAAATTTTGGTGGCTTCTCAACCATTCCTTAACTTCAAACTCCCATATCTCGCGAACGGATTGACGAACTCGAGTAATTCCTGTTGAATCTGAAAGCAGAAACTCGCCCGATTACAACGGTATGTGTATTTTTGCCCTAGGCCATAATAGTAATGGGTTTCGAGTATCAGGCTTGCGAAAATTTTGATGGTTTCTCCACCATTCCTTAACTTCAAACTCCCATATCTTGCGAACGGATTGACGAACTCGAGAAATTCCTGTTGCATCTGAAAGCAGATACTCGCCCGATTACAACGGTGGGTTTACATATCCCCTAGGCCATTCCAGTTATTCGTTTACAGTATCAGACCAGCGAAAATTTTGATGGATTTTCAACCATTCCTTAACTTCAAACTCCCATATTTCGCGAACGGATTGACGAACTCGAGAAATTCCTGCTGCATCTGAAAGTAGAAGCTCGCCCGATAACAACGGTGTGTGTATTTTTGCTCTAGGCCATAATAGTTATGGGTTTCGAGTATCAGACTTGCGAAAATTTAGATCGTTACTCAACCATTCCTTAACTCCAAACTCCCATATCTCGCGAACGGATTGACGAACTCGAGAAATTCCTGTCGCATCTGAAAGTAGACACTCGCCCGATTACAATGGTGTTTGTACATTTCCCCTAGGCCATTCCAGTTATAGGTTTCGAGTATCGGACCAGCGAAAATTTTGATGGTTCCTGAATCATTCCATAACTTCAAACCCCAATATCTCGCGAACGGATTGACGAACTCGAGAAATTTCTGTTGCATCTGAAAGTAGACACTCGCCCGATTACAATGGCGTGTGTACTTTTTCCCTAGGCCATTCCAGTTATAGGTTTCGAGTATCAGACCAGCGAAAATTTTGAAGGTTTCTCAACCATTCCTTAACTTCAAACTGCCATATCTCGCCAACGGATTGACGAACTCGAGAAATTCCTTCTGCATCTGAAAGTAGAAACTCGCCCGATTACAACGGTGTGTGTACTTTTCCCCTAGGCCATTCCAGTTATTCGTTTACAGTATCAGACCAGCGAAAATTTTGATGGATGCTCTACCATTCCTTAACTTCAAACTCCCATATCTCACGAACGGATTGACGAACTCGAGAAATTCCTGCTGTATCTGAAAGTAGAAACTCGCCCGATTACAACGGTGTGTGTACTTTTCCCCTAGGCCATTCCAGTTATTCGTTTACAGTATCAGACCAGCGAAAATTTTGATGGATTCTCAACCGTTCCTTAACTTCAAACTCCCATATCTCGCGAGCGGATTGACGAACTCGAGAAATTCCTGTAGCATCTGAAAGTAGAATCTCTCCCGACTACAACGGTATGTTTATTTCTCCCCTAGGCCATTGTAGTTATTGCTTTCGAGTATCAGACTTGCGCAAATTTTGATGGTTTCTCAACCATTCCTTAACTTCAAACTCGCATAACTCGCGAACGGATGGACGAACTCGAGAAATTCCTGTTGCATCTGAAAGTGGAAACTCGCCCGATTACAAAGGTATGTGCATTTTTCCCCTAGGCCTTTGCAGCAATTGGTTTCGAGTACCAGACTTGCGAAAATTCTAATGGTTTCTCCAGCATTCCTTAATTTCAAAGTCCCATATCTCGCGAACGGATTGACGAACTCGAGAAATTCCTGTTGCATCTGTAAGTGGAAACTCGCCCGATTACAAAGGTATGTGCATTTTTCCCCTAGGCCTTTGTAGTATTTGGTTGCGAGTATCAGACTTGCGAAAATTTTAATGGTTTCTCAACCATTCCTTAAGTTCAAACTCCCATATCTCGCGAACGGATTTACGAACTCGAGAAATTCCTGTTGCATCTGAAAGTAGAAACTCGCCCGATTACAATGGTATGTGTACTTTTCCCCTAGGCCATTCCAGTTATTGGTTTCGAGTATCAGACTAGCGAAAATTTTGATGGTTTCTCAATCAATCCTTAACTTCAAACTTCCATATCTCGCGAACGGATTGACGAACTCGAGAAATTCCTGTTGCATCTGAAAGCAGAAACTCGCCCGATTACAATGGTGTGTGTACTTTTCCACTAGGCCGTTACAGTTATTGGTTTCGAGTATCAGACTTGCGAAAATTTTGATGGTTTCTCAACCATTACTTAACTTCAAACTCCCATATCTCGCGAACGGATTGACGAACTCGAGAAATTCCTGTTGCATCTGAAAGTGGAAACTCGCCCGATTACAACGGTATTTGTATTTTTGCCCAAGGCAATAGTAGTTATTGGTTTCGAGTATCAGACTTGCGAAAATTTTAATGGTTTCTCCAGCATTCCTTAACTTCAAACTCCCATATCTCGCGAACGGATTGACGAACTCGAGAAATTCCTGTTGCATCTGAAAGTAGAAACTCGCCCGATTACAAAGGTATGTGCATTTTTCCCCTGGGCCTTTGTAGTAATTGGTTTCGAGTACCAGACTTGCGAAAATTTTAATGGTTTCTCTAGCATTCCTTAATTTCAAACTCCCATATCTCGCGAACGGATTGACGAACTCGAGAAATTCCTGTTGCATCTGAAAGTGGAAACTCGCCCGATTACAAAGGTATGTGCATTTTTCCCCTAGGCCTTTGTAGTAATTGGTTTCGAGTACCAGACTTGCGAAAATTTTAATGGTTTCTCCAGCATTCCTTAATTTCAAACTCCCATATCTCGCGAACGGATTGACGAACTCGAGAAATTCCTGTTGCATCTGAAAGTAGAAACTCGCCCGATTACAGTGGTGTGTGTACTTTTCCCCTAGGCCATTCCAGTTATTGGTTCCGAGTATAAGACTTGAGAAAATTTTGATGGTTTCTCAAGCATTCTTTAACTTCAAACTCCCTTATCTAGCGAACGGATTGATGAACTCGAGAAGTTCCTGTTGCATCTGAAAGTAGAAACTCGCCCGATTACAATGGTGTGTGTACTTTTCCCCTGGGCCATTCGAGTTATAGGTTTCGAGTATCAGACTTGCGAAAATTTTGATGGTTTCTCAACCACTCCTTAACTTCAAACTCCCATATCTCGCGAACGGATTGACGAACTCGAGAAATTCCTGTTGCATCTGAAAGTGGAAACTCCCCCGATTACAAATGTATGTGTACTTTTCCCCTAGGCCATTCCAGTTATTGGTTTCGAGTATCAGACTAGCGAAAATTTTGATGGCTTCTCAATCAATCCTTAAGTTCAAACTTCCATATCTCGCGAACGGATTGACGAACTCGAGAAATTCCTGTTGCATCTGAAAGCAGAAACTCGCCCGATTACAATGGTGCGTGTACTTTTCCACTAGGCCATTCCAGTTATTGGTTTCGAGTATCAGACATGCGAAAATTTTGATGGTTTCTCAACCATTCCTTAACTTCAAACTCCCATATCTCGCGAACGGATTGACGAACTGGAGAAATTCCTGTTGCATCTGAAAGTAGAAACTCGCCCGATTACAAAGGTGTGTGTGCTTTTCCCCTAGGCCATTCCAGTTATTGGTTTCGAGTATCAGACCAGCGAAAATTTTGATGGTTTCTCAACCATTTCTAAGCTTCAAACTCCCATATCTCGCGAACGGAATGACGAACTCGAGAAATTCCTGTTTCATCTGAAAGTGGAAACTCGCCCGATTACAACGGTATGTGTATTTTTGCCCTAGGCCATAGTAGTAATTGGTTTCGAGTATCAGACTTGCGAAAATTTTAATGGTTTCTCAACCATTCCTTAACTTCAAACTCCCATATCTCGCGAACCGATTGACGAACTCGAGAAATTCCTGTTGCATCTGAAAGTAGAAACTCGCCTGATTACAATGGTGTGTGTGCTTTTCCCCTAGGCCATTCCAGTTATTGGTTTCGAGTATCAGACCAGCGAAAATTTTGATGGTTTCTCAACCATTTCTAAGCTTCAAACTCCCATATCTCGCGAACGGAATGACGAACTCGAGAAATTCCTGTTTCATCTGAAAGTAGAATCTCGCCCGATTACAAAGGTGTGTGTGCTTTTCCCCTAGGCCATTCCAGTTATTGGTTTCGAGTATCAGACCAGCGAAAATTTTGATGGTTTCTCAAGCATTCCTTAACTTCAAACTCCCATATCTCGCGAACGGTTTGACGAACTCGAGAAATTCCTGCTGCATCTGAAAGTGGAAACTCGCCCGATTACAAAGGTATGTGCATTTTTCCCCTAGGCCTTTGTAGTAATTGGTTTCGAGTACCAGACTTGCGAAAATTTTAATGGTTTCTCCCGCATTCCTTAATTTCAAACTCCCATATCTCGCGAACGGATTGACGAACTCGAGAAATTCCCGTTGCATCTGAAAGTGGAAACTCGCCCGATTACAACGGTATTTGTATTTTTGCCCTAGGCAAGAGTAGTTATTGGTTTCGAGTATCAGACTTGGAAATTTTGATGGTTTCTCAACCATTCCTTAACTTCAAACTCCCATATCTCGCGAACGGATTGACGAACTCGAGAAATTCCTGTTGCATCTGAAAGTAGAATCTCGCCCGATTACAATGGTGTGTGTGCTTTTCCCCTAGGCCATTCCAGTTATTGGTTTCGAGTATCAGACCAGCGAAAATTTTGATGGTTTCTCAACCATTTCTAAGCTTCAAACTCCCATATCTCGCGAACGGAATGACGAACTCGAGAAATTCCTGTTTCATCTGAAAGTGGAAACTCGCCCAATTACAAAGGTGTGTGTGCTTTTCCCCTAGGCCATTCCAGTTATTGGTTTCGAGTATCAGACTTGCGAAAATTTTAATGGTTTCTCAACCATTCCTTAACTTCAAACTCCCATATCTCGCGAACCGATTGACGAACTCGAGAAATTCCTGTTGCATCTGAAAGTAGAAACTCGCCTGATTACAATGGTGTGTGTGCTTTTCCCCTAGGCCATTCCAGTTATTGGTTTCGAGTATCAGACCAGCGAAAATTTTGATGGTTTCTCAACCATTTCTAAGCTTCAAACTCCCATATCTCGCGAACGGAATGACGAACTCGAGAAATTCCTGTTTCATCTGAAAGTAGAATCTCGCCCGATTACAAAGGTGTGTGTACTTTTCCCCTAGGCCATTCCAGTTATTGGTTTCGAGTATCAGACCAGCGAAAATTTTGATGGTTTCTCAAGCATTCCTTAACTTCAAACTCCCATATCTCGCGAACGGTTTGACGAACTCGAGAAATTCCTGCTGCATCTGAAAGTGGAAACTCGCCCGATTACAAAGGTATGTGCATTTTTCCCCTAGGCCTTTGTAGTAATTGGTTTCGAGTACCAGACTTGCGAAAATTTTAATGGTTTCTCCCGCATTCCTTAATTTCAAACTCCCATATCTCGCGAACGGATTGACGAACTCGAGAAATTCCTGTTGCATCTGAAAGTGGAAACTCGCCCGATTACAACGGTATTTGTATTTTTGCCCTAGGCAAGAGTAGTTATTGGTTTCGAGTATCAGACTTGGAAATCTTGATGGTTTCTCAACCATTCCTTAACTTCAAACTCCCATATCTCGCGAACGGATTGACGAACTCGAGAAATTCCTGTTGCATCTGAAAGTAGAATCTCGCCCGATTACAATGGTGTGTGTGCTTTTCCCCTAGGCCATTCCAGTTATTGGTTTCGAGTATCAGACCAGCGAAAATTTTGATGGTTTCTCAACCATTTCTAAGCTTCAAACTCCCATATCTCGCGAACGGAATGACGAACTCGAGAAATTCCTGTTTCATCTGAAAGTGGAAACTCGCCCAATTACAACGGTATGTGTATTTTTGCCCTAGGCCATAGTAGTAATTGGTTTCGAGTATCAGACTTGCGAAAATTTTAATGGTTTCTCAACCATTCCTTAACTTCAAACTTCCATATCTCGCGAACGGATTTACGAACTCGAGAAATACCTGTTGCATCTGAAAGTAGAAACCCGCCCGACTACAATGGTGTGTGTACTTTTCCCCTTGGTCACTCCAGTTATTGGTTTCGAGTATCAGACTAGCGAAAATTTTGATGGTTTCTCAATCAATCCTTAACTTCAAACTTCCATATCTCGCGAACAGATTGACGAACTCGAGAAATTCCGGTTGCATCTGAAAGCAGAAACTCGCCTGATTACAACTTTGTGTGCATTTTTCCCCTAGGCCTTTGTAGTAATTGGTTTCGAGTACCAGACTTGCGAAACTTTTAATGGTTTCTCCAGCATTCCTTAATTTCAAACTCCCATATCTCGCGAACGGATTGACGAACTCGAGAAATTCCTGTTGCATCTGAAAGCAGAAACTCGCCCGATTACAATGGTGTGTGTACTTTTCCACTAGGCCGTTCCAGTTATTGGTTTCGAGTATCAGACTTGCGAAAATTTTGATGGTTTCTCAACCATTACTTAACTTCAAACTCCCATATCTCGCGAACGGATTGACGAACTCGAGAAATTCCAGTTGCATCTGAAAGTAGAAACTCGCCCGTTTACAATGGTGTGTGTGCTTTTCCCCTAGGCCATTCCAGTTATTGGTTTCGAGTATCAGACTTGCGAAAATTTTGATGCTTTCTGAACCATTCCTTAACTTCAAACTCCCATATCTCGCGAACGGATTGACGAACTCGAGAAATTCCTGTTGCATCTGAAAGTGGAAACTCGCCCGATTACAACGGTATTTGTATTTTTGCCCAAGGCAATAGTAGTTATTGGTTTCGAGTACCAGACTTGCGAAAATTTTGATGGCTTCTCAATCAATCCTTAAGTTCAAACTTCCATATCTCGCGAACGGATTGACGAACTCGAGAAATTCCTGTTGCATCTGAAAGCAGAAACTCGCCCGATTACAATGGTGCGTGTACTTTTCCACTAGGCCATTCCAGTTATTGGTTTCGAGTATCAGACTTGCGAAAATTTTGATGGTTTCTCAACCATTCCTTAACTTCAAACTCCCATATCTCGCGAACGGATTGACGAACTGGAGAAATTCCTGTTGCATCTGAAAGTAGAAACTCGCCCGATTACAAAGGTGTGTGTGCTTTTCCCCTAGGCCATTCCAGTTATTGGTTTCGAGTATCAGACCAGCGAAAATTTTGATGGTTTCTCAACCATTTCTAAGCTTCAAACTCCCATATCTCGCGAACGGAATGACGAACTCGAGAAATTCCTGTTTCATCTGAAAGTGGAAACTCGCCCGATTACAACGGTATGTGTATTTTTGCCCTAGGCCATAGTAGTAATTGGTTTCGAGTATCAGACTTGCGAAAATTTTAATGGTTTCTCAACCATTCCTTAACTTCAAACTCCCATATCTCGCGAACGGATTGACGAACTCGAGAAATTCCTGTTGCATCTGAAAGTAGAAACTCGCCTGATTACAATGGTGTGTGTGCTTTTCCCCTAGGCCATTCCAGTTATTGGTTTCGAGTATCAGACCAGCGAAAATTTTGATGGTTTCTCAACCATTTCTAAGCTTCAAACTCCCATATCTCGCGAACGGAATGACGAACTCGAGAAATTCCTGTTTCATCTGAAAGTGGAAACTCGCCCGATTACAACGGTATGTGTATTTTTGCCCTAGGCCATAGTAGTAATTGGTTTCGAGTATCAGACTTGCGAAAATTTTAATGGTTTCTCAACCATTCCTTAACTTCAAACTTCCATATCTCGCGAACGGATTTACGAACTCGAGAAATACCTGTTGCATCTGAAAGTAGAAACTCGCCCGACTACAATGGTGTGTGTACTTTTCCCCTTGGTCACTCCAGTTATTGGTTTCGAGTATCAGACTAGCGAAAATTTTGATGGTTTCTCAATCAATCCTTAACTTCAAACTTCCATATCTCGCGAACGGATTGACGAACTCGAGAAATTCCGGTTGCATCTGAAAGCAGAATCTCGCCTGATTACAACGTTGTGTGTACTTTTCCCCTAGGCCATTCCAGTTATTCGTTTATAGCATCAAAATTGCGAAAATTTTGATTCTTTCTCAACCATTCCTTAACTTCAAACTCTCATATCTCGCGAGCGGATTGACGAACTCGAGAAATTCCTGTTGCATCCGAAAGTGGAAACTCGCCCGATTACAACGGTATTTGAATTTTAGCCTTAGGCAATAGTAGTAATTGGTTGCGAGTATCAGACTTGCGAAAATTTTAATGGTTTCTCAACCATTCCTTAACTTCAAACTCCCATATCTCGCGAACGGATTTACGAACTCGAGAAATTCCTGTTGCATCTGAAAGTAGAAACTCGCCCGATTACAATGGTGTGTGTACTTTTTCCCTAGGCCATTACAGTTATTCGTTTATAGCATCAGAATTGCGAAAATTTGGATGCTTTCTCAACCATTCCTTAACTTCAAACTCCCATATCTCGCGAACGGATTGACGAACTCGAGAAATTCCTATTGCATCTGAAAGTGGAAACTCGCCCGATTACAAAGGTATGTGCATGTTTCCCCTAGGCCTTTGTAGTAATTGGTTGCGAGTATCAGACTTGCGAAAATTTTAATGGTTTCTCAACCATTCCTTAACTTCAAACTCCCATATCTCGCGAACGGATTTACGAACTCGAGAAATTCCTGTTGCATCTGAAAGTAGAAACTCGCCCGATTACAATGGTGTGTGTACTTTTCCCCTAGGCCATTCCAGTTATTGGTTTCGAGTATCAGACTAGCGAAAATTTTGATGGTTTCTCAATCAATCCTTAACTTCAAACTTCCATATCTCGCGAACGGATTGACGAACTCGAGAAATTCCTGTTGCATCTGAAAGCAGAAACTCGCCCGATTACAATGGTGTGTGTACTTTTCCACTAGGCCGTTCCAGTTATTGGATTCGAGTATCAGACTTGCGAAAATTTTGATGGTTTCTCAACCATTACTTAACTTCAAACTCCCATATCTCGCGAACGGATTGACGAACTCGAGAAATTCCAGTTGCATCTGAAAGTAGACACTCGCCCGTTTACAATGGTGTGTGTGCTTTTCCCCTAGGCCATTCCAGTTATTGGTTTCGAGTATCAGACTTGTGAAAATTTTGAAGGTTTCTCAACCATTCCTTAACTTCAAACTCCCATATCTCGCGAACGGTTTGACGAACTCGAGAAATTCCTGTTGCATCTGAAAGTAGAAACTCGTCCGATTACAATGGTGTGTGTACTTTTCCCCGAGACCATTCCAGTTATTCGTTTATAGCATCAGAATTGCGAAAATATTGATGCTTCCTCAACCATACCTTAACTTCAAACTCCCATATCTCGCGAACGGTTTGACGAACTCGAGAAATTCCTGTTGCATCTGAAAGTGGAAACTCGCCCGATTACAAAGGTATGTGCATTTTTCCCCTAGGCCTTTGTAGTAATTGGTTTCGAGTACCAGACTTGCGAAAATTTTAATGGTTACTCCAGCATTCCTTAATTTCAAACTCCCATATCTCGCGAACGGATTGACGAACTCGAGAAATTCCTGTTGCATCTGAAAGTGGAAACTCGCCCGATTACAACGGTATTTGTATTTTTGCCCTAGGCAAGAGTAGTTATTGGTTTCGAGTATCAGACTTGGAAATTTTGATGGTTTCTCAACCATTCCTTAACTTCAAACTCCCATATCTCGCGAACGGATTGACGAACTCGAGAAATTCCTGTTGCATCTGAAAGTAGAAACTCGCCCGATTACAATGGTGTGTGTGCTTTTCCCCTAGGCAATTCCAGTTATTGGTTTCGAGTATCAGACCAGCGAAAATTTTGATGGTCTCAACCATTTCTAAGCTTCAAACTCCCATATCTCGCGAACGGAATGACGAACTCGAGAAATTCCTGTTAAATCTGAAAGTGGAAACTCGCCCGATTACAACGGTATGTGTATTTTTGCCCTAGGCCATAGTAGTAATTGGTTTCGAGTATCAGACTTGCGAAAATTTTGATGGTTTCTCAACCATTACTTAACTTCAAACTCCCATATCTCGCGAACGGATTGACGAACTCGAGAAATTCCAGTTGCATCTGAAAGTAGAAACTCGCCTGTTTACAATGGTGTGTGTGCTTTTCCCCTAGGCCATTCCAGTTATTGGTTTCGAGTATCAGACTTGCGAAAATTTTGAAGGTTTCTCAACCATTCCTTAACTTCAAACTCCCATATCTCGCGAACGGTTTGACGAACTCGAGAAATTCCTGTTGCATCTGAAAGTAGAAACTTGTCCGATTACAATGGTGTGTGTACTTTTCCCCGAGACCATTCCAGTTATTCGTTTATAGCATCAGAATTGCGAAAATATTGATGCTTCCTCAACCATACCTTAACTTCAAACTCCCATATCTCGCGAACGGTTTGACGAACTCGAGAAATTCCTGCTGCATCTGAAAGTGGAAACTCGCCCGATTACAAAGGTATGTGCATTTTTCCCCTAGGCCTTTGTAGTAATTGGTTTCGAGTACCAGACTTGCGAAAATTTTAATGGTTTCTCCCGCATTCCTTAATTTCAAACTCCCATATCTCGCGAACGGATTGACGAACTCGAGAAATTCCTGTTGCATCTGAAAGTGGAAACTCGCCCGATTACAACGGTATTTGTATTTTTGCCCTAGGCAAGAGTAGTTATTGGTTTCGAGTATCAGACTTGGAAATTTTGATGGTTTCTCAACCATTCCTTAACTTCAAACTCCCATATCTCGCGAACGGATTGACGAACTCGAGAAATTCCTGTTGCATCTGAAAGTAGAATCTCGCCCGATTACAATGGTGTGTGTGCTTTTCCCCTAGGCCATTCCAGTTATTGGTTTCGAGTATCAGACCAGCGAAAATTTTGATGGTTTCTCAACCATTTCTAAGCTTCAAACTCCCATATCTCGCGAACGGAATGACGAACTCGAGAAATTCCTGTTTCATCTGAAAGTGGAAACTCGCCCAATTACAACGGTATGTGTATTTTTGCCCTAGGCCATAGTAGTAATTGGTTTCGAGTATCAGACTTGCGAAAATTTTAATGGTTTCTCAACCATTCCTTAACTTCAAACTTCCATATCTCGCGAACGGATTTACGAACTCGAGAAATACCTGTTACATCTGAAAGTAGAAACCCGCCCGACTACACTGGTGTGTGTACTTTTCCCCTTGGTCACTCCAGTTATTGGTTTCGAGTATCAGACTAGCGAAAATTTTGATGGTTTCTCAATCAATCCTTAACTTCAAACTTCCATATCTCGCGAACAGATTGACGAACTCGAGAAATTCCGGTTGCATCTGAAAGCAGAAACTCGCCTGATTACAACTTTGTGTGTACTTTTCCCCTAGGCCACTCCAGTTATTCGTTTATAGCATCAAAATTGCGAAAATTTTGATTCTTTCTCAACCATTGCTTAACTTCAAACTCTCATATCTCGCGAGCGGATTGACGAACTCGAGAAATTCCTGTTGCATCTGAAAGTAGAAACTCGCCCGTTTACAATGGTGTGTGTGCTTTTCCCCTAGGCCATTCCAGTTATTGGTTTCGAGTATCAGACTTGCGAAAATTTTGAAGGTTTCTCAACTATTCCTTAACTTCAAGCTCCCATATCTCGCGAACGGTTTGACGAACTCGAGAAATTCCTGTTGCATCTGAAAGTAGAAACTCGTCCGATTACAATGGTGTGTGTACTTTTCCCCGAGACCATTCCAGTTATTCGTTTATAGCATCAGAATTGCGAAAATTTGGATGCTTTCTCAACCATTCCTTAACTTCAAACTCCCATATCTCGCGAACGGATTGACGAACTCGAGAAATTCCTGTTGCATCTGAAAGTGGAAACTCGCCCGATTACAAAGGTATGTGCATTTTTCCCCTAGGCCTTTGTAGTAATTGGTTGCGAGTATCAGACTTGCGAAAATTTTAATGGTTTCTCAACCATTCCTTAACTTCAAACTCCCATATCTCGCGAACGGATTTACGAACTCGAGAAATTCCTGTTGCATCTGAAAGTAGAAACTCGCCCGATTACAATGGTGTGTGTACTTTTCCCCTAGGCCATTCCAGTTATTTGTTTCGAGTATCAGACTATCGAAAATTTTGATGGTTTCTCAATCAATCCTTAACTTCAAACTTCCATATCTCGCGAACGGATTGACGAACTCGAGAAATTCCTGTTGCATCTGAAAGCAGAAACTCGCCCGATTACAATGGTGTGTGTACTTTTCCACTAGGCCGTTCCAGTTATTGGATTCGAGTATCAGACTTGCGAAAATTTTGATGGTTTCTTAACCATTACTTAACTTCAAACTCCCATATCTCGCGAACGGATTGACGAACTCGAGAAATTCCTGTTGCATCTGAAAGTGGAAACTCGCCCGATTACAAAGGTATGTGCATTTTTCCCCTAGGCCTTTGTAATAATTGGTTTCGAGTACCAGACTTGCGAAAATTTTAATGGTTTCTCCAGCATTCCTTAATTTCAAACTCCCATATCTCGCGAACGGATTGACGAACTCGAGAAATTCCAGTTGCATCTGAAAGTAGAAACTCGCCCGTTTACAATGGTGTGTGTGCTTTTCCCCTAGGCCATTCCAGTTATTGGTTTCGAGTATCAGACTTGCGAAAATTTTGAAGGTTTCTCAACCATTCCTTAATTTCAAACTCCCATATCTCGCGAACGGTTTGACGAACTCGAGAAATTCCTGTTGCATCTGAAAGTAGAAACTCGTCCGATTACAATGGTGTGTGTACTTTTCCCCGAGACCATTCCAGTTATTCGTTTATAGCATCAGAATTGCGAAAATATTGATGCTTCCTCAACCATACCTTAACTTCAAACTCCCATATCTCGCGAACGGATTGACGAACTCGAGAAATTCCTGTTGCATCTGAAAGTGGAAACTCGCCCGATTACAACGGTATTTGTATTTTTGCCCTAGGCAAGAGTAGTTATTGGTTTCGAGTATCAGACTTGGAAATTTTGATGGTTTCTCAACCATTCCTTAACTTCAAACTCCCATATCTCGCGAACGGATTGACGAACTCGAGAAATTCCTGTTGCATCTGAAAGTAGAAACTCGCCCGATTACAATGGAGTGTGTGCTTTTCCCCTAGGCCATTCCAGTTATTGGTTTCGAGTATCAGACCAGCGAAAATTTTGATGGTTTCTCAACCATTTCTAAGCTTCAAACTCCCATATCTCGCGAACGGAATGACGAACTCGAGAAATTCCTGTTTCATCTGAAAGTGGAAACTCGCCCGATTACAACGGTATGTGTATTTTTGCCCTAGGCCATAGTAGTAATTGGTTTCGAGTATCAGACTTGCGAAAATTTTAATGGTTTCTCAACCATTCCTTAACTTCAAACTTCCATATCTCGCGAACGGATTTACGAACTCGAGAAATACCTGTTGCATCTGAAAGTAGAAACTCGCCCGACTACAATGGTGTGTGTACTTTTCCCCTTGGTCACTCCAGTTATTGGTTTCGAGTATCAGACTAGCGAAAATTTTGATGGTTTCTCAATCAATCCTTAACTTCAAACTTCCATATCTCGCGAACGGATTGACGAACTCGAGAAATTCCGGTTGCATCTGAAAGCAGAAACTCGCCTGATTACAACTTTGTGTGTACTTTTCCCCTAGGCCATTCCAGTTATTCGTTTATAGCATCAAAATTGCGAAAATTTTGATTCTTTCTCAACCATTCCTTAACTTCAAACTCTCATATCTCGCGAGCGGATTGACGAACTCGAGAAATTCCTGTTGCATCTGAAAGTGGAAACTCGCCCGATTACAACGGTGTGTGTACTTTTCCCCTGGGGTATTCCAGTTATTGGTTTCGAGTATCAGACTTGCGAAAATTTTGATGGTTTCTCAACCATTCCTTAACTTCAAACTCCCATATCTCGCGAACGGATTGACGAACTCGAGAAATTCCTGTTGCATCTGAAAGTAGAAACTCGCCCGATTACAATGGTGTGTGTGCTTTTCCCCTAGGCCATTCCAGTTATTGGTTTCGAGTATCAGACCAGCGAAAATTTTGATGGTTTGTCAACCATTTCTAAGCTTCAAACTCCCATATCTCGCGAACGGAATGACAAACTCGAGAAATTCCTGTTGCATCTGAAAGTGGAAACTCGCCCGATTACAGCGGTATGTGTATTTTTGCCCTAGGCCATAGTAGTTATTGGTTTCGAGTATCAGACTTTCGAAAATTGTGATGGTCTCTCAACCATTCGTTAAATTTAAACTCCCATATCTCGCGAACAGATTGACGATCTCGATCAATTCCTGTTGCATCTGAAAGTGGAAACTCGCCCGATTAGAACGGTATTTGTATTTTTGCCCAAGGCAATAGTAGTTATTGGTTTCGAGTATCAGACTTGCGAAAATTTTAATGGTTTCTCCAGCATTCCTTAACTTTAAACTCCCATATCTCGCGAACGGATTGACGAACTCGAGAAATTCCTGTTGCATCTGAAAGTAGAAACTCGCCCGATTACAATGGTGTGTGTACATTTCCCCTGGGCCATTCTAGTTATAGGTTTCGAGTATCAGACTTGCGAAAATTTTAATGGTTTCTCAACCATTCCTTAACTTCAAACTCCCATATCTCGCGAACGGATTTACGAACTCGAGAAATTCCTGTTGCATCTGAAAGTAGAAACTCGCCCGACTACAATGGTGTGTGTACTTTGCCCCTAGGCAATTCCAGTTATTGGTTTCGAGTATCAGACTTGCGAAAATTTTGATGGTTTCTCAACCATTCCTTAATTTCAAACTCCCATATCTCGCGAACGGATTGACGAACTCGAGAAATTCCTGTTGCATGTGAAAGTAGAAACTCGCCCGATTACAATGGTGTGTGTACTTTTCCCGAGACCATTCCAGTTATTCGTTTATAGCATCAGAATTGCGAAAATTTTGATGCTTCCTCAACCATTCCTTAACTTCAAACTCCCATATCTCGCGAACAGATTGACGATCTCGATTAATTCCTGTTGCATCTGAAAGTAGAATCTCGCCCGATTTCAATGGTGTGTGTACTTTTCCCCTAGGCCATTCCAGTTATTCGTTTATAGCATCAGAATTGCGAGAATTTGGATGCTTTCTCAACCATTCCTTAACTTCAGACTCCCATATCTCGCGAACGGATTGACGAACTCGAGAAATTCCTGTTGCATCTGAAAGTGGAAACTCGCCGGATTACAACGGTATTTGTATTTTTGCCCAAGGCAATAGTAGTTATTGGTTTCGAGTATCAGACTTGCGAAAATTTTAATGGTTTCTCCAGCATTCCTTAACTTCAAACTCCCATATCTCGCGAACGGATTTACGAACTCGAGAAATTCCTCTTGCATCTGAAAGCAGAAACTCGCCCGACTACAATGGTGTGTGTACTTTTCCCCTAGGCCATTCCAGTTATTGGTTTCGAGTATCAGACTAGCGCAAATTTTGATGGTTTCTCAATCAATCCTTAACTTCAAACTTCCATATCTCGCGAACGGATTGACGAACTCGAGAAATTCCTGTTGCATCTGAAAGCAGAAACTCGCCCGATTACAATGGTGTGTGTACTTTTCCACTAGGCCATTCCAGTTATTGGTTTCGAGTATCAGACTTGCGAAAATTTTGATGGTTTCTCAACCATTCCTTAATTTCAAACTCCCATATCTCGCGAACGGATTAACGAACTCGAGAAATTCCTGTTGCATCTGAAAGTGGAAACTCGCCCGATTACAACGGTATTTGTATTTTTGCCCTAGGCAAGAGTAGTTATTGGTTTCGAGTATCAGACTTGCGGAAATTTTGATGGTTTCTCCAGCATTCTTTAACTTCAAACTCCCATATCTCGCGAACGGATTGACGAACTCGAGAAATTCCTGTTGCATCTGAAAGTAGAAACTCGCCCGATTACAATGGTGTGTGTACATTTCCCCTAGGCCATTCCAGTTATTCGTTTATAGCATCAGAATTGCGAAAATTTGGATGCTTTCTCAACCATTCCTTAACTTCAAACTCCCATATCTCGCGAACGGATTGACGAACTCGAGAAATTCCTGTTGCATCTGAAAGCAGATACTCGCCCGATTACAACGGTGGGTGTACTTATACCCTAGGCCATTCTAGTTATAGGTTTCGAGTATCAGACTTGCGAAAATTTTAATGGTTTCTCAACCATTCCTTAACTTCAAACTCCCATATCTCGCGAACGGATTTACGAACTCGAGAAATTCCTTTTGCATCTGAAAGTAGAAACACGCCCGACTACAATGGTGTGTGTACTTTTCCCCTAGGCCATTCCAGTTATTGGTTTCGAGTATCAGACTAGCGAAAATTTTGATGGTTTCTCAACCATTCCTTAACTTCAAAATCCCATATCTCGCGAACGGATTGACGAACTCGAGAAATTCCTGTTGCATCTGAAAGTAGAAACTCGCCCGATTACAACGGCGTGTGTACTTTTCCCCTAGGCAAATCCAGTTATTGGTTTCGAGTATCAGACTTGCGAAAATTTTGATGGTTTCTCAACCATTCCTTAATTTCAAACTCCCATATCTCGCGAACGGATTGACGAACTCGAGAAATTCCTGTTGCATGTGAAAGTAGAAACGTGCCCGATTACAATGGTGTGAATACTTTTCCCGAGACCATTCCAATTATTCGTTTATAGCATCAGAATTGCGAAAATTTTGATGCTTCCTCAACCATTCCTTAACTTCAAACTCCCATATCTCGCGAGCGGATTGACGAACTCGAGAAATTCCTGTTGCATCTGAAACCAGAAACTCGCCCGATTACAATGGTGTGTGTACTTTTCCACTAGGCCATTCCAGTTATTGGTTTCGAGTATCAGACTTGCGGAAGGTTTGATGGTTTCTCCAGCATTCTTTAACTTCAAACTCCCATATCTCGCGAACGGATTGAGGAACTCGAGAAATTCCTGTTGCATCTGAAAGTAGAAACTCGCCCGATTACAATGGTGTGTGTACTTTTCCCCTGGGCCATTCTAGTTATAGGTTTCGAGTATCAGAATTGCGAAAATTTTGATGGTTTCTCAACCATTCCTTAACTTCAAACTCCCATATCTCGCGAACGGATTTACGAACTCGAGAAATTCCTGTTGCATCTGAAAGTAGAAACTCGCCCGACTACAATGGTGTGTGTACTTTTCCCCTAGGCAATTCCAGCTATTGGTTTCGCGTATCAGACTTGCGAAAATTTTGATGGTTTCTCAACCATTCCTTAATTTCAAACTCCCATATCTCGCAAACGGATTGACGATCTCGAGAAATTCCTGTTGCATCTGAAAGTAGAAACTCGCCCGATTACAATGGCGTGTGTACTTTTGCCCTAGGCCATTCCAGTTATTCGTTTATAGCATCAGAATTGCGAAAATTTGGATGCTTTCTCAACCATTCCTTAACTTCAAACTCCCATATCTCGCGAACGGATTGACGAACTCGAGAAATTCCTGTTGCATCTGAAAGTGGAAACTCGCCCGATTACAACGGTATTTGTATTTTTGCCCTAGGCAAAAGTAGTTATTGGTTTCGAGTATCAGACTTGCGAAAATTTTGATGGTTTCTCAACTATTCCTTAACTTCACTCTCCCATATCTCGCGAACGGATTGACGAACTCGAGATATTCCTGTTGCATCTGAAAGTAGAAACTCGCCCGATTACAACGGCGTGTGTACTTTTCCCCTAGGCAAATCCAGTTATTGGTTTCGAGTATCAGACTTGCGAAAATTTTGATGGTTTCTCAACCATTCCTTAATTTCAAACTCCCATATCTCGCGAACGGATTGACGAACTCGAGAAATTCCTGTTGCATGTGAAAGTAGAAACGTGCCCGATTACAATGGTGTGAGTACTTTTCCCGAGACCATTCCAATTATTCGTTTATAGCATCAGAATTGCGAAAATTTTGATGCTTCCTCAACCATTCCTTAACTTCAAACTCCCATATCTCGCGAGCGGATTGACGAACTCGAGAAATTCCTGTTGCATCTGAAACCAGAAACTCGCCCGATTACAATGGTGTGTGTACTTTTCCACTAGGCCATTCCAGTTATTGGTTTCGAGTATCAGACTTGCGGAAGGTTTGATGGTTTCTCCAGCATTCTTTAACTTCAAACTCCCATATCTCGCGAACGGATTGAGGAACTCGAGAAATTCCTGTTGCATCTGAAAGTAGAAACTCGCCCGATTACAATGGTGTGTGTACTTTTCCCCTGGGCCATTCTAGTTATAGGTTTCGAGTATCAGAATTGCGAAAATTTTGATGGTTTCTCAACCATTCCTTAACTTCAAACTCCCATATCTCGCGAACGGATTTACGAACTCGAGAAATTCCTGTTGCATCTGAAAGTAGAAACTCGCCCGACTACAATGGTGTGTGTACTTTTCCCCTAGGCAATTCCAGCTATTGGTTTCGCGTATCAGACTTGCGAAAATTTTGATGGTTTCTCAACCATTCCTTAATTTCAAACTCCCATATCTCGCAAACGGATTGACGATCTCGAGAAATTCCTGTTGCATCTGAAAGTAGAAACTCGCCCGATTACAATGGCGTGTGTACTTTTGCCCTAGGCCATTCCAGTTATTCGTTTATGGCATCAGAATTGCGAAAATTTGGATGCTTTCTCAACCATTCCTTAACTTCAAACTCCCATATCTCGCGAACGGATTGACGAACTCGAGAAATTCCTGTTGCATCTGAAAGTGGAAACTCGCCCGATTACAACGGTATTTGTATTTTTGCCCTAGGCAAAAGTAGTTATTGGTTTCGAGTATCAGACTTGCGAAAATTTTGATGGTTTCTCAACTATTCCTTAACTTCACTCTCCCATATCTCGCGAACGGATTGACGAACTCGAGATATTCCTGTTGCATCTGAAAGTAGAAACTCGCCCGATTACTATTGTGTGTGTACTTTTCCCCTGGGGTATTCCAGTTATTGGTTTCGAGTATCAGATTTGCGAAAATTTTGATGGTTTCTCAACCATTCCTTAACTTCAAACTCCCATATCTCGCGAACGGATTGACGAACTCGTGAAATTCCAGTTTCATCTGAAAGTAGAAACTCGCCCGATTACAATGGTGTGTGTACTTTTCCCCTGGGCCATTCTAGTTATAGGTTTCGAGTATCAGACTTGCGAAAATTTTGATGGTTTCTCAACCATTCCTTAACATCAAACTCCCATATCTCGCGAACGGATTGACGAACTCGAGAAATTCCTGTTGCATCTGAAAGTAGAAAATTGCCCGATTACAATGGTGTGTGTACTTTTCCCCTGGGCCATTCTAGTTATAGGTTTCGAGTATCAGACTTGCGAAAATTTTGATGGTTTCTCAACCATTCCTTAACTTCAAACTCCCATATCTCGCGAACGGATTGACGAACTCGAGAAATTCCTGTTGCATCTGAAAGTGGAAACTCGCCCGATTACAACGGTATTTGTATTTTTGCCCTAGGCAAGAGTAGTTATTGGTTTCGAGTATCAGACTTGCGGAAATTTTGATGGTTTCTCCAGCATTCTTTAACTTCAAACTCCCATATCTCGCGAACGGATTTACGAACTCGAGAAATTCCTGTTGCATCTGAAAGTAGAAACTCGCCCGACTACAATGGTGTGTGTACTTTTCCCCTGGGCCATTCTAGTTATAGGTTTCGAGTATCAGACTTGCGAAAATTTTGATGGTTTCTCAACCATTCCTTAACTTCAAACTCCCATATCTCGCGAACGGATTTACGAACTCGAGAAATTCCTGTTGCATCTGAAAGTAGAAACTCGCCCGACTACAATGGTGTGTGTACTTTTCCCCTAGGCAATTCCAGTTATTGGTTTCGAGTATCAGACTTGCGAAAATTTTGATGGTTTCTCAATCAATCCTTAACTTCAAACTTCCATATCTCGCGAACGGATTGACGAACTCGAGAAATTCCTGTTGCATCTGAAAGTGGAAACTCGCCCGATTACATCGGTATTTGTATTTTTGCCCTAGGCAAGGGTAGTTATAGGTTTCGAGTATCAGACTTGCGAAAATTTTGATGGTTTCTCAACCATTCCTTAACTTCAAACTCCCATATCTCGCGAACGGATTTACGAACTCGAGAAATTCCTGTTGCATCTGAAAGTAGAAACTCGCCCGGCTACAATGGTGTGTGTACTTTTCCCCTAGGCAATTCCAGCTATTGGTTTCGCGTATCAGACTTGCGAAAATTTTGATGGTTTCTCAACCATTCCTTAATTTCAAACTCCCATATCTCGCAAACGGATTGACGATCTCGAGAAATTCCTGTTGCATCTGAAAGTAGAAACTCGCCCGATTACAATGGCGTGTGTACTTTTGCCCTAGGCCATTCCAGTTATTCGTTTATGGCATCAGAATTGCGAAAATTTGGATGCTTTCTCAACCATTCCTTAACTTCAAACTCCCATATCTCGCGAACGGATTGACGAACTCGAGAAATTCCTGTTGCATCTGAAAGTGGAAACTCGCCCGATTACAACGGTATTTGTATTTTTGCCCTAGCAAAAGTAGTTATTGGTTTCGAGTATCAGACTTGCGAAAATTTTGATGGTTTCTCAACTATTCCTTAACTTCACTCTCCCATATCTCGCGAACGGATTGACGAACTCGAGATATTCCTGTTGCATCTGAAAGTAGAAACTCGCCCGATTACTATTGTGTGTGTACTTTTCCCCTGGGGTATTCCAGTTATTGGTTTCGAGTATCAGATTTGCGAAAATTTTGATGGTTTCTCAACCATTCCTTAACTTCAAACTCCCATATCTCGCGAACGGATTGACGAACTCGTGAAATTCCAGTTTCATCTGAAAGTAGAAACTCGCCCGATTACAATGGTGTGTGTACTTTTCCCCTGGGCCATTCTAGTTATAGGTTTCGAGTATCAGACTTGCGAAAATTTTGATGGTTTCTCAACCATTCCTTAACATCAAACTCCCATATCTCGCGAACGGATTGACGAACTCGAGAAATTCCTGTTGCATCTGAAAGTAGAAAATTGCCCGATTACAATGGTGTGTGTACTTTTCCCCTGGGCCATTCTAGTTATAGGTTTCGAGTATCAGACTTGCGAAAATTTTGATGGTTTCTCAACCATTCCTTAACTTCAAACTCCCATATCTCGCGAACGGATTGACGAACTCGAGAAATTCCTGTTGCATCTGAAAGTGGAAACTCGCCCGATTACAACGGTATTTGTATTTTTGCCCTAGGCAAGAGTAGTTATTGGTTTCGAGTATCAGACTTGCGGAAATTTTGATGGTTTCTCCAGCATTCTTTAACTTCAAACTCCCATATCTCGCGAACGGATTTACGAACTCGAGAAATTCCTGTTGCATCTGAAAGTAGAAACTCGCCCGACTACAATGGTGTGTGTACTTTTCCCCTGGGCCATTCTAGTTATAGGTTTCGAGTATCAGACTTGCGAAAATTTTGATGGTTTCTCAACCATTCCTTAACTTCAAACTCCCATATCTCGCGAACGGATTTACGAACTCGAGAAATTCCTGTTGCATCTGAAAGTAGAAACTCGCCCGACTACAATGGTGTGTGTACTTTTCCCCTAGGCAATTCCAGTTATTGGTTTCGAGTATCAGACTTGCGAAAATTTTGATGGTTTCTCAATCAATCCTTAACTTCAAACTTCCATATCTCGCGAACGGATTGACGAACTCGAGAAATTCCTGTTGCATCTGAAAGTGGAAACTCGCCCGATTACATCGGTATTTGTATTTTTGCCCTAGGCAAGAGTAGTTATAGGTTTCGAGTATCAGACTTGCGAAAATTTTGACGGTTTCTCAACCATTCCTTAACTTCAAACTCCCATATCTCGCGAACGGATTTACGAACTCGAGAAATTCCTGTTGCATCTGAAAGTAGAAACTCGCCCGACTACAATGGTGTGTGTACTTTTCCCCTAGGCAATTCCAGTTATTGGTTTCGAGTATCAGACTTGCGAAAATTTTGATGGTCTCTCAACCATTCCTTAATTTCAAACTCCCATATCTCGCGAACGGATTGACGAACTCGAGAAATTCCTGTTGCATCTGAAAGTAGAAGCTCGCCCAAATACAATGGTGTGTGTACTTTTCCCCTAGGCAATTCCAGTTATTGGTTTCGAGTATCAGACTTGCGAAAATTTTGATGGTTTCTCAACCATTCCTTAATTTCAAACTCCCATATCTCGCGAACGGATTGACGAACTCGAGAAATTCCTGTTGCATCTGAAAGTAGAAACTCGCCCGATTACAATGGCGTGTGTACTTTTCCCCTAGGCAATTCCAGTTATTGGTTTCGAGTATCAGACTTGCGAAAATTTTGATGGTTTCTCAATCAATCCTTAACTTCAAACTCCCATATCTCGCGAACGGATTGACGAACTTGAGAAATTCCTGTTGCACGTGAAAGTAGAAACTCGCCCGATTACAACGGTGTGTGTACTTTTCCCCTGGGCCATTCTAGTTATAGGTTTCGAGTATCAGACTTGCGAAAATTTTGATGGTTTCTCAACCATTCCTTAACTTCAAACTCCCATATCTCGCGAACGGATTGACGAACTCGAGAAATTCCTGTTGCATCTGAAAGTGAAAACTCGCCCGATTACAATGGTGTGTGTACTTTTCCCGAGACCATTCCAGTTATTCGTTTATAGCATCAGAATTGCGAAAATTTTGATGCTTCCTCAACCATTCCTTAACTTCAAACTCCCATATCTCGCGAACAGATTGACGATCTCGATTAATTCCTGTTGCATCTGAAAGTAGAAACTCGCCCGATTACAATGGTGTGTGTACTTTTCCCCTAGGCCATTCCAGTTATTCATTTATAGCATCAGAATTGCGAAAATTTGGATGCTTTCTCAACCATTCCTTAACTTCAAACTCCCATATCTCGCGAACGGATTGACGAACTCGAGAAATTCCTGTTGCATCTGAAAGTGGAAACTCGCCCGATTATAACGGTATTTGTATTTTTGCCCAAGGCAATAGTAGTTATTGGTTTCGAGTATCAGACTTGCGAAAATTTTGATGGTTTCTCAACCATTCCTTAACTTCAAACTCCCATATCTCGCGAACGGATTGACGAACTCGAGATATTCCTGTTGCATCTGAAAGTAGAAACTCGCCCGATTACAATGGTGGGTGTACTTTTCCCCTGGGCTACTCCAATTATTGGTTTCGAGTATCAGACTTGCGAAAATTTTGATGGTTTCTCAACCATTCCTTAACTTCAAACTCCCATATCTCGCGAACGGATTGACGAACTCGAGAAATTCCTGTTGCATCTGAAAGTAGAAACTCGCCCGATTACAATGGTGTGTGTGCTTTTCCCCTAGGCCATTCCAGTTATTGGTTTCGAGTATCAGACCAGCGAAAATTTTGATGGTTTCTCAACCATTTCTAAGCTTCAAACTCCCATATCTCGCGAACGGAATGACGAACTCGAGACATTCCTGTTGCATCTGAAAGTGGAAACTCGCCCGATTACAACGGTATGTGTACTTTTCCCCTAGGCCATTCCAGTTATTGGTTTCGAGTATCAGACTAGCGAAAATTTTGATGGTTTCTCAATCAATCCTTAACTTCAAACTTCCATATCTTGCGAACGGATTGACAAACTCGAGAATTTCCTGTTGCATCTGAAAGCAGAAACTCGCCCGATTACAATGGTGTGTGTACTTTTCCACTAGGCCATTCCAGTTATTGGTTTCGAGTATCAGACTTGCGAAAATTTTGATGGTTTCTCAACCATTCCTTAGCTTCAAACTCCCATATCTCGCGAACGGATTGACGAACTCGAGAAATTCCTGTTGCATCTGAAAGTGGAAACTCGCCCGATTACAACGGTATTTGTATTTTTGCCCTAGGCAAGAGTAGTTATTGGTTTCGAGTATCAGACTTGCGGAAATTTTGATGGTTTCTCCAGCATTCTTTAACTTCAAACTCCCATATCTCGCGAACGGATTGACGAACTCGAGAAATTCCTGTTGCATCTGAAAGTAGAAACTCGCCCGATTACAATGGTGTGTGTACTTTTCCCCTGGGCCATTCTAGTTATAGGTTTCGAGTATCAGACTTGCGAAAATTTTGATGGTTTCTCAACCATTCCTTAACTTCAAACTCCCATATCTCGCGAACGGATTTACGAACTCGAGAAATTCCTGTTGCATCTGAAAGTAGAAACTCGCCCGACTACAATGGTGTGTGTACTTTTCCCCTAGGCAATTCCAGTTATTGGTTTCGAGTATCAGACTTGCGAAAATTTTGATGGTTTCTCAACCATTCCTTAATTTCAAACTCCCATATCTCGCGAACGGATTGACGAACTCGAGAAATTCCTGTTGCATTTGAAAGTAGAAACTCGCCCGATTACAATGGTTTGTGTACTTTTCCCCTGGGCCATTCTAGTTATAGGTTTCGAGTATCAGACTTGCAAAAATTTTGATGGTTTCTCAACCATTCCTTATTTTCAAACTCCCATATCTCGCGAACGGATTGACGAACTCGAGAAATTCCTGTTGCATCTGAAAGTAGAAACTCGCCCGATTACAATGGTGTGTGTACTTTTCCCCTGGGCCATTCTAGTTATAGGTTTCGAGTATCAGACTTGCGAAAATTTTGATGGTTTCTCAACCATTCCTTAATTTCAAACTCCCATATCTCGCGAACGGATTGACGAACTCGAGAAATTCCTGTTGCATCGGAAAGTGGAAACTCGCCCGATTACAATGGTGTGTGTACTTTTCCCGAGACCATTCCAGTTATTCGTTTATAGCATCAGAATTGCGAAAATTTTGATGCTTCCTCAACCATTCCTTAACTTCAAACTCCCATATCTCGCGAACAGATTGACGATCTCGATTAATTCCTGTTGCATCTGAAAGTAGAAACTCGCCCGATTACAATGGTGTGTGTACTTTTCCCCTAGGCCATTCCAGTTATTCGTTTATAGCATCAGAATTGCGAAAATTTGGATGCTTTCTCAACCATTCCTTAACTTCAAACTCCCATATCTCGCGAACGGATTGACGAACTCGAGAAATTCCTGTTGCATCTGAAAGTGGAAACTCGCCCGATTACAACAGTATTTGTATTTTTGCCCAAGGCAATAGTAGTTATTGGTTTCGAGTATCACACTTGCGAAAATTTTGATGGTTTCTCAACCATTCCTTAACTTCAAACTCCCATATCTCGCGAACGGATTGACGAACTCGAGATATTCCTGTTGCATCTGAAAGTAGAAACTCGCCCGATTACAATGGTGGGTGTACTTTTCCCCTGGGCTACACCAATTATTGGTTTCGAGTATCAGACTTGCGAAAATTTTGATGGTTTCTCAACCATTCCTTAACTTCAAACTCCCATATCTCGCGAACGGATTGACGAACTCGAGAAATTCCTGTTGCATCTGAAAGTAGAAACTCGCCCGATTACAATGGTTTGTGTACTTTTCCCCTGGGCCATTCTAGTTATAGGTTTCGAGTATCAGACTTGCAAAAATTTTGATGGTTTCTCAACCATTCCTTATTTTCAAACTCCCATATCTCGCGAACGGATTGACGAACTCGAGAAATTCCTGTTGCATCTGAAAGTAGAAACTCGCCCGATTACAATGGTGTGTGTACTTTTCCCCTGGGCCATTCTAGTTATTGGTTTCGAGTATCAGACTTGCGAAAATTTTGATGGTTTCTCAATCAATCCTTAACTTCAAACTCCCATATCTCGCGAACGGATTGACGAACTCGAGAAATTCCTGTTGCACGTGAAAGTAGAAACTCGCCCGATTACAATGGTGTGTGTACTTTTCCCCTGGGCCATTCTAGTTATAGGTTTCGAGTATCAGACTTGCGAAAATTTTGATGGTTTCTCAACCATTCCTTAACTTCAAACTCCCATATCTCGCGAACGGATTGACGAACTCGAGAAATTCCTGTTGCATCTGAAAGTGAAAACTCGCCCGATTACAATGGTGTGTGTACTTTTCCCGAGACCATTCCAGTTATTCGTTTATAGCATCAGAATTGCGAAAATTTTGATGCTTCCTCAACCATTCCTTAACTTCAAACTCCCATATCTCGCGAACAGATTGACGATCTCGATTAATTCCTGTTGCATCTGAAAGTAGAAACTCGCCCGATTACAATGGTGTGTGTACTTTTCCCCTAGGCCATTCCAGTTATTCGTTTATAGCATCAGAATTGCGAAAATTTGGATGCTTTCTCAACCATTCCTTAACTTCAAACTCCCATATCTCGCGAACGGATTGACGAACTCGAGAAATTCCTGTTGCATCTGAAAGTGGAAACTCGCCCGATTACAACGGTATTTGTATTTTTGCCCAAGGCAATAGTAGTTATTGGTTTCGAGTATCAGACTTGCGAAAATTTTGATGGTTTCTCAACCATTCCTTAACTTCAAACTCCCATATCTCGCGAACGGATTGACGAACTCGAGATATTCCTGTTGCATCTGAAAGTAGAAACTCGCCCGATTACAATGGTGTGTGTGCTTTTCCCCTAGGCCATTCCAGTTATTGGTTTCGAGTATCAGACCAGCGAAAATTTTGATGGTTTCTCAACCATTTCTAAGCTTCAAACTCCCATATCTCGCGAACGGAATGACGAACTCGAGACATTCCTGTTGCATCTGAAAGTGGAAACTCGCCCGATTACAACGGTATGTGTACTTTTCCCCTAGGCCATTCCAGTTATTGGTTTCGAGTATCAGACTAGCGAAAATTTTGATGGTTTCTCAATCAATTCTTAACTTCAAACTTCCATATCTTGCGAACGGATTGACAAACTCGAGAATTTCCTGTTGCATCTGAAAGCAGAAACTCGCCCGATTACAATGGTGTGTGTACTTTTCCACTAGGCCATTCCAGTTATTGGTTTCGAGTATCAGACTTGCGAAAATTTTGATGGTTTCTCAACCATTCCTTAGCTTCAAACTCCCATATCTCGCGAACGGATTGACGAACTCGAGAAATTCCTGTTGCATCTGAAAGTGGAAACTCGCCCGATTACAACGGTATTTGTATTTTTGCCCTAGACAAGAGTAGTTATTGGTTTCGAGTATCAGACTTGCGGAAATTTTGATGGTTTCTCCAGCATTCTTTAACTTCAAACTCCCATATCTCGCGAACGGATTGACGAACTCGAGAAATTCCTGTTGCATCTGAAAGTAGAAACTCGCCCGATTACAATGGTGTGTGTACTTTTCCCCTGGGCCATTCTGGTTATAGGTTTCGAGTATCAGACTTGCGAAAATTTTGATGGTTTCTCAACCATTCCTTAACTTCAAACTCCCATATCTCGCGAACGGATTTACGAACTCGAGAAATTCCTGTTGCATCTGAAAGTAGAAACTCGCCCGACTACAATGGTGTGTGTACTTTTCCCCTAGGCAATTCCAGTTATTGGTTTCGAGTATCAGACTTGCGAAAATTTTGATGGTTTCTCAACCATTCCTTAATTTCAAACTCCCATATCTCGCGAACGGATTGACGAACTCGAGAAATTCCTGTTGCATTTGAAAGTAGAAACTCGCCCGATTACAATGGTTTGTGTACTTTTCCCCTGGGCCATTCTAGTTATAGGTTTCGAGTATCAGACTTGCAAAAATTTTGATGGTTTCTCAACCATTCCTTATTTTCAAACTCCCATATCTCGCGAACGGATTGACGAACTCGAGAAATTCCTGTTGCATCTGAAAGTAGAAACTCGCCCGATTACAATGGTGTGTGTACTTTTCCCCTGGGCCATTCTAGTTATAGGTTTCGAGTATCAGACTTGCGAAAATTTTGATGGTTTCTCAACCATTCCTTAACTTCAAACTCCCATATCTCGCGAACGGATTGACGAACTCGAGAAATTCCTGTTGCATTTGAAAGTGGAAACTCGCCCGATTACAATGGTGTGTGTACTTTTCCCGAGACCATTCCAGTTATTCGTTTATAGCATCAGAATTGCGAAAATTTTGATGCTTCCTCAACCATTCCTTAACTTCAAACTCCCATATCTCGCGAACAGATTGACGATCTCGATTAATTCCTGTTGCATCTGAAAGTAGAAACTCGCCCGATTACAATGGTGTGTGTACTTTTCCCCTAGGCCATTCCAGTTATTCGTTTATAGCATCAGAATTGCGAAAATTTGGATGCTTTCTCAACCATTCCTTAACTTCAAACTCCCATATCTCGCGAACGGATTGACGAACTCGAGAAATTCCTGTTGCATCTGAAAGTGGAAACTCGCCCGATTACAACAGTATTTGTATTTTTGCCCAAGGCAATAGTAGTTATTGGTTTCGAGTATCAGACTTGCGAAAATTTTGATGGTTTCTCAACCATTCCTTAACTTCAAACTCCCATATCTCGCGAACGGATTGACGAACTCGAGATATTCCTGTTGCATCTGAAAGTAGAAACTCGCCCGATTACAATGGTGGGTGTACTTTTCCCCTGGGCTACACCAATTATTGGTTTCGAGTATCAGACTTGCGAAAATTTTGATGGTTTCTCAACCATTCCTTAACTTCAAACTCCCATATCTCGCGAACGGATTGACGAACTCGAGAAATTCCTGTTGCATCTGAAAGTAGAAACTCGCCCGATTACAATGGTTTGTGTACTTTTCCCCTGGGCCATTCTAGTTATAGGTTTCGAGTATCAGACTTGCAAAAATTTTGATGGTTTCTCAACCATTCCTTATTTTCAAACTCCCATATCTCGCGAACGGATTGACGAACTCGAGAAATTCCTGTTGCATCTGAAAGTAGAAACTCGCCCGATTACAATGGTGTGTGTACTTTTCCCCTGGGCCATTCTAGTTATAGGTTTCGAGTATCAGACTTGCGAAAATTTTGATGGTTTCTCAACCATTCCTTAACTTCAAACTCCCATATCTCGCGAACGGATTTACGAACTCGAGAAATTCCTGTTGCATCTGAAAGTAGAAACTCGCCCGACTACAATGGTGTGTGTACTTTTCCCCTAGGCAATTCCAGTTATTGGTTTCGAGTATCAGACTTGCGAAAATTTTGATGGTTTCTCAACCATTCCTTAATTTCAAACTCCCATATCTCGCGAACGGATTGACGAACTCGAGAAATTCCTGTTGCATTTGAAAGTAGAAACTCGCCCGATTACAATGGTTTGTGTACTTTTCCCCTGGGCCATTCTAGTTATAGGTTTCGAGTATCAGACTTGCAAAAATTTTGATGGTTTCTCAACCATTCCTTATTTTCAAACTCCCATATCTCGCGAACGGATTGACGAACTCGAGAAATTCCTGTTGCATCTGAAAGTAGAAACTCGCCCGATTACAATGGTGTGTGTACTTTTCCCCTGGGCCATTCTAGTTATAGGTTTCGAGTATCAGACTTGCGAAAATTTTGATGGTTTCTCAACCATTCCTTAATTTCAAACTCCCATATCTCGCGAACGGATTGACGAACTCGAGAAATTCCTGTTGCATCTGAAAGTGGAAACTCGCCCGATTACAATGGTGTGTGTACTTTTCCCGAGACCATTCCAGTTATTCGTTTATAGCATCAGAATTGCGAAAATTTTGATGCTTCCTCAACCATTCCTTAACTTCAAACTCCCATATCTCGCGAACAGATTGACGATCTCGATTAATTCCTGTTGCATCTGAAAGTGGAAACTCGCCCGATTACAACAGTATTTGTATTTTTGCCCAAGGCAATAGTAGTTATTGGTTTCGAGTATCAGACTTGCGAAAATTTTGATGGTTTCTCAACCATTCCTTAACTTCAAACTCCCATATCTCGCGAACGGATTGACGAACTCGAGATATTCCTGTTGCATCTGAAAGTAGAAACTCGCCCGATTACAATGGTGGGTGTACTTTTCCCCTGGGCTACACCAATTATTGGTTTCGAGTATCAGACTTGCGAAAATTTTGATGGTTTCTCAACCATTCCTTAACTTCAAACTCCCATATCTCGCGAACGGATTGACGAACTCGAGAAATTCCTGTTGCATCTGAAAGTAGAAACTCGCCCGATTACAATGGTGTGTGTGCTTTTCCCCTAGGCCATTCCAGTTATTGGTTTCGAGTATCAGACCAACGAAAATTTTGATGGTTTCTCAACCATTTCTAAGCTTCAAACTCCCATATCTCGCGAACGGAATGACGAACTCGAGACATTCCTGTTGCATCTGAAAGTGGAAACTCGCCCGATTACAACGGTATCTGTACTTTTCCCCTAGGCCATTCCAGTTATTGGTTTCGAGTATCAGACTAGCGAAAATTTTGATGGTTTCTCAATCAATCCTTAACTTCAAACTTCCATATCTCGCGAACGGATTGACAAACTCGAGAATTTCCTGTTGCATCTGAAAGCAGAAACTTGCCCGATTACAATGGTGTGTGTACTTTTCCACTAGGCCATTCCAGTTATTGGTTTCGAGTATCAGACTTGCGAAAATTTTGATGGTTTCTCAACCATTCCTTAACTTCAAACTCCCATATCTCGCGAACGGATTGACGAACTCGAGAAATTCCGGTTGCATCTGAAAGTGGAAACTCGCCCGATTACAACGGTATTTGTATTTTTGCCCTAGGCAAGAGTAGTTATTGGTTTCGAGTATCAGACTTGCGGAAATTTTGATGGTTTCTCCAGCATTCTTTAACTTCAAACTCCCATATCTCGCGAACGGATTGACGAACTCGAGAAATTCCTGTTGCATCTGAAAGTAGAAACTCGCCCGATTACAATGGTGTGTGTACTTTTCCCCTGGGCCATTCTAGTTATAGGTTTCGAGTATCAGACTTGCAAAAATTTTGATGGTTTCTCAACCATTCCTTAATTTCAAACTCCCATATCTCGCGAACGGATTGACGAACTCGAGAAATTCCTGTTGCATCTGAAAGTAGAAACTCGCCCGATTACAATGGTGTGTGTACTTTTCCCCTGGGCCATCCCAGTTGTTGGTTTCGAGTATCAGACTTGCGAAAATTTTGATGGTTTCTCAACCATTCCTTAACTTCAAACTCCCATATCTCGCGAACGGATTGACGAACTCGAGAAATTCCTGTTGCATCTGAAAGTGGAAACTCGCCCGATTACAACGGTATTTGTATTTTTGCCCTACGCAAGAGTAGTTATTTGTTTCGCGTATCAGACTTGTGAAAATTTTGATGGTTTCTCAACCATTCCTTAACTTCACTCTCCCATATCTCGCGAACGGATTGACGAACTCGAGATATTCCTGTTGCATCTGAAAGTAGAAACTCGCCCGATTACAATGGTGGGTGTACTTTTCCCCTGGGCTATTCCAGTTATTGGTTTCGAGTATCAGACTTGCGAAAATTTTGATGGTTTCTCAACCATTCCTTAACTTCAAACTCCCATATCTCGCGAACGGATTGACGAACTCGAGAAATTCCTGTTGCATCTGAAAGTAGAAACTCGCCCGATTACAATGGTGTGTGTGCTTTTCCCCTAGGCCATTCCAGTTATTGGTTTCGAGTATCCGTCCAGCGAAAATTTTGATGGTTTCTCAACCATTTCTAAGCTTCAAACTCCCATATCTCGCGAACGGAATGACGAACTCGAGAAATTCCTGTTGCATCTGAAAGTGGAAACTCGCCCGATTACAATGGTATGTGTATTTTTGCCCTAGGCCATTGTAGTTATTGGTTTCGAGTATCAGACTTTCGAAAATTGTGATGGTTTCTCAACCATTCGTTAAATTTAAACTCCCATATCTCGCGAACAGATTGACGATCTCGATTAATTCCTGTTGCATCTGAAAGTAGAAACTCGCCCGATTACAATGGTGTGCGTACTTTTCCCCTAGGCCATTCCAGTTATTCGTTTATACCATCAGAATTGCGAAAATTTGGATGCTTTCTCAACCATTCCTTAACTTCAAACTCCCATATCTCGCGAACGGATTGACGAAATCGAGAAATTCCTGTTGCATCTGAAAGTGGAAACTCGCCCGATTACAAAGGTATGTGCATTTTTCCCCTAGGCCTTTGTAGTAATTGGTTTCGAGTATCAGACTTGCGAAAATTTTAATGGATTCTCAACCATTCCTTAACTTCAAACCCCCATATCTCGCGAACGGGTTTACGAACTCGAGAAATTCCTGTTGCATCTGAAATTAGAAACTCGCCCGACTACAATGGTGTGTGTACTTTTCCCCTAGGCCATTCCAGTTATTGGTTTCGAGTATCAGACTAGCGAAAATTTTGATGGTTTCTCAATCAATCCTTAACTTCAAACTTCCATATCTCGCGAACGGATTGACGAACTCGAGAAATTCCTGTTGCATCTGAAAGCAGAAACTCGCCCGATTACAACGGTGTGTTTACTTTTCCACTAGGCCATTCCAGTTATTGGTTTCGAGTATCAGACTTGCGAAAATTTTGATGGTTTCTCAACCATTCCTTAACTTCAAACTCCCATATTTCGCGAACGGATTGACGAACTCGAGAAATTCCTGTTGCATCTGAAAGTGGAAACTCGCCCGATTACAATGGTATTTGTATTTTTGCCCTACGCAAGAGTAGTTATTGGTTTCGCGTATCAGACTTGCGAAAATTTTGATGGTTTCTCAACCATTCCTTAACTTCACTCTCCCATATCTCGCGAACGGATTGACGAATTCGAGAAATTCCTGTTGCATCTGAAAGTGGAAACTCGCCCCATTACAACGGTATTTGTATTTTTGCCCTACGCAAGAGTAGTTATTGGTTTCGCGTATCAGACTTGCGAAAATTTTGATGGTTTCTCAACCATTCCTTAATATCAGACTCCCATATCTCGCGAACGGATTGACGAACTCGAGAAATTCCTGTTGCATCTGAAAGTGGAAACTCGCCCCATTACAACGGTATTTGTATTTTTGCCCTACGCAAGAGTAGTTATTGGTTTCGCGTATCAGACTTGCGAAAATTTTGATGGTTTTTCAACCATTCCTTAACTTCACTCTCCCATATCTCGCGAACGGATTGACGAACTCGAGATATTCCTGTTGCATCTGAAAGTAGAAACTCGCCCGATTACAATGGTGGGTGTACTTTTCCCCTGGGCTATTCCAGTTATTGGTTTCGAGTATCAGACTTGCGAAAATTTTGATGGTTTCTCAACCATTCCTTAACTTCAAACTCCCATATCTCGCGAACGGATTGACGAACTCTAGAAATTCCTGTTGCATCTGAAAGTGGAATCTCGCCCGATTACAATGGTATGTGTATTTTTGCCGTAGGCCATAGTGGTTATTGGTTTCGAGTATCAGACTTTCGAAAATTGTGATGGTTTCTCAACCATTCGTTAAATTTAAACTCCCATATCGCGCGAACAGATTGACGATCTCGATTAATTCCTGTTGCATCTGAAAGTAGAAACTCGCCCGATTACAATGGTGTGTGTACTTTTCCCCTAGGCCATTCCAGTTATTCGTTTATAGCATCAGAATTGCGAAAATTTGGATGCTTTCTCAACCATTCCTTAACTTCAAACTCCCATATCTCGCGAACGGATTGACGAACTTCGGAAATTCCTGTTGCATCTGAAAGTGGAAACTCGCCCGATTACAAAGGTATGTGCATTTTTCCCCTAGGCCTTTGTAGTAATTGGTTTCGATTATCAGACTTGCGAAAATTTTAATGGATTCTCAACCATTCCTTAACTTCAAACCCCCATATCTCGCGAAAGGATTTACGAACTCGAGAAATTCCTGTTGCATCTGAAAGCAGAAACTCGCCCGATTACAATGGTGTGTTTACTTTTCCACTAGGCCATTCCAGTTATTGGTTTCGAGTATCAGACTTGCGAAAATTTTGATGGTTTCTCAACCATTCCTTAACTTCAAACTCCCATATCTCGCGAACGGATTGACGAACTCGAGAAATTCCTGTTGCATCTGAAAGTAGAAACTCGCCCGATTACAATGGTGTGTGTACTTTTCCCCTGGGCAATTCTAGTTATAGGTTTCGAGTATCAGACTTGCGAAAATTTTGATGGTTTCTCCAGCATTCTTTAACTTCAAACTCCCATATCTCGCGAACGGATTGACGAACTCGAGAAATTCCTGTTGCATCTGAAAGTAGAAACCCGCCCGATTACAATGGTGTGTGTACTTTTCCCCTGGGACATTCTAGTTATAGGTTTCGAGTATCAGACTTGCGAAAATTTTGATGGTTTCTCAACCATTCCTTAACTTCAAACTCCCATATCTCGCGAACGGATTTACGAACTCGAGAAATTCCTGTTGCATCTGAAAGTAGAAACTCGCCCGACTACAATGGTGTGTGTACTTTTCCCCTAGGCAATTCCAGTTATTGGTTTCGAGTATCAGACTTGCGAAAATTTTGATGGTTTCTCAACCATTCCTTAATTTCAAACTCCCATATCTCGCGAACGGATTGACGAACTCGAGAAATTCCTGTTGCATCTGAAAGTAGAAACTCGCCCGATTACAATGGTGTGTGTACTTTTCCCCTGGGCAATTCTAGTTATAGGTTTCGAGTATCAGACTTGCGAAAATTTTGATGGTTTCTCAACCATTCCTTAATTTCAAACTCCCATATCTCGCGAACGGATTGACGAACTCGAGAAATTCCTGTTGCATCTGAAAGTAGAAACTCGCCCGATTACAATGGTGTGTGTACTTTTCCCCTGGGCCATTCCAGTTATTGGTTTCGAGTATCAGACTTGCGAAAATTTTGATGGTTTCTCAACCATTCCTTAACTTCAAACTCCCATATATCGCGAACGGATTGACGAACTCGGGAAATTCCTGTTGCATCTGAAAGTGGAAACTCGCCCGATTACAACGGTATTTGTATTTTTGCCCTAGGCAAGAGTAGTTATTGGTTTCGAGTATCAGACTTGCGGAAATTTTGATGGTTTCTCCAGCATTCTTTAATTTCAAACTCCCATATCTCGCGAACGTATTGACGAACTCGAGAAATTCCTGTTGCATCTGAAAGTAGAAACTCGCCCGACTACAATGGTGTGTGTACTTTTCCCCTGGGCCATTCTAGTTATAGGTTTCGAATATCAGACTTGCGAAAATTTTGATGGTTTCTCAACAATTCCTTAATTTCAAACTCCCATATCTCGCGAACGGATTGACGAACTCGAGAAATTCCTGTTGCATCTGAAAGTAGAAACTCGCCCGATTACAATGGTGTGTGTACTTTTCCCGAGACCATTCCAGTTATTCGTTTATAGCATCAGAATTGCGAAAATTTTGATGCTTCCTCAACCATTCTTTAACTTCAAACTCCCATATCTCGCGAACGGATTGACGAACTCGAGAAATTCCTGTTGCATCTGAAAGTGGAAACTCGCCCGATTACAAAGGTATGTGCATTTTTCCCCTAGGCCTTTGTAGTAATTGGTTTCGAGTATCAGACTTGCGAAAATTTTAATTTATTCTCAACCATTCCTTAACTTCAAACTCCCATATCTCGCGAACGGATTTACGAACTCGAGAAATTCCTGTCGCATCTGAAAGTAGAAACTCGCCCGACTACAATGGTGTGTGTACTTTTCCCCTAGGCCATTCCAGTTATTGGTTTCGAGTATCAGACTAGCGAAAATTTTGATGGTTTCTCAATCAATCCTTAACTTCAAACTTCCATATCTCGCGAACGGATTGGCGAACTCGAGAAATTCCTATTGCATCTGAAAGCAGAAACTCGCCCGATTACAATGGTGTGTTTACTTTTCCACTAGGCCATTCCAGTTATTGGTTTCGAGTATCAGACTTGCGAAAATTTTGATGGTTTCTCAACCATTCCTTAACTTCAAACTCCCATATCTCGCGAACGGATTGACGAACTCGAGAAATTCCTGCTGCATCTGAAAGTGGAAACTCGCCCGATTACAACGGTATTTGTATTTTTGCCCTAGGCAAGAGTAGTTATTGGTTTCGAGTATCAGACTTGCGGAAATTTTGATGGTTTCTCCAGCATTCTTTAATTTCAAACTCCCATATCTCGCGAACGTATTGACGAACTCGAGAAATTCCTCTTGCATCTGAAAGTAGAAACTCGCCCGACTACAATGGTGTGTGTACTTTTCCCCTGGGCCATTCTAGTTATAGGTTTCGAATATCAGACTTGCGAAAATTTTGATGGTTTCTCAACAATTCCTTAATTTCAAACTCCCATATCTCGCGAACGGATTGACGAACTCGAGAAATTCCTGTTGCATCTGAAAGTAGAAACTCGCCCGATTACAATGGTGTGTGTACTTTTCCCGAGACCATTCCAGTTATTCGTTTATAGCATCAGAATTGCGAAAATTTTGATGCTTCCTCAACCATTCTTTAACTTCAAACTCCCATATCTCGCGAACGGATTGACGAACTCGAGAAATTCCTGTTGCATCTGAAAGTGGAAACTCGCCCGATTACAAAGGTATGTGCATTTTTCCCCTAAGCCTTTGTAGTAATTGGTTTCGAGTATCAGACTTGCGAAAATTTTAATTTATTCTCAACCATTCCTTAACTTCAAACTCCCATATCTCGCGAACGGATTTACGAACTCGAGAAATTCCTGTCGCATCTGAAAGTAGAAACTCGCCCGACTACAATGGTGTGTGTACTTTTCCCCTAGGCCATTCCAGTTATTGGTTTCGAGTATCAGACTAGCGAAAATTTTGATGGTTTCTCAATCAATCCTTAACTTCAAACTTCCATATCTCGCGAACGGATTGACGAACTCGAGAAATTCCTATTGCATCTGAAAGCAGAAACTCGCCCGATTACAATGGTGTGTTTACTTTTCCACTAGGCCATTCCAGTTATTGGTTTCGAGTATCAGACTTGCGAAAATTTTGATGGTTTCTCAACCATTCCTTAACTTC
Source organism: Ptiloglossa arizonensis (assembly GCF_051014685.1). Taxonomy (NCBI): domain Eukaryota; kingdom Metazoa; phylum Arthropoda; class Insecta; order Hymenoptera; family Colletidae; genus Ptiloglossa; species Ptiloglossa arizonensis. The sequence goes on along the minus strand of NW_027478677.1, from coordinate 509,328 downwards.
AAACTCCCATATCTCGCGAACGGATTGACGAACTCGAGAAATTCCTGTTGCATCTGAAAGTGGAAACTCGCCCGATTACAACGGTATTTGTATTTTTGCCCTACGCAAGAGTAGTTATTTGTTTCGCGTATCAGACTTGCGAAAATTTTGATGGTTTCGCAACCATTCCTTAACTTCACTCTCCCATATCTCGCGAACGGATTGACGAACTCGAGATATTCCTGTTGCATCTGAAAGTAGAAACTCGCCCGATTACAATGGTGGGTGTACTTTTCCCCTAGGCCATTCCAGTTATTCGTTTATAGCATCAGAATTGCGAAAATTTGGATGCTTTCTCAACCACTGCTTAACTTCAAACTCCCATATCTCGCGAACGGATTGACGAACTCGAGAAATTCCTGTTGCATCTGAAAGTGGAAACTCGCCCGATTACAACAGTATTTGTATTTTTGCCCAAGGCAATAGTAGTTATTGGTTACGAGTATCAGACTTGCGAAAATTTTGATGGTTTCTCAACCATTCCTTAACTTCAAACTCCCATATCTCGCGAACGGATTGACGAACTCGAGATATTCCTGTTGCATCTGAAAGTAGAAACTCGCCCGATTACAATGGTGGGTGTACTTTTCCCCTGGGCTACACCAATTATTGGTTTCGAGTATCAGACTTGCGAAAATTTTGATGGTTTCTCAACCATTCCTTAACTTCAAACTCCCATATCTCGCGAACGGATTGACGAACTCGAGAAATTCCTGTTGCATCTGAAAGTAGAAACTCGCCCGATTACAATGGTGTGTGTGCTTTTCCCCTAGGCCATTCCAGTTATTGGTTTCGAGTATCAGACCAGCGAAAATTTTGATGGTTTCTCAACCATTTCTAAGCTTCAAACTCCCATATCTCGCGAACGGAATGACGAACTCGAGACATTCCTGTTGCATCTGAAAGTGGAAACTCGCCCGATTACAACGGTATCTGTACTTTTCCCCTAGGCCATTCCAGTTATTGGTTTCGAGTATCAGACTAGCGAAAATTTTGATGGTTTCTCAATCAATCCTTAACTTCAAACTTCCATATCTCGCGAACGGATTGACAAACTCGAGAATTTCCTGTTGCATCTGAAAGCAGAAACTCGCCCGATTACAATGGTGTGTTTACTTTTCCACTAGGCCATTCCAGTTATTGGTTTCGAGTATCAGACTTGCGAAAATTTTGATGGTTTCTCAACCATTCCTTAACTTCAAACTCCCATATCTCGCGAACGGATTGACGAACTCGAGAAATTCCTGTTGCATCTGAAAGTAGAAACTCGCCCGATTACAATGGTGTGTGTACTTTTCCCCTGTGCAATTCTAGTTATAGGTTTCGAGTATCAGACTTGCGAAAATTTTGATGGTTTCTCCAGCATTCTTTAACTTCAAACTCCCATATCTCGCGAACGGATTGACGAACTCGAGAAATTCCTGTTGCATCTGAAAGTAGAAACCCGCCCGATTACAATGGTGTGTGTACTTTTCCCCTGGGACATTCTAGTTATAGGTTTCGAGTATCAGACTTGCGAAAATTTTGATGGTTTCTCAACCATTCCTTAACTTCAAACTCCCATATCTCGCGAACGGATTTACGAACTCGAGAAATTCCTGTTGCATCTGAAAGTAGAAACTCGCCCGACTAGAATGGTGTGTGTACTTTTCCCCTAGGCAATTCCAGTTATTGGTTTCGAGTATCAGACTTGCGAAAAGTTTGATGGTTTCTCAACCATTCCTTAATTTCAAACTCCCATATCTCGCGAACGGATTGACGAACTCGAGAAATTCCTGTTGCATCTGAAAGTAGAAACTCGCCCGATTACAATGGTGTGTGTACTTTTCCCCTGGGCAATTCTAGTTATAGGTTTCGAGTATCAGACTTGCGAAAATTTTGATGGTTTCTCAACCATTCCTTAATTTCAAACTCCCATATCTCGCGAACGGATTGACGAACTCGAGAAATTCCTGTTGCATCTGAAAGTAGAAACTCGCCCGATTACAATGGTGTGTGTACTTTTCCCCTGGGCCATTCCAGTTATTGGTTTCGAGTATCAGACTTGCGAAAATTTTGATGGTTTCTCAACCATTCCTTAACTTCAAACTCCCATATATCGCGAACGGATTGACGAACTCGGGAAATTCCTGTTGCATCTGAAAGTGGAAACTCGCCCGATTACAACGGTATTTGTATTTTTGCCCTAGGCAAGAGTAGTTATTGGTTTCGAGTATCAGACTTGCGGAAATTTTGATGGTTTCTCCAGCATTCCTTAATTTCAAACTCCCATATCTCGCGAACGGATTGACGAACTCGAGAAATTCCTGTTGCATCTGAAAGTAGAAACTCGCCCGATTACAATGGTGTGTGTACTTTTCCCCTGGGCCATTCCAGTTATTGGTTTCGAGTATCAGACTTGCGAAAATTTTGATGGTTTCTCAACCATTCCTTAACTTCAAACTCCCATATATCGCGAACGGGTTGACGAACTCGGGAAATTCCTGTTGCATCTGAAAGTGGAAACTCGCCCGATTACAACGGTATTTGTATTTTTGCCCTAGGCAAGAGTAGTTATTGGTTTCGAGTATCAGACTTGCGGAAATTTTGATGGTTTCTCCAGCATTCTTTAATTTCAAACTCCCATATTTCGCGAACGGATTGACGAACTCGAGAAATTCCTGTTGCATCTGAAAGTAGAAACTCGCCCGACTACAATGGTGTGTGTACTTTTCCCCTGGGCCATTCTAGTTATAGGTTTCGAATATCAGACTTGCGAAAATTTTGATGGTTTCTCAACAATTCCTTAATTTCAAACTCCCATATCTCGCGAACGGATTGACGAACTCGAGAAATTCCTGTTGCATCTGAAAGTAGAAACTCGCCCGATTACAATGGTGTGTGTACTTTTCCCGAGACCATTCCAGTTATTCGTTTATAGCATCAGAATTGCGAAAATTTTGATGCTTCCTCAACCATTCTTTAACTTCAAACTCCCATATCTCGCGAACGGATTGACGAACTCGAGAAATTCCTGTTGCATCTGAAAGTGGAAACTCGCCCGATTACAAAGGTATGTGCATTTTTCCCCTAGGCCTTTGTAGTAATTGGTTTCGAGTATCAGACTTGCGAAAATTTTAATTTATTCTCAACCATTCCTTAACTTCAAACTCCCATATCTCGCGAACGGATTGACGAACTCGAGAAATTCCTGTTGCATCTGAAAGTAGAAACTCGCCCGATTACAATGGTGTGTGTGCTTTTCCCCTAGGCCATTCCAGTTATTGGTTTCGAGTATCAGACCAGCGAAAATTTTGATGGTTTCTCAACCATTTCTAAGCTTCAAACTCCCATATCTCGCGAACGGAATGACGAACTCGAGACATTCCTGTTGCATCTGAAAGTGGAAACTCGCCCGATTACAACGGTATCTGTACTTTTCCCCTAGGCCATTCCTGTTATTGGTTTCGAGTATCAGATTAGCGAAAATTTTGATGGTTTCTCAATCAATCCTTAACTTCAAACTTCCATATCTCGCGAACGGATTGACAAACTCGAGAATTTCCTGTTGCATCTGAAAGCAGAAACTTGCCCGATTACAATGGTGTGTGTACTTTTCCACTAGGCCATTCCAGTTATTGGTTTCGAGTATCAGACTTGCGAAAATTTTGATGGTTTCTCAACCATTCCTTAACTTCAAACTCCCATATCTCGCGAACGGATTGACGAACTCGAGAAATTCCGGTTGCATCTGAAAGTGGAAACTCGCCCGATTACAACGGTATTTGTATTTTTGCCCTAGGCAAGAGTAGTTATTGGTTTCGAGTATCAGACTTGCGGAAATTTTGATGGTTTCTCCAGCATTCTTTAACTTCAAACTCCCATATCTCGCGAACGGATTGACGAACTCGAGAAATTCCTGTTGCATCTGAAAGTAGAAACTCGCCCGATTACAATGGTGTGTGTACTTTTCCCCTAGGCAATTCCAGTTATTGGTTTCGAGTATCAGACTTGCGAAAATTTTGATGGTTTCTCAACCATTCCTTAATTTCAAACTCCCATATCTCGCGAACGGATTGACGAACTCGAGAAATTCCTGTTGCATCTGAAAGTAGAAACTCGCCCGATTACAATGGTGTGTGTACTTTTCCCCTGGGCCCTTCTAGTTATAGGTTTCGAGTATCAGACTTGCAAAAATTTTGATGGTTTCTCAACCATTCCTTAATTTCAAACTCCCATATCTCGCGAACGGATTGACGAACTCGAGAAATTCCTGTTGCATCTGAAAGTAGAAACTCGCCCGATTACAATGGTGTGTGTACTTTTCCCCTGGGCCATCCCAGTTATTGGTTTCGAGTATCAGACTTGCGAAAATTTTGATGGTTTCTCAACCATTCCTTAACTTCAAACTCCCATATCTCGCGAACGGATTGACGAACTCGAGAAATTCCTGTTGCATCTGAAAGTGGAAACTCGCCCGATTACAACGGTATTTGTATTTTTGCCCTACGCAAGAGTAGTTACTTGTTTCGCGTATCAGACTTGTGAAAATTTTGATGGTTTCTCAACCATTCCTTAACTTCACTCTCCCATATCTCGCGAACGGATTGACCAACTCGAGATATTCCTGTTGCATCTGAAAGTAGAAACTCGTCCGATTACAATGGCGGGTGTACTTTTCCCCTGGGCTATTCCAGTTATTGGTTTCGAGTATCAGACTTGCGAAAATTTTGATGGTTTCTCAACCATTCCTTAACTTCAAACTCCCATATCTCGCGAACGGATTGACGAACTCGAGAAATTCCTGTTGCATCTGAAAGTAGAAACTCGCCCGATTACAATGGTGTGTGTGCTTTTCCCCTAGGCCATTCCAGTTATTGGTTTCGAGTATCCGTCCAGCGAAAATTTTGATGGTTTCTCAACCATTTCTAAGCTTCAAACTCCCATATCTCGAGAACGGAATGACGAACTCGAGAAATTCCTGTTGCATCTGAAAGTGGAAACTCGCCCGATTACAATGGTATGTGTATTTTTGCCCTAGGCCATAGTAGTTATTGGTTTCGAGTATCAGACTTTCGAAAATTGTGATGGTTTCTCAACCATTCGTTAAATTTAAACTCCCATATCTCGCGAACAGATTGACGATCTCGATTAATTCCTGTTGCATCTGAAAGTAGAAACTCGCCCGATTACAATGGTGTGTGTACTTTTCCCCTAGGCCATTCCAGTTATTCGTTTATACCATCAGAATTGCGAAAATTTGGATGCTTTCTCAACCATTCCTTAACTTCAAACTCCCATATCTCGCGAACGGATTGACGAACTCGAGAAATTCCTGTTGCATCTGAAAGTGGAAACTCGCCCGATTACAAAGGTATGTGCATTTTTCCCCTAGGCCTTTGTAGTAATTGGTTTCGAGTATCAGACTTGCGAAAATTTTAATGGATTCTCAACCATTCCTTAACTTCAAACCCCCATATCTCGCGAACGGGTTTACGAACTCGAGAAATTCCTGTTGCATCTGAAATTAGAAACTCGCCCGACTACAATGGTGTGTGTACTTTTCCCCTAGGCCATTCCAGTTATTGGTTTCGAGTATCAGACTAGCGAAAATTTTGATGGTTTCTCAATCAATCCTTAACTTCAAACTTCCATATCTCGCGAACGGATTGACGAACTCGAGAAATTCCTGTTGCATCTGAAAGCAGAAACTCGCCCGATTACAACGGTGTGTTTACTTTTCCACTAGGCCATTCCAGTTATTGGTTTCGAGTATCAGACTTGCGAAAATTTTGATGGTTTCTCAACCATTCCTTAACTTCAAACTCCCATATTTCGCGAACGGATTGACGAACTCGAGAAATTCCTGTTGCATCTGAAAGTGGAAACTCGCCCGATTACAATGGTATTTGTATTTTTGCCCTACGCAAGAGTAGTTATTGGTTTCGCGTATCAGACTTGCGAAAATTTTGATGGTTTCTCAACCATTCCTTAACTTCACTCTCCCATATCTCGCGAACGGATTGACGAATTCGAGAAATTCCTGTTGCATCTGAAAGTGGAAACTCGCCCCATTACAACGGTATTTGTATTTTTGCCCTACGCAAGAGTAGTTATTGGTTTCGCGTATCAGACTTGCGAAAATTTTGATGGTTTCTCAACCATTCCTTAATATCAGACTCCCATATCTCGCGAACGGATTGACGAACTCGAGAAATTCCTGTTGCATCTGAAAGTGGAAACTCGCCCCATTACAACGGTATTTGTATTTTTGCCCTACGCAAGAGTAGTTATTGTTTTCGCGTATCAGACTTGCGGAAATTTTGATGGTTTCTCAACCATTCCTTAACTTCACTCTCCCATATCTCGCGAACGGATTGACGAACTCGAGATATTCCTGTTGCATCTGAAAGTAGAAACTCGCCCGATTACAATGGTGGGTGTACTTTTCCCCTGGGCTATTCCAGTTATTGGTTTCGAGTATCAGACTTGCGAAAATTTTGATGGTTTCTCAACCATTCCTTAACTTCAAACTCCCATATCTCGCGAACGGATTGACGAACTCGAGAAATTCCTGTAGCATCTGAAAGTGGAATCTCGCCCGATTACAATGGTATGTGTATTTTTGCCGTAGGCCATAGTGGTTATTGGTTTCGAGTATCAGACTTTCGAAAATTGTGATGGTTTCTCAACCATTCGTTAAATTTAAACTCCCATATCGCGCGAACAGATTGACGATCTCGATTAATTCCTGTTGCATCTGAAAGTAGAAACTCGCCCGATTACAATGGTGTGTGTACTTTTCCCCTAGGCCATTCCAGTTATTCGTTTATAGCATCAGAATTGCGAAAATTTGGATGCTTTCTCAACCATTCCTTAACTTCAAACTCCCATATCTCGCGAACGGATTGACGAACTTCGGAAATTCCTGTTGCATCTGAAAGTGGAAACTCGCCCGATTACAAAGGTATGTGCATTTTTCCCCTAGGCCTTTGTAGTAATTGGTTTCGAGTATCAGACTTGCGAAAATTTTAATGGATTCTCAACCATTCCTTAACTTCAAACCCCCATATCTCGCGAACGGATTTACGAACTCGAGAAATTCCTGTTGCATCTGAAAGCAGAAACTCGCCCGATTACAATGGTGTGTTTACTTTTCCACTAGGCCATTCCAGTTATTGGTTTCGAGTATCAGACTTGCGAAAATTTTGATGGTTTCTCAACCATTCCTTAACTTCAAACTCCCATATCTCGCGAACGGATTGACGAACTCGAGAAATTCCTGTTGCATCTGAAAGCAGAAACTCGCCCGATTACAATGGTGTGTTTACTTTTCCACTAGGCCATTCCAGTTATTGGTTTCGAGTATCAGACTTGCGAAAATTTTGATGGTTTCTCAACCATTCCTTAACTTCAAACTCCCATATCTCGCGAACGGATTGACGAACTCGAGAAATTCGTGTTGCATCTGAAAGTAGAAACTCGCCCGATTACAATGGTGTGTGTACTTTTCCCCTGGGCCATTCCAGTTATTGGTTTCGAGTATCAGACTAGCGAAAATTTTGATGGTTTCTCAATCAATCCTTAACTTCAAACTTCCATATCTCGCGAACGGATTGACGAACTCGAGAAATTCCTGTTGCATCTGAAAGCAGAAACTCGCCCGATTACAACGGTGTGTTTACTTTTCCACTAGGCCATTCCAGTTATTGGTTTCGAGTATCAGACTTGCGAAAATTTTGATGGTTTCTCAACCATTCCTTAACTTCAAACTCCCATATTTCGCGAACGGATTGACGAACTCGAGAAATTCCTGTTGCATCTGAAAGTGGAAACTCGCCCGATTACAATGGTATTTGTATTTTTGCCCTACGCAAGAGTAGTTATTGGTTTCGCGTATCAGACTTGCGAAAATTTTGATGGTTTCTCAACCATTCCTTAACTTCACTCTCCCATATCTCGCGAACGGATTGACGAATTCGAGAAATTCCTGTTGCATCTGAAAGTGGAAACTCGCCCCATTACAACGGTATTTGTATTTTTGCCCTACGCAAGAGTAGTTATTGGTTTCGCGTATCAGACTTGCGAAAATTTTGATGGTTTCTCAACCATTCCTTAATATCAGACCCCCATATCTCGCGAACGGATTGACGAACTCGAGAAATTCCTGTTGCATCTGAAAGTGGAAACTCGCCCCATTACAACGGTATTTGTATTTTTGCCCTACGCAAGAGTAGTTATTGGTTTCGCGTATCAGACTTGCGGAAATTTTGATGGTTTCTCAACCATTCCTTAACTTCACTCTCCCATATCTCGCGAACGGATTGACGAACTCGAGATATTCCTGTTGCATCTGAAAGTAGAAACTCGCCCGATTACAATGGTGGGTGTACTTTTCCCCTGAGCTATTCCAGTTATTGGTTTCGAGTATCAGACTTGCGAAAATTTTGATGGTTTCTCAACCATTCCTTAACTTCAAACTCCCATATCTCGCGAACGGATTGACGAACTCGAGAAATTCCTGTTGCATCTGAAAGTGGAATCTCGCCCGATTACAATGGTATGTGTATTTTTGCCGTAGGCCATAGTGGTTATTGGTTTCGAGTATCAGACTTTCGAAAATTGTGATGGTTTCTCAACCATTCGTTAAATTTAAACTCCCATATCGCGCGAACAGATTGACGATCTCGATTAATTCCTGTTGCATCTGAAAGTAGAAACTCGCCCGATTACAATGGTGTGTGTACTTTTCCCCTAGGCCATTCCAGTTATTCGTTTATAGCATCAGAATTGCGAAAATTTGGATGCTTTCTCAACCATTCCTTAACTTCAAACTCCCATATCTCGCGAACGGATTGACGAACTTCGGAAATTCCTGTTGAATCTGAAAGTGGAAACTCGCCCGATTACAAAGGTATGTGCATTTTTCCCCTAGGCCTTTGTAGTAATTGGTTTCGAGTATCAGACTTGCGAAAATTTTAATGGATTCTCAACCATTCCTTAACTTCAAACCCCCATATCTCGCGAACGGATTTACGAACTCGAGAAATTCCTGTTGCATCTGAAAGCAGAAACTCGCCCGATTACAATGGTGTGTTTACTTTTCCACTAGGCCATTCCAGTTATTGGTTTCGAGTATCAGACTTGCGAAAATTTTGATGGTTTCTCAACCATTCCTTAACTTCAAACTCCCATATCTCGCGAACGGATTGACGAACTCGAGAAATTCCTGTTGCATCTGAAAGCAGAAACTCGCCCGATTACAATGGTGTGTTTACTTTTCCACTAGGCCATTCCAGTTATTGGTTTCGAGTATCAGACTTGCGAAAATTTTGATGGTTTCTCAACCATTCCTTAACTTCAAACTCCCATATCTCGCGAACGGATTGACGAACTCGAGAAATTCGTGTTGCATCTGAAAGTAGAAACTCGCCCGATTACAATGGTGTGTGTACTTTTCCCCTGGGCAATTCTAGTTATAGGTTTCGAGTATCAGACTTGCGAAAATTTTGATGGTTTCTCCAGCATTCTTTAACTTCAAACTCCCATATCTCGCGAACGGATTGACGAACTCGAGAAATTCCTGTTGCATCTGAAAGTAGAAACCCGCCCGATTACAATGGTGTGTGTACTTTTCCCCTGGGACATTCTAGTTATAGGTTTCGAGTATCAGACTTGCGAAAATTTTGATGGTTTCTCAACCATTCCTTAACTTCAAACTCCCATATCTCGCGAACGGATTTACGAACTCGAGAAATTCCTGTTGCATCTGAAAGTAGAAACTCGCCCGACTACAATGGTGTGTGTACTTTTCCCCTAGGCAATTCCAGTTATTGGTTTCGAGTATCAGACTTGCGAAAATTTTGATGGTTTCTCAACCATTCCTTAATTTCAAACTCCCATATCTCGCGAACGGATTGACGAACTCGAGAAATTCCTGTTGCATCTGAAAGTAGAAACTCGCCCGATTACAATGGTGTGTGTACTTTTCCCCTGGGCAATTCTAGTTATAGGTTTCGAGTATCAGACTTGCGAAAATTTTGATGGTTTCTCAACCATTCCTTAATTTCAAACTCCCATATCTCGCGAACGGATTGACGAACTCGAGAAATTCCTGTTGCATCTGAAAGTAGAAACTCGCCCGATTAAAATGGTGTGTGTACTTTTCCCCTGGGCCATTCCAGTTATTGGTTTCGAGTATCAGACTTGCGAAAATTTTGATGGTTTCTCAACCATTCCTTAACTTCAAACTCCCATATATCGCGAACGGATTGACGAACTCGGGAAATTCCTGTTGCATCTGAAAGTGGAAACTCGCCCGATTACAACGGTATTTGTATTTTTGCCCTAGGCAAGAGTAGTTATTGGTTTCGAGTATCAGACTTGCGGAAATTTTGATGGTTTCTCCAGCATTCTTTAATTTCAAACTCCCATATCTCGCGAACGGATTGACGAACTCGAGAAATTCCTGTTGCATCTGAAAGTAGAAACTCGCCCGACTACAATGGTGTGTGTACTTTTCCCCTGGGCCATTCTAGTTATAGGTTTCGAATATCAGACTTGCGAAAATTTTGATGGTTTCTCAACAATTCCTTAATTTCAAACTCCCATATCTCGCGAACGGATTGACGAACTCGAGAAATTCCTGTTGCATCTGAAAGTAGAAACTCGCCCGATTACAATGGTGTGTGTACTTTTCCCGAGACCATTCCAGTTATTCGTTTATAGCATCAGAATTGCAAAAATTTTGATGCTTCCTCAACCATTCTTTAACTTCAAACTCCCATATCTCGCGAACGGATTGACGAACTCGAGAAATTCCTGTTGCATCTGAAAGTGGAAACTCGCCCGATTACAAAGGTATGTGCATTTTTCCCCTAGGCCTTTGTAGTAATTGGTTTCGAGTATCAGACTTGCGAAAATTTTAATTTATTCTCAACCATTCCTTAACTTCAAACTCCCATATCTCGCGAACGGATTTACGAACTCGAGAAATTCCTGTCGCATCTGAAAGTAGAAACTCGCCCGACTACAATGGTGTGTGTACTTTTCCCCTAGGCCATTCCAGTTATTGGTTTCGAGTATCAGACTAGCGAAAATTTTGATGGTTTCTCAATCAATCCTTAACTTCAAACTTCCATATCTCGCGAACGGATTGACGAACTCGAGAAATTCCTATTGCATCTGAAAGCAGAAACTCGCCCGATTACAATGGTGTGTTTACTTTTCCACTAGGCCATTCCAGTTATTGGTTTGGAGTATCAGACTTGCGAAAATTTTGATGGTTTCTCAACCATTCCTTAACTTCAAACTCCCATATCTCGCGAACGGATTGACGAACTCGAGAAATTCCTGTTGCATCTGAAAGTGGAAACTCGCCCGATTACAACGGTATTTGTATTTTTGCCCTACGCAAGAGTAGTTATTTGTTTCGCGTATCAGACTTGCGAAAATTTTGATGGTTTCGCAACCATTCCTTAACTTCACTCTCCCATATCTCGCGAACGGATTGACGAACTCGAGATATTCCTGTTGCATCTGAAAGTAGAAACTCGCCCGATTACAATGGTGGGTGTACTTTTCCCCTGGGCTATTCCAGTTATTGCTTTCGAGTATCAGACTTGCGAAAATTTTGATGGTTTCTCAACCATTCCTTAACTTCAAACTCCCATATCTCGCGAACGGATTGACGAACTCGAGATATTCCTGTTGCATCTGAAAGTAGAAACTCGCCCGATTACAATGGTGGGTGTACTTTTCCCCTGGGCTATTCCAGTTATTGCTTTCGAGTATCAGACTTGCGAAAATTTTGATGGTTTCGCAACCATTCCTTAACTTCACTCTCCCATATCTCGCGAACGGATTGACGAACTCGAGATATTCCTGTTGCATCTGAAAGTAGAAACTCGCCCGATTACAATGGTGGGTGTACTTTTCCCCTGGGCTATTCCAGTTATTGCTTTCGAGTATCAGACTTTCGAAAATTGTGATGGTTTCTCAACCATTCGTTAAATTTAAACACCCATATCTCGCGAACAGATTGACGATCTCGATTAATTCCTGTTGCATCTGAAAGTAGAAACTCGCCCGATTACAATGGTGTGTGTACTTTTCCCCTAGGCCATTCCAGTTATTCGTTTATAGCATCAGAATTGCGAAAATTTGGATGCTTTCTCAACCACTCCTTAACTTCAAACTCCCATATCTCGCGAACGGATTGACGAACTCGAGAAATTCCTGTTGCATCTGAAAGTGGAAACTCGCCCGATTACAAAGGTATGTGCATTTTTCCCCTAGGCCTTTGTAGTAATTGGTTTCGAGTATCAGACTTGCGAAAATTTTAATGGATTCTCAACCATTCCTTAACTTCAAACCCCCATATCTCGCGAATGGATTTACGAACTCGAGAAATTCCTGTTGCACCTGAAATTAGAAACTCGCCCGACTACAATGGTGTGTGTACTTTTCCCCTAGGCCATTCCAGTTATTGGTTTCGAGTATCAGACTAGCGAAAATTTTGATGGTTTCTCAATCAATCCTTAACTTCAAACTTCCATATCTCGCGAACGGATTGACGAACTCGAGAAATTCCTGTTGCATCTGAAAGCAGAAACTCGCCCGATTACAATGGTGTGTTTACTTTTCCACTAGGCCATTCCAGTTATTGGTTTCGAGTATCAGACTTGCGAAAATTTTGATGGTTTCTCAACCATTCCTTAACTTCAGACTCCCATATCTCGCGAACGGATTGACGAACTCGAGAAATTCCTGTTGCATCTGAAAGTGGAAACCTGCCCGATTACAACGGTATTTGTATTTTTGCCCTACGCAAGAGTAGTTATTGGTTTCGCGTATCAGACTTGCGAAAATTTTGATGGTTTCTCAACCATTCCTTAACTACACTCTCCCATATCTCGCGAACGGATTGACGAACTCGAGAAATTCCTGTTGCATCTGAAAGTAGAAACTCGCCCGATTACAATGGTGTGTGTACTTTTCCCCTGGGCCATTCTAGTTATAGGTTTCGAGTATCAGACTTGCGAAAATTTTGATGGTTTCTCAACCATTCCTTAACTTCGAACTCCCATATCTCGCGAACGGATTTACGAACTCGAGAAATTCCTGTTGCATCTGATAGTAGAAACTCGCCCGACTACAATGGTGTGTGTACTTTTCCCCTAGGCAATTCCAGTTATTGGTTTCGAGCATCAGACTTGCGAAAATTTTGATGGTTTCTCAACCATTCCTTAATAACAGACTCCCATATCTCGCGAACGGATTGACGAACTCGAGAAATTCCTGTTGCATCTGAAAGTGGAAACTCGCCCCATTACAACGGTATTTGTATTTTTGCCCTACGCAAGAGTAGTTATTGGTTTCGCGTATCAGACTTGCGAAAATTTTGATGGTTTCTCAACCATTCCTTAACTTCACTCTCCCATATCTCGCGAACGGATTGACGAACTCGAGATATTCCTGTTGCATCTGAAAGTAGAAACTCGCCCGATTACAATGGTGTGTGTACTTTTCCCCTGGGCCATTCTAGTTATAGGTTTCGAGTATCAGACTTGCGAAAATTTTGATGGTTTCTCAACCATTCCTTAATTTCGAACTCCCATATCTCGCGAACGGATTTACGAACTCGAGAAATTCCTGTTGCATCTGAAAGTAGAAACTCGCCCGACTACAATGGTGTGTGTACTTTTCCCCTAGGCAATTCCAGTTATTGGTTTCGAGTATCGGACTTGCGAAAATTTTGATGGTTTCTCAACCATTCCTTAATTTCGAACTCCCATATCTCGCGAACGGATTGACGAACTCGAGAAATTCCTGTTGCATCTGAAAGTGGAAACTCGCCCGATTACAAAGGTATGTGCATTTTTAACCTAGGCCTTTGTAGTAATTGGTTTCGAGTATCAGACTTGCGAAAATTTTAATGGTTTCTCCAGCATTCCTTAACTTCAAACTCCCATATCTCGCGAACGGATTGACGAACTCGAGAAATTCCTGTTGCATCTGAAAGTAGAAACTCGCCCGATTACAGTGGTGTGTGTACTTTTCCCCTAGGCCATAGCAGTTATTGGTTCCGAGTATAAGACTTGAGAAAATTTTGATGGTTTCTCAAGCATTCTTTAACTTCAAACTCCCATATCTCGCGAACGGATTGATGAACTCGAGAAGTTCCTGTTGTATCTGAAAGTAGAAACTCGCCCGATTACAGTGGTGTGTGTACTTTTCCCCTAGGCCATAGCAGTTATTGGTTCCGAGTATAAGACTTGAGAAAATTTTGATGGTTTCTCAACCATTCCTTAACTTCAAACTCCCATATCTCGTGAACGGATTGACGAACTCGAGAAATTCCTGTTGCATCTGAAAGTGGAAACTCGCCCGATTAGAAAGGTATGTGCATTTTTCCCCTAGGCCTTTGTAGTAATTGGTTTCGAGTATCAGACTTGCGAAAATTTTGATGGTTTCTCAATCAATCCTTAAATTCAAACTTCCATATCTCGCGAACGGATTGACGAACTCGAGAAATTCCTGTTGCATCTGAAAGCAGAAACTCGCCCGTTTACAATGGTGTGTGTTCTTTTCCACTAGGCCATTCCAGTTATTGGTTTCGAGTATCAGACTTGCGACAATTTTGATGGTTTCTCAACCATTCCTTAACTTCAAACTTCCATATCTCGCGAACGGATTGACGAACTCGAGAAATTCCTGTAGAATCTGAAAGTAGAAATTCGCCCGATTACAATGGTGTGTGTGCTTTTCCCCTAGGCCATTCCAGTTATTGGTTTCGAGTATCAGACCAGCGAAAATTTTGATGGTTTCTCAACCATTCCTTAACTTCAAACTTCCATATCTCGCGAACGGAATGACGAACTCGAGAAATTCCTGTTGCATCTGAAAGTGGAAACTCGCCCGATTACAACAGTATGTGTATTTTTGCCCTAGGCCATAGTAGTTATTGGTTTCGAGTATCAGACTTTCGGAAATTGTGATGGTTTCTCAACCATTCATTAAATTTAAACTCCCATATCTCGCGAACAGATTGACGATCTGGATTCATTCCTGTTGCATCTGAAAGTAGGAACTCGCCCGATTACAATGGTGTGTGTGCTTTTCCCCTAGGCCATTCCAGTTATTGGTTTCGAGTATTCAGACCAGCGAAAATTTTGATGGTTCCTCAACTATTTCTAAGCTTCAAACTCCCATATCTCGCGAACGGATTGACGAACTCGAGAAATTCCTGTTGCATCTGAAAGTGGAAACTCGCCCGATTACAATGGTATGTGCATTTTTCCCCTAGGCCTTTGTAGTAATTGGTTGCGAGTATCAGACTTGCGAAAATTTTAATGGTTTCTCAACCATTCCTTTACTTCAAACTCCCATATCTCGCGAACGGATATACGAACTCGAGAAATTCCTGTTGCATCTGAAAGTAGAAACTCGCCCGATTACAGTGGTGTGTGTTCTTTTCCCCTAGGCCATTCCAGTTATTGGTTTCGAATATCAGACTAGCGAAAATTTTGATGGTTTCTCAATCAATCCTTAACTTCAAACTTCCATATCTCGCGAACGGATTGACGAACTCGAGAAATTCCAGTTGCATCTGAAAGTAGAAACTCGCCCGTTTACAATGGTGTGTGAGCTTTTCCCCTAGGCCATTCCAGTTATTGGTTTCGAGTATCAGACTTGCGAAAATTTTGATGGTTTCTCAACCATTACTTAACTTCAAACTCCCATATCTCGCGAACGGATTGACGAACTCGAGAAATTCCTGTTGCATCTGAAAGTAGAAACTCGCCCGATTACAATGGTGTGTGTACTTTTCCCCGAGACCATTCCAGTTATTCGTTTATAGAATCAGAATTGCGAAAATATTGATGCTTCCTCTACCATACCTTATTTTCAAACTCCCATATCTCGCGAACGGATTGACGAACTCGAGAAATTCCTGTTGCATCTGAAAGTGGAAACTCGCCCGATTACAATGGTATGTGCATTTTTCCTCTAGGCCTTTGTAGTAATTGGTTGCGAGTATCAGACTTGCGAAAATTTTAATTGTTTCTCAACCATTCCTTAACTTCAAACTCCCATATCTCGCGAACGGATTTACGAACTCGACAAATTCCTGTTGCACCTGAAAGTAGAAACTCGCCCGATTACAATGGTGTGTGTACTTTTCCCCTAGGCCATTCCAGTTATTGGTTTCGAATATCAGACTAGCGAAAATTTTGATGGTTTCTCAATCAATCCTTAACTTCAAACTTCCATATCTCGCGAACGGATTGACGAACTCGAGAAATTCCTGTTGCATCTGAAAGCAGAAACTCGCCCGATTACAATGGTGTGTGTACTTTTCCACTAGGCCGTTCCAGTTATTGGTTTCGAGTATCAGACTTGCGAAAATTTTGATGGTTTCTCAACCATTACTTAACTTCAAACTCCCATATCTCGCGAACGGATTGACGAACTCGAGAAATTCCTGTTGCATCTGAAAGTAGAAACTCGCCCGATTACAATGGTGTGTGTACTTTTCCCCGAGACCATTCCAGTTATTCGTTTATAGAATCAGAATTGCGAAAATATTGATGCTTCCTCAACCATACCTTAACTTCAAACTCCCATATCTCGCGAACGGATTGACGAACTCGAGAAATTCCTGTTGCATCTGAAAGTGGAAACTCGCCCGATTACAAAGGTATGTGCATTTTTCCCCTAGGCCTTTGTAGTAATTGTTTGCGAGTATCAGACTTGCGAAAATTTTAATGGTTTCTCAACCATTCCTTAACTTCAAACTCCCATATCTCGCGAACGGATTGACGAACGCGAGAAATTCCTGTTGCATCTGAAAGTAGAAACTCGCCCGATTACAATGGTGTGTGTACTTTTCCCCGAGACCATTCCAGTTATTCGTTTATAGAATCAGAATTGCGAAAATATTGATGCTTCCTCAACCATACCTTAACTTCAAACTCCCATATCTCGCGAACGGATTGACGAACTCGAGAAATTCCTGTTGCATCTGAAAGTAGAAACTCGCCCGATTACAGTGGTGTGTGTACTTTTCCCCTAGGCCATTCCAGTTATTGGTTCCGAGTATAAGACTTGAGAAAATTTTGATGGTTTCTCAAGCATTCTTTAACTTCAGACTCCCTTATCTCGCGAACGGATTGATGAACTCGAGAAGTTCCTGTTGCATCTGAAAGTAGAAACTCGCCCGATTACAATGGTGTGTGTACTTTTCCCCTGGGCTATTCTAGTTATAGGTTTCGAGTATCAGACTTGCGAAAATTTTGATGGTTTCTCAACCATTCCTCAACTTCAAACTCCCATATCTCGCGAACGGATTGACGAACTGGAGAAATTCCTGTTGCATCTGAAAGTAGAAACTCGCCGGATTACAATGGTGTGTGTACTTTTCCCCTGGGCCATTCCAGTTATTGGTTTCGAGTATCAGACTTGCGAAAATTTTGATGCTTTCTCAACCATTCCTTAACTACAAACTCCCATATCTCGCGAACGGATTGACGAACTCGATAAATTCCTGTTGCATCTGAAAGTGGAAACTCGCCCGATTACAACGGTATTTGTATTTTTGCCCTAGGCAATAGTAGTTATTGGTTTCGAGTATCAGACTTGCGAAAATTTTGATGGTTTCTCAACCATTCCTTAACTTCACTCTCCCATATCTCGCGAACGGATTGACGAACTCGAGATATTCCTGTTGCATCTGAAAGTAGAAACTCGCCCGATTACAATGGTGTGTGTACTTTTCCCCTGGGCCATTCCAGTTATTGGTTTCGAGTATCAGACTTGCGAAAATTTTGATGGTTTCTCAACCATTCCTTAACTTCAAACTTCCATATCTCGCGAACGGATTGACGATCTCGAGAAATTCCTGTTGCATCTGAAAGTAGAAACTCGCCCGATTACAATGGTGTGTGTGCTTTTCCCCTAGGCCATTCCAGTTATTGGTTTCGAGTATCAGACCAGCGAAAATTTTGATGGTTTCTCAACCATTTCTAAGCTTCAAACTCCCATATCTCGCGAACGGAATGACGAACTCGAGAAATTCCTGTTGCATCTGAAAGTGGAAACTCGCCCGATTACAACGGTATGTGTATTTTTGCCCTAGGCCATAGTAGTTATTGGTTTCGAGTATCAGACTTGCGAAAATTTTGATGGTTTCTCAACCATTCCTTAACTTCACTCTCCCATATCTCGCGAACGGATTGACGAACTCGAGATATTCCTGTTGCATCTGAAAGTAGAAACTCGCCCGATAACAATGTTGTGTGTACTTTTTCCCTAGGCCATTCCAGTTATTCGTTTATAGCATCAGAATTGCGAAAATTTGGATGCTTTCTCAACCATTCCTTAACTTCAAACTCCCATATCTCGCGAACGGATTGTCGAACTCGAGAAATTCCTGTTGCACCTGAAAGTGGAAACTCGCCCGATTAGAAAGGTATGTGTATTTTTCCCCTAGGCCTTTGTAGTAATTGGTTTCGAGTATCAGACTTGCGAAAATTTTGATGGTTTCTCAATCAATCCTTAACTTCAAACTTCCATATCTCGCGAACGGATTGACGAACTCGAGAAATTCCTGTTGCATCTGAAAGTAGAAACTCGCCGGATTACAATGGTGTGTGTACTTTTCCCCTGGGCCATTCCAGTTATTGGTTTCGAGTATCAGACTTGCGAAAATTTTGATGCTTTCTCAACCATTCCTTAACTACAAACTCCCATATCTCGCGAACGGATTGACGAACTCGAGAAATTCCTGTTGCATCTGAAAGTGGAAACTCGCCCGATTACAACGGTATTTGTATTTTTCGCCTAGGCAATAGTAGTTATTGGTTTCGAGTATCAGACTTGCGAAAATTTTGATGGTTTCTCAACCATTCCTTAACTTCACTCTCCCATATCTCGCGAACGGATTGACGAACTCGAGATATTCCTGTTGCATCTGAAAGTAGAAACTCGCCCGATTACAATGGTGTGTGTACTTTTCCCCTGGGCCATTCCAGTTATTGGTTTCGAGTATCTGACTTGCGAAAATTTTGATGGTTTCTCAACCATTCCTTAATTACAAACTCCCATATCTCGCGAACGGATTGACGAACTCGAGAAATTCCAGTTGCATCTGAAAGTAGAAACTCGCCCGATTACAATGGTGTGTGTACTTTTCCCCGAGACCATTCCAGTTATTCGTTTATAGAATCAAAATTGCGAAAATATTGATGCTTCCGCAACCATACCTTAACTTCAAACTCCCATATCTCGCGAACGGATTGACGAACTCTAGAAATTCCTGTTGCATCTGAAAGTAGAAACTCGCCCGATTACAGTGGTGTGTGTACTTTTCCCCTAGGCCATTCCAGATATTGGTTCCGAGTATAAGACTTGAGAAAATTTTGATGGTTTCTCAAGCATTCTTTAACTTCAAACTCCCTTATCTCGCGAACGGATTGATGAACTCGAGAAGTTCCTGTTGCATCTGAAAGTAGAAACTCGCCCGATTACAATGGTGTGTGTACTTTTCCCCTGGGCCATTCTAGTTATAGGTTTCGAGTATCAGACTTGCGAAAATTTTAATGGTTTCTCAACCATTCCTTAACTTCAAACTCCCATATCTCGCGAACGGATTGACGAACTGGAGAAATTCCTGTTGCATCTGAAAGTAGAAACTCGCCGGATTACAATGGTGTGTGTGCTTTTCCCCTAGGCCATTGCAGTTATTGGTTTCGTGTATCAGACCAGCGAAAATTTTGATGGTTCCTCAACTATTTCTAAGCTTCAAACTCCCATATCTCACGAACGGATTGACGAACTCGAGAAATTCCTGTTGCATCTGAAAGTGGAAACTCGCCCGATTACAACGGTATTTGTATTTTTGCCCTAGGCAATAGTAGTTATTGGTTTCGAGTATCAGACTTGCGAAAATTTTGATGGTTTCTCAACCATTCCTTAACTTCACTCTCCCATATCTCGCGAACGGATTGATGAACTCGAGAAGTTCCTGTTGCATCTGAAAGTAGAAACTCGCCCGATTACAATGGTGTGTGTACTTTTCCCCTGGGCCATTCTAGTTATAGGTTTCGAGTATCAGACTTGCGAAAATTTTGATGGTTTCTCAACCATTCCTTAACTTCAAACTCCCATATCTCGCGAACGGATTGATGAACTCGAGAAGTTCCTGTTGCATCTGAAAGTAGAAACTCGCCCGATTACAATGGTGTGTGTACTTTTCCCCTGGGCCATTCTAGTTATAGGTTTCGAGTATCAGACTTGCGAAAATTTTGATGGTTTCTCAACCATTCCTTAACTTCACTCTCCCATATCTCGCGAACGGATTGACGAACTCGAGATATTCCTGTTGCATCTGAAAGTAGAAACTCGCCCGATTACAATGGTGTGTGTACTTTTCCCCTGGGCCATTCCAGTTATTGGTTTCGAGTATCAGACTTGCGAAAATTTTGATGGTTTCTCAACCATTCCTTAACTACAAACTCCCATATCTCGCGAACGGATTGACGAACTCGAGAAATTCCAGTTGCATCTGAAAGTAGAAACTCGCCCGATTACAATGGTGTGTGTACTTTTCCCCGAGACCATTCCAGTTATTCGTTTATAGAATCAAAATTGCGAAAATATTGATGCTTCCGCAACCATACCTTAACTTCAAACTCCCATATCTCGCGAACGGATTGACGAACTCTAGAAATTCCTGTTGCATCTGAAAGTAGAAACTCGCCCGATTACAGTGGTGTGTGTACTTTTCCCCTAGGCCATTCCAGATATTGGTTCCGAGTATAAGACTTGAGAAAATTTTGATGGTTTCTCAAGCATTCTTTAACTTCAAACTCCCTTATCTCGCGAACGGATTGATGAACTCGAGAAGTTCCTGTTGCATCTGAAAGTAGAAAATCGCCCGATTACAATGGTGTGTGTACTTTTCCCCTTGGCCATTCTAGTTATAGGTTTCGAGAATCAGACTTGCGAAAATTTTGATGGTTTCTCAACCATTCCTTAACTTCAAACTCCCATATCTCGCGAACGGATTGACGAACTGGAGAAATTCCTGTTGCATCTGAAAGTAGAAACTCGCCGGATTACAATGGTGTGTGTGCTTTTCCCCTAGGCCATTCCAGTTATTGGTTTCGAGTATCAGACCAGCGAAGATTTTGATGGTTCCTCAACTATTTCTAAGCTTCAAACTCCCATATCTCGCGAACGGATTGACGAACTCGAGAAATTCCTGTTGCATCTGAAAGTGGAAACTCGCCCGATTACAACGGTATTTGTATTTTTGCCCTAGGCAATAGTAGTTATTGGTTTCGAGTATCAGACTTGCGAAAATTTTGATGGTTTCTCAACCATTCCTTAACTTCACTCTCCCATATCTCGCGAACGGATTGACGAACTCGAGATATTCCTGTTGCATCTGAAAGTAGAAACTCGCCGGATTACAATGGTGTGTGTGCTTTTCCCCTAGGCCATTCCAGTTATTGGTTTCGTGTATCAGACCAGCGAAAATTTTGATGGTTCCTCAACTATTCCTTAACTACAAACTCCCATATCTCGCGAACGGATTGACGAACTCGAGAAATTCCTGTTGCATCTGAAAGTAGAAACTCGCCCGATTACAATGGTGTGTGTACTTTTCCCCGAGACCATTCTAGTTATAGGTTTCGAGAATCAGACCAGCGAAAATTTTGATGGTTTCTCAACCACTTCTAAGCTTCAAACTCCCACATCTCGCGAACGGAATGACGAACTCGAGAAATTCCTGTTGCATCTGAAAGTAGAAACTCGCCCGATTACAATGGTGTGTGTACTTTTCCCCGAGACCATTCCAGTTATTCGTTTATAGAATCAGAATTGCGAAAATATTGATGCTTCCGCAACCATACCTTAACTTCAAACTCCCATATCTCGCGAACGGATTGACGAACTCGAGAAATTCCTGTTGCATCTGAAAGTAGAAACTCGCCCGATTACAGAGGTGTGTGTACTTTTCCCCTAGGCCATTCCAGTTATTGGTTCCGAGTATAAGACTTGAGAAAATTTTGATGGTTTCTCAAGCATTCTTTAACTTCAAACTCCCTTATCTCGCGAACGGATTGATGAACTCGAGAAGTTCCTGTTGCATCTGAAAGTAGAAACTCGCCCGATTAGAATGGTGTGTGTACTTTTCCCCAGGGCCATTCTAGTTATAGGTTTCGAGTATCAGACTTGCGAAAATTTTGATGGTTTCTCAACCATTCCTTAACTTCAAACTCCCATATCTCGCGAACGGATTGACGAACTGGAGAAATTCCTGTTGCATCTGAAAGTAGAAACTCGCCGGATTACAATGGTGTGTGTGCTTTTCCCCTAGGCCATTCCAGTTATTGGTTTCGTGTATCAGACCAGCGAAAATTTTGATGGTTCCTCAACTATTTCTAAGCTTCAAACTCCCATATCTCGCGAACGGATTGACGAACTCGAGAAATTCCTGTTGCATCTGAAAGTGGAAACTCGCCCGATTACAACGGTATTTGTATTTTTGCCCTAGGCAATAGTAGTTATTGGTTTCGAGTATCAGACTTGCGAAAATTTTGATGGTTTCTCAACCATTCCTTAACTTCACTCTCCCATATCTCGCGAACGGATTGACGAACTCGAGATATTCCTGTTGCATCTGAAAGTAGAAACTCGCCCGATTACAATGGTGTGTGTACTTTTCCCCTGGGCCATTCCAGTTATTGGTTTCGAGTATCAGACTTGCGAAAATTTTGATGGTTTCTCAACCATTCCGTAACTACAAACTCCCATATCTCGCGAACGGATTGTCGAACTCGAAAAATTCCTGTTGCATCTGAAAGTGGAAACTCGCCCGATTACAACGGTATTTGTATTTTTGCCCAAGGCAATAGTAGTTACTGGTTTCGAGTATCAGACTTGCGAAAATTTTAATGGTTTCTCCAGCATTCCTTAACATCAAAATCCCATATCTCGCGAACGGATTGACGAACTCGAGAAATTCCTGTTGCATCTGAAAGTAGAAACTCGCCCGATTACAATGGTGTGTGTGTTTTTCCCCTAGGCCATTCCAGTTATTGGTTTCGAGTATCCGACCAGCGAAAATTTTGATGGTTTCTCAACCACTTCTAAGCTTCAAACTCCCACATCTCGCGAACGGAATGACGAACTCGAGAAATTCCTGTTGCATCTGAAAGTGGAAACTCGCCCGATTACAATGGTGTGTGTACTTTTCCCCTGGGCCATTCTAGTTATAGGTTTCGAGTATCAGACTTGCGAAAATTTTGATGGTTTCTCAAACATTCCTTAACTTCAAACTCCCATATCTCGCGAACGGATTGACGAACTCGAGAAATTCCTGTTGCATCTGAAAGTGGAAACTCGCCCGATTACAACGGTATTTGTATTTTTGCCCAAGGCAATAGTAGTTACTGGTTTCGAGTATCAGACTTGCGAAAATTTTAATGGGTTCTCCAGCATTCCTTAACATCAAAATCCCATATCTCGCGAACGGATTGACGAACTCGAGAAATTCCTGTTGCATCTGAAAGTAGAAACTCGCCCGATTACAATGGTGTGTGTACTTTTCCCCGAGACCATTCCAGTTATTCGTTTATAGAATCAAAATTGCGAAAATATTGATGCTTCCGCAACCATACCTTAACTTCAAACTCCCATATCTCGCGAACGGATTGACGAACTCTAGAAATTCCTGTTGCATCTGAAAGTAGAAACTCGCCCGATTACAGTGGTGTGTGTACTTTTCCCCTAGGCCATTCCAGATATTGGTTCCGAGTATAAGACTTGAGAAAATTTTGATGGTTTCTCAAGCATTCTTTAACTTCAAACTCCCTTATCTCGCGAACGGATTGATGAACTCGAGAAGTTCCTGTTGCATCTGAAAGTAGAAACTCGCCCGATTACAATGGTGTGTGTACTTTTCCCCTGGGCCATTCTAGTTATAGGTTTCGAGTATCAGACTTGCGAAAATTTTAATGGTTTCTCAACCATTCCTTAACTTCAAACTCCCATATCTCGCGAACGGATTGACGAACTGGAGAAATTCCTGTTGCATCTGAAAGTAGAAACTCGCCGGATTACAATGGTGTGTGTGCTTTTCCCCTAGGCCATTCCAGTTATTGGTTTCGTGTATCAGACCAGCGAAAATTTTGATGGTTCCTCAACTATTTCTAAGCTTCAAACTCCCATATCTTGCGAACGGATTGACGAAATCGAGAAATTCCTGTTGCATCTGAAAGTGGAAACTCGCCCGATTACAACGGTATTTGTATTTTTGCCCTAGGCAATAGTAGTTATTGGTTTCGAGTATCAGACTTGCGAAAATTTTGATGGTTTCTCAACCATTCCTTAACTTCACTCTCCCATATCTCGCGAACGGATTGATGAACTCGAGAAGTTCCTGTTGCATCTGAAAGTGGAAACTCGCCCGATTACAACGGTATTTGTATTTTTGCCCAAGGCAATAGTAGTTACTGGTTTCGAGTATCAGACTTGCGAAAATTTTAATGGTTTCTCCAGCATTCCTTAACATCAAAATCCCATATCTCGCGAACGGATTGACGAACTCGAGAAATTCCTGTTGCATCTGAAAGTAGAAACTCGCCCGATTACAATGGTGTGTGTGTTTTTCCCCTAGGCCATTCCAGTTATTGGTTTCGAGTATCCGACCAGCGAAAATTTTGATGGTTTCTCAACCATTTCTAAGCTTCAAACTCCCATATCTCGCGAACGGAATGACGAACTCGAGAAATTCCTGTTGCATCTGAAAGTGGAAACTCGCCCGATTACAATGGTGTGTGTACTTTTCCCCTGGGCCATTCTAGTTATAGGTTTCGAGTATCAGACTTGCGAAAATTTTGATGGTTTCTCAAACATTCCTTAACTTCAAACTCCCATATCTCGCGAACGGATTGACGAACTCGAGAAATTCCTGTTGCATCTGAAAGTGGAAACTCGCCCGATTACAACGGTATTTGTATTTTTGCCCAAGGCAATAGTAGTTACTGGTTTCGAGTATCAGACTTGCGAAAATTTTAATGGTTTCTCCAGCATTCCTTAACACCAAAATCCCATATCTCGCGAACGGATTGACGAACTCGAGAAATTCCTGTTGCATCTGAAAGAAGAAACTCGCCCGATTACAATGGTGTGTGTACTTTTCCCCTGGGCTGTTCCAGTTATTGGTTTCGAGTATCAGACTTGCGAAAATTTTGATGGTTTCTCAACCATTCCTTAACTTCAAACTCCCATATCTCGCGAACGGATTGACGAACTCGAGAAATTCCTGTTGCATCTGAAAGTAGAAACTCGCCCGATTACAATGGTGTGTGTGCTTTTCCCCTAGGCCATTCCAGTTATTGGTTTCGAGTATCAGACCAGCGAAAATTTTGATGGTTTCTCAACCATTTCTAAGCTTCAAACTCCCATATCTCGCGAACGGAATGACGAACTCGAGAAATTCCTGTTGCATCTGAAAGTAGAAACTCGCCCGATTACAATGGTGTGAGTTCTTTTCCCCTAGGCCATTCCAGTTATTCGTTTATACCATCAGAATTGCGAAAATTTGGATGCTTTCTCAACCATTCCTTAACTTCAAACTCCCATATCTCGCGAACGGATTGACGAACTCGAGAAATTCCTGTTGCATCTGAAAGTGGAATCTCGCCCTATTACAACGGTATTTGTATTTTTGCCCAAGGCAATAGTAGTTATTGGTTTCGAGTATCAGACTTGCGAAAATTTTAATGGTTTCCCCAGCATTCCTTAACTTCAAACTCCCATATCTCGCGAACGGATTGACGAACTCGAGAAATTCCTGTTGCATCTGAAAGTAGAAACTCGCCCGATTACAGAGGTTTGTGTACTTTTCCCCTAGGCCATTCCAGTTATTGGTTCCGAGTATAAGACTTGAGAAAATTTTGATGGTTTCTCAAGCATTCTTTAACTTCAAACTCCCTTATCTCGCGAACGGATTGATGAACTCAAGAAGTTCCTGTTGCATCTGAAAGTAGAAACTCGCCTGATTAGAATGGTGTGTGTACTTTTCCCCTGGGCCATTCTAGTTATAGGTTTCGAGTATCAGACTTGCGAAAATTTTGATGGTTTCTCAACCATTCCTTAACTTCAAACTCCCATATCTCGCGAACGGATTGACGAACTGGAGAAATTCCTGTTGCATCTGAAAGTAGAAACTCGCCGGATTACAATGGTGTGTGTGCTTTTCCCCTAGGCCATTCCAGTTATTGGTTTCGTGTATCAGACCAGCGAAAATTTTGATGGTTCCTCAACTATTTCTAAGCTTCAAACTCCCATATCTCGCGAACGGATTGACGAACTCGAGAAATTCCTGTTGCATCTGAAAGTGGAAACTCGCCCGATTACAACGGTATTTGTATTTTTGCCCTAGGCAATAGTAGTTATTGGTTTCGAGTATCAGACTTGCGAAAATTTTGATGGTTTCTCAACCATTCCTTAACTTCACTCTCCCATATCTCGCGAACGGATTGACGAACTCGAGATATTCCTGTTGCATCTGAAAGTAGAAACTCGCCCGATTACAATGGTGTGTGTACTTTTCCCCTGGGCCATTCCAGTTATTGGTTTCGAGTATCAGACTTGCGAAAATTTTGATGGTTTCTCAACCATTCCTTAACTACAAACTCCCATATCTCGCGAACGGATTGACGAACTCGAGAAATTCCTGTTGCATCTGAAAGTAGAAACTCGCCCGATTACAATGGTGTGTGTACTTTTCCCCGAGACCATTCTAGTTATAGGTTTCGAGAATCAGACCAGCGAAAAATTTTGATGGTTTCTCAACCACTTCTAAGCTTCAAACTCCCACATCTCGCGAACGGAATGACGAACTCGAGAAATTCCTGTTGCATCTGAAAGTAGAAACTCGCCCGATTACAATGGTGTGTGTACTTTTCCCCGAGACCATTCCAGTTATTCGTTTATAGAATCAGAATTGCGAAAATATTGATGCTTCCGCAACCATACCTTAACTTCAAACTCCCATATCTCGCGAACGGATTGACGAACTCGAGAAATTCCTGTTGCATCTGAAAGTAGAAACTCGCCCGATTACAGAGGTGTGTGTACTTTTCCCCTAGGCCATTCCAGTTATTGGTTCCGAGTATAAGACTTGAGAAAATTTTGATGGTTTCTCAAGCATTCTTTAACTTCAAACTCCCTTATCTCGCGAACGGATTGATGAACTCGAGAAGTTCCTGTTGCATCTGAAAGTAGAAACTCGCCCGATTAGAATGGTGTGTGTACTTTTCCCCAGGGCCATTCTAGTTATAGGTTTCGAGTATCAGACTTGCGAAAATTTTGATGGTTTCTCAACCATTCCTTAACTTCAAACTCCCATATCTCGCGAACGGATTGACGAACTGGAGAAATTCCTGTTGCATCTGAAAGTAGAAACTCGCCGGATTACAATGGTGTGTGTGCTTTTCCCCTAGGCCATTCCAGTTATTGGTTTCGTGTATCAGACCAGCGAAAATTTTGATGGTTCCTCAACTATTTCTAAGCTTCAAACTCCCATATCTCGCGAACGGATTGACGAACTCGAGAAATTCCTGTTGCATCTGAAAGTGGAAACTCGCCCGATTACAACGGTATTTGTATTTTTGCCCTAGGCAATAGTAGTTATTGGTTTCGAGTATCAGACTTGCGAAAATTTTGATGGTTTCTCAACCATTCCTTAACTTCACTCTCCCATATCTCGCGAACGGATTGACGAACTCGAGATATTCCTGTTGCATCTGAAAGTAGAAACTCGCCCGATTACAATGGTGTGTGTACTTTTCCCCTGGGCCATTCCAGTTATTGGTTTCGAGTATCAGACTTGCGAAAATTTTGATGGTTTCTCAACCATTCCGTAACTACTAACTCCCATATCTCGCGAACGGATTGTCGAACTCGAAAAATTCCTGTTGCATCTGAAAGTGGAAACTCGCCCGATTACAACGGTATTTGTATTTTTGCCCAAGGCAATAGTAGTTACTGGTTTCGAGTATCAGACTTGCGAAAATTTTAATGGTTTCTCCAGCATTCCTTAACATCAAAATCCCATATCTCGCGAACGGATTGACGAACTCGAGAAATTCCTGTTGCATCTGAAAGTAGAAACTCGCCCGATTACAATGGTGTGTGTGTTTTTCCCCTAGGCCATTCCAGTTATTGGTTTCGAGTATCCGACCAGCGAAAATTTTGATGGTTTCTCAACCACTTCTAAGCTTCAAACTCCCACATCTCGCGAACGGAATGACGAACTCGAGAAATTCCTGTTGCATCTGAAAGTGGAAACTCGCCCGATTACAATGGTGTGTGTACTTTTCCCCTGGGCCATTCTAGTTATAGGTTTCGAGTATCAGACTTGCGAAAATTTTGATGGTTTCTCAAACATTCCTTAACTTCAAACTCCCATATCTCGCGAACGGATTGACGAACTCGAGAAATTCCTGTTGCATCTGAAAGTGGAAACTCGCCCGATTACAACGGTATTTGTATTTTTGCCCAAGGCAATAGTAGTTACTGGTTTCGAGTATCAGACTTGCGAAAATTTTAATGGGTTCTCCAGCATTCCTTAACATCAAAATCCCATATCTCGCGAACGGATTGACGAACTCGAGAAATTCCTGTTGCATCTGAAAGTAGAAACTCGCCCGATTACAATGGTGTGTGTACTTTTCCCCGAGACAATTCCAGTTATTCGTTTATAGAATCAAAATTGCGAAAATATTGATGCTTCCGCAACCATACCTTAACTTCAAACTCCCATATCTCGCGAACGGATTGACGAACTCTAGAAATTCCTGTTGCATCTGAAAGTAGAAACTCGCCCGATTACAGTGGTGTGTGTACTTTTCCCCTAGGCCATTCCAGATATTGGTTCCGAGTATAAGACTTGAGAAAATTTTGATGGTTTCTCAAGCATTCTTTAACTTCAAACTCCCTTATCTCGCGAACGGATTGATGAACTCGAGAAGTTCCTGTTGCATCTGAAAGTAGAAACTCGCCCGATGACAATGGTGTGTGTACTTTTCCCCTGGGCCATTCTAGTTATAGGTTTCGAGTATCAGACTTGCGAAAATTTTAATGGTTTCTCAACCATTCCTTAACTTCAAACTCCCATATCTCGCGAACGGATTGACGAACTGGAGAAATTCCTGTTGCATCTGAAAGTAGAAACTCGCCGGATTACAATGGTGTGTGTGCTTTTCCCCTAGGCCATTCCAGTTATTGGTCTCGTGTATCAGACCAGCGAAAATTTTGATGGTTCCTCAACTATTTCTAAGCTTCAAACTCCCATATCTTGCGAACGGATTGACGAAATCGAGAAATTCCTGTTGCATCTGAAAGTGGAAACTCGCCCGATTACAACGGTATTTGTATTTTTGCCCTAGGCAATAGTAGTTATTGGTTTCGAGTATCAGACTTGCGAAAATTTTGATGGTTTCTCAACCATTCCTTAACTTCACTCTCCCATATCTCGCGAACGGATTGATGAACTCGAGAAGTTCCTGTTGCATCTGAAAGTGGAAACTCGCCCGATTGCAACGGTATTTGTATTTTTGCCCAAGGCAATAGTAGTTACTGGTTTCGAGTATCAGACTTGCGAAAATTTTAATGGTTTCTCCAGCATTCCTTAACATCAAAATCCCATATCTCGCGAACGGATTGACGAACTCGAGAAATTCCTGTTGCATCTGAAAGTAGAAAATCGCCCGATTACAATGGTGTGTGTGTTTTTCCCCTAGGCCATTCCAGTTATTGGTTTCGAGTATCCGACCAGCGAAAATTTTGATGGTTTCTCAACCATTTCTAAGCTTCAAACTCCCATATCTCGCGAACGGAATGACGAACTCGAGAAATTCCTGTTGCATCTGAAAGTGGAAACTCGCCCGATTACAATGGTGTGTGTACTTTTCCCCTGGGCCATTCTAGTTATAAGTTTCGAGTATCAGACTTGCGAAAATTTTGATGGTTTCTCAAACATTCCTTAACTTCAAACTCCCATATCTCGCGAACGGATTGACGAACTCGAGAAATTCCTGTTGCATCTGAAAGTGGAAACTCGCCCGATTACAACGGTATTTGTATTTTTGCCCAAGGCAATAGTAGTTACTGGTTTCGAGTATCAGACTTGCGAAAATTTTAATGGTTTCTCCAGCATTCCTTAACACCAAAATCCCATATCTCGCGAACGGATTGACGAACTCGAGAAATTCCTGTTGCATCTGAAAGAAGAAACTCGCCCGATTACAATGGTGTGTGTACTTTTCCCCTGGGCTGTTCCAGTTATTGGTTTCGAGTATCAGACTTGCGAAAATTTTGATGGTTTCTCAACCATTCCTTAACTTCAAACTCCCATATCTCGCGAACGGATTGACGAACTCGAGAAATTCCTGTTGCATCTGAAAGTAGAAACTTGCCCGATTACAATGGTGTGTGTGCTTTTCCCCTAGGCCATTCCAGTTATTGGTTTCGAGTATCAGACCAGCGAAAATTTTGATGGTTTCTCAACCATTTCTAAGCTTCAAACTCCCATATCTCGCGAACGGAATGACGAACTCGAGAAATTCCTGTTGCATCTGAAAGTAGAAACTCGCCCGATTACAATGGTGTGAGTTCTTTTCCCCTAGGCCATTCCAGTTATTCGTTTATACCATCAGAATTGCGAAAATTTGGATGCTTTCTCAACCATTCCTTAACTTCAGACTCCCATATCTCGCGAACGGATTGACGAACTCGAGAAATTCCTGTTGCATCTGAAAGTGGAATCTCGCCCTATTACAACAGTATTTGTATTTTTGCCCAAGGCAATAGTAGTTATTGGTTTCGAGTATCAGACTTGCGAAAATTTTAATGGTTTCCCCAGCATTCCTTAACTTCAAACTCCCATATCTCGCGAACGGATTGACGAACTCGAGAAATTCCTGTTGCATCTGAAAGTAGAAACTCGCCCGATTACAGAGGTGTGTGTACTTTTCCCCTAGGCCATTCCAGTTATTGGTTCCGAGTATAAGACTTGAGAAAATTTTGATGGTTTCTCAAGCATTCTTTAACTTCAAACTCCCTTATCTCGCGAACGGATTGATGAACTCGAGAAGTTCCTGTTGCATCTGAAAGTAGAAACTCGCCTGATTAGAATGGTGTGTGTACTTTTCCCCTGGGCCATTCTAGTTATAGGTTTCGAGTATCAGACTTGCGAAAATTTTGATGGTTTCTCAACCATTCCTTAACTTCAAACTCCCATATCTCGCGAACGGATTGACGAACTGGAGAAATTCCTGTTGCATCTGAAAGTAGAAACTCGCCGGATTACAATGGTGTGTGTGCTTTTCCCCTAGGCCATTCCAGTTATTGGTTTCGTGTATCAGACCAGCGAAAATTTTGATGGTTCCTCAACTATTTCTAAGCTTCAAACTCCCATATCTCGCGAACGGATTGACGAACTCGAGAAATTCCTGTTGCATCTGAAAGTGGAAACTCGCCCGATTACAACGGTATTTGTATTTTTGCCCAAGGCAATAGTAGTTACTGGTTTCGAGTATCAGACTTGCGAAAATTTTAATGGTTTCTCCAGCATTCCTTAACATCAAAATCCCATATATCGCGAACGGATTGACGAACTCGAGAAATTCCTGTTGCATCTGAAAGTAGAAACTCGCCCGATTACAATGGTGTGTGTGTTTTTCCCCTAGGCCATTCCAGTTATTGGTTTCGAGTATCCGACCAGCGAAAATTTTGATGGTTTCTCAACCATTTCTAAGCTTCAAACTCCCATATCTCGCGAACGGAATGACGAACTCGAGAAATTCCTGTTGCATCTGAAAGTGGAAACTCGCCCGATTACAATGGTGTGTGTACTTTTCCCCTGGGCCATTCTAGTTATAGGTTTCGAGTATCAAACTTGCGAAAATTTTGATGGTTTCTCAAACATTCCTTAACTTCAAACTCCCATATCTCGCGAACGGATTGACGAACTCGAGAAATTCCTGTTGCATCTGAAAGTGGAAACTCGCCCGATTACAACGGTATTTGTATTTTTGCCCAAGGCAATAGTAGTTACTGGTTTCGAGTATCAGACTTGCGAAAATTTTAATGGTTTCTCCAGCATTCCTTAACATCAAAATCCCATATCTCGCGAACGGATTGACGAACTCGAGAAATTCCTGTTGCATCTGAAAGTAGAAACTCGCCCGATTACAATGGTGTGTGTACTTTTCCCCTGGGCTGTTCCAGTTATTGGTTTCGAGTATCAGACTTGCGAAAATTTTGATGGTTTCTCAACCATTCCTTAACTTCAAACTCCCATATCTCGCGAACGGATTGACGAACTCGAGAAATTCCTGTTGCATCTGAAAGTAGAAACTCGCCCGATTACAATGGTGTGTGTGCTTTTCCCCTAGGCCATTCCAGTTATTGGTTTCGAGTATCAGACCAGCGAAAATTTTGATGGTTTCTCAACCATTTCTAAGCTTCAAACTCCCATATCTCGCGAACGGAATGACGAACTCGAGAAATTCCTGTTGCATCTGAAAGTAGAAACTCGCCCGATTACAATGGTGTGAGTTCTTTTCCCCTAGGCCATTCCAGTGATTCGTTTATACCATCAGAATTGCGAAAATTTGGATGCTTTCTCAACCATTCCTTAACTTCAAACTCCCATATCTCGCGAACGGATTGACGAACTCGAGAAATTCCTGTTGCATCTGAAAGTGGAATCTCGCCCTATTACAACGGTATTTGTATTTTTGCCCAAGGCAATAGTAGTTATTGGTTTCGAGTATCAGACTTGCGAAAATTTTAATGGTTTCCCCAGCATTCCTTATCTTCAAACTCCCATATCTCGCGAACGGATTGACTAACTCGAGAAATTCCCGTTGCATCTGAAAGTAGAAACTCGCCCGATTACAATGGTGTGTGTACTTTTCCCCTGGGCCATTCTAGTTATAGGTTTCGAGTATCAGACTTGCGAAAATTTTGATGGTTTCTCAACCATTCCTTAACTTCAAACTCCCATATCTCGCGAACGGATTGACGAACTCGAGATATTCCTGTTGCATCTGAAAGTAGAAACTCGCCCGATTACAATGGTGTGTGTACTTTTCCCCTGGGCTATTCCAGTTATTGGTTTCGAGTATCAGACTTGCGAAAATTTTGATGGTTTCTCAACCATTCCTTAACTTCAAACTCCCATATCTCGCGAACGGATTGACGAACTCGAGAAATTCCTGTTGCATCTGAAAGTAGAAACTCGCCCGATTACAATGGTGTGTGTGCTTTTCCCCTAGGCCATTCCAGTTATTGGTTTCGAGTATCAGACCAGCGAAAATTTT
Source organism: Ptiloglossa arizonensis (assembly GCF_051014685.1). Lineage (NCBI taxonomy): Eukaryota > Metazoa > Arthropoda > Insecta > Hymenoptera > Colletidae > Ptiloglossa > Ptiloglossa arizonensis. The sequence goes on along the minus strand of NW_027478677.1, from coordinate 475,903 downwards.
GACGGTTTCTCAACCATTTCTAAGCTTCAAACTCCCATATCTCGCGAACGGAATGACGAACTCGAGAAATTCCTGTTGCATCTGAAAGTGGAAACTCGCCCGATTACAACGTTATGTGTATTTTTGCCCTAGTCCATAGTAGTTATTGGTTTCGTGTATCAGACTTTCGAAAATTGTGATGGTTTCTCTACCATTCCTTAACTTCACTCTCCCATATCTCGCGAACGGATTGACGAACTCGAGATATTCCTGTTGCATCTGAAAGTGGAAACTCGCCCGATTACAACGGTATGTGTATTTTTGCCCTAGGCCATAGTAGTTATTGGTTTCGAGTATCTGACTTTCGAAAATTGTGATGGTTTCTCAACCATTCGTTAAATTTAAACTCCCATATCTCGCGAACAGATTGACGATCTCGATTAATTCCTGTTGCATCTGAAAGTAGAAACTCGCCCGATTACAATGGTGTGTGTACTTTTCCCCTAGGCCATTCCAGTTATTGGTTTCGAGTATCAGACTAGCGAAAATTTTGATGGTTTCTCAATCAATCCTTAACTTCAAACTTCCATATCTCGCGAACGGATTGACGAACTCGAGAAATTCCTGTTGCATCTGAAAGCAGAAACTCGCCCGATTACAATGGTGTGTGTACTTTTCCACTAGGCCATTCCAGTTATTGGTTTCGAGTATCAGACTTGCGAAAATTCTGATGGTTTCACAACCATTCCTTAACTTCAAACTCCCATATCTCGCGAACGGATTGACGAACTCGAGAAATTCCTGTTGCATCTGAAAGTGGAAACGCGCCCGATTACAACGGTATTTGTATTTTTGCCCTAGGCAAGAGTAGATATTGGTTTCGAGTATCAGACTTGCGAAAATTTTGATGGCTTCTCTACCATTCCTTAACTTCACTCTCCCATATCTCGCGAACGGATTGACGAACTCGAGATATTCCTGTTGCATCTGAAAGTGGAAACTCGCCCGATTACAACGGTATTTGTATTTTTGCCCAAGGCAATAGTAGTTATTGGTTTCGAGTATCAGACTTGCGAAAATTTTGATGGTTTCTCAACCATTCCTTAACTTCAAACTCCCATATCTCGCGAACGGATTGACGAACTCGAGATATTCCTGTTGCATCTGAAAGTAGAAACTCGCCCGATTACAATGGTGTGTGTACTTTTCCCCTAGGCCATTCCAGTTATTCGTTTATAGCATCAGAATTGCGAAAATTTGGATGATCCCTCAACCATTCCTTAACTTCAAACTCCCATATCTCGCGAACGGATTGACGAACTCGAGAAATTCCTGTTGCATCTGAAAGTGGAAACTCGCCCGATTACAACGGTGTGTGTACTTTTCCCCTAGGCCATTCAAGTTATAGGTTTCGAGTGTCAGACTTGCGAAAATTTTGATGGTTTCTCAACCATTCCTTAACGTCAAACTCCCATATCTCGCGAACGGATTGACGAACTCGAGAAATTCCTGTTGCATTTGAAAGTGGAAACTCGCCCGATTACAACGGTATTTGTATTTTTGCCCAAGGCAATAGTAGTTATTGGTTTCGAGTATCAGACTTGCGAAAATTTTAATGGTTTCTCCAGCATTCCTTAACTTCAAACTCCCATATCTCGCGAACGGATTGACGAACTCGAGAAATTCCTGTTGCATCTGAAAGCAGAAACTCGCCCGATTACAGTGGTGTGTGTACTTTTCCCCTAGGCCATTCCAGTTATTGGTTTCGAGTATCAGACTAGCGAAAATTTTGATGGTTTCTCAACCACTCCTTAACTTCAGACTCCCATATCTCGCGAACGGATTGACGAACTCGAGAAATTCCTGTTGCATCTGAAAGTAGAAACTCGCCCGATTACAATGGCGTGTGTACTTTTCCCTTTGGCAATTCCAGTTATTGGTTTCGAGTATCAGACTTGCGAAAATTTTGATGGTTTCTCAACCATTCCTTAATTTCAAACTCCCATATCTCGCGAACGGATTGACGAACTCGAGACATTCCTGTTGCATCTGAAAGTAGAAACTCGCCCGATTACAATGGTGTTTGTACTTTTCCCTTGACCATTCCAGTTGTTCATTTATAGCATCAGAATTGCGAAAATTTTGATGCTTCCACAACCATTCCTTAACTTCAAACTCCCATATCTCGCGAACGGATTGACGAACTCGAGAAATTCCTGTTGCATTTGAAAGTGGAAACTCGCCCGATTACAACGGTATTTGTATTTTTGCCCAAGGCAATAGTAGTTATTGGTTTCGAGTATCAGACTTGCGAAAATTTTAATGGTTTCTCCAGCATTCCTTAACTTCAAACTCCCATATCTCTCGAACGGATTGACGAACTCGAGAAATTCCTGTTGCATCTGAAAGAAGAAACTCGCCCGATTACAGTGGTGTGTGTACTTTTCCCCTAGGCCATTCCAGTTATTGGTTTCGAGTATCAGACTAGCGAAAATTTTGATGGTTTCTCAACCACTCCTTAACTTCAGACTCCCATATCTCGCGAACGGATTGACGAACTCGAGAAATTCCTGTTGCATCTGAAAGTAGAAACTCGCCCGATTACAATGGTGTGTGTGCTTTTCCCCTAGGCCATTCCAGTTATTGGTTTCGAGTATCAGACCAGCGAAAATTTTGACGGTTTCTCAACCATTTCTAAGCTTCAAACTCCCATATCTCGCGAACGGAATGACGAACTCGAGAAATTCCTGTTGCATCTGAAAGTGGAAACTCGCCCGATTACAACGTTATGTGTATTTTTGCCCTAGTCCATAGTAGTTATTGGTTTCGTGTATCAGACTTTCGAAAATTGTGATGGTTTCTCAACCATTCGTTAAATTTAAACTCCCATATCTCGCGAACAGATTGACGATCTCGATTAGTTCCTGTTGCATCTGAAAGTAGAAACTCGCCCGATTACAATGGCGTGTGTACTTTTCCCCTAGGCCATTCCAGTTATTGGTTTCGAGTATCAGACTAGCGAAAATTTTGATGGTTTCTCAATCAATCCTTAACTTCAAACTTCCATATCTCGCGAACGGATTGACGAACTCGAGAAATTCCTGTTGCATCTGAAAGCAGAAACTCGCCCGATTACAATGGTGTGTGTACTTTTCCACTAGGCCATTCCAGTTATTGGTTTCGAGTATCAGACTTGCGAAAATTCTGATGGTTTCTCAACCATTCCTTAACTTCAAACTCCCATATCTCGCGAACGGATTGACGAACTCGAGAAATTCCTGTTGCATCTGAAAGTGGAAACTCGCCCGATTACAACGGTATTTGTATTTTTGCCCTAGGCAAGAGTAGTTATTGGTTTCGAGTATCAGACTTGCGAAAATTTTGATGGTTTCTCTACCATTCCTTAACTTCACTCTCCCATATCTCGCGAACGGATTGACGAACTCGAGATATTCCTGTTGCATCTGAAAGTGGAAACTCGCCCGATTACAACGGTATGTGTATTTTTGCCCTAGGCCATAGTAGTTATTGGTTTCGAGTATCAGACTTTCGAAAATTGTGATGGTTTCTCAACCATTCGTTAAATTTAAACTCCCATATCTCGCGAACAGATTGACGATCTCGATTAATTCCTGTTGCATCTGAAAGTAGAAACTCGCCCGATTACAATGGTGTGTGTACTTTTCCCCTAGGCCATTCCAGTTATTGGTTTCGAGTATCAGACTAGCGAAAATTTTGATGGTTTCTCAATCAATCCTTAAGTTCAAACTTCCATATCTCGCGAACGGATTGACGAACTCGAGAAATTCCTGTTGCATCTGAAAGCAGAAACTCGCCCGATTACAATGGTGTGTGTACTTTTCCACTAGGCCATTCCAGTTATTGGTTTCGAGTATCAGACTTGCGAAAATTCTGATGGTTTCACAACCATTCCTTAACTTCAAACTCCCATATCTCGCGAACGGATTGACGAACTCGAGAAATTCCTGTTGCATCTGAAAGTGGAAACGCGCCCGATTACAACGGTATTTGTATTTTTGCCCTAGGCAAGAGTAGATATTGGTTTCGAGTATCAGACTTGCGAAAATTTTGATGGCTTCTCTACCATTCCTTAACTTCACTCTCCCATATCTCGCGAACGGATTGACGAACTCGAGATATTCCTGTTGCATCTGAAAGTGGAAACTCGCCCGATTACAACGGTATTTGTATTTTTGCCCAAGGCAATAGTAGTTATTGGTTTCGAGTATCAGACTTGCGAAAATTTTGATGGTTTCTCAACCATTCCTTAACTTCAAACTCCCATATCTCGCGAACGGATTGACGAACTCGAGATATTCCTGTTGCATCTGAAAGTAGAAACTCGCCCGATTACAATGGTGTGTGTACTTTTCCCCTAGGCCATTCCAGTTATTCGTTTATAGCATCAGAATTGCGAAAATTTGGATGATCCCTCAACCATTCCTTAACTTCAAACTCCCATATCTCGCGAACGGATTGACGAACTCGAGAAATTCCTGTTGCATCTGAAAGTGGAAACTCGCCCGATTACAACGGTGTGTGTACTTTTCCCCTAGGCCATTCAAGTTATAGGTTTCGAGTGTCAGACTTGCGAAAATTTTGATGGTTTCTCAACCATTCCTTAACGTCAAACTCCCATATCTCGCGAACGGATTGACGAACTCGAGAAATTCCTGTTGCATTTGAAAGTGGAAACTCGCCCGATTACAACGGTATTTGTATTTTTGCCCAAGGCAATAGTAGTTATTGGTTTCGAGTATCAGACTTGCGAAAATTTTAATGGTTTCTCCAGCATTCCTTAACTTCAAACTCCCATATCTCGCGAACGGATTGACGAACTCGAGAAATTCCTGTTGCATCTGAAAGCAGAAACTCGCCCGATTACAGTGGTGTGTGTACTTTTCCCCTAGGCCATTCCAGTTATTGGTTTCGAGTATCAGACTAGCGAAAATTTTGATGGTTTCTCAACCACTCCTTAACTTCAGACTCCCATATCTCGCGAACGGATTGACGAACTCGAGAAATTCCTGTTGCATCTGAAAGTAGAAACTCGCCCGATTACAATGGCGTGTGTACTTTTCCCTTTGGCAATTCCAGTTATTGGTTTCGAGTATCAGACTTGCGAAAATTTTGATGGTTTCTCAACCATTCCTTAATTTCAAACTCCCATATCTCGCGAACGGATTGACGAACTCGAGACATTCCTGTTGCATCTGAAAGTAGAAACTCGCCCGATTACAATGGTGTTTGTACTTTTCCCTTGACCATTCCAGTTATTCATTTATAGCATCAGAATTGCGAAAATTTTGATGCTTCCACAACCATTCCTTAACTTCAAACTCCCATATCTCGCGAACGGATTGACGAACTCGAGAAATTCCTGTTGCATTTGAAAGTGGAAACTCGCCCGATTACAACGGTATTTGTATTTTTGCCCAAGGCAATAGTAGTTATTGGTTTCGAGTATCAGACTTGCGAAAATTTTAATGGTTTCTCCAGCATTCCTTAACTTCAAACTCCCATATCTCTCGAACGGATTGACGAACTCGAGAAATTCCTGTTGCATCTGAAAGCAGAAACTCGCCCGATTACAGTGGTGTGTGTACTTTTCCCCTAGGCCATTCCAGTTATTGGTTTCGAGTATCAGACTAGCGAAAATTTTGATGGTTTCTCAACCACTCCTTAACTTCAGACTCCCATATCTCGCGAACGGATTGACGAACTCGAGAAATTCCTGTTGCATCTGAAAGTAGAAACTCGCCCGATTACAATGGTGTGTGTGCTTTTCCCCTAGGCCATTCCAGTTATTGGTTTCGAGTATCAGACCAGCGAAAATTTTGACGGTTTCTCAACCATTTCTAAGCTTCAAACTCCCATATCCCGCGAACGGAATGACGAACTCGAGAAATTCCTGTTGCATCTGAAAGTGGAAACTCGCCCGATTACAACGTTATGTGTATTTTTGCCCTAGTCCATAGTAGTTATTGGTTTCGTGTATCAGACTTTCGAAAATTGTGATGGTTTCTCAACCATTCGTTAAATTTAAACTCCCATATCTCGCGAACAGATTGACGATCTCGATTAGTTCCTGTTGCATCTGAAAGTAGAAACTCGCCCGATTACAATGGCGTGTGTACTTTTCCCCTAGGCCATTCCAGTTATTGGTTTCGAGTATCAGACTAGCGAAAATTTTGATGGTTTCTCAATCAATCCTTAACTTCAAACTTCCATATCTCGCGAACGGATTGACGAACTCGAGAAATTCCTGTTGCATCTGAAAGCAGAAACTCGCCCGATTACAATGGTGTGTGTACTTTTCCACTAGGCCATTCCAGTTATTGGTTTCGAGTATCAGACTTGCGAAAATTCTGATGGTTTCTCAACCATTCCTTAACTTCAAACTCCCATATCTCGCGAACGGATTGACGAACTCGAGAAATTCCTGTTGCATCTGAAAGTGGAAACTCGCCCGATTACAACGGTATTTGTATTTTTGCCCTAGGCAAGAGTAGTTATTGGTTTCGAGTATCAGACTTGCGAAAATTTTGATGGTTTCTCTACCATTCCTTAACTTCACTCTCCCATATCTCGCGAACGGATTGACGAACTCGAGATATTCCTGTTGCATCTGAAAGTGGAAACTCGCCCGATTACAACGGTATGTGTATTTTTGCCCTAGGCCATAGTAGTTATTGGTTTCGAGTATCAGACTTTCGAAAATTGTGATGGTTTCTCAACCATTCGTTAAATTTAAACTCCCATATCTCGCGAACAGATTGACGATCTCGATTAATTCCTGTTGCATCTGAAAGTAGAAACTCGCCCGATTACAATGGTGTGTGTACTTTTCCCCTAGGCCATTCCAGTTATTGGTTTCGAGTATCAGACTAGCGAAAATTTTGATGGTTTCTCAATCAATCCTTAAGTTCAAACTTCCATATCTCGCGAACGGATTGACGAACTCGAGAAATTCCTGTTGCATCTGAAAGCAGAAACTCGCCCGATTACAATGGTGTGTGTACTTTTCCACTAGGCCATTCCAGTTATTGGTTTCGAGTATCAGACTTGCGAAAATTCTGATGGTTTCACAACCATTCCTTAACTTCAAACTCCCATATCTCGCGAACGGATTGACGAACTCGAGAAATTCCTGTTGCATCTGAAAGTGGAAACTCGCCCGATTACAACGGTATTTGTATTTTTGCCCTAGGCAAGAGTAGTTATTGGTTTCGAGTATTAGACATGCGAAAATTTTGATGGCTTCTCTACCATTCCTTAACTTCACTCTCCCATATCTCGCGAACGGATTGACGAACTCGAGATATTCCTGTTGCATCTGAAAGTGGAAACTCGCCCGATTACAACGGTATTTGTATTTTTGCCCAAGGCAATAGTAGTTATTGGTTTCGAGTATCAGACTTGCGAAAATTTTGATGGTTTCTCAACCATTCCTTAACTTCAAACTCCCATATCTCGCGAACGGATTGACGAACTCGAGATATTCCTGTTGCATCTGAAAGTAGAAACTCGCCCGATTACAATGGTGTGTGTACTTTTCCCCTAGGCCATTCCAGTTATTCGTTTATAGCATCAGAATTGCGAAAATTTGGATGATCTCTCAACCATTCCTTAACTTCAAACTCCCATATCTCGCGAACGGATTGACGAACTCGAGAAATTCCTGTTGCATCTGAAAGTGGAAACTCGCCCGATTACAACGGTGTGTGTACTTTTCCCCTAGGCCATAGTAGTTATTGGTTTCGAGTATCAGACTTGCGAAAATTCTGATGGTTTCACAACCATTCCTTAACTTCAAACTCCCATATCTCGCGAACGGATTGACGAACTCGAGAAATTCCTGTTGCATCTGAAAGTGGAAACTCGCCCGATTACAACGGTATTTGTATTTTTGCCCTAGGCAAGAGTAGTTATTGGTTTCGAGTATCAGACATGCGAAAATTTTGATGGCTTCTCTACCATTCCTTAACTTCACTCTCCCATATCTCGCGAACGGATTGACGAACTCGAGATATTCCTGTTGCATCTGAAAGTGGAAACTCGCCCGATTACAACGGTATTTGTATTTTTGCCCAAGGCAATAGTAGTTATTGGTTTCGAGTATCAGACTTGCGAAAATTTTGATGGTTTCTCAACCATTCCTTAACTTCAAACTCCCATATCTCGCGAACGGATTGACGAACTCGAGATATTCCTGTTGCATCTGAAAGTAGAAACTCGCCCGATTACAATGGTGTGTGTACTTTTCCCCTAGGCCATTCCAGTTATTCGTTTATAGCATCAGAATTGCGAAAATTTGGATGATCTCTCAACCATTCCTTAACTTCAAACTCCCATATCTCGCGAACGGATTGACGAACTCGAGAAATTCCTGTTGCATCTGAAATTGGAAACTCGCCCGATTACAACGGTGTGTGTACTTTTCCCCTAGGCCATTCAAGTTATAGGTTTCGAGTGTCAGACTTGCGAAAATTTTGATGGTTTCTCAACCATTCCTTAACTTCAAACTCCCATATCTCGCGAACGGATTGACGAACTCGAGAAATTCCTGTTGCATTTGAAAGTGGAAACTCGCCCGATTACAACGGTATTTGTATTTTTGCCCAAGGCAATAGTAGTTATTGGTTTCGAGTATCAGACTTGCGAAAATTTTAATGGTTTCTCCAGCATTCCTTAACTTCAAACTCCCATATCTCGCGAACGGATTGACGAACTCGAGAAATTCCTGTTGCATCTGAAAGCAGAAACTCGCCCGATTACAGTGGTGTGTGTACTTTTCCCCTAGGCCATTCCAGTTATTGGTTTCGAGTATCAGACTAGCGAAAATTTTGATGGTTTCTCAACCACTCCTTAACTTCAGACTCCCATATCTCGCGAACGGATTGACGAACTCGAGAAATTCCTGTTGCATCTGAAAGTAGAAACTCGCCCGATTACAATGGCGTGTGTACTTTTCCCTTTGGCAATTCCAGTTATTGGTTTCGAGTATCAGACTTGCGAAAATTTTGATGGTTTCTCAACCATTCCTTAATTTCAAACTCCCATATCTCGCGAACGGATTGACGAACTCGAGACATTCCTGTTGCATCTGAAAGTAGAAACTCGCCCGATTACAATGGTGTTTGTACTTTTCCCTTGACCATTCCAGTTATTCATTTATAGCATCAGAATTGCGAAAATTTTGATGCTTCCACAACCATTCCTTAACTTCAAACTCCCATATCTCGCGAACGGATTGACGAACTCGAGAAATTCCTGTTGCATCTGAAAGTGGAAACTCGCCCGATTACAATGGTGTGTGTACTTTTCCCCTGGGCCATTCTAGTTATAGGTTTCGAGTGTCAGACTTGCGAAAATTTTGATGGTTTCTCAACCATTCGTTAAATTTAAACTCCCTTATCTCGCGAACAGATTGACGATCTCGATTAATTCCTGTTGCATCAGAAAGTAGAAACTCGCCCGATTACAACGGTATTTGTATTTTTGCCCAAGGCAATAGTAGTTATTGGTTTCGAGTATCAGACTTGCGAAAATTTTAATGGTTTCTCCAGCATTCCTTAACTTCAAACTCCCATATCTCGCGAACGGATTGACAAACTCGAGAAATTCCTGTTGCATCTGAAAGTAGAAACTCGCCCGATTACAATGGTGTGTGTACTTTTCCCCTGGGCCATTCTAGTTATAGGTTTCGAGTGTCAGACTTGCGAAAATTTTTATGGTTTCTCAACCATTCCTTAACTTCAAACTCCCATATCTCGCGAACGGATTGACGAACTCGAGAAATTCCTGTTGCATCTGAAAGTAGAAACTCGCCCGATTACAATTGTGTGTGTGCTTTTCCCCTAGGCCATTCCAGTTATTGGTTTCGAGTATCAGGCCAGCGAAAATTTTGATGGTTTCTCAACCATTTCTAAGCTTCAAACTCCCATATCTCGCGAACGGAATGACGAACTCGAGAAATTCCTGTTGCATCTGAAAGTGGAAACTCGCCCGATTACAACGGTATGTGTATTTTTGCCCTAGGCCATAGTAGCTATTGGTTTCGTGTATCAGACTTTCGAAAATTGTGATGGTTTCTCAACCATGAGTTAAATTTAAACTCCCATATCTCGCGAACGGATTGATGAACTCGAGAAGTTCCTGTTGCATCTGAAAGTAGAAACTCGCCCGATTACAATGGTGTGTGTACTTTTCCCCTGGGCCATTCCAGTTATTCGTTTATAGCATCAGAATTGCGAAAATTTTGATGCTTCCTCAACCATTCCTTAACTTCAAACTCCCATGTCTCGCGAACGGATTGATGAACTCGAGAAATTCCTGTTGCATCTGAAAGTGGAAACTCGCCCGATTACAAAGGTATGTGCATTTTTCCCCTAGGCCTTTGTAGTAATTGGTTTCGAGTATCAGACTTGCGAAAATTTTGATGCTTCCTCAACCATTCCTTAACTTCAAACTCCCATATCTCGCGAACGGATTGACGAACACGAGAAATTCCTGTTGGATCTGAAAGCAGAAAGTCGTCCGATTAGAACGGTATGTGTATTTTTGCCCTAGGCAATAGTAGTTATTGGTTTCGGGTATCAGACTTTCGAAAATTGTGATGGTTTCTCAACCATGAGTTAAATTTAAATTCCCATATCTCGCGAACAGATTGACGATCTCGATTAGTTCCTGTTGCATCTGAAAGTAGAAACTCGCCCGATTACAATGGTGTGTGTACTTTTCCCCTAGGCCATTCCAGTTATTCGTTTATAGCATCAGAATTGCGAAAATTTGGATGCTTTCTCAACCATTCCTTAACTTCAAACTCCCATATCTCGCGAACGGATTGTCGAACTCGAGAAATTCCTTTTGCATCTGAAAGTGGAAACTCGCACAATTACAACGGTATGTGTATTTTTGCCCTAGGCCATAGTAGTTATTGGTTTCGTGTATCAGACTTTCGAATATTGTGATGGTTTCTCAACCATTCCTTAACTTCAAACTCCCATATCTCGCGAACGGATTGACGAACTCGAGAAATTCCTGTTGCATCTGAAAGTAGAAACTCGCCCGATTACAATGGTGTGTGTGCTTTTCCCCTAGGCCATTCCAGTTATTGGTTTCGAGAATCAGAGCAGCGAAAATTTTAATGGTTTCTCCAGCATTCCTTAACATCAAAATCCCATATCTCGCGAACGGATTGACGAACTCGAGAAATTCCTGTTGCATCTGAAAGTAGAAACTCGCCCGATTACAATGGTGTGTGTACTTTTCCCCTGGGCCATTCTAGTTATAGGTTTCGAGTATCAGACTTGCGAAAATTTTGATGGTTTCTCAACCATTCCTTAACTTCAAGCTCCCATATCTCGCGAACGGATTGACGAACTCGAGAAATTCCTGTTGCATCTGAAAGTGGAAACTCGCCCGATTACAACGGTATTTGTATTTTTGCCCTAGGCAACAGTAGTTATTGGTTTCGAGTATCAGACTTGCGAAAATTTTGATGGTTTCTCAACCATTCCTTAACTTCACTCTCCCATATCTCGCGAACGGATTGACGAACTCGAGATATTCCTGTTGCATCTGAAAGTAGAAACTCGCCCGATTACAATGGTGTTTGTACTTTTCCCCTGGGCTATTCCAGTTATTGGTTTCGAGTATCAGACTTGCGAAAATTTTGATGGTTTCTCAACCATTCCTTAACTTCAAACTCCCATATCTCGCGAACGGATTGACGAACTCGAGAAATTCCTGTTGCATCTGAAAGTAGAAACTCGCCCGATTACAATTGTGTGTGTGCTTTTCCCCTAGGCCATTCCAGTTATTGGTTTCGAGTATCAGGCCAGCGAAAATTTTGATGGTTTCTCAACCATTTCTAAGCTTCAAACTCCCATATCTCGCGAACGGAATGACGAACTCGAGAAATTCCTGTTGCATCTGAAAGTGGAAACTCGCCCGATTACAACGGTATGTGTATTTTTGCCCTAGGCCATAGTAGCTATCGTGTATCAGACTTTCGAAAATTGTGATGGTTTCTCAACCATGAGTTAAATTTAAACTCCCATATCTCGCGAACGGATTGATGAACTCGAGAAGTTCCTGTTGCATCTGAAAGTAGAAATTCGCCCGATTACAATGGTGTGTGTACTTTTCCCCTGGGCCATTCCAGTTATTCGTTTATAGCATCAGAATTGCGAAAATTTTTATGCTTCCTCAACCATTCCTTAACTTCAAACTCCCATGTCTCGCGAACGGATTGATGAACTCGAGAAATTCCTGTTGCATCTGAAAGTGGAAACTCGCCCGATTACAAAGGTATGTGCATTTTTCCCCTAGGCCTTTGTAGTAATTGGTTTCGAGTATCAGACTTGCGAAAATTTTGATGCTTCCTCAACCATTCCTTAACTTCAAACTCCCATATCTCGCGAACGGATTGACGAACACGAGAAATTCCTGTTGGATCTGAAAGCAGAAAGTCGTCCGATTAGAACGGTATGTGTATTTTTGCCCTAGGCAATAGTAGTTATTGGTTTCGGGTATCAGACTTGCGAAAATTTTGATGGTTTCTCAACCATTCGTTAACTTCAAACTCCCATATCTCGCGAACGGATTGATGAACTCGAGAAGTTCCTATTGCATCTGAAAGTAGAAACTCGCCCGATTACAATGGTGTGTGTACTTTTCCACTGGGCCATTCTAGTTATAAGTTTCGAGAATCAGACTTGCGAAAATTTTGATGGTTTCTCAACCATTCCTTAACTTCAAACTCCCACATCTCGCGAACGGATTGACGAACTCGAGAAATTCCTGTTGCATCTGAAAGTAGATACACGCCCGATTACAGTGGTGTGTTTACTTTTCCCCTAGGCCATTCCAGTTATCGGTTCCGAGTATAAGACTTGAGAAAATTTTGATGGTTTCTCAAGCATTCTTTAACTTCAAACTCCCATATCTCGCGAACGGATTGATGAACTCGAGAAGTTCCTGTTGCATCTGAAAGTAGAAACTCGCCCGATTACAATGGTGTGTGTACTTTTCCCCTGGGCCATTTCAGTTATTCGTTTATAGCATCAGAATTGCGAAAATTTTGATGCTTCCTCAACCATTCCTTAACTTCAAACTCCCATGTCTCGCGAACGGATTGATGAACTCGAGAAATTCCTGTTGCATCTGAAAGTAGAAACTCGCCCGATTACAATGGTGTGTGTACTTTTCCCCGAGACCATTCCAGTTATTCGTTTATAGCATCAGAATTGCGAAAATTTTGATGCTTCCTCAACCATTCCTTAACTTCAAACTCCCATATCTCGCGAACGGATTGACGAACTCGAGAAATTCCGGTTGCATCTGAAAGCAGAAACTCGCCCGATTACAATGGTGTGTGTACTTTTCCCCGAGACCATTCCAGTTATTCGTTTATAGCATCAGAATTGCGAAAATTTTGATGCTTCCTCAACCATTCCTTAACTTCAAACTCCCATATCTCGCGAACGGATTGACGAACACGAGAAATTCCTGTTGGATCTGAAAGCAGAAAGTCGTCCGATTACAACGGTATGTGTATTTTTGCCCTAGGCAATAGTAGTTATTGGCTTCGGGTATCAGACTTGCGAAAATTTTGATGGTTTCTCAACCATTCGATAACTTCAAACTCCCATATCTCGCGAACGGATTGACGAACACGAGATATTCCTGTTGCATCTGAAAGTAGAAACTCGCCCGATTACAATGGTGTGTGTACTTTTCCCCTAGGCCATTCCAGTTATTGGTTTCGAGTATCAGACCAGCGAAAATTTTGATGGTTCCTCAACCATTCCGTAACTTCAAATTCCCATATCTCGCGAACGGATTGACGAACTCGAGAAATTCCTGTTGCATCTGAAACCAGACACTCGCCCGATTACAGCGGTAAGTGTATTTTTGCTCTGGGCAATTGTAGTTATTGCTTTCGAGTATCAGACTTGCGAAAATTTTGATGGTTTCTCAACCATTCCTTAACTTCAAAATCCCATATCTCGCGAACGGATTGGCGAACTCTAGAAATTCCTGTTGCATCTGAAAGTAGAAACTCGCCCGATTACAACGGTGTGCGTATTTTTCCCGTAGGCAATAGCAGTTATTGGTTTCGAGTATCAGACTTGCGAAAATTTTGATGGTTTCTCAACGATTCCTTAACTTCAAACTCCCATATCTCGCGAACGGATTGACGAACTCGAGAAATTCCTGTTGCATCTGAAACCAGAAACTCGCCCGATTACAGCGGTATGTGTATTTTTGCTCTGGGCAATTGTAGTTATTGCTTTCGAGTATCAGACTTGCGAAAATTTTGATGGTTTCTCAACCATTCCTTAACTTCAAACTCCCATATCTCGCGAACGGATTGGCGAACTCGAGATATTCCTGTTGCATCTGAAAGTAGAAACTCGCCCGATTACAACGGTGCCCGTATTTTTCCCGTAGGCAATAGCAGTTATTGGATTCGAGTATCAGACTTGCGAAAATTTTGATGGTTTCTCAACGATTCCTTAACTTCAAACTCCCATATCTCGCGAACAGATTGACGAACACGAGAAATTCCTGTTGGATCTGAAAGCAGAAAGTCGTCCGATTACCACGGTATGTGTATTTTTGCCCTTGGCAATAGTAGTTATTGGTTTTGGGTATCAGACTTGCGATAATTTTGATGGTTTCTCAACCATTCCTTAAGTTCAAACTCCCATATCTCGCGAACGGATTGACGAACTCGAGAAATTCCTGTTGCATCTGGAAGCAGAAAGTCGCCCGATTACAGTGGTGTGCGTACTTTTCCCCTAGGCAATAGTAGTTATTGGTTTGGAGTACCAGACTTGCGAAAATTTTGATGGTTTCTCAACCATTCCTTAAGTTCAAACTCCCATATCTCGCGACCGGATTGACGAACTCGAAATATTCCTGTTGCATCTGAAAGTGGAAACTCGCCCGATTACAATGGTGGGCGTACTTTTCCCCTAGGCCATTCCAGTTATTGGTTTCGGGTATCAGACTTGCGAAAATTTTGATGGTTTCTCAACCATTCCTTCACTTCAAACTCCAATATCTCGTGAACGGATTGACGAACTCGAGAAATTCCTGTTGTATCCGAAAGCAGAACCTCGCCCGATTACAACAGTATGTGTATTTTTGCCCTAGGCAATAGTAGTTATTGGTTTCGAGTATCAGACTTGCGAAAATTTTGATGGTTTCTCCGGCATTCCTTAACTTCAAACTCCCATATCTCGCGAACGGATTGACGAACTCGAGAAATTCCTGTTGCATCTGAAAGTAGAAACTCGCCCGATTGCAATGGTGTGTGTACTTTTCCCCTAAGCCATTCCAGTTATAGGTTTCGAGTATCAGAGCAGCGAAAATTTTGACGGTTCCTCAACCATTCCGTAACATCAAACTCCCATATCTCGCGAACGGATTGACGAACTCGAGAAATTCCAGTTGCATCTGAAACCAGAAACTCGCCCGATTACAGCGGTATGTGTATTTTTGCTCTGGGCAATTGTAGTTATTGCTTTCGAGTATCAGACTTGCGAAAATTTTGATGGTTTCTCAACGATTCCTTAACTTCAAACTCCCATATCTCGCGAACGGATTGACGAACACGAGAAATTCCTGTTGGATCTCAAAGCAGAAAGTCGTCCGATTACAACGGTATGTGTATTTTTGCCCTAGGCAATAGTAGTTAGTGGTTTCGGGTATCAGACTTGCGAAAATTTTGATGGTTTCTCAACCATTCGTTAACTTCAAACTCCCATTTCTCGCGAACGGATTGACGAACACGAGATATTCCTGTTGCATCTGAAAGTAGAAACTCGCCCGATTACAATGGTGTGTGTAATTTCCCCCTAGGCCATTCCACTTATTGGTTTCGAGTATCAGACCAGCGAAAATTTTGATGGTTTCTCAACCATTCCTTAACTTCAAACTCCCATGTCTCGCGAACGGATTGACGAACTCGAGAAATTCCTGTTGCATCTGAAAGTAGAAACTCGCCCGATTACAATGGTCTGTGTACTTTTCCCCTAGGCCATTCCAGTTATAGGTTTCGAGTATCAGACCAGCGAAAATTCTGATGGTTTCTCAAACATTCCATAACTTCAAACTCCCATATCTCGCGAACGGATTGTCGAACTCGAGAAATTCCTGTTGCATCTGAATGTAGAAACTCGCGCGATTACAATGGTGTGTGTACTTTTCCCCTAGGCCATTCGAGTTATAGGTTTCGAGTATCAGACCAGCGAAATTTCTGATGGTTTCTGGAACATTCCGTAACTTCAAACTCCCATATCTCGCGAACGGATTGACGAACACGAGATATTCCTGTTGCATCTGAAAGTAGAAACTCGCCCGATTACAATGGTGGGCGTACTTTTCCCCTAGGCAAGAGTAGTTATTGGTTCCGAGTATCAGACTTGCGAAAATTTTGATGGTTTCTCAACCATTCCTTAACTTCAAACTCCCATATCTCGCGAACGGATTGGCGAACTCGAGATATTCCTGTTGCATCTGAAAGTAGAAACTCGCCCGATTACAACGGTGCGCGTATTTTTCCCGTAGGCAATAGCAGTTATTGGTTTCGAGTATCAGACTTGCGAAAATTTTGATGGTTTCTCAACGATTCCTTAACTTCAAACTCCCATATCTCGCGAACGGATTGACGAACACGAGAAATTCCTGTTGGATCTCAAAGCAGAAAGTCGTCCGATTACAACGGTATGTGTATTTTTGCCCTAGGCAATAGTAGTTAGTGGTTTCGGGTATCAGACTTGCGAAAATTTTGATGGTTTCTCAACCATTCGTTAACTTCAAACTCCCATATCTCGCGAACGGATTGACGAACACGAGATATTCCTGTTGCATCTGAAAGTAGAAACTCGCCCGATTACAATGGTGTGTGTAATTTCCCCCTAGGCCATTCCACTTATTGGTTTCGAGTATCAGACCAGCGAAAATTTTGATGGTTTCTCAACCATTCCTTAACTTCAAACTCCCATATCTCGCGAACGGATTGACGAACTCGAGAAATTCCTGTTGCATCTGAAAGTAGAAACTCGCCCGATTACAATGGTCTGTGTACTTTTCCCCTAGGCCATTCCAGTTATAGGTTTCGAGTATCAGACCAGCGAAAATTCTGATGGTTTCTCAAACATTCCGTAACTTCAAACTCCCATATCTCGCGAACGGATTGTCGATCTCGAGAAATTCCTGTTGCATCTGAATGTAGAAACTCGCGCGATTACAATGGTGTATGTACTTTTCCCCTAGGCCATTCGAGTTATAGGTTTCGAGTATCAGACCAGCGAAATTTCTGATGGTTTCTGGAACATTCCGTACCTTCAAACTCCCATATCTCGCGAACGGATTGACGAACACGAGATATTCCTGTTGCATCTGAAAGTAGAAACTCGCCCGATTACAATGGTGTGTGTACTTTCCCCCTAGGCCATTCCACTTACTGGTTTCGAGTATCAGACCAGCGAAAATTTTGATGGTTTCTCAACCATTCCTTAACTTCAAACTCCCATATCTCGCGAACGGATTGACGAACTCGAGAAATTCCTGTTGCATCTGAAAGTAGAAACTCGCCCGATTACAATGGTGTGTGTACTTTCCCCCTAGGCCATTCCACTTATTGGTTTCGAGTATCAGACCAGCGAAAATTTTGATGGTTTCTCAACCATACCTTAACATCAAACTCCCATATCTCGCGACCGGATTGACGAACTCGAGATATTCCTGTTGCATCTGAAAGTAGAAACTCGCCCGATTACAATGGTGGGCGTACTTTTCCCCTAGGCAAGAGTAGTTATTGGTTCCGAGTATCAGACTTGCGAAAATTTTGATGGTTTCTCAACCATTCCTTAACTTCAAACTCCCATATCTCGCGAACGGATTGACGAACTCGAGAAATTCCTGTTGCATCTGAAATTGGAAACTCGCCCGATTAGAAAGGTATGTGCATTTTCCCCCTAGGCCTTTGTAGTAATTGGTTTCGAGTATCAGAATTGCGAAAATTTTGATGGTTTCACAACGATTCCTTAACTTCAAACTCCCATATCTCACGAACGGATGGACGAAATCGAGAAATTCCTGTTGCATCTGAAAATAGAAACTCGCCCGATTACAATGGTGTGTGTACTTTTCCCCTAGGCCATTCCAGTTATTGGTTTCGAGTATCAGACTTGCGAATATTTTGATGGTTTCTCAACCATTCCTTAACTTCAAACTCCCATATCTCGCGAACGGATTGACGAACTCTAGAAATTCCTGTTGCCCCTAAAAGTAGACACTCGCCCGATTACAATGGTGTGTGTACTTTTCCCCTAGGCCATTCCAGTTATAGTTTTCGAGTATCAGACCAGCGAAAATTTTGATGGTTTCTCAAACATTCCGTTACTTCAAACTCCCATATCTCGCGAGCGGATTGACGAACTCGGGAAATTCCTGTTGCATCTGAAACCAGAAAGTCGCCCGATTACAACGGTATGTGTATTTTGCCCTAGGCAATAGTAGTTATTGGTTTCGAGTATCAGACTTGCGAAAATTTTGATGGTTTCTCAACCATTCTTTAACTTCAAACTCCCATATCTCGCGAACGGATTGGCGAACTCGAGAAATTCCTGTTGCATCTGGAAGCAGAAAGTCGCCCGATTACAACGGTATGTGTATTTTTGCCCTAGGCCATAGTAGTTATTGGTTTCGAGTATCAGACTTGCGAAAATTTTGATGGTTTCTCAACCATTCTTTAACTTCAAACTCCCATATCTCGCGAACGGATTGGCGAAATCGAGAAATTCCTGTTGCATCTGAAAGCAGAAAGTCGCCCGATTACAACGGTATGTGTAATTTTGCCCTAGGCAATAGTAGTTATTGGTTTCGAGTATCAGACTTGCGAAAATTATGATGGTTTCTCAACCATTCTTTAACTTCAAACTCCCATATCTCGCGAACGGATTGGCGAACTGGAGAAATTCCTGTTGCATCTGAAAGTAGAAACTCGCCCGATTGCAATGGTGTGTGTACTTTTCCCCTAAGCCATTCCAGTTATAGGTTTCGAGTATCAGACCAGCGAAAATTTTGATGGTTTCTCAACCATTCTTTAACTTCAAACTCCCATATCTCGCGAACGGATTGGCGAACTCGAGAAATTCCTGTTGCATCTGGAAGCAGAAAGTCGCCCGATTACAACGGTATGTGTATTTTTGCCCTAGGCAATAGTAGTTATTGGTTTCGAGTACCAAACTCGCGAAAATTTTGATGGTTTCTCAACCATTCCGTAACTTCAAACTCCCATATCTCACGAACGGATGGACGAACTCGAGAAATTCCTGTTGCATCTGAAAATAGAAACTCGCCCGATTACAATGGTGTTTGTACTTTTCCCCTAGGCCATTCCAGTTATTGGTTTCGAGTATCAGACTTGCGAATATTTTGATGGTTTCTCAACCATTCCTTAACTTCAAACTCCTATATCTCGCGAACGGATTGACGAACTCGAGAAATTCCTGTTGCATCTGAAAGTAGAAACTCGCCCGATTACAAAGGTATGCGTATTTTTCCCCTAGGCCATTGTAGTTAATGGTTTCGAGTATCAGAACAGCGAAAATTTTGATGGTTTCTCAACCATTCCTTAACTTCAAACTCCCATATCTCGCGAACGGATTGACGAACACGAGAAATTCCTGTTGGATCTAAAAGCAGAAAGTCGCCCGATTACAACGGTATGTGTATTTTTGCCCTAGGCAATTGTAGTTATTGGTTTCGAGTATCAGACTTGCGAAAATTTTGATGGTTTCTCAACCATTCCGTAACTTCAAACTCCCATATCTCGCGAACGGATTGACGAACTCGAGAAATTCCTGTTGCATCTGGAAGCAGAAAGTCGCCCGATTACAACGGTGTGTGTATTTTTGCCATAGGCAATAGTAGTTATTGGTTTCGAGTATCAGACTTGCGAAAATTTTGATGGTTTCTCAACCATTCCTTAACTTCAAACTCCCATATCTCGCGAACGGATTGGCGAACTCCTGATATTCCTGTTGCATCTGAAAGTAGAAACTCGCCCGAATACAATGGTGTGCGTACTTTTCCCCTAGGCAATTGTAGTTATTGGTTTCGAGTATCAGACTTGCGAAAATTTTGATGGTTTCACAACGATTCCTTAACTTCAAACTC
Source organism: Ptiloglossa arizonensis (assembly GCF_051014685.1). Classification (NCBI taxonomy): domain Eukaryota; kingdom Metazoa; phylum Arthropoda; class Insecta; order Hymenoptera; family Colletidae; genus Ptiloglossa; species Ptiloglossa arizonensis. The sequence goes on along the minus strand of NW_027478677.1, from coordinate 455,701 downwards.
CCATATCTCACGAACGGATGGACGAAATCGAGAAATTCCTGTTGCATCTGAAAATAGAAACTCGCCCGATTACAATGGTGTGTGTACTTTTCCCCTAGGCCATTCCAGTTATTGGTTTCGAGTATCAGACTTGCGAATATTTTGATGGTTTCTCAACCATTCCTTAACTTCAAACTCCCATATCCCGCGAACGGATTGACGAACTCGAGAAATTCATCTTGCATCTGAAAGCAGAAACACGCCCGATTACAACGGTATGTGTATTTTTGCCCTAGGAAATAGTAGTTATTGGTTTCGAGTATCAGACTTGCGAAAATTTTGATGGTTTCTCAACCATTCCTTAACTTCAAACTTCCATATCTCGCGAACGGATTTACGAGCTCGAGAAATTCCTGTTGCATATGAAAGCAGAAACTCGCCCGATTACAACGCTATGTGTATTTTTGCCCTAGGAGATAGTAGTTATTGGTTTCGAGTATCAGACTTGCGAAAATTTTGATGGTTTCTCAACCATTCCTTATCTTCAAACCCCCATATCTCGCGAACGGATTGACGAACTCGAGAAATTCCTGTTGCATCTGAAAGCAGAAACTCGCCCGATAACAACGGTATGTGTATTTTTGCCCTAGGCAATAGTAGTTATTCGTTTCGAGTATCAGACTTGCGAAAATTTTGATGGTTTCTCAACCATTCCTTAACTTCAAACTTCCATATCTCGCGAACGGATTGACGAACTCGAGAAATTCCTGTTGCATATGAAAGCAAAAACTGGCCCGATTACAACGCTATGTGTATTTTTGCCCTAGGAGAAAGTAGTTATTGGTTTCGAGTATCAGACTTGCGAAAATTTTGATGGTTTCTCAACCATTCCTTATCTTCAAACCCCCATATCTCGCGAACGGATTGACGAACTCGAGAAATTCCTGTTGCATATGAAAGCAGAAACTCGCACGATTACAACGCTATGTGTATTTTTGCCCTAGGAAGTAGTAGTTATTGGTTTCGAGTATCAGACTTGCGAAAATTATGATGGTTTCTCAACCATTCCTTATCTTCAAACTCCCATATCTCGCGAACGGATTGGCGAAGTCGAGAAGTTCATGTTGCATCTGAAAGCAGAAACTCGCCCGATTACAATGGTATGTGTATTTTTGCTCTAGGCCATAATTGCTATTGGTTTCGAGTATCAGACTTGCGATGATTTTGATGGTTTCTCAACCATTCCTTAATTTCAAACTCCCATATCCCGCGAACGGATTGACGAACTCGAGAAATTCATCTTGCATCTGAAAGCAGAAACACGCCCGATTACAACGGTATGTGTACTTTTCCCCTAGGCCATTCCAGTTATTGGTTTCGAGTATCAGACTTGCGAAAATTTTGATGGTTTCTCAACCATTCCTTAATTTCAAACTCCCATATCCCGCGAACGGATTGACGAACTCGCGAAGTTCCTGCTGCATCTGAAAGCAGAAACTCGCCCGATTACAATGGTATGTGTACTTTTCCCCTATGCCATTCCAGTTAATGGTTTCGAGTATCAGACTTGCGAAAATTTTGATGGTTTCTCAACCATTCCTTAACTTCAAACTTCCATATCTCGCGAACGGATTGACGAACTCGAGAAATTCCCATTGCATATGAAAGCAGAAACTCGCCCGATTACAACGCTATGTGTATTTTTGCCCTAAGAGATAGTAGTTATTGGTTTCGAGTATAAGACTTGCGAAAATTTTGATGGTTTCTCAACCATTCCTTATCTTCAAACCCCCATATCTCGCGAAAGGATTGACGAACTCGAGAAATTCCTGTTGCATCTGAAAGCAGAAACTCGCCCGATTACAACGCTATGTTTTTTTTGCCCTAGGATATAGTAGTTATTGGTTCCGAGTATCAGACTTGCGAAAATTTTGATTGTTTCTCAACCATTCCTTAACTTCAAACTTCCATATCTCGTGAACGGATTGACGAACTCGAGAAATTCCTGTTGCATATGAAAGCAGAAACTCGCCCGATTACAACGCTATGTGTATTTTTGCCCTAGGAAATAGTAGTTATTGGTTTCGAGTATCAGACTTGCGAAAATTTTGATGGTTTCTCAACCATTCCTGAACTTCAAACCCCCATGTCTCGCGAACGGATTGACGAACTCGAGAAATTCCTGTTGCATCTGAAAGCAGAAACTCGCCCGATAACAAAGGTATGTGTATTTTTGCCCTAGGCAATAGTAGTTATTGGTTTCGAGTATCAGACTTGCGAAAATTTTGATGGTTTCTCAACCATTCCTGAACTTCAAACCCCCATATCTCGCGAACGGATTGACGAACTCGAGAAATTCCTGTTGCATCTGAAAGCAGAAACTCGCCCGATAACAAAGGTATGTGTATTTTTGCCCTAGGCAATAGTAGTTATTCGTTTCGATTATCAGACTTGCGAAAATTTTGATGGTTTCTCAACCATTCCTTAATTTCAAACTCCCATATCCCGCGATCGGATTGACGAACTCGCGAAATTTCTGTTGCATCTGAAAGCAGAAACTCGCCCGATAACAACGGTATGTGTATTTTTGCCCTAGGCAATAGTATTTATTCGTTTCGAGTATCAGACTTGCGAAAGTTTTGATGGTTTCTCAACTATTCCTTAATTTCAAACTCCCATATTCCGCGAACGGATTGACGAACTCGAGAAATTCATCTTGCATCTGAAAGCAGAAACTCGCCCGATTACAACGCTATGTGTATTTTTGCCCTAGGAAATAGTAGTTATTGGTTTCGAGTATCAGACTTGCGAAAATTTTGATTGTTTCTCAACCATTCCTTAACTTCAAACTTCCATATCACGCGAACGGATTGACGAACTCGAGAAATTCCTGTTGCATATGAAAGCAGAAACTCGCACGATTACAACGCTATGTGTATTTTTGCCCTAGGAAATAGTAGTTATTGTTTTCGAGTATCAGACTTGCGAAAATTTTGATGGTTTCTCAACCATTGCTTAACTTCAAACTCCCATATCTCGCGAACGGATTGACGAACTCGAGATATTTCTGTTGCATCTGAAAGTAGAAACTCGCCCGATTACAATGGTTGGTGTACTTTTCCCCTAGGCCATTCCAGTTATTGGTTTCGAGTATCAGACTTGCGAAAATTTTGATGGTTTCTCAACCATTCCTTAACTTCAAAGTCCCATATCTCGCGAACGGATTGACGAACTCGAGAAATTCCTGTTGCATCTGAAAGCAGAAACTCGCCCGATTACAACGGTATGTGTATTTTTGCCCTAGGAAAGAGTAGTTACTGGTTTCTTGTATCAGACTTGCGAAAATTTTGATGGTATCTCCACCATTCCTTAACTTCAAACTCCCATACCTCGCGAACGGATTGACGAACTCGAGAAATTCCTGTTGCATCTGAAAGCAGAAACTCGCCCGATAACAACGGTATGTGTATTTTTGCCCTAGGCAATAGTAGTTATTGGTTTCGAGTATCAGACTTGCGAAAATTTTGATGGTTTCTCAACCATTCCTTAACTTCAAAGTCCCATATCTCGCGAACGGATTGACGAACTTGAGAAATTCCTGTTGCATCTGAAAGCAGAAACCCGCCCGATTACAATGGTGTGTGTACTTTTCCCCTAGGCCATTCCAGTTAATGGTTTCGACTATCAGACTTGCGAAGATTTTGATGGTTTCTCAACCATTCCTTAACTTCAAACTTCCATATCTCGCGTACGGATTGACGAACTCGAGAAATTCCCATTGCATATGAAAGCAGAATGTCGCCCGATTACAACGGTATGTGTATTTTTGCCCTAGGCAATAGTAGTTATTGGTTTCGAGTACCAGACTCGCGAAAATTTTGATGGTTTCTCAACCATTCCGTAACTTCAAACTCCCATATCTCACGAACGGATGGACGAACTCGAGAAATTCCTGTTGCATCTGAAAATAGAAACTCGCCCGATTACAATGGTGTTTGTACTTTTCCCCTAGGCCATTCCAGTTATTGGTTTCGAATATCAGACTTGCGAATATTTTGATGGTTTCTCAACCATTCCTTAACTTCAAACTCCTATATCTCGCGAACGGATTGACGAACTGGAGAAATTCCTGTTGCATCTGAAAGTAGAGACTCGCCCGATTGCAATGGTGTGTGTACTTTTCCCCTAAGCCATTCCAGTTATTAGTTTCGAGTATCAGACTTGCGAAAATTTTGATGGTTTCTCCACCATGCCTTAACTTCAAACTCCCATATCTCGCGAACGGCTGACGAACTCGAGAAATTCCTGTTGCATCTGAAAGTAGAAACTCGCCCGATTACAATGCTGTGTGTACTTTTCCCCTAGGCCATTCCAGTTATTGGTTTCGAGTATCAGACTTGCGAAAATTTTGATGGTTTCTCAACCATTCCTTAACTTCAAACTCCCATATCTCGCGAGGGTATTGACGAACTCGAGAATTTCCTATTGCATCTGAAACACAAACTCGCCCGATTACAACGGTATGTGTATGTTTGCCCTAGGCCACAGTAGTTATTGGATTCGAGTATCAAACTTGCGAAAATTGCGATGGTTTCTCACCCGTTCCTTAACTTCAAACTCCCATATCTCGCGATTGACGAATCCGAAAAATTTTTGTTGCATCTGAAAGTGGAAACTCTCCCGATTACAACGGTGTGTGTACTTTTCACCTGGGCCATTCCAGTTATTGGTTTCGAGTATAAGACTTGCGATAATTTTGATTGTTTCGCAACCATTCCTTAACTTCAAACTCCCATATCTCGCGAACGGATTGACAAACTCGAGAAATTCCTGTTGCATTTGAAATTAGAAACTCGCCCGATTATAACGGTATGTGTATTTTTGCCCTTGGCCATAGTAGTCATTGGTCTCGTATATCAGACTTGCGAAAATTTTGATGGTACCTCAACGACTCCTTAACTTCAAACTCCCATATCTCGCGAACGGATTGACGAACTCGAGAACTTCCGGTTGCATCCAGAAGTGGAAACTCGCCCGATTACAACGGTATGTGTATTTTCCCCTAGGCCATTGTAGTTATTGGTTTCGAGAATCAGACCAGCGAAAATTTTGACGGTTTCTCAACCATTCCTTAACTTTAAACTTCCATATCTCCCGAACGGATTGACGAACTCGAGAAATTACTGTTGCATCTGAAACAGAAACTCGTCCGATTACAATGGTATGTGTATTTTTGCCCTAGGCCATTGTAGTTATTGGTTTCGAGTATCAGACATGCGAAAACATTGATGGTTACTCAACCACTCCTTAACTTCAAACTCCCACATCTCGCGGACGGATTGACGAACTCGAGAAATTCCTGTCGCATCTGAAAGCAGAAACTCGTCCGATTACAATGGTATGTGTATTTTTGCCCTAGACCTTTGTAGTTATTGGTTTCGAGTTTCAGACTTGCGAAAATTTTGTTGATTTCTCAACCATTCCTTAACTTCAAACTCCCATATCTCGCGAACGGTTGACGAACTCGAGAAATTACTGTTGCATCTGAAAGTAGAAACTCGCCCGATTACAACGGTATGTGTGTTTTTGCCCTAGGCCATAGTAGTTATTGGTTTCGAGTATCAGACTTGCGAAAATTTTTATGGTTTCTCAATCATTCCTTAATTCCAAACTCCCATATTTCGCGAATGGATTGCCGAATCCGAAAAATTTCTGTTCCATCTGAAAGTAGAAACTCTCCCGATTACAACGGTATGTGTATTTTTCCCCTGGGCCATTCCAGTTATTGGTTTCCAGTATCAGACCAGCGAAAATTTTGATGGTTTCTCAAACATTCCTTAACTTCAAGCACCCATATCTCGCGAACGGAATGACGAACTCGAGAAATTCCTGTTGCATCTGAAAGTAGAAACTCGCCCGATTACAGTGGTGTGTGTATTTTTCCCCTAGGCCATTGTAATTAGTGGTTTCGATTATCATACTTGCGAAAATTTTGATGGTTTCTCAACCATTCCTTAACTTCAAACTCCCATATCTCGCGAACGGTTGACGAAGTCGAGAAATTCCTGTTGCATCTGAAAGTAGAAACTCTCCCGATTACAACGGTATGTGTATTTTTCCCCTAAGCCTTTGTACTTATGGGTTTCGAGTATCAGACTTTCGAAAATTTTGATGGTTTCTCAACCGTTCCTTAATTTCAAACTCCCATATCTCGCGAACGGATTGACGAACTCGAGAAATTCCTGTTGCATCTGAAACAAGAAACTCGTCCGATTACAACGGTATGTGTATTTTTGCCCTAGGCCATAGTAGTTATTGGTTTCGAGTATCAGACTTGCGAAAATTTTGTTGGTTTCTCAACCATTCCTTAACTTCAAACTCCCATATGTCGCGAACGGCTGACGAACTCGAGAAATTCCTGTTGCATCTGAAACCAGAAACTCGTCCGATTACAACGGTATGTGTACTTTTCCCCTGGGCCATTCCAGTTATTGGTTTCGAGTATCAGACTTGCGAAAATTTTTATGGTTTCTCAACCATTCCTAAATTCAAACTCCCATATCTCGCGAACGGATTGACGAACACGAGAAATTCCGGTTGCATCTGGAAGAAGAAACTCTCCCGATTACAACGGTATGTGTATTTTTCCCCTAAGCCTTTGTAGTCATGGGTTTCGAGTATCAGACTTTCGAAAATTTTGATGGTTTCTCAACCGTTCCTTAATTTCAAACTCCCATATCTCGCGAACGGATTGACGAACTCGAGATTTTCCTGTTGCATCTGAAAGCAGAAACTCGACCGATTACAATGGTGTGTGTATTTTTCCCCTAGGTCATTCCAGTTATTCGTTTCTAGCATCAGAATTGCGAAAATTTTGATGGTTTCTCAACCATTCCTTAACTTCAAACTCCCATATCTCGCGAAAGGATTGACGAACTCGAGAAATTCCTGTTGCATCTGAAAGCAGAAACTCGACCGATTACAATGGTGTGTGTATTTTTCCCCTAGGTCATTCCAGTTATTCGTTTCTAGCATCAGAATTGCGAAAATTTTGATGTTTTCTCAAGCATTCCTTAACTTCAAACCCCCATATCTCGCGAACGGATTGACGAATCCGAAAAATTTCTGTTGCATCTGAAAGTAGAAACTCTCCCGATTACAACGGTATGTGTATTTTTCCCCTAGGCCATTGTAGTTATTTGTTTCGAGTATCAGACTTGCGAAGATTTTGATGGTTTCTCAACCATTCCTTTACTTCAAACTCCCATATCTCGCGAACGGATTGACGAACTCGAGAAATTCCTGTTGCATCAGAAAGTAGAAACGCCCCCGATTACAACGGTATGTGTATTTTTCCCCTAGGCCATTGTAGTTATTGGTTTCGAGTATCAGATTTGCGAAGATTTTGATAGTTTCTCAACCATTCCTTAACTTCAAACTCCCATATCTCGCGAAAGGATTGACGAACTCGAGAAATTCCTATTGCATCTGAAAGTAGTAGCTCGCCCGATTACAACGGTATGTGTATTTTTGCCCTAGGCCATAGTAGTTATTGGTTTCGAGTATCAGATTTGCGAAAATTGTGATGGTTCCTCAACCATTCCTTAACTTCAAACTCCCATATCTCGCGAACGGATTGACGAACTCGATTATTTCCTGTTGCATCTGAAAGTAGAAAGTCGTCCGATTACAATGTTGTGTGTACTTTTCCCCTAGGCCATTCCTGTTATTGGTTTCGAGTAACAGACTTGCGAAAATTTTGATGCTTTCTCAACCATTCCTTAACTTCAAACTCCCATATCTCGCGAACGGATTGACGAACTCGAGAAATTCCTGTTGCATCTGAAACAGAAACTCGTCCGATTACAACGGTATGTGTATTTTTCCCCTAGGCCATAGTAGTTATTGGTTTCGAGTATCAGATTTGCGAAAATTGTGATGGTTTCTCAACCATTCCTTAACTTCAAACTCCCATATGTCGCGAACGGCTGACGAACTCGAGAAATTCCTGCTGCATCTGAAACCAGAAACTCGTCCGTTTACAACGGTATGTGTATTTTTGCCCTAGGCCATAGTAGTTATTGGTTTCGAGTATCAGACTTGCGAAAATTTTTATGGTTTCTCAATCATTCCTTAACTTCAACCTCCCATATCTCGCGAACGGATTGACGAATCCGAAAAATTTCTGTTGCATCTGAAAATAGAAACTCTCCCGATTACAACGCTATGTGTATTTTTCCCCTAGGCCATTGTAGTTATTGGTTTCGAGTATCAGACTTGCGAAAATTTTGATGGTTTCTCAAGCATTGCTTAACTTCAAACCCCCATATCTCGCGAACGGGTTGAAGAACTCGAGAATTTCCTATTGCATCGGAAAGCAGAAACTCGCCCGATTACAACGGTATGTGTGTTTTTCCCGTATGCCATAGTAGTTATTGGTTTCGAGTATCAGACTTGAGAAAATTTTGATGGTTTCTCAAGCATTGCTTAACTTCAAACTCCCATATCTCGGGAACGGATTGACGAACTCGATTATTTCCTGTTGCATCTGAAAGTAGAAAGTCGTCCGATTACAATGTTGTGTGTACTTTTCCCCTAGGCCATTCCTGTTATTGGTTTCGAGTAACAGACTTGCGAAAATTTTGATGGTTTCTCAACCATTCCTTAACTTCAAACTCCCATATCTCGCGAACGGATTGACGTGCTTGAGAAATTCCAGTTGTATCTGAAAGTAGAAACTCGCCCGATTACAAAGGTATGTGTATTTTTCCCCTAGGCCTTTGTAGTTATTGGTTTCGAGTATCAGACTTGCGAAAATTTTGATGGTTTCTCAAGCATTGCTTAACTTCAAACCCCCATATCTCGCGAACGGGTTGAAGAACTCGAGAATTTCCTATTGCATCGGAAAGCAGAAACTCGCCCGATTACAACGGTATGTGTGTTTTTACCGTATGCCATAGTGGTTATTGGTTTCGAGCATCAGACTTGAGAAAATTTTGATGGTTTCTCAAGCATTGCTTAACTTCAAACTCCCATATCTCGCGAACGGATTGACGAAATCGAGAAATTCCTGTTGCATCTGAAAGTAGAAACTCGCCCGATTACAAGTGTATGTGTATTTTTTCCCTAGGCCTTTGTAGTTATTGGTTTCGAGTATCAGACTTGCGAAAATTTTGATGCTTTCTCAACCATTCCTTAACTTCAAACTCCCATATCTCGCGAACGGATTGACGAACTCGAGAAATTCCTGTTGCATCTGAAACAGAAACTCGTCCGATTACAACGGTATGTGTATTTTTCCCCTAGGCCATAGTAGTTATTGGTTTCGAGTATCAGATTTGCGAAAATTGTGATGGTTTCCCAACCATTCCTTAACTTCAAACTCCCATATGTCGCGAACGGCTGACGAACTCGAGAAATTCCTGTTGCATCTGAAACCAGAGACTCGTCCGATTACAACGGTATGTGTATTTTTGCTCTAGGCCATAGTAGTTATTGGTTTCGAGTATCAGACTTGCGAAAATTTTTATGGTTTCTCAACCATTCCTTAACTTCAAACTCCCATATCTCGCGAACGGATTGACGAATCCGAAAAATTTCTGTTGCATCTGAAAATAGAAACTCTCCCGATTACAACGCTATGTGTGTTTTTCCTCTAGGCCATTGTGGTTATTGGTTTCGAGTATCAGACTTGCGAAAATTTTGATGGTTTCTCAAGCATTCCTTAACTTCAAACTCCCATATCTCGCGAACGGATTGACGAACTCGACAAATTCCTGTTGCATCTGAAAGTAGAAACACGCCCGAATACAAAGGTATGTGTATTTTTCCCCTAGGCCATAGTAGTTATTGGTTTCGAGTATCAGACTTGCGAAAATTTTGATGGTTTCTCAACCATTCCTTAACTTCAAACTCCCATATCTCGCGAACGGATTGACGAACTCGAGAAATTCCTGTTGCATCTGAAAGTAGAAACTCGCCCGATTACAACAGTATGTGTATTTTTCCCCTAGGCCTTCGTAGTTATTGGTTTCGAGTATCAGACTTGCGAAAATTGTGATGGTTTCTCAACCGTTCCTTAACTTCAAACTCCCATATCTCGCGAACAGATTAACGAACTCGAGAAATTCCTGTTGCATCTGAAAGCAGAAACACGCTCGATTACAAAGGTATGTGTATTTTTCCCCTAGGCCATTGTAGTTATTGGTTTCGAGTATCAGACTTGCGAAAATTTTGTTGGTTTCTCAACCATTCCTTAACTTCAAACTCCCATATCGCGCGAACGTTTGACGAACTCGAGAAATTCCTGTTGCATCTGAAAGTAGAAACTCGCTCGATTACAATGGTGTGTGTACTTTTCCCCTAGGCCATTCCAGTTATTGGTTTCGAGTATCAGACTTACGAAAATTTTTATGGTTTCTCAACCATTCCTAAATTCAAACTCCCATATCTCGCGAACGGATTGACGAACACGAGAAATTCCGGTTGCATCTGGAAGAAGAAACTCTCCCGATTACAACGGTATGTGTATTTTTCCCCTAAGCCTTTGTACTTATGGGTTTCGAGTATCAGACTTTCGAAAATTTTGATGGTTTCTCAACCGTTCCTTAATTTCAAACTCCCATATCTCGCGAACGGATTGACGAACTCGAGAAATTCCTGTTGCATCTGAAACAAGAAACTCGTCCGATTACAACGGTATGTGTATTTTTGCCCTAGGCCATAGTAGTTATTGGTTTCGAGTATCAGACTTGCGAAAATTTTGATGGTTTCTCAACCATTCCTTAACTTCAAACTCCCATATCTCGCGAACGGATTGACGAACTCGAGAAATTCCTGTTGCATCTGAAAGTAGAAACCACGCCCGATTGCAATGGTGTGTGTACTTTTCCCCTAGGCCATTCCAGTTAATGGTTTCGAGTATCAGACCAGCGAAAATTTTGATGGTTTCTCAACCATTCCTTAACTTCAAACTCCCATATCTCGCGAACGGATTGCCGAATCCGAAAAATTTCTATTGCATCTGAAAGTAGAAACTCTCCAGATTACAACGGTATGTGTATTTTTCCCCTAGGCCATTTTAGTTATTGGTTTCGAGTATCAGACTGGCGAAAATTTTGATGGTTTCTCAACCATTCCTTAACTTCAAACTCCCATATCTCGCGAACGTTTGACGAACTCGAGAAATTCCTGTTGCATCTGAATGTAGAAGCTCGCCCGATTACAAAGGTATGTGTATTTTTCCCCTAGGCCTTTGTAGTTATTGGTTTCGTGTATCAGACTTGCGAAAATTTTGATGGTTTCCCAACCATTCCTTAACTTCAAACTCCCATATCTCGCGAACGGATTGACGAACTGGAGAAATTCCAGTTGCATCTGAAGGTAGAAACTCGAGCGATTACAAAGGTATGTGTATCTTCCCTAGGCCTTTGTAGTTATTGGTTTCGCGTATCAGACGTGCGCAAATTTTGCTGGTTTCTCAAGCATTCCTTAACTTCAAACTCCCATATCTCGCGAACGGATTGACGAATCCGAAAAATTTTTGTTGCATCTGAAAGTTGAAACTCTCCCGATTACAACGGTATGTGTATTTTTCCCCTAGGCCATTCCAGTTATTGGTTTCGAGTATCAGACTTGCGAAAATTTTGATGGTTTCTCAACCGTTCCTTAATTTCAAACACCCATACCTCGCGAACGGATTGGCGAACTCGAGAAATTCCTGTTGCATCTGAATGTAGAAGCTCGCCCGATTACAAAGGTATGTGTATTTTTCCCCTAGGCCTTTGTAGTTATTGGTTTCGTGTATCAGACTTGCGAAAATTTTGATGGTTTTCCAACCATTCCTTAACTTCAAACTCCCATATCTCGCGAACGGATTGACGAACTGGAGAAATTCCAGTTGCATCTGAAGGTAGAAACTCGAGCGATTACAAAGGTATGTGTATCTTCCCTAGGCCTTTGTAGTTATTGGTTTCGCGTATCAGACTTGCGCAAATTTTGCTGGTTTCTCAAGCATTCCTTAACTTCAAACTCCCATATCTCGCGAACGGATTGACGAATCCGAAAAATTTTTGTTGCATCTGAAAGTTGAAACTCTCCCGATTACAACGGTATGTGTATTTTTCCCCTAGGCCATTCCAGTTATTGGTTTCGAGTATCAGACTTGCGAAAATTTTGATGGTTTCTCAACCGTTCCTTAATTTCAAACCCCATACCTCGCGAACGGATTGACGAACTCGAGAAATTCCTGTTGCATCTGAAACAAGAAACTCGTCCGATTACAACGGTATGTGTATTTTTGCCCTAGGCCATAGTAGTTATTGGTTTCGAGTATCAGACTTGCGAAAATTTTTATGGTTTCTCAATCATTCTTAATTCCAAACTCCCATATTTCGCGAATGGATTGCCGAATCCGAAAAATTTCTGTTCCATCTGAAAGTAGAAACTCTCCCGATTACAACGGTATGTGTATTTTTCCCCTAGGCCTTTGTAGTTATTGGTTTCGAGTATCAGGCTTGCGAAAATTTTGATGGTTTCTCAACCGTTCCTTAACTTCACACTCCCATATCACGCGAACGGATTGACGAACTCAAGAAATTCCTGTTGCATCTGAAAGTAGAAACACGCCCGATTACAAGGGTATGCGTATTTTTCCCCTAGGCCCTTGTAGTTACTGGTTTCGCGTATCAGACTTGCGAAAATTTTGATGTTTTCCAAGCATGCCTTAACTTCAAACCCCCATATCTCGCGAACGGATCGACGAATCCGAAAAATTTCTGCTGCATCTGAAAGTAGAAACTCTCCCGATTACAACGGTATTTGTATTTTTCCCCTAGGCCTTTGTAGTTATTGGTTTCGAGTATCAGAATTGCGAAAATTTTCATGGTTTCTCAAACATTCCTTAACTTCAAACTCCCATATCTCGCGAAAGGATTGACGAACTCGAGAAATTCCTATTGCATCTGAAAGTAGTAGCTCGCCCGATTACAACGGTATGTGTATTTTTGCCCTAGGCCATAGTAGTTATTGGTTTCGAGTATCAGACTTGCAAAAATTTTGATGGTTCCTCAACCACACCTTCACTTCAAACTCCCATATCTCGCGAACGGATTGACGAGCTCGAGAAATTCCTGTTGCCTCTGAAAGTAGAAACTCTCCCGATTACAACCGTATGTGCACTTTTCCCCTGGGCCATTCCAGTTATTGGTTTCCAGTATCAGACCAGCGAAAATTTTGATGGTTTCTCAAACATTCCTTAACTTCAAGCACCCATATCTCGCGAACGGAATGACGAACTCGAGAAGTTCCTGTTGCATCTGAAAGTAGAAACTCGCCCGATTACAGTGGTGTGTGTATTTTTCCCCTAGGCCATTGTAATTAGTGGTTTCGATTATCATACTTGCGAAAATTTTGATGGTTTCTCAACCATTCCTTAACTTCAAACTCCCATATCTCGCGAACGGTTGACGAAGTCGAGAAATTCCTGTTGCATCTGAAAGTAGAAACTCGCCCGATTACAATGTTGTGTGTACTCTTCACCTAGGCCATTCCAGTTATCGGTTTCGAGTATCAGACCAGCGAAAATTTTGATGGTTTCTCAACCATTCCTTATCTTCAAACTCCCATATCTCGCGAACGGATTGACGAGCTCGAGAAATTCCTGTTGCATCTGAAACAGGAACTCGTCCGATTACAACGGTATGTGAATTTTTGCCCTAGGCCGTAGTAGTTATTGGTTTCGAGTATCAGACTTGCGAAAATTTTGTTGGTTTCTCAACCATTCCTTAACTTCAAACTCCCATATGTCGCGAACGGCTGACGAACTCGAGAAATTCCTGTTGCATCTGGAACCAGAAACTCGTCCGATTACAACGGTATGTGTACTTTTCCCCTGGGCCATTCCAGTTATTGGTTTCGAGTATCAGACTTGCGAAAATTTTTATGGTTTCTCAACCATTCCTAAATTCAAACTCCCATATCTCGCGAACGGATTGACGAACACGAGAAATTCCGGTTGCATCTGGAAGAAGAAACTGTCCCGATTACAACGGTATGTGTATTTTTCCCCTAAGCCTTTGTAGTCATGGGTTTCGAGTATCAGACTTTCGAAAATTTTGATGGTTTCTCAACCGTTCCTTAATTTCAAACTCCCATATCTCGCGAACGGATTGACGAACTCGAGATTTTCCTGTTGCATCTGAAAGCAGAAACTCGACCGATTACAATGGTGTGTGTATTTTTCCCCTAGGTCATTCCAGTTATTCGTTTCTAGCATCAGAATTGCGAAAATTTTGATGGTTTCTCAACCATTCCTTAACTTCAAACTCCCATATCTCGCGAAAGGATTGACGAACTCGAGAAATTCCTGTTGCATCTGAAAGCAGAAACTCGACCGATTACAATGGTGTGTGTATTTTTCCCCTAGGTCATTCCAGTTATTCGTTTCTAGCATCAGAATTGCGAAAATTTTGATGGTTTCTCAACCATTCCTTAACTTCAAACTCCCATATCTCGCGAAAGGATTGACGAACTCGAGAAATTCCTGTTGCATCTGAAAGCAGAAACTCGACCGATTACAATGGTGTGTGTATTTTTCCCCTAGGTCATTCCAGTTATTCGTTTCTAGCATCAGAATTGCGAAAATTTTGATGTTTTCTCAAGCATTCCTTAACTTCAAACCCCCATATCTCGCGAACGGATTGACGAATCCGAAAAATTTCTGTTGCATCTGAAAGTAGAAACTCTCCCGATTACAACGGTATGTGTATTTTTCCCCTAGGCCATTGTAGTTATTTGTTTCGAGTATCAGACTTGCGAAGATTTTGATGGTTTCTCAACCATTCCTTTACTTCAAACTCCCATATCTCGCGAACGGATTGACGAACTCGAGAAATTCCTGTTGCATCAGAAAGTAGAAACGCCCCCGATTACAACGGTATGTGTATTTTTCCCCTAGGCCATTGTAGTTATTGGTTTCGAGTATCAGATTTGCGAAGATTTTGATGGTTTCTCAACCATTCCTTAACTTCAAACTCCCATATCTCGCGAAAGGATTGACGAACTCGAGAAATTCCTATTGCATCTGAAAGTACTAGCTCGCCCGATTACAACGGTATGTGTATTTTTGCCCTAGGCCATAGTAGTTATTGGTTTCGAGTATCAGATTTGCGAAAATTGTGATGGTTCCTCAACCATTCCTTAACTTCAAACTCCCATATCTCGCGAACGGATTGACGAACTGGATTATTTCCTGTTGCATCTGAAAGTAGAAAGTCGTCCGATTACAATGGTGTGTGTACTTTTCCCCTAGGTCATTCCAGTTATTCGTTTCTAGCATCAGAATTGCGAAAATTTTGATGGTTTCTCAACCATTCCTTAACTTCAAACTCCCATATCTCGCGAACGGATTGACGTGCTTGAGAAATTCCAGTCGTATCTGAAAGTAGAAACTCGCCCGATTACAACGGTATGTGTATTTTTCCCCTAGGCCTTTGTAGTTATTGGTTTCGAGTATCAGACATGCGAAAATTTTGATGGTTTCTCAGCCATTCCTTAACTTCAAACTCCCATATCTCGCGAACGGATTGAAGAACTCGAGAATTTCCTATTGCATCGGAAAGCAGAAACTCGCCCGATTACAACGGTATGTGTATTTTGGCCCTAGGCCGTAGTAGTTATTGGTTTCGAGTATCAGACCTGCGAAAATTTTTATGGTTTCTCAACCATTCCTTAACTCCAAACTCCCATATTTCGCGAACGGATTGACGAATCCGAAAAATTTC
The DNA here is from genome assembly GCF_051014685.1 of Ptiloglossa arizonensis. Classification (NCBI taxonomy): domain Eukaryota; kingdom Metazoa; phylum Arthropoda; class Insecta; order Hymenoptera; family Colletidae; genus Ptiloglossa; species Ptiloglossa arizonensis. The sequence continues at coordinate 439,940 of NW_027478677.1, read as the reverse complement.
TTTTGCATCTGAAAATAGAAACCCTCCCGATTACAACACTTTGTGTATTTTTCCCTTAGGCCATTGTAGTTATTGGTTTCGAGTATCAGACTTGCGAAAATTTTTATGGTTTCTCAACCATTCCTTAACTTCAAACTCCCATATCTCGCGAACGGATTGACGAATCCGAAAAATTTCTGTTGCATCTGAAAATAGAAACTCTCCCGATTACAACGCTATGTGTATTTTTCCCCTAGGCCATTGTAGTTATTGGTTTCGAGTATCAGACTTGCGAAAATTTTGATGGTTTCTCAACCATTCCTTAACTTCAAACTCCCATATCTCGCGAACGGAATGACGAACTCGAGAAATTCCTGTTGCATCTGAAAGTAGAAATTCGCCCCATTACAATGGTGTGTGTACTTTTCCCCTAGGCCATTCCAGTTATTGGTTTCGAGTAACAGACTTGCGAAAATTTTGATGGTTTCTCAACCATTCCTTAACTTCAAACTCCCATATCTCGCGAACGGATTGACGTGCTTGAGAAATTCCAGTTGTATCTGAAAGTAGAAACTCGCCCGATTACAAAGGTATGTGTATTTTTCCCCTAGGCCTTTGTAGTTATTGGTTTCGAGTATCAGACTTGCGAAAATTTTGATGGTTTCTCAACCATTCCTTAACTTCAAACTCCCATATCTCGCGAACGGATTGAAGAACTCGAGAATTTCCTATTGCATCGGAAAGCAGAAACTCGCCCGATTACAACGGTATGTGTATTTTGGCCCTAGGCCGTAGTAGTTATTGGTTTCGAGTATCAGACCTGCGAAAATTTTTATGGTTTCTCAACCATTCCTTAACTCCAAAATCCCATATTTCGCGAACGGATTGACGAATCCGAAAAATTTCTTTTGCATCTGAAAATAGAAACTCTCCCGATTACAACACTTTGTGTATTTTTCCCTTAGGCCATTGTAGTTATTGGTTTCGAGTATCAGACTTGCGAAAATTTTGATGGTTTCTCAAGCATTGCTTAACTTCAAACCCCCATATCTCGCGAACGGGTTGAAGAACTCGAGAATTTCCTATTGCATCGGAAAGCAGAAACTCGCCCGATTACAACGGTATGTGTGTTTTTCCCGTATGCCATAGTAGTTATTGGTTTCGAGTAACAGACTTGCGAAAATTTTGATGGTTTCTCAACCATTCCTTAACTTCAAACTCCCATATCTCGCGAACGGATTGACGTGCTTGAGAAATTCCAGTTGTATCTGAAAGTAGAAACTCGCCCGATTACAAAGGTATGTGTATTTTTCCCCTAGGCCTTTGTAGTTATTGGTTTCGAGTATCAGACTTGCGAAAATTTTGATGGTTTCTCAAGCATTGCTTAACTTCAAACCCCCATATCTCGCGAACGGGTTGAAGAACTCGAGAATTTCCTATTGCATCGGAAAGCAGAAACTCGCCCGATTACAACGGTATGTGTGTTTTTCCCGTATGCCATAGTGGTTATTGGTTTCGAGCATCAGACTTGAGAAAATTTTGATGGTTTCTCAAGCATTGCTTAACTTCAAACTCCCATATCTCGCGAACGGATTGACGAAATCGAGAAATTCCTGTTGCATCTGAAAGTAGAAACTCGCCCGATTACAAGTGTATGTGTATTTTTTCCCTAGGCCTTTGTAGTTATTGGTTTCGAGTATCAGACTTGCGAAAATTTTGATGCTTTCTCAACCATTCCTTAACTTCAAACTCCCATATCTCGCGAACGGATTGACGAACTCGAGAAATTCCTGTTGCATCTGAAACAGAAACTCGTCCGATTACAACGGTATGTGTATTTTTCCCCTAGGCCATAGTAGTTATTGGTTTCGAGTATCAGATTTGCGAAAATTGTGATGGTTTCCCAACCATTCCTTAACTTCAAACTCCCATATGTCGCGAACGGCTGACGAACTCGAGAAATTCCTGTTGCATCTGAAACCAGAAACTCGTCCGATTACAACGGTATGTGTATTTTTGCTCTAGGCCATAGTAGTTATTGGTTTCGAGTATCAGACTTGCGAAAATTTTTATGGTTTCTCAACCATTCATTTAACTTCAAACTCCCATATCTCGCGAACGGATTGACGAATCCGAAAAATTTCTGTTGCATCTGAAAATAGAAACTCTCCCGATTACAACGCTATGTGTGTTTTTCCTCTAGGCCATTGTGGTTATTGGTTTCGAGTATCAGACTTGCGAAAATTTTGATGGTTTCTCAAGCATTCCTTAACTTCAAACTCCCATATCTCGCGAACGGATTGACGAACTCGAGAAATTCCTATTGCATCTGAAAGCAGAAACACGCTCGATTACAAAGGTATGTGTATTTTTCCCCTAGGCCATAGTAGTTATTGGTTTCGAGTATCAGACTTGCGAAAATTTTGATGGTTTCTCAACCATTCCTTAACTTCAAACAACCATATCTCGCGAACGGATTGACGAACTCGAGAAATTCCTGTTGCATCTGAAAGTAGAAACTCGCCCGATTACAACGGTATGTGTATTTTTCCCCTAGGCCTTCGTAGTTATTGGTTTCGAGTATCAGACTTGCGAAAATTGTGATGGTTTCTCAACCGTTCCTTAACTTCAAACTCCCATATCTCGCGAACAGATTAACGAACTCGAGAAATTCCTGTTGCATCTGAAAGCAGAAACACGCTCGATTACAAAGGTATGTGTATTGTTCCCCTAGGCCATTGTAGTTATTGGTTTCGAGTATCAGACTTGCGAAAATTTTGTTGGTTTCTCAACCATTCCTTAACTTCAAACTCCCATATCGCGCGAACGTTTGACGAACTCGAGAAATTCCTGTTGCATCTGAAAGTAGAAACTCGCTCGATTACAATGGTGTGTGTACTTTTCCCCTAGGCCATTCCAGTTATTGGTTTCGAGCATCAGACTTACGAAAATTTTTATGGTTTCTCAACCATTCCTAAATTCAAACTCCCATATCTCGCGAACGGATTGACGAACACGAGAAATTCCGGTTGCATCTGGAAGAAGAAACTCTCCCGATTACAACGGTATGTGTATTTTTCCCCTAAGCCTTTGTACTTATGGGTTTCGAGTATCAGACTTTCGAAAATTTTGATGGTTTCTCAACCGTTCCTTAATTTCAAACTCCCATATCTCGCGAACGGATTGACGAACTCGAGAAATTCCTGTTGCATCTGAAACAAGAAACTCGTCCGATTACAACGGTATGTGTATTTTTGCCCTAGGCCATAGTAGTTATTGGTTTCGAGTATCAGACTTGCGAAAATTTTGATGGTTTCTCAACCATTCCTTAACTTCAAACTCCCATATCTCGCGAACGGATTGACGAACTCGAGAAATTCCTGTTGCATCTGAAAGTAGAAACACGCCCGATTGCAATGGTGTGTGTACTTTTCCCCTAGGCCATTCCAGTTAATGGTTTCGAGTATCAGACCAGCGAAAATTTTGATGGTTTCTCAACCATTCCTTAGCTTCAAACTCCCATATCTCGCGAACGGATTGCCGAATCCGAAAAATTTCTATTGCATCTGAAAGTAGAAACTCTCCAGATTACAACGGTATGTGTATTTTTCCCCTAGGCCATTCTAGTTATTGGTTTCGAGTATCAGACTGGCGAAAATTTTGATGGTTTCTCAACCGTTCCTTAATTTCAAACACCCATACCTCGCGAACGGATTGGCGAACTCGAGAAATTCCTGTTGCATCTGAATGTAGAAGCTCGCCCGATTACAAAGGTATGTGTATTTTTCCCCTAGGCCTTTGTAGTTATTGGTTTCGTGTATCAGACTTGCGAAAATTTTGATGGTTTTCCAACCATTCCTTAACTTCAAACTCCCATATCTCGCGAACGGATTGACGAACTGGAGAAATTCCAGTTGCATCTGAAGGTAGAAACTCGAGCGATTACAAAGGTATGTGTATCTTCCCTAGGCCTTTGTAGTTATTGGTTTCGCGTATCAGACTTGCGCAAATTTTGCTGGTTTCTCAAGCATTCCTTAACTTCAAACTCCCATATCTCGCGAACGGATTGACGAATCCGAAAAATTTTTGTTGCATCTGAAAGTTGAAACTCTCCCGATTACAACGGTATGTGTATTTTTCCCCTAGGCCATTCCAGTTATTGGTTTCGAGTATCAGACTTGCGAAAATTTTGATGGTTTCTCAACCGTTCCTTAATTTCAAACTCCCATATCTCGCGAACGGATTGACGATCTCGAGAAATTCCTGTTGCATCTGAAAGCAGAGACTCTTCCGATTACAACGGTATGTGTATTTTTGCCCTAGGCCATAGTAGTTATGGGTTTCGCGTATCAGACTTGCGCAAATTTTGCTGGTTTCTCATGCATTCCTTAACGTCAAACTCCCATATCTCGGGAACGGATTGACGAACTCGATTATTTCCTGTTGCATCTGAAAGTAGAAACTCGACCGATTATAATGGTGTGTGTACTTTTCCCCTAGGTCATTCCAGTTATTCGTTTCTAGCATCGGAATTGCCAAAATTTTGATGGTTTCTCAACCATTCCTTAACTTCAAACTCCCTTATCTTGCGAACGGATTGACGAACTCGAGAAATTCCTGTTGCATGTGAAAGAAGAAAGTCGCCCGTTTACATAGGTATGTGTATTTTCCCCTAGGCCATAGTAGTTATTGGTTTCGAGTATCAGACTTGCGAAAATTTTGATGGTTTCTCAACCATTCCTTAAATTCAAACTCCCATATCTCACGAACGGAATGACGAACTCGAGAAATACCTGTTGCATCTGAAAGCAGAAACTCGCCCGGATACAACGGTATGTGCATTTTTGCCCTAGGCCATAGTAGTTACTGGTTTCGAGTATCAGACGTGCGAAAATTTTGATGGTTTCTCAAGCATTCCTTAAATTCAAACTCCCATATCTCACGAACGGAATGACGAACTCGAGAAATTCCTGTTGCATCTGAAAGCAGAAACTCGCCGGATTACAACGGTATGTGCATTTTTGCCCTAGGCCATTGTAGTTATTGGTTTCGAGTATCAGACTTGCGAAAATTTTGATGGTTTCTCAACCATTCCTTAACTTCACACTCCCATATCTCGCGAACGGATTGACGATCTCGAGAATTTCCTGTTGCATCTGAAAGCAGAAACTCGCTCGATTACAAAGGTATGTGTATTTTTCCCCTAGGCCATTGTAGTTATTGGTTTCGAGTATCAGACTTGCGAAAATTTTGTTGGTTTCTCAACCATTCCTTAACTTCAAACTCCCATATCGCGCGAACGTTTGACGAACTCGAGAAATTCCTGTTGCATCTGAAAGTAGAAACTCGCTCGATTACAATGGTGTGTGTACTTTTCCCCTAGGCCATTCCAGTTATTGGTTTCGAGTATCAGACTTGCGAAAATTTTTATGGTTTCTCAACCATTCCTAAATTCAAACTCCCATATCTCGCGAACGGATTGACGAACACGAGAAATTCCTGCTGCATCTGAAAGCAGAAACTCGCCCAATTACAATGGTATGTGTATTTTTGCCCTAGGCAATAGCAGTTATTGGTTTCGAGTATCAGACTTGCGAAAATTTTGATGGTTCCTTAACCATTCCTTAACTTCAAACTCCCATATCTCGCGAACGGATTGACGAACTCGAGAAGTTCCTGCTGCATCTGAAAGCAGAAAGTCGCCCGATTACAACGGTATGTGCATTTTTCACCTAGGCCATTGTAGTTATTTGTTTCGTGTATCAGACTTGCGAAATTTTGATGGTTTCTCAACCATTCCTTAACTTCTAACTTCCATATCACGCGAACGGATTGACGAACTCGAGAAATGCTTGTTGCATCTGAAAGCAGAAAGTCGCCCGATTACAACGGTATGTGTATTTTTGCCCTAGGCAATAGTAGTTATTGGTTTCGAGTATCAGACTTGCGAAAATTTTGATGGTTCCTTAACCATTCCTTAACTTCAAACTCCCATATCTCGCGAACGGATTGACGAACTCGAGAAATTCTTGCTGCATCTGAGAGCAGAAGCTCGCCCAATTACAATGGTATGTGTATTTTTGCCCTGGGCAATAGCAGTTATTGGTTTCGAGTATCAGACTTGCGAAAATTTTGATGATTCCTTAACCATTCCTTAACTTCTAACTCCCATATCTCGCGAACGGATTGACGAACTCGAGAAATTCCTGCTGCATCCGAAAGCAGAAAGTCGCCCGATTACAACGGTATGTGTATTTTTGCCCTAGGCAATAGTTGTTATTGGTTTCGAGTATCAGACTTGCGAAAATTTTGATGGTTTCTCAACCATTCCTTAATTTCAATCTCCCATATCTCGCGAACGGATTGACGAACTCGAGAAATTGCTGTTGCATCTGAAAGCAGAAACTCGCCCGATTACAACGGTATGTGTATTTTTGCCCCAGGCAATAGCAGTTATGGGTTTCGAGTATCAGACTTGCGAAAATTTTGATGGTTCCTTAACCATTCCTTAACTTCAAACTCCCATATCTCGCGAACGGATTGACGAACTCGAGAAATTCTTGCTGCATCTGAAAGCAGAAAGTCGCCCGATTACAACGGTATGTGCATTTTTCACCTAGGCCATTGTAGTTATTGGTTTCGAGTATCAGTCTTGCGAAAATTTTGATGGTTTCTCAACTATTCCTTAACTTCTAAATTCCATATCTCGCGAACGGATTGACAAACTCGAGAAATGCCTGTTGCATCTGAAAGCAGAAAGTCGCCCGATTACAACGGTATGTGCGTTTTTCACCTAGGCCATTGTAGTTATTGGTTTCGAGTATCAGTCTTGCGAAAATTTTGATTGTTTCTCAACCATTCCTTAACTTCTAACGTCCATATCTCGCGAACGGATTGACAAACTCGAGAAATGCCTGTTGCATCTGAAAGCAGAAAGTTGCCCGATTACAACGGTATGTGTATTTTTGCCCTAGGCAATAGTTGTTATTGGTTTCGAGTATCAGACTTGCGAAAATTTTGATGGTTTCTCAACCATTCCTTAATTTCAATCTCCCATATCTCGCGAACGGATTGACGAACTCGAGAAATTGCTGTTGCATCTGAAAGCAGAAACTCGCCCGATTACAACGGTATGTGTATTTTTGCCCCAGGCAATAGCAGTTATGTGTTTCGAGTATCAGACTTGCGAAAATTTTGATGCTTCCTTAACCATTCCTTAACTTCAAACTCCCATATCTCGCGAACGGATTGACGAACTCGAGAAATTCTTGCTGCATCTGAAACAGAAAGTCGCCCGATTACAACGGTATGTGCATTTTTCACCTAGGCCATTGTAGTTATTGGTTTCGAGTATCAGACTTGCGAAAATTTTGATGGTTTCTCAACCATTCCTTAACTTCTGACTTCCATATCTCGCGAACGGATTGACAAACGTGAGAAATGCCTGTTGCATCTGAAAGCAGAAAGTCGCCCGATTACAACGGTATGTGCATTTTTCACCTAGGCCATTGTAGTTATTGGTTTCGAGTATCAGTCTTGCGAAAATTTTGATGGTTTCTCAACCATTCCTTAACTTCTAACTTCCATATCTCGCGAACGGATTGACAAACTCGAGAAATGCCTGTTGCATCTGAAAGCAGAAAGTCGCCCGATTACAACGGTATGTGTATTTTTGCCCTAGGCAATAGTAGTTATTGGTTTCGAGTATCAGATTTGCGAAAATTGTGATGGTTTCTCAACCATTCCTTAACTTCAAACACCCATATCTCGCGAACGGATTGACGAACTCGAGAAATTCCTGTTGCATCTGAAAGTAGAAACACGCCCGATTACAAAGGTATGTGTATTTTTCCCCTAGGCCATTGTAGTTATTGGTTTCGAGTATCAGACTTGCGAAAATTTTGTTGGTTTCTCAACCATTCCTTAACTTCAAACTCCCATATCGCGCGAACGTTTGACGAACTCGAGAAATTCCTGTTGCATCTGAAAGTAGAAACTCGCTCGATTACAATGGTGTGTGTACTTTTCCCCTAGGCCATTCCAGTTATTGGTTTCGAGTATCAGACTTGCGAAAATTTTTATGGTTTCTCAACCATTCCTAAATTCAAACTCCCATATCTCGCGAACGGATTGACGAACACGAGAAATTCCGGTTGCATCTGGAAGAAGAAACTCTCCCGATTACAACGGTATGTGTATTTTTCCCCTAAGCCTTTGTACTTATGGGTTTCGAGTATCAGACTTTCGAAAATTTTGATGGTTTCTCAACCGTTCCTTAATTTCAAACTCCCATATCTCGCGAACGGATTGACGAACTCGAGAAATTCCTGTTGCATCTGAAACAAGAAACTCGTCCGATTACAACGGTATGTGTATTTTTGCCCTAGGCCACAGTAGTTATTGGTTTCGAGTATCAGACTTGCGAAAATTTTGATGGTTTCTCAACCATTCCTTAACTTCAAACTCCCATATCTCGCGAACGGATTGACGAACTCGAGAAATTCGTGTTGCATCTGAAAGTAGAAACACGCCCGATTGCAATGGTGTGTGTATTTTTCCCCTAGGCCTTTGTAGTTATTGGTTTCGTGTATCAGACTTGCGAAAATTGTGGTGGTTTCTCAACCGTTCCTTAACTTCAAACTCCCATATCTCGCGAACAGATTAACGAACTCGAGAAATTCCTGTTGCATCTGAAAGCAGAAACTCGCTCGATTACAAAGGTATGTGTATTTTTCCCCTAGGCCATTGTAGTTATTGGTTTCGAGTATCAGACTTGCGAAAATTTTGTTGGTTTCTCAACCATTCCTTAACTTCAAACTCCCATATCGCGCGAACGTTTGACGAACTCGAGAAATTCCTGTTGCATCTGAAAGTAGAAACTCGCTCGATTACAATGGTGTGTGTACTTTTCCCCTAGGCCATTCCAGTTATTGGTTTCGAGTATCAGACTTGCGAAAATTTTTATGGTTTCTCAACCATTCCTAAATTCAAACTCCCATATCTCGCGAACGGATTGACAAACACGAGAAATTCCGGTTGCATCTGGAAGAAGAAACTCTCCCGATTACAACGGTATGTGTATTTTTCCCCTAAGCCTTTGTACTTATGGGTTTCGAGTATCAGACTTTCGAAAATTTTGATGGTTTCTCAACCGTTCCTTAATTTCAAACTCCCATATCTCGCGAACGGATTGACGAACTCGAGAAATTCTTGCTGCATCTGAAAGCAGAAAGTCGCCCGATTACAACGGTATGTGCATTTTTCACCTAGGCCATTGTAGTTATTGGTTTCGAGTATCAGTCTTGCGAAAATTTTGATGGTTTCTCAACTATTCCTTAACTTCTAAATTCCATATCTCGCGAACGGATTGACAAACTCGAGAAATGCCTGTTGCATCTGAAAGCAGAAAGTCGCCCGATTACAACGGTATGTGCGTTTTTCACCTAGGCCATTGTAGTTATTGGTTTCGAGTATCAGTCTTGCGAAAATTTTGATTGTTTCTCAACCATTCCTTAACTTCTAACTTCCATATCTCGCGAACGGATTGACAAACTCGAGAAATGCCTGTTGCATCTGAAAGCAGAAAGTTGCCCGATTACAACGGTATGTGTATTTTTGCCCTAGGCAATAGTTGTTATTGGTTTCGAGTATCAGACTTGCGAAAATTTTGATGGTTTCTCAACCATTCCTTAATTTCAATCTCCCATATCTCGCGAACGGATTGACGAACTCGAGAAATTGCTGTTGCATCTGAAAGCAGAAACTCGCCCGATTACAACGGTATGTGTATTTTTGCCCCAGGCAATAGCAGTTATGTGTTTCGAGTATCAGACTTGCGAAAATTTTGATGCTTCCTTAACCATTCCTTAACTTCAAACTCCCATATCTCGCGAACGGATTGACGAACTCGAGAAATTCTTGCTGCATCTGAAACAGAAAGTCGCCCGATTACAACGTTATGTGCATTTTTCACCTAGGCCATTGTAGTTATTGGTTTCGAGTATCAGACTTGCGAAAATTTTGATGGTTTCTCAACCATTCCTTAACTTCTGACTTCCATATCTCGCGAACGGATTGACAAACGTGAGAAATGCCTGTTGCATCTGAAAGCAGAAAGTCGCCCGATTACAACGGTATGTGCATTTTTCACCTAGGCCATTGTAGTTATTGGTTTCGAGTATCAGTCTTGCGAAAATTTTGATGGTTTCTCAACCATTCCTTAACTTCTAACTTCCATATCTCGCGAACGGATTGACAAACTCGAGAAATGCCTGTTGCATCTGAAAGCAGAAAGTCGCCCGATTACAACGGTATGTGTATTTTTGCCCTAGGCAATAGTAGTTATTGGTTTCGAGTATCAGATTTGCGAAAATTGTGATGGTTTCTCAACCATTCCTTAACTTCAAACACCCATATCTCGCGAACGGATTGACGAACTCGAGAAATTCCTGTTGCATCTGAAAGTAGAAACACGCCCGATTACAAAGGTATGTGTATTTTTCCCCTAGGCCATAGTAGTTATTGGTTTCGAGTATCAGACTTGCGAAAATTGTGGTGGTTTCTCAACCGTTCCTTAACTTCAAACTCCCATATCTCGCGAACAGATTAACGAACTCGAGAAATTCCTGTTGCATCTGAAAGCAGAAACTCTCTCGATTACAAAGGTATGTGTATTTTTCCCCTAGGCCATTGTAGTTATTGGTTTCGAGTATCAGACTTGCGAAAATTTTGTTGGTTTCTCAACCATTCCTTAACTTCAAACTCCCATATCGCGCGAACGTTTGACGAACTCGAGAAATTCCTGTTGCATCTGAAAGTAGAAACTCGCTCGATTACAATGGTGTGTGTACTTTTCCCCTAGGCCATTCCAGTTATTGGTTTCGAGTATCAGACTTGCGAAAATTTTTATGGTTTCTCAACCATTCCTAAATTCAAACTCCCATATCTCGCGAACGGATTGACGAACTCGAGAAATTGCTGTTGCATCTGAAAGCAGAAACTCGCCCGATTACAACGGTATGTGTATTTTTGCCCCAGGCAATAGCAGTTATGTGTTTCGAGTATCAGACTTGCGAAAATTTTGATGCTTCCTTAACCATTCCTTAACTTCAAACTCCCATATCTCGCGAACGGATTGACGAACTCGAGAAATTCTTGCTGCATCTGAAACAGAAAGTCGCCCGATTACAACGGTATGTGCATTTTTCACCTAGGCCATTGTAGTTATTGGTTTCGAGTATCAGACTTGCGAAAATTTTGATGGTTTCTCAACCATTCCTTAACTTCTGACTTCCATATCTCGCGAACGGATTGACAAACGTGAGAAATGCCTGTTGCATCTGAAAGCAGAAAGTCGCCCGATTACAACGGTATGTGCATTTTTCACCTAGGCCATTGTAGTTATTGGTTTCGAGTATCAGTCTTGCGAAAATTTTGATGGTTTCTCAACCATTCCTTAACTTCTAACTTCCATATCTCGCGAACGGATTGACAAACTCGAGAAATGCCTGTTGCATCTGAAAGCAGAAAGTCGCCCGATTACAACGGTATGTGTATTTTTGCCCTAGGCAATAGTAGTTATTGGTTTCGAGTATCAGATTTGCGAAAATTGTGATGGTTTCTCAACCATTCCTTAACTTCAAACACCCATATCTCGCGAACGGATTGACGAACTCGAGAAATTCCTGTTGCATCTGAAAGTAGAAACACGCCCGATTACAAAGGTATGTGTATTTTTCCCCTAGGCCATAGTAGTTATTGGTTTCGAGTATCAGACTTGCGAAAATTGTGGTGGTTTCTCAACCGTTCCTTAACTTCAAACTCCCATATCTCGCGAACAGATTAACGAACTCGAGAAATTCCTGTTGCATCTGAAAGCAGAAACTCGCTCGATTACAAAGGTATGTGTATTTTTCCCCTAGGCCATTGTAGTTATTGGTTTCGAGTATCAGACTTGCGAAAATTTTGTTGGTTTCTCAACCATTCCTTAACTTCAAACTCCCATATCGCGCGAACGTTTGACGAACTCGAGAAATTCCTGTTGCATCTGAAAGTAGAAACTCGCTCGATTACAATGGTGTGTGTACTTTTCCCCTAGGCCATTCCAGTTATTGGTTTCGAGTATCAGACTTGCGAAAATTTTTATGGTTTCTCAACCATTCCTAAATTCAAACTCCCATATCTCGCGAACGGATTGACGAACACGAGAAATTCCGGTTGCATCTGGAAGAAGAAACTCTCCCGATTACAACGGTATGTGTATTTTTCCCCTAAGCCTTTGTACTTATGGGTTTCGAGTATCAGACTTTCGAAAATTTTGATGGTTTCTCAACCGTTCCTTAATTTCAAACTCCCATATCTCGCGAACGGATTGACGAACTCGAGAAATTCCTGTTGCATCTGAAACAAGAAACTCGTCCGATTACAACGGTATGTGTATTTTTGCCCTAGGCCACAGTAGTTATTGGTTTCGAGTATCAGACTTGCGAAAATTTTGATGGTTTCTCAACCATTCCTTAACTTCAAACTCCCATATCTCGCGAACGGATTGACGAACTCGAGAAATTCGTGTTGCATCTGAAAGTAGAAACACGCCCGATTGCAATGGTGTGTGTATTTTTCCCCTAGGCCTTTGTAGTTATTGGTTTCGTGTATCAGACTTGCGAAAATTTTGATGGTTTTCCAACCATTCCTTAACTTCAAACTCCCATATCTCGCGAACGGATTGACGAACTGGAGAAATTCCAGTTGCATCTGAAGGTAGAATCTCGAGCGATTACAAAGGTATGTGTATCTTCCCTAGGCCTTTGTAGTTATTGGTTTCGCGTATCAGACTTGCGCAAATTTTGCTGGTTTCTCAAGCATTCCTTAACTTCAAACTCCCATATCTCGCGAACGGATTGACGAATCCGAAAAATTTTTGTTGCATCTGAAAGTTGAAACTCTCCCGATTACAACGGTATGTGTATTTTTCCCCTAGGCCATTCCAGTTATTGGTTTCGAGTATCAGACTTGCGAAAATTTTGATGGTTTCTCAACCGTTCCTTAATTTCAAACTCCCATATCTCGCGAACGGATTGACGATCTCGAGAAATTCCTGTTGCATCTGAAAGCAGAGACTCTTCCGATTTACAAAGGTATGTGTATTTTTGCCCTAGGCCATAGTAGTTATGGGTTTCGCGTATCAGACTTGCGCAAATTTTGGTGGTTTCTCATGCATTCCTTAACGTCAAACTCCCATATCTCGGGAACGGATTGACGAACTCGATTATTTCCTGTTGCATCTGAAAGTAGAAACTCGACCGATTATAATGGTGTGTGTACTTTTCCCCTAGGTCATTCCAGTTATTCGTTTCTAGCATCGGAATTGCCAAAATTTTGATGGTTTCTCAACCATTCCTTAACTTCAAACTCCCTTATCTTGCGAACGGATTGACGAACTCGAGAAATTCCTGTTGCATGTGAAAGAAGAAAGTCGCCCGTTTACATAGGTATGTGTATTTTCCCCTAGGCCATAGTAGTTATTGGTTTCGAGTATCAGACTTGCGAAAATTTTGATGGTTTCTCAACCATTCCTTAAATTCAAACATCCATATCTCACGAACGGAATGACGAACTCGAGAAATACCTGTTGCATCTGAAAGCAGAAACTCGCCCGGATACAACGGTATGTGCATTTTTGCCCTAGGCCATAGTAGTTACTGGTTTCGAGTATCAGACGTGCGAAAATTTTGATGGTTTCTCAAGCATTCCTTAAATTCAAACTCCCATATCTCACGAACGGAATGACGAACTCGAGAAATTCCTGTTGCATCTGAAAGCAGAAACTCGCCGGATTACAACGGTATGTGCATTTTTGCCCTAGGCCATTGTAGTTATTGGTTTCGAGTATCAGACTTGCGAAAATTTTGATGGTTTCTCAACCATTCCTTAACTTCTAACTTCCATATCTCGCGAACGGATTGACGAACTCGAGAAATGCCTGTTGCACCTGAAAGCAGAAAGTCGCCCGATTACAACGGTATGTGTATTTTTGCCCTAGGCAATAGTAGTTATTGGTTTCGAGTATCAGACTTGCGAAAATTTTGATGGTTCCACAACCATTCCTTAACTTCTAACTTCCATATCTCGCGAACGGATTGACAAACTCGAGAAATGCCTGTTGCATCTGAAAGCAGAAAGTCGCCCGATTACAACGGTATGTGTATTTTTGCCCTAGGCAATAGTAGTTATTGGTTTCGAGTATCAGATTTGCGAAAATTGTGATGGTTTCTCAACCATTCCTTAACTTCAAACACCCATATCTCGCGAACGGATGGACGAACTCGAGAAATTCCTGTTGCATCTGAAAGTAGAAACACGCCCGATTACAAAGGTATGTGTATTTTTCCCCTAGGCCTTTGTAGTTATTGGTTTCGTGTATCAGACTTGCGAAAATTTTGATGGTTTTCCAACCATTCCTTAACTTCAAACTCCCATATCTCGCGAACGGATTGACGAACTGGAGAAATTCCAGTTGCATCTGAAGGTAGAAACTCGAGCGATTACAAAGGTATGTGTATCTTCCCTAGGCCTTTGTAGTTATTGGTTTCGCGTATCAGACTTGCGCAAATTTTGCTGGTTTCTCAAGCATTCCTTAACTTCAAACTCCCATATCTCGCGAACGGATTGACGAATCCGAAAAATTTTTGTTGCATCTGAAAGTTGAAACTCTCCCGATTACAACGGTATGTGTATTTTTCCCCTAGGCCATTCCAGTTATTGGTTTCGAGTATCAGACTTGCGAAAATTTTGATGGTTTCTCAACCGTTCCTTAATTTCAAACTCCCATATCTCGCGAACGGATTGACGATCTCGAGAAATTCCTGTTGCATCTGAAAGCAGAGACTCTTCCGATTACAACGGTATGTGTATTTTTGCCCTAGGCCATAGTAGTTATGGGTTTCGCGTATCTGACTTGCGCAAATTTTGCTGGTTTCTCATGCATTCCTTAACGTCAATCTCCCATATCTCGGGAACGGATTGACGAACTCGATTATTTCCTGTTGCATCTGAAAGTAGAAACTCGACCGATTATAATGGTGTGTGTACTTTTCCCCTAGGTCATTCCAGTTATTCGTTTCTAGCATCGGAATTGCCAAAATTTTGATTGTTTCTCAACCATTCCTTAACTTCAAACTCCCTTATCTTGCGAACGGATTGACGAACTCGAGAAATTCCTGTTGCATGTGAAAGAAGAAAGTCGCCCGTTTACATAGGTATGTGTATTTTCCCCTAGGCCATAGTAGTTATTGGTTTCGAGTATCAGACTTGCGAAAATTTTGATGGTTTCTCAACCATTCCTTAAATTCAAACTCCCATATCTCACGAACGGAATGACGAACTCGAGAAATACCTGTTGCATCTGAAAGCAGAAACTCGCCCGGATACAACGGTATGTGCATTTTTGCCCTAGGCCATAGTAGTTACTGGTTTCGAGTATCAGACGTGCGAAAATTTTGATGGTTTCTCAAGCATTCCTTAAATTCAAACTCCCATATCTCACGAACGGAATGACGAACTCGAGAAATTCCTGTTGCATCTGAAAGCAGAAACTCGCCGGATTACAACGGTATGTGCATTTTTGCCCTAGGCCATTGTAGTTATTGGTTTCGAGTATCAGACTTGCGAAAATTTTGATGGTTTCTCAACCATTCCTTAACTTCTAACTTCCATATCTCGCGAACGGATTGACGAACTCGAGAAATGCCTGTTGCACCTGAAAGCAGAAAGTCGCCCGATTACAACGGTATGTGTATTTTTGCCCTAGGCAATAGTAGTTATTGGTTTCGAGTATCAGACTTGCGAAAATTTTGATGGTTCCACAACCATTCCTTAACTTCAGACTCCCATATCTCGCGAACGGATTGACGAACTCGAGAAATTCCTGTTGCATCTGAGATCAGAATCTCGCCCGATTACAACGGTATGTGTATATTTGCCCTAGGCAATAGCAGTTATTGGTTTCGAGTATCAGACTTGCGAAAATTTTGATGATTCCTTAACCATTCCTTAACTTCAAACTCCCATATCTTGCGAACGGATTGACGAACTCGAGATATTCCTGCTGCATCTGAAAGCAGAAACTCGCCCAATTACAATGGTATGTGTATTTTTGCCCTAGGCAATAGCAGTTATTGGTTTCGAGTATCAGACTTGCGAAAATTTTGATGGTTCCTTAACCATTCCTTAACTTCGAACTCCCATATCTCGCGAACGGATTGACGAACTCGAGAAGTTCCTGCTGCATCTGAAAGCAGAAAGTCGCCCGATTACAACGGTATGTGCATTTTTCACCTAGGCCATTGTAGTTATTTGTTTCGTGTATCAGACTTGCGAAAATTTTGATGGTTTCTCAACCATTCCTTAACTTCTAACTTCCATATCTCGCGAACGGATTGACGAACTCGAGAAATGCCTGTTGCATCTGAAAGCAGAAAGTCGCCCGATTACAACGGTATGTGTATTTTTGCCCTAGGCAATAGTAGTTATTGGTTTCGAGTATCAGACTTGCGAAAATTTTGATGGTTCCACAAACATTCCTTAACTTCAAACTCCCATTTCTCGCGAACGGATTGACGAACTCGAGAAATTCCTGTTGCATCTGAGAGCAGAAGCTCGCCCAATTACAATGGTATGTGTATTTTTGCCCTGGGCAATAGCAGTTATTGGTTTCGAGTATCAGACTTGCGAAAATTTTGATGATTCCTTAACCATTCCTTAACTTCTAACTCCCATATCTCGCGAACGGATTGACGAACTCGAGAAATTCCTGCTGCATCCGAAAGCAGAAAGTCGCCCGATTACAACGGTATGTGTATTTTTGCCCTAGGCAATAGTTGTTATTGGTTTCGAGTATCAGACTTGCGAAAATTTTGATGGTTTCTCAACCATTCCTTAATTTCAATCTCCCATATCTCGCGAACGGATTGACGATCTCGAGAAATTCCTGTTGCATCTGAAAGTAGAAACTCGCCCGATTACAACGGTATGTGTATTTTTCCCCTAGGCCTTCGTAGTTATTGGTTTCGAGTATCAGACTTGCGAAAATTGTGGTGGTTTCTCAACCGTTCCTTAACTTCAAACTCCCATATCTCGCGAACAGATTAACGAACTCGAGAAATTCCTGTTGCATCTGAAAGCAGAAACTCGCTCGATTACAAAGGTATGTGTATTTTTCCCCTAGGCCATTGTAGTTATTGGTTTCGAGTATCAGACTTGCGAAAATTTTGTTGGTTTCTCAACCATTCCTTAACTTCAAACTCCCATATCGCGCGAACGTTTGACGAACTCGAGAAATTCCTGTTGCATACGAAAGTAGAAACTCGCCCGATTACAATGGTGTGCGTACTTTTCCCCTAGGCCATTCCAGTTAATGGTTTCGAGTATCAGACCAGCGAAAATTTTTATGGTTTCTCAACCATTCCTTAACTTCAAACTCCCATATCTCTCGAACGGGTTGACGAACTCGAGAAATTCCTGTTGCATACGAAAGTAGAAACTCGCCCGATTACAATGGTGTGCGTACTTTTCCCCTAGGCCATTCTAGTTATTGGTTTCGAGTATCAGACTGGCGAAAATTTTGATGGTTTCTCAACCGTTCCTTAATTTCAAACACCCATACCTCGCGAACGGATTGGCGAACTCGAGAAATTCCTGTTGCATCTGAATGTAGAAGCTCGCCCGATTACAAAGGTATGTGTATTTTTCCCCTAGGCCTTTGTAGTTATTGGTTTCGTGTATCAGACTTGCGAAAATTTTGATGGTTTTCCAACCATTCCTTAACTTCAAACTCCCATATCTCGCGAACGGATTGACGAACTGGAGAAATTCCAGTTGCATCTGAAGGTAGAAACTCGAGCGATTACAAAGGTATGTGTATCTTCCCTAGGCCTTTGTAGTTATTGGTTTCGCGTATCAGACTTGCGCAAATTTTGCTGGTTTCTCAAGCATTCCTTAACTTCAAACTCCCATATCTCGCGAACGGATTGACGAATCCGAAAAATTTTTGTTGCATCTGAAAGTTGAAACTCTCCCGATTACAACGGTATGTGTATTTTTCCCCTAGGCCATTCCAGTTATTGGTTTCGAGTATCAGACTTGCGAAAATTTTGATGGTTTCTCAACCGTTCCTTAATTTCAAACTCCCATATCTCGCGAACGGATTGACGATCTCGAGAAATTCCTGTTGCATCTGAAAGCAGAGACTCTTCCGATTACAACGGTATGTGTATTTTTGCCCTAGGCCATAGTAGTTATGGGTTTCGCGTATCAGACTTGCGCAAATTTTGCTGGTTTCTCATGCATTCCTTAACGTCAAATTCCCATATCTCGGGAACGGATTGACGAACTCGATTATTTCCTGTTGCATCTGAAAGTAGAAACTCGACCGATTATAATGGTGTGTGTACTTTTCCCCTAGGTCATTCCAGTTATTCGTTTCTAGCATCGGAATTGCCAAAATTTTGATGGTTTCTCAACCATTCCTTAACTTCAAACTCCCTTATCTTGCGAACCGATTGACGAACTCGAGAAATTCCTGTTGCATGTGAAAGAAGAAAGTCGCCCGTTTACATAGGTATGTGTATTTTCCCCTAGGCCATAGTAGTTATTGGTTTCGAGTATCAGACTTGGGAAAATTTTGATGGTTTCTCAACCATTCCTTACATTCAAACTCCCATATCTCACGAACGGAATGACGAACTCGAGAAATACCTGTTGCATCTGAAAGCAGAAACTCGCCCGGATACAACGGTATGTGCATTTTTGCCCTAGGCCATAGTAGTTACTGGTTTCGAGTATCAGACGTGCGAAAATTTTGATGGTTTCTCAAGCATTCCTTAAATTCAAACTCCCATATCTCACGAACGGAATGACGAACTCGA
Organism: Ptiloglossa arizonensis; assembly: GCF_051014685.1. NCBI lineage: Eukaryota > Metazoa > Arthropoda > Insecta > Hymenoptera > Colletidae > Ptiloglossa > Ptiloglossa arizonensis. The sequence goes on along the minus strand of NW_027478677.1, from coordinate 421,038 downwards.
GAAATTCCTGTTGCATCTGAAAGCAGAAACTCGCCGGATTACAACGGTATGTGCATTTTTGCCCTAGGCCATTGTAGTTATTGGTTTCGAGTATCAGACTTGCGAAAATTTTGATGGTTTCTCAACCATTCCTTAACTTCTAACTTCCATATCTCGCGAACGGATTGACGAACTCGAGAAATGCCTGTTGCACCTGAAAGCAGAAAGTCGCCCGATTACAACGGTATGTGTATTTTTGCACTAGGCAATAGTAGTTATTGGTTTCGAGTATCAGACTTGCGAAAATTTTGATGGTTCCACAAACATTCCTTAACTTCAAACTCCCATATCTCGCGAACGGATTGACGAACTCGAGAAATTCCTGTTGCATCTGAGAGCAGAAGCTCGCCCAATTACAATGGTATGTGTATTTTTGCCCTGGGCAATAGCAGTTATTGGTTTCGAGTATCAGACTTGCGAAAATTTTGATGATTCCTTAACCATTCCTTAACTTCTAACTCCCATATCTCGCGAACGGATTGACGAACTCGAGAAATTCCTGCTGCATCCGAAAGCAGAAAGTCGCCCGATTACAACGGTATGTGTATTTTTGCCCTAGGCAATAGTTGTTATTGGTTTCGAGTATCAGACTTGCGAAAATTTTGATGGTTTCTCAACCATTCCTTAATTTCAATCTCCCATATCTCGCGAACGGATTGACGAACTCGAGAAATTGCTGTTGCATCTGAAAGCAGAAACTCGCCCGATTACAACGGTATGTGTATTTTTGCCCCAGGCAATAGCAGTTATGGGTTTCGAGTATCAGACTTGCGAAAATTTTGATGGTTCCTTAACCATTCCTTAACTTCAAACTCCCATATCTCGCGAACGGATTGACGAACTCGAGAAATTCTTGCTGCATCTGAAAGCAGAAAGTCGCCCGATTACAACGGTATGTGCATTTTTCACCTAGGCCATTGTAGTTATTGGTTTCGAGTATCAGTCTTGCGAAAATTTTGATGGTTTCTCAACCATTCCTTAACTTCTAACTTCCATATCTCGCGAACGGATTGACAAACTCGAGAAATGCCTGTTGCATCTGAAAGCAGAAAGTCGCCCGATTACAACGGTATGTGTATTTTTGCCCTAGGCAATAATAGTTATTGGTTTCGAGTATCAGACTTGCGAAAATTTTGATGGTTCCACAAACATTCCTTAACTTCAAACTCCCATATATCGCGAACGGATTGACGAACTCGAGAAATTCCTGTTGCATCTGAGAGCAGAAGCTCGCCCAATTACAATGGTATGTGTATTTTTGCCCTGGGCAATAGCAGTTATTGGTTTCGAGTATCAGACTTGCGAAAATTTTGATGATTCCTTAACCATTCCTTAACTTCTAACTCCCATATCTCGCGAACGGATTGACGAACTCGAGAAATTCCTGCTGCATCCGAAAGCAGAAAGTCGCCCGATTACAACGGTATGTGTATTTTTGCCCTAGGCAATAGTTGTTATTGGTTTCGAGTATCAGACTTGCGAAAATTTTGATGGTTTCTCAACCATTCCTTAATTTCAATCTCCCATATCTCGCGAACGGATTGACGAACTCGAGAAATTGCTGTTGCATCTGAAAGCAGAAACTCGCCCGATTACAACGGTATGTGTATTTTTGCCCCAGGCAATAGCAGTTATGGGTTTCGAGTATGAGACTTGCGAAAATTTTGGTGGTTCCTTAACCATTCCTTAACTTCAAACTCCCATATCTCGCGAACGGATTGACGAACTCGAGAAATTCTTGCTGCATCTGAAAGCAGAAAGTCGCCCGATTACAACGGTATGTGCATTTTTCACCTAGGCCATTGTAGTTATTGGTTTCGAGTATCAGTCTTGCGAAAATTTTGATGGTTTCTCAACCATTCCTTAACTTCTAACTTCCATATCTCGCGAACGGATTGACAAACTCGAGAAATGCCTGTTGCATCTGAAAGCAGAAAGTCGCCCGATTACAACGGTATGTGCATTTTTCACCTAGGCCATTGTAGTTATTGGTTTCGAGTATCAGTCTTGCGAAAATTTTGATGGTTTCTCAACCATTCCTTAACTTCTAACTTCCATATCTCGCGAACGGATTGACAAACTCGAGAAATGCCTGTTGCATCTGAAAGCAGAAAGTCGCCCGATTACAACGGTATGTGTATTTTTGCCCTAGGCAATAGTAGTTATTGGTTTCGAGTATCAGATTTGCGAAAATTGTGATGGTTTCTCAACCATTCCTTAACTTCAAACACCCATATCTCGCGAACGGAATGACGAACTCGAGAAATTCCTGTTGCATCTGAAAGTAGAAATTCGCCCCATTACAATGGTGTGTGTACTTTTCCCCTAGGCCATTCCAGTTATTGGTTTCGCGTAACAGACTTGCGAAAATTTTGATGGTTTCTCAACCATTCCTTACATTCAAACTCCCATATCTCGCGAACGGATCGACGAATCCGAAAAATTTCTGTTGCATCTGAAAATAGAAACTCTCCCGATTACAACGCTATGTGTATTTTTCCTCTAGGCCATTGTGGTTATTGGTTTCGAGTATTGCTGCGCCGGGTTCAAAGGCGGCTTGCACTTCGGATCGCCCGGGGGTACCGGACCGTTTCGTATGAGGCGGCGAGCGTCCTCGCGGGGCTACCCCCGGCGGACTTGATCGCGGGCATGCATGCGGCTTTCTACGAGGGCCGCATGCGCGCCCGCGAGGATGGGGTGGTCCTGGCGGGATGCGAGGTGGAGGCCCTCAAGCGCCAGGCCCGGGAGTCTATGCTGCGGCTTTGGCAGCAGCGGCTGGCCGAGCCGTTGTTCGGCCAGAGGACTGTCGGGGCTATCCGGCCGGTCCTGTTTGAGTGGCTGGGTAGGCGCTTCGGCTCACTCACCTACCGGTTGGTGCAGGTGCTGTCCGGGCACGGATGCTTCGGACAGTACCTGTGCCGAATCGGTGTGGAGGGGGCGGCGCGCTGCTGGCACTGTCCAGCGGACGAGGACACGGCGCAACACACCCTCGAGGTGTGTCCAGCCTGGGGGGTGGGGCGCCGTGTCCTCACGGCCGTGATTGGGGCGGATCTCTCGCTGCCGGGCGTGGTACGGGCCATGCTCGGCAGCGAGACGAAGTGGCGGGCCGTGGCCTCCTTCTGCGAGGAGGTAATCTCGCAGAAGGAGGCCGCGAGCCGCATTCGCGAGAGGGGGAGACCGCGAGCGAGGCCTCGTCCGAGGCCGGGGGCGGGTAGGCCTCCGGAAGGGCCGGGGAGGCCACCCTGAGAGCGGCGGGCGGGGGTACGTAGCCCTTGAGTCTCGTGCCACCGCCCGTCGCCTAAGGGGGGAGAAATAAGGGACGGCGACGCTCTCGAGGGCGGAGAGGCCAGAGCCGCCCTCGGGAGCGTACGAACCGGGGTGCAGCCGCGCCGACGGCACGGTCCTAGAACCGTGCCTCCGGCGCGGCTAAGGGGGCCGTGGGCGGTCGTGAGTGTGGGACTCACGGCCGCCCTCGGGCGGCCCCCGGGAGTGGGATGACGGAGCAGTGTGGCCCTGCTCCGACGTCGGGCGCCAGAGCGCCGAGGAGAAAACAGGGAAGGGAGGGTGAAGTACCCCCTCCCTTCCCTGGAACGGGAGGACACGGGCGCGAGAGCCCTGCACGGGGGAGCACCTGATGATATGATGTTTTCGGTTCCAGGTGCTCCCCCTGCATAGTGCGAGGATGGCCACCGTGGTGGGTTTTAGTGGGCAGGTCCCGCGCCCGTTGGGTTTCCTTCCGGGCGCGGGGAATCCCACACTCCCCCCGCCCCTCCCCAGGCGGCGGGGGGGTCTTTCGAAGATTTCCCCCACGTATAAAAAAAAAAAAAAAAAAAAAAAAACTCCCATATCTCGCGAACGGATTGACGAACTCGAGATATTCCTGTTGCATCTGAAAGTAGAAACTCGCACGATTACAATGGTGTGTGAAATTTTTCCCCTAGGTCATTGTAGTTATTGGTTTCGAGTATCAGACTTGCGAAAATTTTGATGGTTTCTCATCCATTCCTTAACTTCTAACTCCCATATCTCGCGAACGGATTGACGAACTCGAGAAATTCCTGTTGCATCTCAAAGTAGAAACTCGCCCGATTACAACGGTCTGTGTATTTTTCCCCTAGGTCATTGTAGTTATTGGTTTGGAGTATCAGACTTGCGTAAATTTTGATGGTTTCTCATCCATTCCTTAACTTCTAACTCCCATATCTCGCGAACGGATTGACGAACTCGAGAAACTCCTGTTGCATCTGAAAGTAGAAAATCGCCCGATTACAATGGTGTGTGTACTTTTCCCCAGGGCCATTCCAGTTATTGGTTTCGATAATCAGACTTGCGAAAATTTTGATGGTTCCTCAACCATTCCTTAACATCACACTCCCATATCTCGCGAACGGATTGACGATCTCGAGAAGTTCCTGTTGCATCTGAAAGCAGATACTCGCCCGATTACAACGGTCTGTGTATTTTTCCCCTAGGTCATTGTAGTTATTGGTTTCGAGAATCAGGCTTGCGAAAATTTTGATGGTTTCTCAACCATTCCTTAACTTCAAACTCCCACATCTTGCGAACGGGTTGACGAACTGGAGAAATTCCTGTTGCATCTGAAAGTAGAAACTCGCCCAATTACAACGGTGTGTGTGCTTTTCCCCTAGTCCATTCCAGTTATTCGTTTCTAGCATCAGAATTGCGAAAATTTTGATGGTTTCTCAATCATCTCTTAACTCCAAACTCCGATATTTCGCGAACGGATTGACGAATCCGAAAAATTCCTGTTGCATCTGAAAGTAGAAACTCGCCCGATTGCAACGGTATGTGTTCTTTTCCCCTAGTCCATTCCAGTTATTCGTTTCGAGTATCAGAATTGCGAAAATTTTGATGGTTTCTCAACCATCCCTTAACTCCAAACTCCGATATTTCGCGAACGAATTGACGAACTCGAGAATTTCCTGTTGCATCTGAAAGCAGAAACTCGCCCGATTACAACGGTGTGTGTGCTTTTCCCCTAGTCCATTCCAGTTATTCGTTTCTAGCATCAGAATTGCGAAAATTTTGATGGTTTCTCAACCGTCTCTTAACTCCAAACTCCCATATCTCGCGAACGGATTGACGAACACGAGAAATTCCTGTTGCATCTGAAAGTAGAAGCTCGCCCGATTACAACGGTATGTGTATTTTTCCCCTAGGTCTTTGCAGTTATTGGTTTCGAGAATGAGACTTGCGAAAATTTTGATGGTTTCTCAACCATTCCTTAACTTCAAACTCCCACAACTTGCGAACGGGTTGACGAACTCGAGAAATTCCTGTTGCATCTGAAAGTAGAAACTCGCCCGATTACAATGGTATGTGTTCTTTTCCCCTAGGCCATTCCAGTTATTGGTTTCGAGTATCAGAATTGCGAAAATTTTGATGGTTTCTCAACCATTCCTTAACTTCAAACTCCCATATCTCGCGAACGGATTGACGAACTCGAGATATTCCTGTTGCATATGAAAGTAGAAACTCGCACGATTACAATGGTGTGTGAAATTTTTCCCCTAGGTCATTGTAGTTATTGGTTTCGAGTATCAGACTTGCGAAAATTTTGATGGTTTCTCATCCATTCCTTAACTTCTAACTCCCATATCTCGCGAACGGATTGACGAACTCGAGAAATTCCTGTTGCATCTGAAAGCAGAAACTCGCCCGATTACAACGGTGTGTGTGCTTTTCCCCTAGTCCATTCCAGTTATTCGTTTCTAGCATCAGAATTGCGAAAATTTTGATGGTTTCTCAACCGTCTCTTAACTCCAAACTCCCATATCTCGCGAACGGATTGACGAACACGAGAAATTCCTGTTGCATCTGAAAGTAGAAGCTCGCCCGATTACAACGGTATGTGTATTTTTCCCCTAGGTCTTTGCAGTTATTGGTTTCGAGAATGAGACTTGCGAAAATTTTGATGGTTTCTCAACCATTCCTTAACTTCAAACTCCCACATCTTGCGAACGGGTTGACGAACTCGAGAAATTCCTGTTGCATCTGAAAGTAGAAACTCGCCCGATTACAATGGTATGTGTTCTTTTCCCCTAGGCCATTCCAGTTATTGGTTTCGAGTTTCAGAATTGCGAAAATTTTGATGGTTTCTCAACCATTCCTTAACTTCAAACTCCCATATCTCGCGAACGGATTGACGAACTCGAGATATTCCTGTTGCATATGAAAGTAGAAACTCGCACGATTACAATGGTGTGTGAAATTTTTCCCCTAGATCATTGTAGTTATTGGTTTCGAGTATCAGACTTGCGAAAATTTTGATGGTTTCTCATCCATTCCTTAACTTCTAACTCCCATATCTCGCGAACGGATTGACGATCTCGAGAAGTTCCTGTTGCATCTGAAAGCAGATACTCGCCCGATTACAACGGTCTGTGTATTTTTCCCCTAGGTCATTGTAGTTATTGGTTTCGAGAATCAGGCTTGCGAAAGTTTTGATGGTTTCTCAACCATTCCGCAACTTCAAACTCCCATATCTCGCGAACGGATTGACGAACTCGAGATATTCCTGTTGCATCTGAAAGTAGAAACTCGCCCGATTACAATGATGTGTGTACTTTTCCCTTAGGCCATTCCAGTTATTGGTTTCGAGAATGAGACTTGCGAAAATTTTGATGGTTTCTCAACCATTCCTTAACTTCAAACTCCCACATCTTGCGAACGGGTTGACGAACTGGAGAAATTCCTGTTGCATCTGAAAGTAGAAACTCGCCCAATTACAACGGTGTGTGTGCTTTTCCCCTAGTCCATTCCAGTTATTCGTTTCTAGCATCAGAATTGCGAAAATTTTGATGGTTTCTCAACCATCTCTTAACTCCAAACTCCGATATTTCGCGAACGGATTGACGAATCCGAAAAATTCCTGTTGCATCTGAAAGTAGAAACTCGCCCGATTGCAACGGTATGTGTTCTTTTCCCCTAGTCCATTCCAGTTATTCGTTTCGAGTATCAGAATTGCGAAAATTTTGATGGTTTCTCAACCATCCCTTAACTCCAAACTCCGATATTTCGCGAACGAATTGACGAACTCGAGAAATTCCTGTTGCATCTGAAAGCAGAAACTCGCCCGATTACAACGGTGTGTGTGCTTTTCCCCTAGTCCATTCCAGTTATTCGTTTCTAGCATCAGAATTGCGAAAATTTTGATGGTTTCTCAACCGTCTCTTAACTCCAAACTCCCATATCTCGCGAACGGATTGACGAACACGAGAAATTCCTGTTGCATCTGAAAGTAGAAGCTCGCCCGATTACAACGGTATGTGTATTTTTCCCCTAGGTCTTTGCAGTTATTGGTTTCGAGAATGAGACTTGCGAAAATTTTGATGGTTTCTCAACCATTCCTTAACTTCAAACTCCCACATCTTGCGAACGGGTTGACGAACTCGAGAAATTCCTGTTGCATCTGAAAGTAGAAACTCGCCCGATTACAATGGTATGTGTTCTTTTCCCCTAGGCCATTCCAGTTATTGGTTTCGAGTATCAGAATTGCGAAAATTTTGATGGTTTCTCAACCATTCCTTAACTTCAAACTCCCATATCTCGCGAACGGATTGACGAACTCGAGATATTCCTGTTGCATATGAAAGTAGAAACTCGCACGATTACAATGGTGTGTGAAATTTTTCCCCTAGGTCATTGTAGTTATTGGTTTCGAGTATCATACTTGCGAAAATTTTGATGGTTTCTCATCCATTCCTTAACTTCTAACTCCCATATCTCGCGAACGGATTGACGAACTCGAGAAATTCCTGTTGAATCTCAAAGTAGAAACTCGCCCGATTACAACGGTCTGTGTATTTTTCCCCTAGGTCATTGTAGTTATTGGTTTGGAGTATCAGACTTGCGTAAATTTTGATGGTTTCTCATCCATTCCTTAACTTCTAACTCCAATATCTCGCGAACGGATTGACGAACTCGAGAAATTCCTGTTGCATCTCAAAGTAGAAAATCGCCCGATTACAATGGTGTGTGTACTTTTCCCCTGGGCCATTCCAGTTATTGGTTTCGATAATCAGACTTGCGAAAATTTTGATGGTTCCTCAACCATTCCTTAACATCACACTCCCATATCTCGCGAACGGATTGACGATCTCGAGAAGTTCCTGTTGCATCTGAAAGCAGATACTCGCCCGATTACAACGGTCTGTGTATTTTTCCCCTAGGTCATTGTAGTTATTGGTTTCGAGAATCAGGCTTGCGAAAGTTTTGATGGTTTCTCAACCATTCCGCAACTTCAAACTCCCATATCTCGCGAACGGATTGACGAACTCGAGATATTCCTGTTGCATCTGAAAGTAGAAACACGCCCGATTACAATGATGTGTGTACTTTTCCCTTAGGCCATTCCAGTTATTGGTTTCGAGAATGAGACTTGCGAAAATTTTGATGGTTTCTCAACCATTCCTTAACTTCAAACTCCCACATCTTGCGAACGGGTTGACGAACTGGAGAAATTCCTGTTGCATCTGAAAGTAGAAACTCGCCCAATTACAACGGTGTGTGTGCTTTTCCCCTCGTCCATTCCAGTTATTCGTTTCTAGCATCAGAATTGCGAAAATTTTGATGGTTTCTCAACCATCTCTTAACTCCAAACTCCGATATTTCGCGAACGGATTGACGAATCCGAAAAATTCCTGTTGCATCTGAAAGTAGAAACTCGCCCGATTGCAACGGTATGTGTGCTTTTCCCCTAGTCCATTCCAGTTATTCGTTTCTAGCATCAGAATTGCGAAAATTTTGATGGTTTCTCAACCATCTCTTAACTCCAAAATTCGATATTTCGCGAACGGATTGACGAATCCGAAAAATTTCTGTTGCATCTGAAAGTAGAAACTCGCCCGATTACAATGGTATGTGTATTTTTCACCTAGGCCATTGTAGTTATTGGTTTCGAGTATCATACTTGCGAAAATTTTGATGGTTTCTCAACCATTCCTTAACTTCAAACTCCCATATCTGGCGAACAGATTGACGAACTCTAGAAATTCCTGTTGCATCTGAAAGTAGAAACTCGCCCGATTACAATGATGTGTGTACTTTTCCCTTAGGCCATTCCAGATATTGGTTTCGAGAATGATACTTGCGGAAATTTTGATGGTTTCTCAACCATTCCTTAACTTCAAACTCCCACATCTTGCGAACGGGTTGACGAACTCGAGAAATTCCTGTTGCATCTGAAAGTAGAAACTCGCCCGATTACAATGGTGTGTGTTCTTTTCCCCTAGGCCATTCCAGTTATTGGTTTCGAGTATCAGAATTGCGAAAATTTTGATGGTTTCTCAACCATTCCTTAACTTCAAACTCCCATATCTCGCGAACGGATTGACGAACTCGACATATTCCTGTTGCATCTGAAAGTAGAAACTCGCACGATTACAATGGTGTGTGAAATTTTTCCCCTAGGTCATTGTAGTTATTGGTTTCGAGTATCAGACTTGCGAAAATTTTGATGGTTTCTCATCCACTCCTTAACTTCTAACTTCCATATCTCGCGAACGGATTGACGAACTCGAGAAATTCCTGTTGCATCTGAAAGTAGAAACTCGCCCGATTACAATGGTATGTGTACTTTTCCCCTGGGCCATTCCAGTCATTGGTTTCGAGTATCAGACTTGCGAAAATTTTGATGGTTTCTCAACCATTCCTTAATTTCACAATCCCATATCTCGCGAACGGATTGACGATCTCGAGAAGTTCCTGTTGCATCTGAAAGCAGATACTCGCCCGATTACAAAGGTCTGTGTATTTTTCCCCTAGGTCATTGTAGTTATTGGTTTCGAGTATCAGACTTTCGTAAATAATGATGGTTTCTCATCCATTCCTTAACTTCTAACTCCCATATCTCGCGAACGGATTGACGAACTTGAGAAATTCCTGTTGCATCTGAAAGTAGAAAATCGCCCGATTACAATGGTGTCTGTACTTTTCCCCTGGGCCATTCCAGTTATTGGTTTCGCTAATCAGCCTTGCGAAAATTTTGATGGTTTATCAACCATTCCTTAATTTCAAACTCCCATATCTCGCGAACGGATTGACGATCTCGAGAAGTTCCTGTTGCATCTGAAAGCAGATACTCGCCCGATTACAACGGTCTGTGTATTTTTCCCCTAGGTCATTGTAGTTATTGGTTTCGAGTATCAGACTTGCGTAAATTTTGATGGTTTCTCATCCATTCCTTAACTTCAAACTCCCATATCTCGCGAACGGATTGACGAACTCGAGAAATTCCTGTTGCATCTGAAAGTAGAAAATCGCCCGATTACAATGGTCTGTGTATTTTTCCCCTAGGTCATTGTAGTTATTGGTTTCGAGTATCAGACTTGCGTAAATTTTGATTGTTTCTCAACCATTCCTTAACTTCACACTCCCATATCTCGCGAACGGATTGACGATCTCGAGAAGTTCCTGTTGCATCTGAAAGCAGATACTCGCCCGATTACAACGGTCTGTGTATTTTTCCCCTAGGTCATTGTAGTTATTGGTTTCGAGAATCAGGCTTGCGAAAATTTTGATGGTTTCTCAACCATTCCTTAACTTCAAACTCCCACATCTCGCGAACGGATTGACGAACTTGGAGAAATTCCTCTTACATCTGAAAGTAGAAACTCTGCCGATTACAACGGTATGTGTGCTTTTCCCCTAGTCCATTCCAGTTATTCGTGTCTAGCATCAGAATTGCGAAAATTTTGATGGTTTCTCAACCATCCCTTAATTCCAAACTCCGATATTTCGCGAACGGATTGACGCATCCGAAAAATTTCTGTTGCATCTGAAAGTAGAAACTCTCCCGATTACAAAGGTATGTGTTCTTTCCTCCTAGGCCATTCCAGTTATTCGTTTCTAGCATCAGAATTGCGAAAATTTTGACGGTCTCTCAACCGTCTCTTAAGTCCATACTCCCATATCTCGCGAACAGATTGACTAACAAAAGAAATTCCTGCTGCATCTGAAAGCAGAAAGTCGCCCGATTACAACGGTATGTGTATTTTTCCCCTAGGTCATTGTAGTTATTGGTTTCGAGTATCAGACTTGCGTAAATTTTGATGGTTTCTCATCCATTCCTTAACTTCTAACTCCCATATCTCGCGAACGGATTGACGAACTCGAGAAATTCCTGTTGCATCTGAAAGCAGAAACTCGCCCGATTACAATGGTGTGTGTACTTTTCCCCTGGGCCATTCCAGTCATTGGTTTCGAGTATCAGTCTTGCGAAAATTTTGGTGTTTTCTCAACCATTCCGCAACTTCAAACTCACATATCTCGCGAATGGCTTGACGAACTCGAGATATTCCTGTTGCATCTGAAAGTAGAAACTCGCTCGATTACAATGGTGTGTGTTCTTTTCCCCTAGGCCATTCCAGTTATTGGTTTCGAGAATCAGGCATGCGAAAATTTTGATGGTTTCTCAACCATTCCTTAACTTCAAATTCCCACATCTCGCGAACGGATTGACGAACTGGAGAAATTCCTCTTGCATCTGAAAGTAGAAACTCGCCCGATTACAACGGTGTGTGTGCTTTTCCCCTAGTCCATTCCAGTTATTCGTTTCTAGCATCAGAATTGCGAAAATTTTGATGGTTTCTCAACCATCCCTTAACTCCAAACTCCGATATTTCGCGAACGGATTGACGAATCCGAAAAGTTTCTGTTGCATCTGAAAGTAGAAACTCGCCCGATTACAATGGTGTGTGTACTTTTCCCCTGGGCCATTCCAGTCATTGGTTTCGAGTATCAGACTTGCGAAAATTTTGGTGTTTTCTCAACCATTCCGCAACTTCAAACTCCCATATCTCGCGAACGGATTGACGAACTCGAGATATTCCTGTTGCATCTGAAAGTAGAAACTCGCCCGATTACAATGATGTGTGTACTTTTCCCTCAGGCCATTCCAGTTATTGGTTTCGAGAATGAGACTTGCGAAAATTTTGATGGTTTCTCAACCATTCCTTAACTTCAAACTCCCACATCTTTCGAACGGGTTGACGAACTGGAGAAATTCCTTTTGCATCTGAAAGTAGAAACTCGCCCAATTACAACGGTGTGTGTACTTTTCCCCTAGTCCATTCCAGTTATTCGTTTCTAGCATCAGAATTGCGAAAATTTTGATTGTTTCTCAACCATCTCTTAACTCCAAACTCCGATATTTCGGGAACGGATTGACGAATCCGAAAAATTTCTGTTGCATCTGAAAGTAGAAACTCTCCCGATTACAAAGGTATGTGTTCTTTTCCCCTAGGCCATTCCAGTTATTCGTTTCTAGCATTAGAATTGCGAAAATTTTGATGGTGTCTCAACCGTCTCTTAACTCCAAACTCCCATATCTCGCGAACGGATTGACGAACTCGAGAAATTCCTGTTGCATCTGAAAGCAGAAATTCGCCCGATTAGAACGGTATGTGTATTTTTCACCTAGGCCATTGTAGTTATTGGTTTCGAGTATCATACTTGCGAAAATTTTGATGGTTTCTCAACCATTCCTTAACTTCAAACTCCCATATCTCGCGAGCGGATTGATGAATCCGAAAAATTCCTGTTGCATCTGAAAGTAGAAACTCGCCCGATTGCAACGCTATGTGTTCTTTTCCCCTAGGACATTCCAGTTATTCTTTTCTAGCATCAGAATTGCGAAAATTTTGATGGTTTCTCAACCATTCCTTAATTTCAAACTCCCATATCTCGCGAACGGATTGACGAACTCGAGAAATTCCTGTTGCATCTGAAAGTAGAAGCTCGCCCGATTACAACGGTATGTGTCTTTTTCCCCTAGGTCTTTGTAGTTACTGGTTTCGAGTATCAGACTTGCGAAAATTTTGATGGTTTCTCATCCATTCCTTAAGTTCTAACTCCCATATCTCGCGAACGGATTGACGAACTCGAGAAATTCCTGTTACATCTCAAAGTAGAAACTCGCCCGATTACAACGGTCTGTGTATTTTTCCCCTAGGTCATTGTAGTTATTGGTTTCGAGTATCAGACTTGCGTAAATTTTGATGGTTTCTCATCCATTCCTTAACTTCAAACTCCCATATCTCGCGAACGGATTGACGAACTCGAGAAATTCCTGTTGCATCTGAAAGTAGAAAATCGCCCGATTACAATGGTCTGTGTATTTTTCCCCTAGGTCATTGTAGTTATCGGTTTCGAGTATCAGACTTGCGTAAATTTTGATTGTTTCTCAACCATTCCTTAACTTCACACTCCCATATCTCGCGAACGGATTGACGATCTCGAGAAGTTCCTGTTGCATCTGAAAGCAGATACTCGCCCGATTACAACGGTCTGTGTATTTTTCCTCTAGGTCATTGTAGTTATTGGTTTCGAGAATCAGGCTTGCGAAAATTTGGATGGTTTCTCAACCATTCCTTAACTTCAAACTCCCACATCTCGCGAACGGATTGACGAACTTGGAGAAATTCCTCTTACATCTGAAAGTAGAAACTCTGCCGATTACAACGGTATGTGTGCTTTTCCCCTAGTCCATTCCAGTTATTCGTGTCTAGCATCAGAATTGCGAAAATTTTGATGGTTTCTCAACCATCCCTTAATTCCAAACTCCGATATTTCGCGAACGGATTGACGAATCCGAAAAATTTCTGTTGCATCTGAAAGTAGAAACTCTCCCGATTACAAAGGTATGTGTTCTTTTCTCCTAGGCCATTCCAGTTATTCGTTTCTAGCATCAGAATTGCGAAAATTTTGACGGTCTCTCAACCGTCTCTTAAGTCCATACTCCCATATCTCGCGAACAGATTGACTAACAAAAGAAATTCCTGCTGCATCTGAAAGCAGAAAGTCGCCCGATTACAACGGTATGTGTATTTTTCCCCTAGGTCATTGTAGTTATTGGTTTCGAGTATCAGACTTGCGTAAATTTTGATGGTTTCTCATCCATTCCTTAACTTCTAACTCCCATATCTCGCGAACGGATTGACGAACTCGAGAAATTCCTGTTGCATCTGAAAGCAGAAACTCGCCCGATTACAATGGTGTGTGTACTTTTCCCCTGGGCCATTCCAGTCATTGGTTTCGAGTATCAGACTTGCGAAAATTTTGGTGTTTTCTCAACCATTCCGCAACTTCAAACTCACATATCTCGCGAATGGATTGACGAACTCGAGATATTCCTGTTGCATCTGAAAGTAGAAACTCGCTCGATTACAATGGTGTGTGTTCTTTTCCCCTAGGCCATTCCAGTTATTGGTTTCGAGGATCAGAATTGCGAAAATTTTGATGGTTTCTCAACCATTCCTTAACTTCAAACTCCCATATCTCGCGAACGGATTGACGAACTCGAGATATTCCTGTTGCATCTGAAAGTAGAAACTCGCCCGATTACAATCGTGTGTGTACTTTTCCCTTAGGCCATTCCAGTTATTGGTTTCGAGAATCAGGCATGCGAAAATTTTGATGGTTTCTCAACCATTCCTTAACTTCAAATTCCCACATCTCGCGAACGGATTGACGAACTGGAGAAATTCCTCTTGCATCTGAAAGTAGAAACTCGCCCGATTACAACGGTGTGTGTGCTTTTCCCCTAGTCCATTCCAGTTATTCGTTTCTAGCATCAGAATTGCGAAAATTTTGATGGTTTCTCAACCATCCCCTAACTCCAAACTCCGATATTTCGCGAACGGATTGACGAATCCGAAAAGTTTCTGTTGCATCTGAAAGTAGAAACTCGCCCGATTACAATGGTGTGTGTACTTTTCCCCTGGGCCATTCCAGTCATTGGTTTCGAGTATCAGACTTGCGAAAATTTTGGTGTTTTCTCAACCATTCCGCAACTTCAAACTCCCATATCTCGCGAACGGATTGACGAACTCGAGATATTCCTGTTGCATCTGAAAGTAGAAACTCGCCCGATTACAACGATGTGTGTACTTTTCCCTTAGGCCATTCCAGTTATTGGTTTCGAGAATGAGACTTGCGAAAATTTTGATGGTTTCTCAACCATTCCTTAACTTCAAACTCCCACATCTTTCGAACGGGTTGACGAACTGGAGAAATTCCTTTTGCATCTGAAAGTAGAAACTCGCCCAATTACGACGGTGTGTGTACTTTTCCCCTAGTCCATTCCAGTTATTCGTTTCTAGCATCAGAATTGCGAAAATTTTGATTGTTTCTCAACCATCTCTTAACTCCAAACTCCGATATTTCGCGAACGGATTGACGAATCCGAAAAATTTCTGTTGCATCTGAAAGTAGAAACTCTCCCGATTACAAAGGTATGTGTTCTTTTCCCCTAGGCCATTCCAGTTATTCGTTTCTAGCATTAGAATTGCGAAAATTTTGATGGTGTCTCAACCGTCTCTTAACTCCAAACTCCTATATCTCGCGAACGAATTGACGAACTCGAGAAATTCCTGTTGCATCTGAAAGCAGAAATTCGCCCGATTAGAACGGTATGTGTATTTTTCACCTAGGCCATTGTAGTTATTGGTTTCGAGTATCATACTTGCGAAAATTTTGATGGTTTCTCAACCATTCCTTAACTTCAAACTCCCATATCTCGCGAGCGGATTGATGAATCCGAAAAATTCCTGTGGCATCTGAAAGTAGAAACTCGCCCGATTGCAACGCTATGTGTTCTTTTCCCCTAGGACATTCCAGTTATTCTTTTCTAGCATCAGAATTGCGAAAATTTTGATGGTTTCTCAACCATTCCTTAATTTCAAACTCCCATATCTCGCGAACGGATTGACGAACTCGAGAAATTCCTGTTGCATCTGAAAGTAGAAGCTCGCCCGATTACAACGGTATGTGTCTTTTTCCCTAGGTCTTTGTAGTTACTGGTTTCGAGTATCAGACTTGCGAAAATTTTGATGGTTACTCAAGCATTCCTTAACTTTAAACTCACATATCTCGCGAACGGATTGACGAACTCGAGATATTCCTGTCGCATCTGAAAGTAGAAACTCGCCCGATTACAATGGTGTGAGTTCTTTTCCCCTAGGCCTTTCCAGTTAATGGTTTCGAGTATCAGACTTGCGAAAATTTTGATGGTTTCTCAACCATTCCTTAATTTCTCACTCCCATATCTCGCGAACGGATTGATGATCTCGAGAAGTTCCTGTTGCATCTGAAAGCAGATACTCGCCCGATTACAACGGTCCCTGAATTTTCCCCTAGGTCATTGTAGTTATTGGTTTCGAGTATCAGACTTGCGTAAATTTTGATGGTTTCTCATCCATTCCTTAACTTCTAACTCCCATATCTCGCGAACGGATTGACGAACTCGAGAAATTCCTGTTGCATCTGAAAGTAGAAACTCGCCCGATTACAATGGTTTGTGTACTTTTCCCCAGGGCCATTCCAGTTATTGGTTTCGATAATCAGACTTGCGAAAATTTTGATGGTTTCTGAACCATTCCTTAACTTCACACTCCCATATCTCGCGAACGGATTGACGATCTCGAGAAGTTCCTGTTGCATCTGAAAGCAGATACTCGCCCGATTACAACGGTCTGTGTATTTTTCCCCTAGGGCATTGTAGTTATTGGTTTCGAGTATCAGACTTACGAAAATTTTGAAGGTTTCTCATCCATTCCTTAACTTCTAACTCCCATATCTCGCGAACGGATTGACGAACTAGAGATGTTCCTGTTGCATCTGAAAGTAGAAGCTTGCCCGATTACAATGGTGTGCGTACTTTTCCCTTAGGCCATTCCAGTTATTGGTTTCGAGAATCAGGCTTGCGAAAATTTTGATGGTTTCTCAACCATTCCTTAACTTCAAACTCCCACATCTCGCGAACGGATTGACGAACTGGAGAAATTCCTGTTGCATCTGAAAGTAGAAACTCGCCCGATTACAACGGTGTGTGTGCTTTTCCCCTAGGCCATTCCAGTTATTCGTTTCTAGCATCAGAATTGCGAAAATTTTGATGGTTTCTCAACCGTCTTTTAACTCCAAACTCCCATATCTCGCGAACGGATTGACGAACTCGAGAAATTCCTGTTGCATCTGAAAGTAGAAACTCGCCCGATTGCAACGGTATGTGTTCTTTTCCCCTAGTCCATTCCAGTTATTCGTTTCTAGCATCAGAATTGCGAAAATTTTGATGGTCTCTCAACCGTCTCTTAACTCCATACTCCCATATCTCGCGAACAGATTGACGAACAAAAGAAATTCCTGCTGCATCTGAAAGCAGAAATTCGCCCGATTACAACGGTATGTGTATTTTTCACCTAGGCCATTGTAGTTATTTGATTCGAGTATCAGACTTGCGAAAATTTTGATGGTTTCTCAACCATTCCTTAATTTCACACTCCCATATCTCGCGAACGGATTGACGATCTCGAGAATTTCCTGTTGCATCTGAAAGCAGATGCTCGCCCGATTACAACGGTCTGTGTATTTTGTCCCTAGGTCATTGTAGTTATTGGTTTCGAGTATCAGACTTGCGTAAATTTTGATGGTTTCTCATCCATTCCTTAACTTCTAACTCCCATATCTCGCGAACGGATTGACGAACTCGAGAAATTCCTGTTGCATCTGAAAGTAGAGGCTCGCCCGATTACAACGGTATGTGTCTTTTTCCCCTAGGTCATTGTAGTTATTGGTTTCGAGTGTCAGACTTGCGAAAATTTTGATGGTTTCTCAACCATTCCTTAATTTCAAACTACCATATCTCGCGAACGAATTGACGAACTCGAGAAATTCCTGTTGCATCTGAAAGCAGAAACTCGCCCGATTACAATGGAGTGTGTATTTTTGCCCTAAGCCATAGTAGTTATTGGTTTCGAGTATCAGATTTGCGAAAATTTTGATGGTTTCTCAACCATTCCTTAACTTCACACTCCCATATCTCGCGAACGGATTGACGATCTCGAGAATTTCCTGTTGCATCTGAAAGCAGATACTCGCCCGATTACAACGGTCTGTTTATTTTTCCCCTAGGTCATTGTAGTTATTGGTTTCGAGTATCAGACTTGCGAAAATTTTGATGGTTTCTCATCCACTGCTTAACTTCTAACTCCCATATCTCGCGCACGGATTGACGAATCCGAAAAATTTCTGTTGCATCTGAAAGTAGAAACTCTCCCGATTACAATGGTATGTGTTCTTTTCTCCTAGGCCGTTCCAGTTATTCGTTTCTAGCATCAGAATTGCGAAAATTTTGATGGTTTCTCAACCATTCCTTAACTTCACACTCCCATATCTCGCGAACGGATTGACGAACTCGAGAAATTCCTGTTGCATCTGAAAGTAGAAACTCGCCCGATTGCAGCGGTATGTCTTTTTTCCCCTAGGCCATTCCAGTTATTCGTTTCTATCATCAGAATTGCGAAAATTTTGATGGTTTCTCAACTGTCTCTTAACTCCAAACTCCCATATCTCGCGAACGGATTGACGTACTCGAGAAATTCCTGTCGCATCTGAAAGCAGAAACTCGCCCGATTACAATGGAATGTGTATTTTTGCCCTAGGCCATAGTAGTTATTGGTTTCGAGTATCAGATTTGCGAAAATTTTGATGGTGTCCAACCATTCCTTAATTTCACACTCCCATATCTCGCGAACGGATTGACGATTTCGAGAATTTCCTGTTGCATCTGAAAGTAGAAGCTCGCCTGATTACAACGGTATGTGTCTTTTTCCCCTTGGTCTTTGTAGTTATTGGTTTCGAGTATCAGACTTGCGAAAATTATGATGGTTTCTCAACCATTCCTTAATTTCAAACTACCATATCTCGCGAACGAATTGACGAACTCGAGAAATTCCTGTTGCATCTGAAAGCAGAAACTCGCCCGATTACAATGGAATGTGTATTTTTCCCCTGGGTCATTGTAGTTATTGGTTTCGAGTATCAGACTTGCGAAAATTTTGATGGTTTCTCAACCATCTCTTAACTCCAAACTCCGATATTTCGCGAACGGATTGACGAATCCGAAAAATTTCTGTTCCATATGAAAGTAGAAACTCTCCCGATTACAATGGTATGTGTTCTTTTCTCCTAGGCCGTTCCAGTTATTCGTTTCTAGCATCAGAATTGCGAAAGTTTTGATGGTTTCTCAACCATTCCTGAACTTCAAACTCCCACATCTCGCGAACGGATTGACGAACTGGAGAAATTCCTGTTGCATCTGAAAGTAGAAGCTCGCCCGATTACAACGGTATGTGTCTTTTTCCCCTAGGTCATTGTAGTTATTGGTTTCGAGTATCAGACTTGCGAAAATTTTGATGGTTTCTCAACCATTCCTTAATTTCAAACTACCATATCTCGCGAACGAATTGACGAACTCGAGAAATTCCTGTTGCATCTGAAAGCAGAAACTCGCCCGATTACAATGGAATGTGTATTTTTGCCCTAGGCCATAGTAGTTATTGGTTTCGAGTATCAGATTTGCGAAAATTTTGATGGTTTCTCAACCATTCCTTAACTTCACACTCCCATATCTCGCGAACGGATTGACGATCTCGAGAATTTCCTGTTGCATCTGAAAGCAGATACTCGCCCGATTACAACGGTCTGTTTATTTTTGCCCTAGGTCATTGTAGTTATTGGTTTCGAGTATCAGACTTGCGAAAATTTTGATGGTTTCTCATCCACTGCTTAACTTCTAACTCCCATATCTCGCGAACGGATTGACGAATCCGAAAAATTTCTGTTGCATCTGAAAGTAGAAACTCTCCCGATTACAATGGTATGTGTTCTTTTCTCCTAGGCCGTTCCAGTTATTCGTTTCTAGCATCAGAATTGCGAAAACTTTGATGGTTTCAAACCATCTCTTTACTCCAAAATCCGATATTTCGCGAACGGATTGACGAACTGGAGAAATTCCTGTTGCATCTGAAAGTAGAAACTCGCCCGATTACAACGGTGTGTGTGCTTTTCCCCTAGTCCATTCCAGTTATTCGTTTCTAGCATCAGAATTGCCAAAATTTTGATGGTTTCAAAACCATCTCTTTACTCCAAAATCCGATATTTCGCGAACGGATTGACGAATCCGAAAAATTTCTGTTGCATCTGAAAGTAGAAACTCTCCCGATTTCAATGGTATGTGTTCTTTTCCCCTAGGCCATTCCAGTTATTCGTTTCTAGTATCAGAATTGCGAAAATTTTGATGGTTTCTCAACCGTCTCTTAACTCCAAACTCCATATCTCGCGAACGGATTGACGAACTCGAGAAATTCCTGTTGCATCTGAAACTAGAAACTCGCCCGATTGCAACGGTGTATGTACTTTTCCCCTAGGCAATTGTAGTTATTGGTTTCGAGTATCAGACTTGCGAAAATTTTGATGGTTACTCAAGCATTCCTTAACTCAAACTCACATATCTCGCGAACGGATTGACGAACTCGAGATATTCCTGTTGCATATGAAAGTAGAAACTCGCCCGATTACAATATTGTGTGTACTTTTCCCCTAGGCCATTCCAGTTATTGGTTTCGAGTATCAAACTTGCGAAAATTTTGACGGTTTCTCAAACATTCCTTAACTTCACACTCCCATATCTCGCGAACGGATTGACGAACTCGAGAATTTCCTGTTGCATCTGAAAGCAGATACTCGCCCGATTACAACGGTCTGTTTATTTTTGCCCTAGGTCATTGTAGTTATTGTTTTCGAGTATCAGACTTGCGAAAATTTTGATGGTTTCTCATCCACTGCTTAACTTCTAACTCCCATATCTCGCGAACGGATTGACGAATCCGAAAAATTTCTGTTGCATCTGAAAGTAGAAACTCTCCCGATTACAATGGTATGTGTTCTTTTCTCCTAGGCCGTTCCAGTTATTCGTTTCTAGCATCAGAATTGCGAAAATTTTGATGGTTTCAAAACCATCTCTTTACTCCAAAATCCGATATTTCGCGAACGGATTGACGAACTGGCGAAATTCCTGTTGCATCTGAAAGTAGAAACTCGCCCGATTACAACGGTGTGTGTGCTTTTCCCCTAGTCCATTCCAGTTATTCGTTTCTAGCATCAGAATTGCCAAAATTTTGATGGTTTCAAAACCATCTCTTTACTCCAAAATCCGATATTTCGCGAACGGATTGACGAATCCGAAAAATTTCTGTTGCATCTGAAAGTAGAAACTCTCCCGATTTCAATGGTATGTGTTCTTTTCCCCTAGGCCATTCCAGTTATTCGTTTCTAGTATCAGAATTGCGAAAATTTTGATGGTTTCTCAACCGTCTCTTAACTCCAAACTCCATATCTCGCGAACGGATTGACGAACTCGAGAAATTCCTGTTGCATCTGAAACTAGAAACTCGCCCGATTGCAACGGTGTATGTACTTTTCCCCTAGGCAATTGTAGTTATTGGTTTCGAGTATCAGACTTGCGAAAATTTTGATGGTTACTCAAGCATTCCTTAACTTCAAACTCACATATCTCGCGAACGGATTGACGAACTCGAGATATTCCTGTTGCATATGAAAGTAGAAACTCGCCCGATTACAATATTGTGTGTACTTTTCCCCTAGGCCATTCCAGTTATTGGTTTCGAGTATCAAACTTGCGAAAATTTTGACGGTTTCTCAACCATTCCTTAACTTCACACTCCATATCTCGCGAACGGATTGACGAACTCGAGAATTTCCTGTTGCATCTGAAAGCAGATACTCGCCCGATTACAACGGTCTGTTTATTTTTGCCCTAGGTCATTGTAGTTATTGGTTTCGAGTATCAGACTTGCGAAAATTTTGATGGTTTCTCATCCACTGCTTAACTTCTAACTCCCATATCTCGCGAACGGATTGACGAATCCGAAAAATTTCTGTTGCATCTGAAAGTAGAAACTCTCCCGATTACAATGGTATGTGTTCTTTTCTCCTAGGCCGTTCCAGTTATTCGTTTCTAGCATCAGAATTGCGAAAATTTTGATGGTTTCTCAACCATTCCTGAACTTCAAACTCCCACATCTCGCGAACGGATTGACGAACTGGAGAAATTCCTGTTGCATCTGAAAGTAGAAACTCGCCCGATTACAACGGTGTGTGTGCTTTTCCCCTAGTCCATTCCAGTTATTCGTTTCTAGCATCAGAATTGCCAAAATTTTGATGGTTTCAAAACCATCTCTTTACTCCAAAATCCGATATTTCGCGAACGGATTGACGAATCCGAAAAATTTCTGTTGCATCTGAAAGTAGAAACTCTCCCGATTTCAATGGTATGTGTTCTTTTCCCCTAGGCCATTCCAGTTATTCGTTTCTAGTATCAGAATTGCGAAAATTTTGATGGTTTCTCAACCGTCTCTTAACTCCAAACTCCCATATCTCGCGAACGGATTGACGAACTCGAGAAATTCCTGTTGCATCTGAAACTAGAAACTCGCCCGATTGCAACGGTCTGTATATTTTTCCCCTAGCTCATTGTAGTTATTGGTTTCGAGTATCAGACTTGCGAAAACTTTGATGGTTTGTCATCCATTCCTTAACATCTAACTCCCATATCTCGCGAACGGATTGACGAATCCGAAAAATTTCTGTTGCATCTGAAAGTAGAAACTCTCCCGATTACAATGGTATGTGTTCTTTTCTCCTAGGCCGTTCCAGTTATTCGTTTCTAGCATCAGAATTGCGAAAATTTTGATGGTTTCTCAACCATTCCTGAACTTCAAACTCCCACATCTCGCGAACGGATTGACGAACTGGAGAAATTCCTGTTGCATCTGAAAGTAGAAACTCGCCCGATTACAACGGTGTGTGTGCTTTTCCCCTAGTCCATTCCAGTTATTCGTTTCTAGCATCAGAATTGCCAAAATTTTGATGGTTTCAAAACCATCTCTTTACTCCAAAATCCGATATTTCGCGAACGGATTGACGAATCCGAAAAATTTCTGTTGCATCTGAAAGTAGAAACTCTCCCGATTACAATGGTATGTGTTCTTTTCCCCTAGGCCATTCCAGTTATTCGTTTCTAGCATCAGAATTGCGAAAATTTTGATGGTTTCTCAACCATTCCTTAATTTCAAACTCCCATATCTCGCGAACGGATTGACGAACTCGAGAAATTCCTGTTGCATCTGAAAGTAGAAGCTCGCCCGATTACAACGGTATGTGTCTTTTTCCCCTAGGTCATTGTAGTTATTGGTTTCGAGTATCTGACTTGCGAAAATTTTGATGGTTTCTCAACCATTCCTTAATTTCAAACTACCATATCTCGCGAACGAATTGACGAACTCGAGAAATTCCTGTTGCATCTGAAAGCAGATACTCGCCCGATTACAACGGTCTGTATATTTTTCCCCTAGCTCATTGTAGTTATTGGTTTCGAGTATCAGACTTGCGAAAACTTTGATGGTTTGTCATCCATTCC
Source organism: Ptiloglossa arizonensis (assembly GCF_051014685.1). NCBI lineage: Eukaryota > Metazoa > Arthropoda > Insecta > Hymenoptera > Colletidae > Ptiloglossa > Ptiloglossa arizonensis. Next base: position 397,703 of record NW_027478677.1, on the reverse strand, counting down.
TTAACATCTAACTCCCATATCTCGCGAACGGATTGACGAACTCGAGAAATTCCTGTTGCATCTGAAACTAGAAACTCGCCCGATTACAATGGTGTGTGTACTTTTCCCTTAGGCCATTCCAGTTATTGGTTTCGAGTATCAGACTTGCGAAAATTTTGATAGTTTCTCAACCATTCCTTAAATTCAAACTCCCATTTCTCGCGAACGGATTGACGAACTCGAGAAGTTCCTGTTGCATCTTAAAGTAGAAACTCGCCCGATTACAATGGTGTGTGTACTTTTCCCTTAGGCCATTCCAGTTATTGGTTTCGAGTATCAGACTTGCGAAAATTTTGATAGTTTCTCAACCATTCCTTAAATTCAAACTCCCATTTCTCGCGAACGGATTGACGAACTCGAGAAGTTCCTGTTGCATCTTAAAGTAGAAACTCGCCCGATTACAAAGGTTTGTGCATTTTTCCCCTAGGCCTCTGTAGTTATTGGTTTCGAGTATCAGACTTGTGAAAATTTTGATGGTTTCTCAACCATTCCTTAACTTCACACTCCCATATCTCGCGAACGGATTGACGATCTCGAGAAGTTCCTGTTGCATCTGAAAGCAGATACTCGCCCGATGGCAACGGTCTGTGTATTTTTCCCCTAGGTCATTGTAGTTACTGGTTTCGAGTATCAGACTTGCGAAAATTTTGATGGTTTCTCATCCATTCCTTAACTTCCAACTCCCACATCTCGCGAACGGATTGACGAACTGGAGAAATTCCTCTTGCATCTGAAAGTAGAAACTCGCCCGATTACAAAGGTATGTGTTCTTTTCCCCTAGGCCATTCCAGTTATTCGTTTCTAGCATCAGAATTGCGAAAATTTTGATGGTCTCTCAACCGTCTATTAACTCCATACTCCCATATCTCGCGAACAGATTGACGAACAAGAGAAATTCCTGCTGCATCTGAAAGCAGAAAGTCGCCCGATTACAACGGTATGTGTATTTTTCACCTAGGCCATTGTAGTTATTTGATTCGAGTATCAGACTTGCGAAAATTTTGATGGTTTCTCAACCATTCCTTAATTTCACACTCCCATATCTCGCGAACGGATTGACGATCTCGAGAAGTTCCTGTTGCATCTGAAAGCAGATACTCGCCCGATTACAACGGTCTGTATATTTTTCCCCTAGCTCATTGTAGTTATTGGTTTTGAGTATCAGACTTGCGAAAACTTTGATGGTTTGTCATCCATTCCTTAACATCTAACTCCCATATCTCGCGAACGGATTGACGAACTCGAGAAATTCCTGTTGCATCTGAAACTAGAAACTCGCACGATTGCAACGGTGTGTGTACTTTTCCCCTAGGCCATTGTAGTTATTGGTTTCGAGTATCAGACTTGCGAAAATTTTGATGGTTTCTCAACCATTCCTTAACTTCACACTCCCATATCTCGCGAACGGATTGACGAACTCGAGAAATTCCTGTTGCATCTGAAAGTAGAAACTCGCCCGATTACAATATTGTGTGTACTTTTCCCCTAGGCCATTCCAGTTATTGGTTTCGAGTATCAAACTTGCGAAAATTTTGACGGTTTCTCAACCATTCCTTAACTTCACACTCCCATATCTCGCGAACGGATTGACGAACTCGAGAAATTCCTGTTTCATCTGAAAGTAGAAACTCGCCCGATTGCAGCGGTATGTCTTTTTTCCCCTGGGCCATTCCAGTTATTCGTTTCTAGCATCAGAATTGCGAAAATTTTGATGGTTTCAAAACCATCTCTTTACTCCAAAATCCGATATTTCGCGAACGGATTGACGAATCCGAAAAATTTCTGTTGCATCTGAAAGTAGAAACTCTCCCGATTACAATGGTATGTGTTCTTTTCCCCTAGGCCATTCCAGTTATTCGTTTCTAGCATCAGAATTGCGAAAATTTTGATGGTTTCTCAACCATTCCTTAACTTCAAACTCACATATCTCGCGAACGGATTGACGAACTCGAGATATTCCTGTTGCATCTGAAAGTAGAAACTCGCCCGATTACAATGGTGTGTGTATTTTTCCCGTAGGTCATTGTAGTTATTGGTTTCGAGTATCAGACTTGCGAAAATTTTGATGGTTTCTCATCCACTGCTTAACTTCTAACTCCCATATCTTGCGAACGGATTGACGAACTCGAGAAATTCCTGTTGCATCTGAAACTAGAAACTCGCACGATTGCAACGGTGTGTGTACTTTTCCCCTAGGCCATTGTAGTTATTGGTTTCGAGTATCAGACTTGCGAAAATTTTGATGGTTTCTCAACCATTCCTTAACTTCACACTCCCATATCTCGCGAACGGATTGACGATCTCGAGAAGTTCCTGTTGCATCTGATAGCAGATACTCGCCCGATTACAACGGTCTGTGTATTTTTCCCCTAGGTCATTGTAGTTATTGGTTTCGAGTATCAGACTTGCGAATATTTTGATGGTTTCTCATCCATTCCTTAACTTCTAACTCCCATATCTCGCGAACGGATTGACAAACTCGAGAAATTCCTGTTGCATCTGAAAGTAGAAACTCGCCCGATTACAACGGTATGTGTATTTTTGCCCTAGGCCATAGTAGTTATTGGTTTCGAGTATCAGACTTGCGAAAATTTTGATGGTTTCTCAACCATTCCTTAACTTCTAACTCCCATATCTCGCGAACGGATTGACGAACTCGAGAAATTCCTGTTGCATCTGAAAGTAGAAACTCGCCCGATTGCAACGGTATGTGTATTTTTCCCCTGGGCCATTCCAGTCATTGGTTTCGATTATCAGACTTGCGAAAATTTTGATGGTTTCTCAACCATTCCTTAACTTCACACTCCCATATCTCGCGAACGGATTGACGATCTCGAGAAGTTCCTGTTGCATCTGAAAGCAGATACTCGCCCGATTACAACGGTCTGTGTATTTTTCCCCTAGGTCATTGTAATTATTGGTTTCGAGTATCAGACTTGCGAAAATTTTGATGGTTTCTCATCCATTCCTTAATTTCTAACTCCCATATCTCGCGAACGGATTGACGAACTCGAGAAATTCCTGTTGCATCTGAAAGTAGAAACTCGCCCGATTACAATGGTGTGTGTACTTTTCCCTTAGGCCATTCCTGTTATTGGTTTCGAGTATCAGACTTGCGTAAATTTTGATGGTTTCTCAACCATTCCTTAACTTCAAACTCACATATCTCGCGAACGGATTGACGAACTCGAGATATTCCTGTTGCATCTGAAAGTAGAAACTCGCCCGATTACAATGGTGTGTGTATTTTTCCCGTAGGTCATTGTAGTTATTGGTTTCGAGTATCAGACTTGCGAAAATTTTGATGGTTTCTCATCCACTTCTTAACTTCTAACTCCCATATCTTGCGAACGGATTGACGAACTCGAGAAATTCCTGTTGCATCTGAAAGTAGAAACTCGCCCGATTACAATGGTATGTGTACTTTTCCCCTGGGCCATTCCAGTCATTGGTTTCGAGTATCAGACTTGCGAAAATTTTGATGTTTTCTCAACCATTCCGTAACTTCAAACTCCCATATCTCGCGAACGGATTGACGAACTCGAGATATTCCTGTTGCATCTGAAAGTTAAAACTCGCCCGATTACAATGGTGTGTGTACTTTTCCCTTAGGCCATTCCAGTTCTTGGTTTCGAGTATCAGACTTGCGAAAATTTTGATAGTTTCTCAACCATTCCTTAAATTCAAACTCCCATTTCTCGCGAACGGATTGACGAACTCGAGAAGTTCCTGTTGCATCTTAAAGTAGAAACTCGCCCGATTACAAAGGTTTGTGCATTTTTCCCCTAGGCCTCTGTAGTTATTGGTTTCGAGTATCAGACTTGTGAAAATTTTGATGGTTCCTCAACCATTCCTTAACTTCACACTCCCATATCTCGCGAACGGATTGACGATCTCGAGAAGTTCCTGTTGCATCTGAAAGCAGATACTCGCCCGATGACAACGGTCTGTGTATTTTTCCCCTAGGTCATTGTAGTTACTGGTTTCGAGTATCAGACTTGCGAAAATTTTGATGGTTTCTCATCCATTCCTTAACTTCCAACTCCCACATCTCGCGAACGGATTGACGAACTGGAGAAATTCCTCTTGCATCTGAAAGTAGAAACTCGCCCGATTACAAAGGTATGTGTTCTTTTCCCCTAGGACATTCCAGTTATTCGTTTCTAGCATCAGAATTGCGAAAATTTTGATGGTCTCTCAACCGTCTATTAACTCCATACTCCCATATCTCGCGAACAGATTGACGAACAAGAGAAATTCCTGCTGCATCTGAAAGCAGAAAGTCGCCCGATTACAACGGTATGTGTATTTTTCACCTAGGCCATTGTAGTTATTTGATTCGAGTATCAGACTTGCGAAAATTTTGATGGTTTCTCAACCATTCCTTAATTTCACACTCCCATATCTCGCGAACGGATTGACGATCTCGAGAAGTTCCTGTTGCATCTGAAAGCAGATACTCGCCCGATTACAACGGTCTGTGTATTTTTCCCCTAGCTCATTGTAGTTATTGGTTTCGAGTATCAGACTTGCGAAAACTTTGATGGTTTGTCATCCATTCCTTAACATCTAACTCCCATATCTCGCGAACGGATTGACGAACTCGAGAAATTCCTGTTGCATCTGAAACTATAAACTCGCACGATTGCAACGGTGTGTGTACTTTTCCCCTAGGCCATTGTAGTTATTGGTTTCGAGTATCAGACTTGCGAAAATTTTGATGGTTTCTCAACCATTCCTTAACTTCACACTCCCATATTTCGCGAACGGATTGACGATCTCGAGAAGTTCCTGTTGCATCTGATAGCAGATACTCGCCCGATTACAACGGTCTGTGTATTTTTCCCCTAGGTCATTGTAGTTATTGGTTTCGAGTATCAGACTTGCGAATATTTTGATGGTTTCTCATCCATTCCTTAACTTCTAACTCCCATATCTCGCGAACGGATTGACAAACTCGAGAAATTCCTGTTGCATCTGAAAGTAGAAACTCGCCCGATTACAACGGTATGTGTATTTTTGCCCTAGGCCATAGTAGTTATTGGTTTCGAGTATCAGACTTGCGAAAATTTTGATGGTTTCTCAACCATTCCTTAACTTCTAACTCCCATATCTCGCGAACGGATTGACGAACTCGAGAAATTCCTGTTGCATCTGAAAGTGGAAACTCGCCCGATTACAATGGTGTGTGTACTTTTCCCTTAGGCCATTCCAGTTATTGGTTTCGATAATCAGACTTGCGAAAATTTTGATGGTTTCTCAACCATTCCTTAACTTCACACTCTCATATCTCGCGAACGGATTGACGATCTCGAGAAGTTCCTGTTGCATCTGAAAGCAGATACTCGCCCGATTACAACGGTCTGTGTATTTTTCCCCTAGGTCATTGTAATTATCGGTTTCGAGTATCAGACTTGCGAAAATTTTGATGGTTTCTCATCCATTCCTTAATTTCTAACTCCCATATCTCGCGAACGGATTGACGAACTCGAGAAATTCCTGTTGCATCTGAAAGTAGAAACTCGCCCGATTACAATGGTGTGTGTACTTTTCCCTTAGGCCATTCCTGTTATTGGTTTCGAGTATCAGACTTGCGTAAATTTTGATGGTTTCTCAACCATTCCTTAACTTCAAACTCACATATCTCGCGAACGGATTGACGAACTCGAGATATTCCTGTTGCATCTGAAAGTAGAAACTCGCCCGATTACAATGGTGTGTGTATTTTTCCCGTAGGTCATTGTAGTTATTGGTTTCGAGTATCAGACTTGCGAAAATTTTGATGGTTTCTCATCCACTTCTTAACTTCTAACTCCCATATCTTGCGAACGGATTGACGAACTCGAGAAATTCCTGTTGCATCTGAAAGTAGAAACTCGCCCGATTACAATGGTATGTGTACTTTTCCCCTGGGCCATTCCAGTCATTGGTTTCGAGTATCAGACTTGCGAAAATTTTGATGTTTTCTCAACCATTCCGTAACTTCAAACTCCCATATCTCGCGAACGGATTGACGAACTCGAGATATTCCTGTTGCATCTGAAAGTTAAAACTCGCCCGATTACAATGGTGTGTGTACTTTTCCCTTAGGCCATTCCAGTTCTTGGTTTCGAGTATCAGACTTGCGAAAATTTTGATAGTTTCTCAACCATTCCTTAAATTCAAACTCCCATTTCTCGCGAACGGATTGACGAACTCGAGAAGTTCCTGTTGCATCTTAAAGTAGAAACTCGCCCGATTACAAAGGTTTGTGCATTTTTCCCCTAGGCCTCTGTAGTTATTGGTTTCGAGTATCAGACTTGTGAAAATTTTGATGGTTCCTCAACCATTCCTTAACTTCACACTCCCATATCTCGCGAACGGATTGACGATCTCGAGAAGTTCCTGTTGCATCTGAAAGCAGATACTCGCCCGATGACAACGGTCTGTGTATTTTTCCCCTAGGTCATTGTAGTTACTGGTTTCGAGTATCAGACTTGCGAAAATTTTGATGGTTTCTCATCCATTCCTTAACTTCCAACTCCCACATCTCGCGAACGGATTGACGAACTGGAGAAATTCCTCTTGCATCTGAAAGTAGAAACTCGCCCGATTACAAAGGTATGTGTTCTTTTCCCCTAGGACATTCCAGTTATTCGTTTCTAGCATCAGAATTGCGAAAATTTTGATGGTCTCTCAACCGTCTATTAACTCCATACTCCCATATCTCGCGAACAGATTGACGAACAAGAGAAATTCCTGCTGCATCTGAAAGCAGAAAGTCGCCCGATTACAACGGTATGTGTATTTTTCACCTAGGCCATTGTAGTTATTTGATTCGAGTATCAGACTTGCGAAAATTTTGATGGTTTCTCAACCATTCCTTAATTTCACACTCCCATATCTCGCGAACGGATTGACGATCTCGAGAAGTTCCTGTTGCATCTGAAAGCAGATACTCGCCCGATTACAACGGTCTGTGTATTTTTCCCCTAGCTCATTGTAGTTATTGGTTTCGAGTATCAGACTTGCGAAAACTTTGATGGTTTGTCATCCATTCCTTAACATCTAACTCCCATATCTCGCGAACGGATTGACGAACTCGAGAAATTCCTGTTGCATCTGAAACTAGAAACTCGCACGATTGCAACGGTGTGTGTACTTTTCCCCTAGGCCATTGTAGTTATTGGTTTCGAGTATCAGACTTGCGAAAATTTTGATGGTTTCTCAACCATTCCTTAACTTCACACTCCCATATTTCGCGAACGGATTGACGATCTCGAGAAGTTCCTGTTGCATCTGATAGCAGATACTCGCCCGATTACAACGGTCTGTGTATTTTTCCCCTAGGTCATTGTAGTTATTGGTTTCGAGTATCAGACTTGCGAATATTTTGATGGTTTCTCATCCATTCCTTAACTTCTAACTCCCATATCTCGCGAACGGATTGACAAACTCGAGAAATTCCTGTTGCATCTGAAAGTAGAAACTCGCCCGATTACAACGGTATGTGTATTTTTGCCCTAGGCCATAGTAGTTATTGGTTTCGAGTATCAGACTTGCGAAAATTTTGATGGTTTCTCAACCATTCCTTAACTTCTAACTCCCATATCTCGCGAACGGATTGACGAACTCGAGAAATTCCTGTTGCATCTGAAAGTGGAAACTCGCCCGATTACAATGGTGTGTGTACTTTTCCCTTAGGCCATTCCAGTTATTGGTTTCGATAATCAGACTTGCGAAAATTTTGATGGTTTCTCAACCATTCCTTAACTTCACACTCTCATATCTCGCGAACGGATTGACGATCTCGAGAAGTTCCTGTTGCATCTGAAAGCAGATACTCGCCCGATTACAACGGTCTGTGTATTTTCCCCCTAGGTCATTGTAATTATTGGTTTCGAGTATCAGACTTGCGAAAATTTTGATGGTTTCTCATCCATTCCTTAATTTCTAACTCCCATATCTCGCGAACGGATTGACGAACTCGAGAAATTCCTGTTGCATCTGAAAGTAGAAACTCGCCCGATTACAATGGTGTGTGTACTTTTCCCTTAGGCCATTCCTGTTATTGGTTTCGAGTATCAGACTTGCGTAAATTTTGATGGTTTCTCATCCATTCCTTAACTTCACACTCCCATATCTCGCGAACGGATTGACGATCTCGAGAAGTTCCTGTTGCATCTGATAGCAGATACTCGCCCGATTACAACGGTCTGTGTATTTTTCCCCTAGGTCATTGCAGTTATTGGTTTCGAGTATCAGACTTGCGAATATTTTGATGGTTTCTCATCCATTCCTTAACTTCTAACTCCCATATCTCGCGAACGGATTGACGAACTCGAGAAATTCCTGTTGCATCTGAAAGTAGAAACTCGCCCGATTGCAACGGTATGTGTATTTTTCCCCTGGGCCATTCCAGTCATTGGTTTCGAGTATCAGACTTGCGAAAATTTTGATGTTTTCTCAACCATCCCGTAACTTCAAACTCCCATATCTCACGAACGGATTGACGAACTCGAGATATTCCTGTTCCATCTGAAAGTAGAAACTCGCCCGATTACAATGGTGTGTGTACTTTTCCCTTAGGCCATTCCAGTTATTGGTTTCGATAATCAGACTTGCGAAAATTTTGATGGTTTCTCAACCATTCCTTAACTTCACACTCCCATATCTCGCGAACGGATTGACGATCTCGAGAAGTTCCTGTTGCATCTGAAAGCAGATACTCGCCCGATGACAACGGTCTGTGTATTTTTCCCCTAGGTCATTGTAATTATTGGTTTCGAGTATCAGACTTGCGAAAATTTTGATGTTTTCTCAACCATTCCTTAACTTCATACTCCCATATCTCGCGAACGGATTGACGATCTCGAGAAGTTCCTGTTGCATCTGAAAGCAGATACTCGCCCGATTACAACGGTCTGTGCCTTTTTCCCCTAGGCCATTGTAGTTATTGGTTTCGAGTATCAGACTTGCGAAAATTTTGATGGTTTCTCAACCATTTCTTAACTTCAAACTCCCATATCTCGCGAACAGATTGTCGAACTCGAGAAATTCCTATTGCATCTGAAAGTAGAAGCTCGCCCGATCGCAATGGTGTGTGTACTTTTACCCTAGGCCATTCCAGTTATTGGTTTCGTGTATCAGACCTGCGAGAGTTTTCACGGTTTCTCAACCATTCCTTAACTTCAAATTACCATATCTCGCGAACGGATTGACGAACTCGAGATTTTAACTGTTGCATCTGTAAGCAGAAACCCGCCCGATTACAACGATATGTGTATTTTTGCCCTAGACCATAGTAGTTATTGGTTTCGAGTAGCAGACTTACGAATATTTTGATGGTTTCTCAACCATTCCTTAACTTCAAACTCCCACATCTCGCGAACGGATTGACTAACTGGAGAAATTCCCGTAGCATCTGAAAGTAGAAACTCGCCCGATTACAACGGCGTGTGTACTTTTCCCCTAGGCCATTCCAGGTATTGGTTTCGAGCATCAGACTTTCGAAAATTTGGAGGTTTCTCAACCATTCCTTAAATTCGAACTCCCACATCTCGCGAATGGATTGACGAACTCGAGAAATTCCTGTTGCATCTGAAAGTAGAAACTCGCCCGATTACAAAGCTATGTGTATTTTTCCCCTAGGCCTTTGTAGTTATTGGTTTCGAGTATCAGACTTACGAATATTTTGATGGTTTCTCAACCATTCCTTAACTTCAAACTCCCATAACTAGCGAACGGATTGACGAACTCGAGAAATTCCTGTTGCATATGAAAGTAGAAACGCGCCCGATCACAAAGCTCTGTGTATTTTTCCCCTAGGCCTTTGTAGTTATTGGTTTCGAGTATCAGACTTGCGAAAATTTTGATCGTTTCTCAACGATTCCTTAACTTCAAACAACCATACCTCGCGAACGGATTGGCGAACTCGAGTAATTCCTGTTGCATCTGAAAGTAGAAACTCGCCCGATTACTAAGCTATCTGTATTTTTCCCCTAGGCCTTTGTAGTTATTGGTTCCGAGTATCAGACTTACGAATATTTTGATGGTTTCTCAACCATTCCTTAACTTCAAACTCCCATAACTAGCGAACGGATTGACGAACTCGAGAAATTCCTGTTGCATATGAAAGTAGAAACGCGCCCGATCACAAAGCTCTGTGTATTTTTCCCCTAGGCCTTTGTAGTTATTGGTTTCGAGTATCAGACTTGCGAAAATTTTGATGGTTTCTCAACGATTCCTTAACTTCAAACACCCATACCTCGCGAACGGATTGGCGAACTCGAGTAATTCCTGCTGCATCTGAAAGTAGAAACTCGCCCGATTACAAAGCTATGTGTATTTTTCCTCTAGGCCTTTGTAGTTATTGGTTTCGAGTATCAGACTTACGAAAATTTTGATGGTTTCTCAACCATTCCGTAACTTCAAACTCCCATATCTCGCGAACGGATTGACGAACTCGAGAAATTCCTGTTGCATCTGAAAGTAGAAGCTCGCCCGATTGCAATGGTGTGTGTACTTTTCCCCTGGGCTATTCCAGTTATTGGTTTCGAGTATCAGACTTGCGAGAGTTTCCATGGTTTCTCAACCATTCCTTAGATTCAAACTACCATATCTCGCGAACGGATTGACGAACTCGAGATTTTAACTGTTGCATCTGTAAGCAGAAACCCGCCCGATTACAACGATATGTGTATTTTTGCCCTAGACCATAGTAGTTATTGGTTTCGAGTAGCAGACTTGCGAAAATATTGATGGTTTCTCAACCATTCCTTAGTTTCAAACTCCCATATCCCGCAAACGGATTGACGAACTCGAGAAGTTCCTGTTGCAACTGAAAGTAGAAACTCGCCCGACTACAACGCTATTTGTATGATTGCCCTACGAAATAGTAGTTATTGGTTTCGAGTATCAGACTTGCGAAAATTTTGATGGCTTCTCAACCATTTCTTAACTTCAAACTCCCAAATCTCGCGAACGGATTGGCGAACTCGAGAAATTCCTGTTGCATCTGGAAGCAGAAACTCGCCCGATTACAGTGGTATGTTTATTTTTGCCCTAGGCCATACTATTTATTGGTTTCGAGTGTCAGACTTGCGAAAATTTTGATGGTTCCTCAACCATTCCTTAACTTCAAACTCCCGTATCTCGCGAACGGATTGACGAACTCGAGATATTCCTGATGCATCTGAAAGTAGAAGCTCGTCCGATTACAATGGTGTGTGTACTTTTACCCTAGGCCATTCCAGTTATTGGTTTCGTGTATCAGACTTGCGAGAGTTTTCACGGTTTCTCAACCATTCCTTGACTTCAAACTACCATGTCTCGCGAACGGATTGACGAACTCAAGATGTTCCTGTTGCATCTGAAAGCAGAAACTCGCCCGAACAACGGTATGTGTATTTTTGCCCTAGGCCATAGTAGTTATTGGTTTCGAGAATCAGACTTGGGAAAATTTTGATGGTTTCTCAACCATTCCTTAACTTCAAACTCCCACATCTCGCGAACGGATTGACTAACTGGAGAAATTCCCGTAGCATCTGAAAGTAGAAACTCGCCCGATTACAACGGCGTGTGTACTTTTCCCCTAGGCCATTCCAGGTATTGGTTTCGAGCATCAGACTTTCGAAAATTTGGAGGTTTCTCAACCATTCCTTAAATTCGAACTCCCACATCTCGCGAATGGATTGACGAACTCGAGAAATTCCTGTTGCATCTGAAAGTAGAAACTCGCCCGATTACAAAGCTATGTGTATTTTTCCCCTAGGCCTTTGTAGTTATTGGTTTCGAGTATCAGACTTACGAATATTTTGATGGTTTCTCAACCATTCCTTAACTTCAAACTCCCATAACTAGCGAACGGATTGACGAACTCGAGAAATTCCTGTTGCATATGAAAGTAGAAACGCGCCCGATCACAAAGCTCTGTGTATTTTTCCCCTAGGCCTTTGTAGTTATTGGTTTCGAGTATCAGACTTGCGAAAATTTTGATCGTTTCTCAACGATTCCTTAACTTCAAACAACCATACCTCGCGAACGGATTGGCGAACTCGAGTAATTCCTGTTGCATCTGAAAGTAGAAACTCGCCCGATTACTAAGCTATCTGTATTTTTCCCCTAGGCCTTTGTAGTTATTGGTTCCGAGTATCAGACTTACGAATATTTTGATGGTTTCTCAACCATTCCTTAACTTCAAACTCCCATAACTAGCGAACGGATTGACGAACTCGAGAAATTCCTGTTGCATATGAAAGTAGAAACGCGCCCGATCACAAAGCTCTGTGTATTTTTCCCCTAGGCCTTTGTAGTTATTGGTTTCGAGTATCAGACTTGCGAAAATTTTGATGGTTTCTCAACGATTCCTTAACTTCAAACACCCATACCTCGCGAACGGATTGGCGAACTCGAGTAATTCCTGCTGCATCTGAAAGTAGAAACTCGCCCGATTACAAAGCTATGTGTATTTTTCCTCTAGGCCTTTGTAGTTATTGGTTTCGAGTATCAGACTTAGGAAAATTTTGATGGTTTCTCAACCATTCCGTAACTTCAAACTCCCATATCTCGCGAACGGATTGACGAACTCGAGAAATTCCTGTTGCATCTGAAAGTAGAAGCTCGCCCGATTGCAATGGTGTGTGTACTTTTCCCCTGGGCTATTCCAGTTATTGGTTTCGAGTATCAGACTTGCGAGAGTTTCCATGGTTTCTCAACCATTCCTTAGATTCAAACTACCATATCTCGCGAACGGATTGACGAACTCGAGATTTTAACTGTTGCATCTGTAAGCAGAAACCCGCCCGATTACAACGATATGTGTATTTTTGCCCTAGACCATAGTAGTTATTGGTTTCGAGTAGCAGACTTGCGAAAATATTGATGGTTTCTCAACCATTCCTTAGTTTCAAACTCCCATATCCCGCAAACGGATTGACGAACTCGAGAAGTTCCTGTTGCAACTGAAAGTAGAAACTCGCCCGACTACAACGCTATTTGTATGATTGCCCTACGAAATAGTAGTTATTGGTTTCGAGTATCAGACTTGCGAAAATTTTGATGGCTTCTCAACCATTTCTTAACTTCAAACTCCCAAATCTCGCGAACGGATTGGCGAACTCGAGAAATTCCTGTTGCATCTGGAAGCAGAAACTCGCCCGATTACAATGGTATGTTTATTTTTGCCCTAGGCCATACTATTTATTGGTTTCGAGTGTCAGACTTGCGAAAATTTTGATGGTTCCTCAACCATTCCTTAACTTCAAACTCCCGTATCTCGCGAACGGATTGACGAACTCGAGATATTCCTGATGCATCTGAAAGTAGAAGCTCGTCCGATTACAATGGTGTGTGTACTTTTACCCTAGGCCATTCCAGTTATTGGTTTCGTGTATCAGACTTGCGAGAGTTTTCACGGTTTCTCAACCATTCCTTGACTTCAAACTACCATGTCTCGCGAACGGATTGACGAACTCAAGATGTTCCTGTTGCATCTGAAAGCAGAAACTCGCCCGATTACAACGGTATGTGTATTTTTGCCCTAGGCCATAGTAGTTATTGGTTTCGAGAATCAGACTTGGGAAAATTTTGATGGTTTCTCAACCATTCCTTAACTTCAAACTCCCACATCTCGCGAACGGATTGACTAACTGGAGAAATTCCCGTAGCATCTGAAAGTAGAAACTCGCCCGATTACAACGGCGTGTGTACTTTTCCCCTAGGCCATTCCAGGTATTGGTTTCGAGCATCAGACTTTCGAAAATTTGGATGTTTCTCAACCATTCCTTAAATTCGAACTCCCACATCTCGCGAATGGATTGACGAACTCGAGAAATTCCTGTTGCATCTGAAAGTAGAAACTCGCCCGATTACAAAGCTATGTGTATTTTTCCCCTAGGCCTTTGTAGTTATTGGTTTCGAGTATCAGACTTACGAATATTTTGATGGTTTCTCAACCATTCCTTAACTTCAAACTCCCATAACTAGCGAACGGATTGACGAACTCGAGAAATTCCTGTTGCATATGAAAGTAGAAACGCGCCCGATCACAAAGCTCTGTGTATTTTTCCCCTAGGCCTTTGTAGTTATTGGTTTCGAGTATCAGACTTGCGAAAATTTTGATCGTTTCTCAACGATTCCTTAACTTCAAACAACCATACCTCGCGAACGGATTGGCGAACTCGAGTAATTCCTGTTGCATCTGAAAGTAGAAACTCGCCCGATTACTAAGCTATCTGTATTTTTCCCCTAGGCCTTTGTAGTTATTGGTTCCGAGTATCAGACTTACGAATATTTTGATGGTTTCTCAACCATTCCTTAACTTCAAACTCCCATAACTAGCGAACGGATTGACGAACTCGAGAAATTCCTGTTGCATATGAAAGTAGAAACGCGCCCGATCACAAAGCTCTGTGTATTTTTCCCCTAGGCCTTTGTAGTTATTGGTTTCGAGTATCAGACTTGCGAAAATTTTGATGGTTTCTCAACGATTCCTTAACTTCAAACACCCATACCTCGCGAACGGATTGGCGAACTCGAGTAATTCCTGCTGCATCTGAAAGTAGAAACTCGCCCGATTACAAAGCTATGTGTATTTTTCCTCTAGGCCTTTGTAGTTATTGGTTTCGAGTATCAGACTTACGAAAATTTTGATGGTTTCTCAACCATTCCGTAACTTCAAACTCCCATATCTCGCGAACGGATTGACGAACTCGAGAAATTCCTGTTGCATCTGAAAGTAGAAGCTCGCCCGATTGCAATGGTGTGTGTACTTTTCCCCTGGGCTATTCCAGTTATTGGTTTCGAGTATCAGACTTGCGAGAGTTTCCATGGTTTCTCAACCATTCCTTAGATTCAAACTACCATATCTCGCGAACGGATTGACGAACTCGAGATTTATACTGTTGCATCTGTAAGCAGAAACTCGCCCGACTACAACGCTATGTATAATTGCCCTACGAAATAGAAGTTATTGGTTTCGAGTATGAGAATTGCGAAAATTTTGATGGTTTCTCAACCATTCCTTAATGTCAAACTCCCATATCCCGCAAACGGATTGACGAACTCGAGAAGATCCTGTTGCAACTGAAAGTAGAAACTCGCCCGACTACAACGCTATTTGTATGATTGCCCTACGAAATAGTAGTTATTGGTTTCGAGTATCAGACTTGCGAAAATTTTGATGGCTTCTCAACCATTTCTTAAATTCAAACTCCCAAATCTCGCGAACGGATTGGCGAACTCGAGAAATTCCTGTTGCATCTGGAAGCTGAAACTCGCCCGATTACAATGGTATGTTTATTTTTGCCCTAGGCCATACTAGTTATTGGTTTCGAGTGTCAGACTTGCGAAAATTTTGATGGTTCCTCAACCATTCCTTAACTTCAAACTCCCGTATCTCGCGAACGGATTGACGAACTCGAGATATTCCTGATGCGTCTGAAAGTAGAAGCTCGCCCGATTACAATGGTGTGTGTACTTTTACCCTAGGCCATTCCAGTTATTGGTTTCGTGTATCAGACTTGCGAGAGTTTACACGGTTTCTCAACCATTCCTTGACTTCAAACTACCATGTCTCGCGAACGGATTGACGAACTCAAGATGTTCCTGTTGCATCTGAAAGCAGAAACTCGCCCGATTACAACGGTATGTGTATTTTTCCCCTAGGCCTTTGTAGTTATTGGATTCGAGTATCTGACTTGCGAAAATTTTGATGGTTTCTCAACGATTCCTTAACTTCAAACACCCATACCTCGCGAACGGATTGGCGAACTCGAGTAATTCCTGTTGCATCTGAAAGTAGAAACTCGCCCGATTACTAAGATTTGTGTATTTTTCACCTAGGCCTTTGTAGTTATTGGTTTCGAGTATCAGACTTACGAATATTTTGATGGTTTCTCAACCATTCCTTAACTTCAAACTCCCATAACTAGCGAACGGATTGACGAACTCGAGAAATTCCTGTTGCATATGAAAGTAGAAACGCGCCCGATCACAAAGCTCTGTGTATTTTTCCCCTAGGCCTTTGTAGTTATTGGTTTCGAGTATCAGACTTGCGAAAATTTTGATGGTTTCTCAACGATTCCTTAACTTCAAACACCCATACCTCGCGAACGGATTGGCGAACTCGAGTAATTCCTGTTGCATCTGAAAGTAGAAACTCGCCCGATTACAATGGTGTGTGTACTTTTCCCCTGGGCCATTTCAGTCATTGGTTTCGAGTATCAGACTTGCGAAAATTTTGATGTTTTCTCAACCATTCCGTAACTTCAAACTCCCATATCTCGCGAACGGATTGACGAACTCGAGAAATTCCAGTTGCATGTGAAAGCAGAAATTCGCCCGACTACAACGCTATGTGTATAATTGCCCTAGAAAATAGTAGTTATTGGCTTCGAGTATCAGACTTGCGAATATTTTTATGGTTTCTCAACCATTCCTTAACTTCAAACTCCCATATCTCGCGAACGGATTGGCGAACTCGAGAAATTCCTGTTGCACCTGAAAGCAGAAGCTCGCCCGATTACAACGGTATGTATATTTTTCCTCTAGGCCATTCCAGTCATTGGTTTCGAGTATCAGACTTGAGAAAATTTTGATGTTTTCTCAACCATTCCGTAACTTCAAACTCCCATATCTCGCGAACGGATTGACGAACTCGAGAAATTCCTGTTGCATCTGAAAGCAGAAACTCGCCCGATTACAAAGCTATGTGTATTTTTCCTCTAGGCCTTTGTAGTTATTGGTTTCGAGTATCAGACTTACGAAAATTTTGATGGTTTCTCAACCATTCCTTAATTTCAAACTCCCATACCTCGCGAACGGATTGGCGAACTCGAGTAATTCCTGTTGCATCTGAAAGTAGAAACTCGCCCGATTACAACGGTATGTGCACTTTTCCACTGGGCCATTCCAGTCATTGGTTTCGAGTATCAGACTTGCGAAAATTTTGATGTTTTCTCCACCATTCCGTAACATCAAACTCCCATATCTCGCGAACGGATTGACGAACTCGAGAAATTCATGTTGCATCTGAAAGCAGAAACTCGCCCGATCACAACGGTATGTGTATTCTTGCCCTAGGCAATAGTAGTTATTGGTTTCGAGTATCAGACTTGCGAAAATTTTGATGGTTTCTCAGCCATTCCTTAACTTCAAACTCCCATATCCCGCAAACGGATTGACGAACTCGAGAAATTCCTGTTGCACCTGAAAGTAGAAACTCGCCCGATTACAATGGTGTGTCTACTTTTCCCCCGGGCCATTCCAGTCATTGGTTTCGAGTATCAGACTTGAGAAAATTTTGATGTTTTCTCAACCATTCCGTAACTTCAAACTCCCATATCTCGCGAACGGATTGACGAACTCGAGAAATTCCTGTTGCATCTGAAAGCAGAAACTCGCCCGATCACAACGGTATGTGTATTTTTGCCCTAGGCAATAGTAGTTATTGGTTTCGAGTTCCAGACTTGCAAAAATTGTCATGGTTTCTCAACCATTCCTTAACTTCAAACTCCCATATCTCGCGTACGGATTGGCGAACTCGAGAAATTCCTGTTGCATCTGAAAGTGGCAGCTCGCCCGATTGCAATGATGTGTGTACTTTTACCCTAGGCCATTCCAGTTATTGGTTTCGAGTATCAGACTTGCGAGAGTTTTCATGGTTTCTCAACCATTCCTTAACTTCAAACTACCATATCTCGCGAACGGATTGAAGAACTCAAGATATTCCTGTTGCATCTGAAAGCAGAAACTCGCCCGACTACAACGGTATCTGTATTTTTCCCCTAGGCCATTGTAGTTATTGGTTTCGAGTATCAGACTTACGAAAATTTTGATGGTTTCTCAACCATACCTTAACTTCAAACTCCCATATCCCGCGAACGGATTCGCCAACTCGAGAAATTCCTGTTGCATCTGAAAGCAGAAACTCGCCCGATCACAACGGTATGTGTATTTTTGTCCTAGGCAATAGTAGTTATTGGTTTCGAGTATCAGACTTGCGAAAATTTTGATGGTTTCTCAACCATTCCTTAAATTCAAACTCCCATATCTCGCGTACGGATTAGCGAACTCGAGAAATTCCTGTTGCATCTGAAAGCGGAAACTCGCCCGATTACAACGGTATCTGTATTTTTCCCCTACGCCATTGTAGTTATTGGTTTCGAGTATCAGACTTACGAAAATTTTGATGGTTTCTCAACCATTCCTTAACTTCAAACTCCCATATCTCGCGAACGGATTGACGAACTCGAGAAATTCCTGTTGCATCTGAATGCAGAAACTCGCCCGATTACAACTGTATATGTATTTGTGCCCTAGGTAATGGTAGTTATTGGTTTCGAGTATCAGAATTGCGAAAATTTTGATGGTTCCTCAACCACTCCTTAACTCGAAACTCCCATATCTAGCGAACGGATTGATGAACTCGAGAAATTCCTGTTGCATCTGAAAGTAGAAACTCGCCTGATTACAATGGTGTGTGTACTTTTCCCCTAGGCCATAGTAGTTATTGGTTTCGTGTATCAGATGTTTCTTTAACTTCAAATTCCCATATCTCGCGAACGGATCGACGAACTCGAGAAATTCCTGTTGCATCTCAAAGCAGAAACTCGCTCGATTACAACGGTATGTGTATTTTTGCCCTAGGCTATAGTAGTTATTGGTTTCGAGTATCAGACTTGCGAAAATTTTGATGGTTTCTCAACCATTCCTTAAATTCAAACTCCCATATCTCGCGAACGGATTGACGAACTCGAGATATTCCTGTTGCATCTGAAAGTGGCAGCTCGCCCGATTACAATGATGTGTGTACTTTTACACTAGGCCATTCCAGTTATTGGTTTCGAGTATCAGACTTGCGAGAGTTTTCATGGTTTCTCAACCATTCCTTAACTTCAAACTACCATATCTCGCGAACGGATTGAAGAACTCGAGAAATTCCTGTTGCATCTGAAAGTAGAAACTCGCCCGATTACAATGGTGTGTGTACTTTTCCCCTGGAGCCATTCCAGTCATTGGTTTCGAGTATCAGACTTGCGAAAATTTTGATGGTTTCTCAACCATTCCTTAACTTCACACTCCCATATCTCGGGAACGGATTGATTATCTCGAGAAGTTCCTGTTGTATCTGAAAGCAGAAACTCGCCCGATTACAACGGTATGTTTATTTTTGCCCTAGGCTATAGTTGTTATTGGTTTCGAGTATCAGACTTGCGAAAATTTTGATGGTTTCTCAACCATTCCTTAACTTTAAACTCCCATATCCCGCGAACGGATTGGCGAACTCGAGAAATTCCTGTTGCATCTCAAAGCAGAAACTCGCCCGATTATAACGGTATGTGTATTTTTGCCCTAGGCTATAGTAGTTATTGGTTTCGAGTATCAGACTTGCGAAAATTTTAATGGTTTCTCAACCATTCCTTAACTTCAAACTCCCACATCTCGCGAACGGATTGACAAACTCGAGAAATTCCTGTTGCATCTGAAAGCAGAATCTCGCCCGATTAAAATGGTATGTGTATTTTTGCCCTAGGCCATTCTAGTTATTCGTATCCAGCATCAGAATTGTGAAATTTTTGATGGTTTCTCAACCATTCCTTAAGTTTAAACTCCCATATCTCGCGAACGGATTGACGAACTCGAGAAATTCCTGTTGCATTTTAGAGTAGAAACTCGCCCGATTACAAAGCTATGTGTATTTTTCCCCTAGGCATTTGTAGTTATTGGTTTCGAGAATCAGACTTGCGAAAATTTTGATTGTTTCTCAACGATTCCTTAACTTCAAACTCCCATACCTCGCGAACGGATTGTCGAACTCGAGAAATTCCTGTTGCATCTGAAAGTGGAAACTCGCCCGATTACAATGGTGTGTGTACTTTTCCCCTAGGCCATTCCAGTTACTGGTTTCGAGTATCAGACTTGCGAAAATTTTGATGGCTTCTCAACCATTCCTTAACTTTAAACACCCATATCTCGCGAACGGATTGACGAACTCGAGAAATTCCTGTTGCATCTGGATGCAGAATCTCGCCCGATTACAACGGTATATGTATTTTTGTCCTAGGTAATAGTAGTCATTGGTTTCGAGTATCAGACGCGAAAATTTTGATGGTATCTCAACCATTCCTTAACTTCAAACTCCCATATCTCGCGAACGGATTGACGAACTCGAGAAATTCCTGTTGCATCTGAATGCAGAAACTCGCCCGATTACAACTGTATATGTATTTTTGCCCTAGAGCATAGTAGTCATTGGTCTCGAATATCAGACTTGCTAAAATTTTGGTGGTTTCTCAACCACTCCTTAAATTCAAACTCCCATATCTCGCGAACGGATTGACGAACTCGAGAACTTCCGGTTGCATCTGAAAGCAGAAACTCGCCCGATTACAAAGGTGTGTGTACTCTTCCCCTAGGCCATTCCAGTTATAGGTTTCGAGTATCAGACCAGCGAAAATTATGATGGTTTCTCAAACATTCCGTAACTTCAAACTCCCATATCTCGCGAACGGAATGACGAACTCGAGCAATTCCTGTTGCATCTGAAAGTAGAAACTGGCCCGATTACAATGGAGTGTGTACTTTTCCCATAGGCCATTCCAGTTATTGGTTTCGAGTATCAGACCAGCGAAAATTTTGATGGTTTCTCACCCATTCCTTAACTTCAAACTGTCTTATCTCGCGAACGGATTGACGAACTCGAGAAATTCCTGTTGCATCTGAAAGTAGAAACTAGCCCGATTACAACGGTATGTGTATTTTTCCCCTAGGCCGTTGTAGTTATTGGTTTCGAGTATCAGACTCACGAAAATTTTGATGGTTTCTCAACCACTCCTTAACTCCAAACTCCCATATCTCGCGAACGGAATGACGAACTCGAGAAATTCCTGTTGCATCTGAAAGTAGAAACTCGCCCGATTACAAAGCTATGTGTATTTTTCCCCTAGGCCTTTGTAGTTATTGGTTTCGAGTATCAGACTTACAAAAATTTTGATGGTTTCTCAACCACTCCTTAACTCCAAACTCCCATATCTCGCGAACGGAATTACGAACTCGAGAAATTCCTGTTGCATCTGAAAGCAGAAACTCGCCCGAATACAATGTTGTGTGTACTTTGCCCCTACGGCATTCCAGTTATTGGTTTCGACTGTCAGACCAGTGAAAATTTTGATGGTTTCTCAACCATTCCTTAACTTCAAACTCCCATATCTCGCGAACGGAATGTCGAACTCGAAAAATTCCTGTTGCATCTGAAAGTGGAAACTCGCCCGATTACAAAGGTATGTGCATTTTTCCCCTATGCCTTTGTAGTTATTGGTTTCGAGTATCAGACTTGCGAAAATTATGATAGTTTCTCAACCATTCCTTAACTTCAAACTCCCATACCTCGCAAACGGCTGACGAACTCGAGAAATTCCTGTTGCATCTCAAAGTAGAAACTCGCCCGGTTACAATGGTGTGGGTACTTTTCCCCTAGGCCATTCCAGATATTGGTTTCGAATATCGGACCAGCAAAAATTTTGATGGTTTCTCAACCATTCCTTAACTTCAAACTCCCATATCTCGCGAACGGATTGACTAACTCGAGAAATTCCTGTTGCATCTGATAGCAGAATCTCGCCCGATTACAACGGTATGTGTATTTTTGCCCCAGGCCATTGTAGTTATTGTTTTCGAGTATCAGACTTGCGAAAATTTTGATGATTTCTCAACCATTCCTTAACTTCAAACTCCCATATCTCCCGAACGGATTGACGAACTCTAGAATTTCCTATTGTATCAGAAAGCAGAAACACGCCCGATTACAAGGATACGTGTATATTTGACCTAGGCCAATCCAGTTATTGGTTTCGAGTATCAGACCAGCGAAAATTTTTATGATTTCTCAACCATTCCTTAACTTCAAACTCCCATATCTCGCGAACGCATTGAAAAACTCGAAAAATTCCTCTTGTATCTGAAAGTAGAAGCTCGCCCGATTACAATGGTGAGTGTACTTTACCCCTAGGCCATTCCAGTTATTTGTTTCGAGTATCAGACCAGCGAAAATTTTGATGGTTTCTCAACCATTCCTTAACTTCAAACTCTCATATCTCGCGAACGGATTGACGTACTCGCGAAAGTCCTGTCGCATGTGAAAGTAGAAACTCGCCCGATTACAACGGTGTGTGTATTTTTCCCCTAGGCCTTTGTAGTTATTTGTTTCGAGTATCAGACTTGCGATAATTTTGATGGTTTCTCAAGCATTCCTTAACTTCAAACTCCCATATCTCGCTAACGGAATGACGAACTCGAGAAATTCCTATTGCATCTGAAAGCAGAAACTCGTCCGATTACAACGGTATGTGTATTCTTGCCCTAGGCCATTCCAGTTATTGGTTTCGAGTATCAGACCGGCGAAGATTTTGATGGTTTCTCAACCATTCCTTAACTTCAAACTACCATATCTCGCGAACGGATTGACGAACTCGAGAAATTCCTGTTGCATCTGAAAGCAGAAACTCGCCCGATTACAACGGTATGTGTATTTTTCCCCTAGGCCATTGTAGTCATTGGTTTCTAGCATCAGAATTGCGAAAATTTTGATGGTTTCTCAACCATTCCTTAACTTCAAACTCCCATATCTCGCGAACGGAATGACGAACTCGAGAAATTCCTGTTGCATCTGAAAGTGGAAACTCGCCCGATTACAACGGTACGTGTATTTTTGCCCTAGGCCATAGTAGATATTGGTTTCGAGTATCAGACTTGCGAAAATTGTGATGGTTTCTCAACCATTCCTTAACCTCAAACTCCCATATTTCGCGAACGGATTGACGAACCCGAGAATTTCCTATTGCATCTGAAAGCAGAAACTCGCCCGTTTACAACGGTATGTGTATTTTTCCCCGAGGCCTTTGTAGTTATTGGTTTCGGGTATCAGACTTACGATAATTTTGATGGTTTCTCAAGCATTCCTTAACTTCAAACTTCCATATCTCGCGAATGGATTGACGAACTCGAGAATTTCCTATTGCATCTGAAAGCAGAATCTCGCCCGATTACAACGTTAAGTGTATTTTTCCCCTAGGCCATAGTAGTTATTGGTTTCGAGTATCAGACTTGCGAAAATTTTGATGATTTCTCAACCATTCCTTAACTTCAAACTACCATATTTCGCGAATGGATTGACGAACTCGAGAATTTCCTATTGAATCTGAAAGCAGAAACACGCCCGATTACATGGGTACGTGTATTTTTGACCTAGGCCATTCCAGTTATTGGTTTCGAGTATCAGACCAGCGAAAATTTTGAAGGTTTCTCAACCATTCATTAACTTCAAACTCCCATATCTCGCGAACGGATTGACGAACTCGAGAAATTCCTATTGCATCTGAAAGCAGAAACTCGCCCGATTACAACGGTACGTGTAGTTTTCCCCTAGGCCTTTGTAGTTATTGGTTTCGAGTATCAGACTTGCGATAATTTTGATGGTTTCTCAAGCATTCCTTAACTTCAAGCTCCCATATCTCGCGAACGGATTGACGTACTCGAGAAATTCCTGTTGCATCTGAAAGCAGAAATTCGCCCGATTACAACGGTATGTGTATTTTTCCCCTAGGCCATTGTAGTTATTGGTTTCTAGCATCAGAATTGCGAAAATTTTGATGGTTTCTCAACCATTCCTTAACTTCAAACTCCCATATCTCGCGAACGGAATGACGAACTCGAGAAATTCCTGTTGCATCTGAAAGTGGAAACTCGCCCGATTACAAAGGTTTGTGTAATTTTCCCCGAGGCCTTTGTAGTTATTGGTTTCGAGTATCAGACTTACGATAATTTTGATGGTTTCTCAAGCATTCCTTAACTTCAAACTACCATATCTCGCGAATGGATTGTCGAACTCGAGAAATTCCTGTTGCATCTGAAAGCAGAAACTTGCCCGATTACAAAGGTATGTGCATTTTTCCCCTATGCCTTTGTAGTTATTGGTTTCGAGTATCAGACTTGCGAAAATTTTGATGGTTTCTCAACCATTCCTTAACTTCAAACTCCCATATCTCGCGAACGGATTGACGAACTCCAGAAATTCCTGTTGCATCTGAAAGCAGAAACTCGCCCGATTACAACGGTACGTGTATTTTTGCCCTAGGCCATAGTAGATATTGGTTTCGAGTATCAGACTTGCGAAAATTGTGATGGTTTCTCAACCATTCCTTAACCTCAAACTCCCATATCTCGCGAACGGATTGACGAACCCGAGAATTTCCTATTGCATCTGAAAGCAGAAACTCGCCCGTTTACAACGGTACGTGTAATTTTCCCCGAGGCCTTTGTAGTTATTGGTTTCGAGTATCAGACTTACGATAATTTTGATGGTTTCTCAAGCATTCCTTAACTTCAACCTCCCATATCTCGTGAACGGAGTGACGAACTCGAGAAATTCCTGTTGCATATGACAGCAGAAACTCGCCCGATTACAACGGTATGTGTATTTTTCCCCTAGGCCATTGTAGTTACTGGTATCGAGTATCAGACATACGAAAATTTTGATGGTTTCTCAACCATTCCTTAACTTCAAACTACCATATCTCACGAATGGATTGACGAACTCGAGAATTTCCTATTGCATCTGAAAGCAGAAACTCGCCCGATTACAACGGTACGTGTATCTTTCCCCTAGGCCTTTGTAGTTATTGGTTTCGAGTATCAGACTTGCGATAATTTTGATGGTTTCTCAAGCATTCCTTAACTTCAAGCTCCCATATCTCGTGAACGGATTGACGAACTCGAGAAATTCCTGTTGCATCTGAAAGCAGAAACTCCCCCGATTACAACGGTATGTGTGTTTTTCCCCTAGGCCATTGTAGTTACTGGTTTCGAGTATCAGACTTGCGAAAATTTTGATGGTTTCTCAAACATTCCTTAACTTCAAACTCCCATATCTCGCGAACGGAATGACGAAATCGAGAAATTCCTGTTGCATCTGAAAGTGGAAGCTCGCCCGATTACAACGGTACGTGTATTTTTGACCTAGGCCATTCCAGTTATTGGTTTCGAGTATCAGACCAGCGAAAATTTTGAAGGTTTCTCAACCATTCCTTAATTTCAAACTCCCATATCTCGCGAACGGATTGACGAACTCGAGAAATTCCTGTTGCATCTGAAAGCAGAAACTCGCCCGATGTCAACGGTATGTGCATTTTTGCCCTAGGCCATAGTAGTTATTGGTTTCGAGTATCAGACTTGCGAAAATTTTAATGGTTTCTCAACCATTCCTTAACTTCAAACTACCATATCTCGCGAATGGATTGACGAACTCGAGAATTTCCTATTGCATCTGAGAGCAGAAACTCGCCCGATTACAACGGTATGTGTATTTTTCCCCTAGGCCATTGTAGTTATTGGTTTCTAGCATCAGACTTGCGAAAATTTTGATGGTTTCTCAAGCATTCCTTAACATCAGACTCCCATATCTCGCGAACGGAATGACGAACTCGAGAAATTCCTGTTGCATCTGAAAGTGGAAACTCGCCCGATTACAAAGGTATGTGCATTTTTCCCCTATGCCTTTGTAGTTATTGGTTTCGAGTATCAGACTTGCGAAAATTTTGATGGTTTCTCAAGCATTCCTTACCTTCAAACTCCCATATCTCGCGATCGCATTGACGAACTCGAGAAATTCCTGTTTCATCTGAAAGTGGAAACTAGCCCGAATACAAAGGTATGTGCATTTTTCCCCTATGCCTTTGTAGTTATTGGTTTCGAGTATCATACTTGCGAAAATTTTGATGGTTTCTCGACCATTCCTTAACTTCAAACTCCCATATCTCGCGAACGGATTGACGAACTCGAGAAATTCCTGTTGCATCTGAAAGCAGAAACTCGACCGATTACAACGGTATGTGTATTTTTGATCTAGGCCATTCCAGTTATTGGTTTCGAGTATCAGACCAGCGAAAATTTTGAATGTTTCTCAACCATTCCTTAACTTCAAACTCCCATATCTCGCGAACGGATTGTCGAACTCGAGAAATTCCTGTTGCATCTGAAAGCAGAAACTCGCCCGTTTACAACGGTACGTGTATTTTTCCCCGAGGCCTTTGTAGTTATTGGTTTCGAGTGTCAGACTTACGATAATTTTGATGGTTTCTCAAGCATTCCTTAACTTCAAACTCCCATATCTCGTGAACGGAGTGACAACCTCGAGAAATTCCTGTTGCATCTGAGAGCAGAAACTCGCCCGATTACAACGGTATGTGTATTTTTCCCCTAGGCCATTGTAGTTATTGGTTTCTAGCATCAGAATTTCGAAAATTTTGATGGTTTCTCAATCATTCCTTAACTTCAAACTCCCAAATCTCGCGAACGGAATGTCGAATTCGAGAAATTCCTGTTGCATCTGAAAGTGGAAACTCGCCCGATTACAAAGGTATGTGCATTTTTCCCCTATGCCTTTGTAGTTATTGGTTTCGAGTATCAGACTTGCGAAAATTTTGATGGTTTCTCAAGCACTCCTTAAATTCAAACTCCCATATCCCGCGAACGGAATGACGAAATCGAGAAATTCCTGTTGCATCTGAAAGTGGAAACCCGCCCGATTACAAAGGTATGTGCATTTTTCCCCTATGTCTTTGTAGTTATTGGTTTCGAGTATCAGACTTGCGAAAATTTTGATGGTTTCTCAACCATTCCTTAACTTCAAACTCCCATATCTCGCGAACGGATTGACGAACTCCAGAAATTCCTGTTGCATCTGAAAGCAGAAACTCGCCCGATTACAACGGTACGTGTATTTTTGCCCTAGGCCACAGTAGATATTGGTTTCGAGTATCAGACTTGCGAAAATTGTGATGGTTTCGCAACCATTCCTTAACCTCAAACTCCCATATCTCGCGAACGGAGTGACGAACTCGAGAAATTCCTGTTGCATCTGACAGCAGAAACTCGCCCGATTACAACGGTATGTGTATTTTTCCCCTAGGCCATTGTAGTTATTGGTATCGAGTATCAGACTTGCGAAAATTTTGATGGTTTCTCAACCATTCCTTAACTTCAAACTACCATATCTCACGAATGGATTGACGAACTCGAGAATTTCCTATTGCATCTGAAAGCAGAAACACGCCCGATTACAACGGTACGTGTATTTTTGACCTAGGCCATTCCAGTTATTGGTTTCGAGTATCAGACCAGCGAAAATTTTGAAGGTTTCTCAACCATTCCTTAATTTCAAACTCCCATATCTCGCGAACGGATTGACGAACTCGAAAAATTCCTGTTGCATCTGAAAGCAGAAACTCGCCCGATGTCAACGGTATGTGCATTTTTGACCTAGGCCATAGTAGTTATTCGTTTCGAGTATCAGACTTGCGAAAATTTTGATGGTTTCTCAAGCATTCCTTAACATCAGACTCCCATATCTCGCGAACGGAATGACGAACTCGAGAAATTCCTGTTGCATCTGAAAGTGGAAACTCGCCCGATTACAAAGGTATGTGCATTTTCCCCCTATGCCTTTGTAGTTATTGGTTTCGAGTATCAGACTTGCGAAAATTTTGATGGTTTCTCAACCATTCCTTACCTTCAAACTCCCATATCTCGCGAACGCATTGACGAACTCGAGAAATTCCTGTTGCATCTGAAAGTGGAAACTAGCCCGATTACAAAGGTATGTGCATTTTTCCCCTATGCCTTTGTAGTTATTGGTTTCGAGTATCATACTTGCGAAAATTTTGATGGTTTCTCGACCATTCCTTAACTTCAAACTCCCATATCTCGCGAACGGATTGACGAACTCGAGAAATTCCTGTTGCATCTGAAAGCAGAAACTCGACCGATTACAACGGTATGTGTATTTTTGATCTAGGCCATTCCAGTTATTGGTTTCGAGTATCAGACCAGCGAAAATTTTGAATGTATCTCAACCATTCCTTAACTTCAAAGTCCCATATCTCGCGAACGGATTGACGAACTCGAGAAATTCCTGTTGCATCTGAAAGCAGAAACTCGCCCGTTTACAACGGTACGTGTACTTTTCCCCGAGGCCTTTGTAGTTATTGGTTTCGAGTGTCAGACTTACGATAATTTTGATGGTTTCTCAAGCATTCCTTAACTTCAAACTCCCATATCCCGTGAACGGAGTGACAACCTCGAGAAATTCCTGTTGCATCTGAGAGCAGAAACTCGCCCGATTACAACGGTATGTGTATTTTTCCTCTAGGCCATTGTAGTTATTGGTTTCTAGCATCAGAATTTCGAAAATTTTGATGGTTTCTCAATCATTCCTTAACATCAGACTCCCATATCTCGCGAACGCATTGACGAACTCGAGAAATTCCTGTTGCATCTGAAAGTGGAAACTAGCCCGATTACAAAGGTATGTGCATTTTCCCCCTATGCCTTTGTAGTTATTGGTTTCGAGTATCAGACTTGCGAAAATTTTGATGGTTTCTCAACCATTCCTTACCTTCAAACTCCCATATCTCGCGAACGCATTGACGAACTCGAGAAATTCCTGTTGCATCTGAAAGTGGAAACTAGCCCGATTACAAAGGTATGTGCATTTTTCCCCTATGCCTTTGTAGTTATTGGTTTCGAGTATCATACTTGCGAAAATTTTGATGGTTTCTCGACCATTCCTTAACTTCAAACTCCCATATCTCGCGAACGGATTGACGAACTCGAGAAATTCCTGTTGCATCTGAAAGCAGAAACTCGACCGATTACAACGGTATGTATATTTTTGATCTAGGCCATTGTAGTTATTGATTTCGAGTATC
Organism: Ptiloglossa arizonensis; assembly: GCF_051014685.1. NCBI lineage: Eukaryota > Metazoa > Arthropoda > Insecta > Hymenoptera > Colletidae > Ptiloglossa > Ptiloglossa arizonensis. The sequence continues at coordinate 368,922 of NW_027478677.1, read as the reverse complement.
AGACTTGCGAAAATTTTGATGGTTTCTCAAGCACTCCTTAAATTCAAACTCCCATATCCCGCGAACGGATTGACGAACTCGAGAAATTCCTGTTGCATCTGAAAGCAGAAACTCGCCCGATGTCAACTGTATGTGCATTTTTGCCCTAGGCCATAGTAGTTATTGGTTTCGAGTATCAGACTTGCGAAAATTTTGATGGTTTCTCAACCATTCCTTAACTTCAAACTACCATATCTCGCGAATGGATTGACGAACTCGAGAATTTCCTATTGCATCTGAGAGCAGAAACTCGCCCGATTACAAAGGTATGTATATTTTTCCCCTAGGCCATTGTAGTTATTGGTTTCTAGCATCAGAATTTCGAAAATTTTGATGGTTTCTCAAGCACTCCTTAATTTCAAACTCCCATATCTCGCGAACGGAATGACCAAATCGAGAAATTCCTGTTGCATCTGAAAGTGGAAGCTCGCCCGATTACAAAGGTGTGTGCATTTTTCCCCTATGCCTTTGTAGTTATTGGTTTCGAGTATCAGACTTGCGAAAATTTTGATGGTTTCTCAACCATTCCTTACCCTCAAACTCCCATATCTCGCGAACGCATTGACGAACTCGAGAAATTCCTGTTGCATCTGAAAGTGGAAACTAGCCCGATTACAAAGGTATGTGCATTTTTCCCCTATGCCTTTGTAGTTATTGGTTTCGAGTATCAGACTTGCGAAAATTTTGATGGTTTCTCGACCATTCCTTAACTTCAAACTCCCATATCTCGCGAACGGATTGACGAACTCGAGAAATTCCTGTTGCATCTGAAAGCAGAAACTCGACCGATTACAACGGTATGTGTATTTTTCCCCTAGGCCATTGTAGTTATTGGTTTCGAGTATCAGACTTGCGAAAATTTTGATGGTTTCTCAAGCATTCCTTAACTTCAAACTCCCATATCTCGCGAACGGAATGCCGAACTCGAGAAATTCCTGTTGCATCTGAAAGTAGAAACTCCCACAATTACAATGGTGTGTGCATTTTCCCCCTAGGCCATAGTATTTATTGGTTTCGAGTATCAGACTTGCGATAATTTTGATGGTTTCTCAAGCATTCCTTAACTTCAAACTCCCATATCTCGCGAACGGATTGACGAACTCGAAAATTTCCTATTGCATTTGAAAGCAGAAACACGCCCGTTTACAAAGATACGTGTATTTTTGACCTAGGCCATTCCAGTTATTGGTTTCGAGTATCAGACCTGCGAAAATTTTGAAGGTTTCTCAATCATTCCTTAACTTCAAACTCCCATATCTCGCGAACGGATTGACGAACTCGAGAAATTCCTGTTGCATCTGAAAGCAGAAACTTGCCCGATTACAACTGTATGTGTATTTTTACCCTATGCCTTTGTAGTTATTGGTTTCGAGTATCAGACTTGCGAAAATTGTGATGGTTTCTCAACCATTTCTTAACTTCATACTCCCATATCTCGCGAACGGATTGACGAACTCGAGAAATTCCTGTTGCATCTGAAAGCAGAAACTCGCCCGATTACAACGGTATGTGTGTTTTTCCCCTAGGCCATTGTAGTTACTGGTTTCGAGTATCAGACTTGCGAAAATTTTGATGGTTTCTCAAACATTCCTTAACTTCAAACTACCATATCTCGCGAACGGATTGACGAACTCGAGAATTTCCTATTGCATCTGAAAGCAGAAACCCGCCCGTTTACAAAGATACGTGTATTTTTACCCTAGGCCATAGTAGTTATTGGTTTCGAGTATCAGACTTGCGATAATTTTGATGGTTTCTCAAGCATTCCTTAACTTCAAGCTCCCATATCTCGCGAACGGAATGGTGAACTCGAGAAATTCCTGTTGCGTCTGAAAGTGGAAACTCGCCCGATTACAAAGGTATGTGCATTTTTCCCCTATGCCTTTGTAGTTATTGGTTTCGAGTATCAGACTTGCGAAAATTTTGATGGTTTCTCAACCATTCCTTAACTTCAAACTCCCATATCTCGCGAACGGAATGACGAACTCGAGAAATTCCTGTTGCATCTGAAAGTAGAAACTCCCACAATTACAATGGTGTGTGTATTTTCCCCCTAGGCCATTGTAGTTAATGGTTTCGAGTATCAGACTTGCAAAAATTTTGATGGTTTCCCAAGCATTCCTTAACTTCAAACTCCCATATCTCGCGAACGGATTGACGAACTCGAGAATTTCCTATTGCATCTGAAAGCAGAAACTCGCCCGATTACAACGGTACGCGTATTTTTGCCCTAGGCCGTTGTAGTTATTGGTTTCGAGTATCAGACTTGCGAAAATTTTGATGGTTTCTCAACCATTCCTTAACTTCAAACTCCCATATCTCGCGAACGGAATGACGAACTCGAGAATTTCCTATTGCATCTGAAAGCAGAAACACGCCCGTTTACAAAGATACGTGTATTTTTACCCTAGGCCATAGTAGTTATTGGTTTCGAGTATCAGACTTGCGATAATTTTGATGGTTTCTCAAGCATTCCTTAACTTCAAGCTCCCATATCTCGCGAACGGAATGGTGAACTCGAGAAATTCCTGTTGCGTCTGAAAGTGGAAACTCGCCCGATTACAAAGGTATGTGCATTTTTCCCCTATGCCTTTGTAGTTATTGGTTTCGAGTATCAGACTTGCGAAAATTTTGATGGTTTCTCAACCATTCCTTAACTTCAAACTCCCATATCTCGCGAACGGAATGACGAACTCGAGAAATTCCTGTTGCATCTGAAAGTAGAAACTCCCACAATTACAATGGTGTGTGTATTTTCCCCCTAGGCCATTGTAGTTAATGGTTTCGAGTATCAGACTTGCAAAAATTTTGATGGTTTCTCAAGCATTCCTTAACTTCAAACTCCCATATCTCGCGAACGGATTGACGAACTCGAGAATTTCCTATTGCATCTGAAAGCAGAAACTCGCCCGATTACAACGGTACGCGTATTTTTGCCCTAGGCCGTTGTAGTTATTGGTTTCGAGTATCAGACTTGCGAAAATTTTGATGGTTTCTCAACCATTCCTTAACTTCAAACTCCCATATCTCGCGAACGGAATGACGAACTCGAGAAATTCCTGTTGCATCTGAAAGTAGAAACTCCCACAATTACAATGGTGTGTGTATTTTCCCCCTAGACCATTGTAGTTAATGGTTTCGAGTATCAGACTTGCGAAAATTTTGATGGTTTCTCAAGCATTCCTTAATTTCAAACTCCCATATCTCGCGAACGGAATGACGAACTCGAGAAGTTCCTGTTGCATCTGAAAGTGGAAACTCGCCCGATTACAAAGGTATGTGCATTTTTCCCCTATGCCTTTGTAGTTATTGGATTCGAGTATCAGACTTGCGAAAATTTTGATGGTTTCTCAACCATTCCTTACCTTCAAACTCCCATATCTCGCGAACGCATTGACGAACTCGAGAAATTCCTGTTGCATCTGAAGGTGGATACTAGCCCGATTACAAAGGTATGTGCATTTTTCCCCTATGCCTTTGTAGTTATTGGTTTCGAGTATCAGACTTGCGAAAATTTTGATGGTTTCTCGACCATTCCTTAACTTCAAACTCCCATATCTCGCGAACGGATTGACGAACTCGAGAAATTCCTGTTGCGTCTGAAAGTGGAAACTCGCCCGATTACAAAGCTATGTGCATTTTTCCCCTATTCCTTTGTAGTTATTGGTTTCGAGTATCAGACTTGCGAAAATTTTGATGGTTTCTCGACCATTCCTTAACTTCAAACTCCCATATCTCGCGAACGGATTGACGAACTCGAGAAATTCCTGTTGCACCTGAAAGCAGAAACTCGACCGATTACAACGGTATGTGTTTTTTTCCCCTAGGCCATTGTAGTTATTGGTTTCGAGTATCAGACTTGCGAAAATTTTGATGGTTTCTCAAGCATTCCTTAAATTCAAACTCCCATTTCTCGCGAACGGATTGACGAACTCGAGAATTTCCTATTGCATCTGAAAGCAGAAACTCGCCCGATTACAACGGTACATGTATTTTTGCCCTAGGCCATAGTAGATATTGTTGTCGCGTATCAGACTTGCGAAAATTGTGATGGTTTCTCAACCATTCCTTAACTTCAAACTCCCATATCTCGCGACCGGATTGACGAACCCGAGAAATTCCTGTTGCATCTGAAAGCAGAAACTCGCCCGATTACAACGGTACGTGTATTTTTCCCCTAGGCCATTGTAGTTATTGGTTTCGAGTATCAGACTTGCGAAAATTTTGATGGTTTCTCAACCATTCCTTAACTTCAAACTATCATATCTCGCGAACGGATTGACGAACTCGAGAATTTCCTGGTGCATCTGAAAGTAGAAACTCTCCCAATTACAATGGTGTGTGTACTTTTCCCCTAGACCATTCCAGCTATTGGTTTCGATTATCAGACTTGCGAAAATTTTGATGGTTTCTCGACCATTCCTTAACTTCAAACTCCCATATCTCGCGAACGGATTGACGATCTCGAGAAATTCCTGTTGCATCTGAAAGCAGAAACTCGCCCGATTACAACGGTACGTGTATTTTTCCCCTAGGCCATTGTAGTTATTGGTTTCGAGTATCAGACTTGCGAAAATTTTGATGGTTTCTCAACCATTCCTTAACTTCAAACTATCATATCTCGCGAACGGATTGACGAACTCGAGAATTTCCTATTGCATCTGAAAGCAGAAACACGCCCGATTACAACGATACGTGTATTTTTGACCTAGGCCATTCCAATTATTGGTTTCGAGTATCAGACCTGCGAAAATTTTGAAGGTTTCTCAACCATTCCTTAACTTCAAACTCCCATATCGCGCGAACGGATTGACGAACTCGAGAAATTCCAGTTGCATCTGAAAGCAGAAACTTGCCCGATTACAACGGTATGTGTATTTTTACCCTATGCCTTTGTAGTTATTGGTTTCGAGTATCAGACTTGCGAAAATTTTGATGGTTTCTCAAGCATTCCATCACTTCAAACTCCCATATCTCGCGAACGGAATGACGAACTCGAGAAATTCCCCTTGCATCTGAAAGTGGAAACTAGCCCGATTACAAAGGTATGTGCATTTATCCCCTATGCCTTTGTAGTTATTGGTTTCGAGTATCAGACTTGCGAAAATTGTGATGGTTTCTCAACCATTCCTTAACTTCATACTCCCATATCTCGCGAACGGATTGACGAACTCGAGAATTTCCTATTGCATCTGAAAGCAGAAACTCGCCCGATTACAACGGTACGTGTATTTTTCCCCTAGGCCTTTGTAGTTATTGGTTTCGAGTATCAGACTTGCGATAATTTTGATGGTTTCTCAACCATTCCTTAACTTCAAACTCCCATATCTCGCGAACGGATTGACGAACTCGAGAAATTCCTGTTGCATCTGAAAGCAGAAACTCGCCCGTTTACAACGGTATGTGTATTTTTCCCCTACGCCATTTTAGTTATTGGTTTCTAGCATCAGAATTTCGAAAATTTTGATGGTTTCTCAACCATTCCTTAACTTCAAACTCCCATATCTCGCGAACGGAATGTCGAACTCGAGAAATTCCTGTTGCATCTGAATGTGGAAACTCGCCCGATTACAAAGGTATGTGCATTTTTCCCCTATGCCTTTGTAGTTATTGGTTTCGAGTATCAGACTTGCGAAAATTTTGATGGTTTCTCAAGCATTCCTTAATTTCAAACTCCCATATCTCGCGAACGGAATGACGAACTCGAGAAATTCCTGTTGCATCTGAAAGTGGAAACTCGCCCGATTACATAGGTATGTGCATTTCTCCCCTATGCATTTGTAGTTATTGGATTCGAGTATCAGACTTTCGAAAATTTTGATGGTTTCTCATGCATTCCATAACTTCAAACTCCCATATATCGCGAACGGATTGACGAACTCGAGAAATTCCTGTTGCATCCGAAAGTAGAAACTCTCCCAATTACAATGGTGTGTGTACTTTTCCCCTAGACCATTCCAGCTATTGGTTTCGATTATCAGACTTGCGAAAATTTTGATGGTTTCTCGACCATTCCTTAACTTCAAACTCCCATATCTCGCGAACGGATTGACGAACTCGAGAAATTCCTATTGCATCTGAAAGCAGAAACTCGCCCGATTACAACGGTACGTGTATTTTTCACCTAGGCCATTGTAGTTATTGGTTTCGAGTATCAGACTTGCGAAAATTTTGATGGTTTCTCAACCATTCCTTAACTTCAAACTATCATATCTCGCGAACGGATTGACGAACTCGAGAATTTCCTATTGCATCTGAAAGCAGAAACACGCCCGATTACAACGATACGTGTATTTTTGACCTAGGCCATTCCAATTATTGGTTTCGAGTATCAGACCTGCGAAAATTTTGAAGGTTTCTCAACCATTCCTTAACTTCAAACTCCCATATCTCGCGAACGGATTGACGAACTCGAGAAATTCCTGTTGCATCTGAAAGCAGAAACTTGCCCGATTACAACGGTATGTGTATTTTTACCCTATGCCTTTGTAGTGATTGGCTTCGAGAATCAGACTTGCGAAAATTTTGATGGTTTCTCAAGCATTCCATAACTTCAAACTCCCATATCTCGCGAACGGAATGACGAACTCGAGAAATTCCCCTTGCATCTGAAAGTGGAAACTAGCCCGATTACAAAGGTATGTGCATTTTTCCCCTATGCCTTTGTAGTTATTGGTTTCGAGTATCAGACTTGCGAAAATTTTGATGGTTTCTCAACCATTCCTTAACTTCATACTCCCATATCTCGCGAACGGATTGACGAACTCGAGAATTTCCTATTGCATCTGAAAGCAGAAACTCGCCCGATTACAACGGTACGTGTATTTTTCCCCTAGGCCTCTGTAGTTATTGGTTTCGAGTATCAGACTTGCGATAATTTTGATGGTTTCTCAAGCATTCCTTAACTTCATGCTCCCATATCTCGCGAATGGATTGACGAACTCGAGAAATTCCTGTTGCATCTGAAAGTGGAAACTCGCCCGATTACATAGGTATGTGCATTTTTCCCCTATGCATTTGTAGTTATTGGATTCGAGTATCAGACTTTCGAAAATTTTGATGGTTTCTCAAGCATTCCATAACTTCAAACTCCCATATCTCGCGAACGGATTGACGAACTCGAGAAATTCCTGTTGCATCTGAAAGTAGAAACTCTCCCAATTACAATGGTGTGTGTACTTTTCCCCTAGACCATTCCAGCTATTGGTTTCGATTATCAGACTTGCGAAAATTTTGATGGATTCTCGACCATTCCTTAACTTCAAACTCCCATATCTCGCGAACGGATTGACGAACTCGAGAAACTCCTGTTGCATCTGAAAGCAGAAACTCGCCCGATTACAACGGTACATGTATTTTTGCCCTAGGCCATAGTAGATATTGTTGTCGCGTATCAGACTTGCGAAAATTGTGATGGTTTCTCAACCATTCCTTAACTTCAAACTCCCATATGTCGCGAACGGATTGACGAACCCGAGAAATTCCTGTTGCATCTGAAAGCAGAAACTCGCCCGATTACAACGGTACGTGTATTTTTCCCCTAGGCCATTGTAGTTATTGGTTTCGAGTATCAGACTTGCGAAAATTTTGATGGTTTCTCAACCATTCCTTAACTTCAAACTATCATATCTCGCGAACGGATTGACGAACTCGAGAATTTCCTATTGCATCTGAAAGCAGAAACACGCCCGATTACAACGATACGTGTATTTTTGACCTAGGCCATTCCAATTATTGGTTTCGAGTATCAGACCTGCGAAAATTTTGAAGGTTTCTCAACCATTCCTTAACTTCACACTCCCATATCTCGCGAACGGATTGACGAACTCGAGAAATTCCTGTTGCATCTGAAAGCAGAAACTCGCCCGATTACAACGGTACGTGTACTTTTCCCCTAGACCATTCCAGCTATTGGTTTCGATTATCAGACTTGCGAAAATTTTGATGGTTTCTCGACCATTCCTTAACTTCAAACTCCCATATCTCGCGAACGGATTGACGAACTCGAGAAATTCCTGTTGCATCTGAAAGCAGAAACTCGCCCGATTACAACGGTACGTGTATTTTTCCCCTGCGCAATTGTAGTTATTGGTTTCGAGTATCAGACTTGCGAAAATTTTGATGGTTTCTCAACCCTTCCTTAACTTCAAACTATCATATCTCGCGAACGGATTGACGAACTCGAGAATTTCCTATTGCATCTGAAAGCAGAAACACGCCCGATTACAACGATACGTGTATTTTTGACCTAGGCCATTCCAATTATTGGTTTCGAGTATCAGACCTGCGAAAATTTTGAAGGTTTCTCAACCATTCCTTAACTTCAAACTCCCATATCTCGCGAACGGATTGACGAACTCGAGAAATTCCTGTTGCATCTGAAAGCAGAAACTTGCCCGATTACAACGGTATGTGTATTTTTACCCTATGCCTTTGTAGTTATTGGTTTCGAGTATCAGACTTGCGATAATTTTGATGGTTTCTCAAGCATTCCTTAACTTCAAGCTCCCATATCTCGCGAACGGATTGACGAACTCGAGAAATTCCTGTTGCATCTGAAAGCAGAAACTCGCCCGTTTACAACGGTATGTGTATTTTTCCCCTACGCCATTTTAGTTATTGGTTTCTAGCATCAGAATTTCGAAAATTTTGATGGTTTCTCAACCATTCCTTAACTTCAAACTCCCATATCTCGCGAACGGAATGTCGAACTCGAGAAATTCCTGTTGCATCTGAATGTGGAAACTCGCCCGATTACAAAGGTATGTGCATTTTTCCCCTATGCCTTTGTAGTTATTGGTTTCGAGTATCAGACTTGCGAAAATTTTGATGGTTTCTCAAGCATTCCTTAATTTCAAACTCCCATATCTCGCGAACGGAATGACGAACTCGAGAAATTCCTGTTGCATCTGAAAGTGGAAACTCGCCCGATTACATAGGTATGTGCATTTCTCCCCTATGCATTTGTAGTTATTGGATTCGAGTATCAGACTTTCGAAAATTTTGATGGTTTCTCATGCATTCCATAACTTCAAACTCCCATATATCGCGAACGGATTGACGAACTCGAGAAATTCCTGTTGCATCTGAAAGTAGAAACTCTCCCAATTACAATGGTGTGTGTACTTTTCCCCTAGACCATTCCAGCTATTGGTTTCGATTATCAGACTTGCGAAAATTTTGATGGTTTCTCGACCATTCCTTAACTTCAAACTCCCATATCTCGCGAACGGATTGACGAACTCGAGAAATTCCTGTTGCATCTGAAAGCAGAAACTCGCCCGATTACAACGGTACGTGTATTTTTCCCCTAGGCCATTGTAGTTATTGGTTTCGAGTATCAGACTTGCGAATATTTTGATGGTTTCTCAACCATTCCTTAACTTCAAACTATCATATCTCGCGAACGGATTGACGAACTCGAGAATTTCCTATTGCATCTGAAAGCAGAAACACGCCCGATTACAACGATACGTGTATTTTTGACCTAGGCCATTCCAATTATTGGTTTCGAGTATCAGACCTGCGAAAATTTGAAGGTTTCTCAACCATTCCTTAACTTCAAACTCCCATATCTCGCGAACGGATTGACGAACTCGAGAAATTCCTGTTGCATCTGAAAGCAGAAACTTACCCGATTACAACGGTATGTGTATTTTTACCCTATGCCTTTGTAGTTATTGGTTTCGAGTATCAGACTTGCGAAAATTTTGATGGTTTCTCAAGCATTCCATAACTTCAAACTCCCATATCTCGCGAACGGAATGACGAACTCGAGAAATTCCCCTTGCATCTGAAAGTGGAAACTAGCCCGATTACAAAGGTATGTGCATTTTTCCCCTATGCCTTTGTAGTTATTGGTTTCGAGTATCACACTTGCGAAAATTTTGATGGTTTCTCAACCATTCCTTAACTTCATACTCCCATATCTCGCGAACGGATTGACGAACTCGAGAATTTCCTATTGCATCTGAAAGCAGAAACTCGCCCGATTACAACGGTACGTGTATTTTTCCCCTAGGCCTTTGTAGTTATTGGTTTCGAGTATCAGACTTGCGATAATTTTGATGGTTTCTCAAGCATTCCTTAACTTCATGCTCCCATATCTCGCGAACGGATTGACGAACTCGAGAAATTCCTGTTGCATCTGAAAGCAGAAACTCGCCCGTTTACAACGGTATGTGTATTTTTCCCCTAGGCCATTTTAGTTATTGTTTTCTAGCATCAGAATTTCGAAAATTTTGATGGTTTCTCAACCATTCCTTAACTTCAAACTCCCATATCTCGCGAACGGAATGTCGAACTCGAGAAATTCCTATTGCATCTGAAAGCAGAAACTCGCCCGATTACAACGGTACATGTATTTTTGCCCTAGGCCATAGTAGATATTGTTGTCGCGTATCAGACTTGCGAAAATTGTGATGGTTTCTCAACCATTCCTTAACTTCAAACTCCCATATCTCGCGAACGGATTGACGAACCCGAGAAATTCCTATTGCATCTGAAAGCAGAAACTCGCCCGATTACAACGGTACGTGTATTTTCCCCTAGGCCATTGTAGTTATTGGTTTCGAGTATCAGACTTGCGAAAATTTTGATGGTTTCTCAACCATTCCTTAACTTCAAACTATCATATCTCGCGAACGGATTGACGAACTCGAGAATTTCCTATTGCATCTGAAAGCAGAAACACGCCCGATTACAACGATACGTGTATTTTTGACCTAGGGCATACCAATTATTGGTTTCGAGTATCAGACCTGCGAAAATTTTGAAGGTTTCTCAACCATTCCTTAACTTCAAACTCCCATATCTCGCGAACGGATTGACGAACTCGAGAAATTCCTGTTGCATCTGATAGCAGAAACTTGCCCGATTACAACGGTATGTGTATTTTTACCCTATGCCTTTGTAGTTATTGGTTTCGAGTAGCAGACTTGCGAAAATTTTGATGGTTTCTCAAGCATTCCATAACTCCAAACTCCCATATCTCGCGAACGGAATGACGAACTCGAGAAATTCCTGTTGCATCTGAATGTGGAAACTCGCCCGATTACAAAGGTATGTGCATTTTTCCCCTATGCCTTTGTAGTTATTGGTTTCGAGTACCAAACCAGCGAAGATTTTGATGGTTTCTCAACCATTCCTTAACTTCAAACTCCCATATCTCGCGAACGGATTGACGAACTCGAGAAATTCCTGTTGCACCTGAAAGCAGAAACTCGCCCGATTACAACGGTACGTGTATTTTTACCCTAGGCCATAGTAGGTATTGGTTTCGAGTATCAGACTTGCGAAAATTGTGATGTTTTCTCAACCATTCCTTAACTTCATACTCCCATATCTCGCGAACGGATTGACGAACTCGAGAATTTCCTATTGCATCTGAACGCAGAAACACGCCCGATTACAACGATACGTGTATTTTTGACCTAGGCCATTCCAATTATTGGTTTCGAGTATCAGACCTGCGAAAATTTTGAAGGTTTCTCAACCATTCCTTAACTTCAAACTCACATATCTCGCGAACGGATTGACGAACTCGAGAAGTTCCTGTTGCATCTGAAAGCAGAAACTTGCCCGATTACAACGGTATGTGTATTTTTACCCTATGCCTTTGTAGTTATTGGTTTCGAGTATCAGACTTCCGAAAACTTTGATGGTTTCTGAAGCATTCCATAACTTCAAACTCCCATATCTCGCGAACGGAGTGACGAACTCGAGAAATTCCCCTTGCATCTGAAAGTGAAAACTAGCCTGATTACAAAGGTATGTGCATTTTTCCCCTATGCCTTTGTAGTTATTGGTTTCGAGTATCAGACCAGCGAAGATTTTGATGGTTTCTCAACCATTCCTTAACTTCAAACTCCCATATCTCGCGAACGGATTGACGAACTCGAGAAATTCCTGTTGCATCTGAAAGCAGAAACTCGCCCGATTACAACGGTACGTGTATTTTTACCCTAGGCCATAGTAGTTATTGGTTTCGAGTATCAGACTTGCGAAAATTGTGATGTTTTCTCAACCATTCCTTAACTTCATACTCCCATATCTCGCGAACGGATTGACGAACTCGAGAATTTCCTATTGCATCTGAAAGCAGAAACTCGCCCGATTACATCGGTACGTGTATTTTTCCCCTAGGCCTTTGTAGTTATTGGTTTCGAGTATCAGACTTGCGATAATTTTGATGGTTTCTCAAGCATTCCTTAACTTCAAGCTCCCATATCTCGCGAACGGATTGACGAACTCGAGAAATTCCTGTTGCATCTGAAAGCAGAAACTCGCCCGTTTACAACGGTATGTGTATTTTTCCCCTAGGCAATTGTAGTTATTGGTTTCTAGCATCAGAATTTCGAAAATTTTGATGGTTTCTCACCCATTCCTTAACTTCAAACTCCCATATCTCGCGAACGGAATGTCGAACTCGAGAAATTCCTGTTGCATGTGAATGTGGAAACTCGCCCGATTACAAAGGTATGTGCATTCTTCGCCTATGCCTTTGTAGTTACTGTTTTCGAGTATCAGATTTGCGAAAATTTTGATGGTTTCTCAAGCATTCCTTAATTTCAAGCTCCCATATCTCGCGAACGGAATGACGAACTCGAGAAATTCCTGGTGCATCTGAAAGTGGAAACTCGCCCGATTACATAGGTATGTGCATTTTTCCCCTATGCTTTTGTAGTTATTGGATTCGAGTATCAGACTTGCGAAAATTTTGATGGTTTCTCAACCATTCCTTACCTTCAAACTCCCATATCTGGCGAACGCATTGACGAACTCGAGAAATTCCTGTTGCATCTGAAAGTGGAAACTAGCCCGATTACAAAGGTATGTGCATTTTTCCCCTATGCCATTGTAGTTATTGGTTTCGAGTATCAGACTTGCGAAAATTTTGATGGTTTCTCGACCATTCCTTAACTTCAAACTCCCATATCTCGCGAACGGATTGACGAACTCGAGAAATTCCTGTTGCATCTGAAAGCAGAAACTCGACCGATTACAACGGTATGTGTATTTTTACCCTAGGCCATTGTAGTTATTGCTTTCGAGTATCAGACTTGCGAAAATTTTGATGGTTTCTCAAGCATTCCTTAACTTCAAACTCCCATATCTCGCGAACGGATTGACGAACTCGAGAATTTCCTATTGCATCTGAAAGCAGAAACTCGCCCGATTACAACGGTACATGTATTTTTGCCTTAGGCCATAGTAGATATTGTTTTCGAGTATCAGACTTGCGAAAATTGTGATGGTTTCTCAACCATTCCTTAACCTCAAACTCCCATATCTCGCGAACGGATTGACCAACCCGAGAAATTCCTATTGCATCTGAAAGCAGAAACTCGCCCGGTTACAACGGTACGTGTATTTTTCCCCTAGGCCATTGTAGTTATTGGTTTCGAGTATGAGACTTGCGAAAATTTTGATGGTTTCTCAACCATTCCTTAACTTCATACTCCCATATCTCGCGAACGGATTGACGAACTCGAGAATTTCCTATTGCATCTGATAGCAGAAACTCGCCCGATTACAACGGTACGTGTATTTTTCCCCTAGGCCTTTGTAGTTATTGGTTTCGAGTATCAGACTTGCGATAATTTTGATGGTTTCTCAAGCATTCCTTAACTTCAAGCTCCCATATCTCGCGAACGGATTGACGAACTCGAGAAATTCCTGTTGCATCTGAAAGCAGAAACTCGCCCGTTTACAACGGTATGTGTATTTTTCCCCTAGGCCATTTTAGTTATTGGTTTCTAGCATCAGAATTTCGAAAATTTTGATGGTTTCTCAACCATTCCTTAACTTCAAACTCCCATATCTCGCGAACGGAATGTCGAACTCGAGAAATTCCTGTTGCATCTGAATGTGGAAACTCGCCCGATTACAAAGGTATGTGCATTTTTCCCCTATGCCTTTGTAGTTATTGGTTTCGAGTATCAGACTTGCGAAAATTTTGATGGTTTCTCAAGCATTCCTTAATTTCAAACTCCCATATCTCGCGAACGGAATGACGAACTCGAGAAATTCCTGTTGCATCTGAAAGTGGAAACTCGCCCGATTACATAGGTATGTGCATTTTTCCCCTATGCATTTGTAGTTATTGGATTCGAGTATCAGACTTTCGAAAATTTTGTTGGTTTCTCAAGCATTCCATAACTTCAAACTCCCATATCTCGCGACGGATTGACGAACTCGAGAAATTCCTGTTGCATCTGAAAGTAGAAACTCTCCCAATTACAATGGTGTGTGTACTTTTCCCCTAGACCATTCCAGCTATTGGTTTCGATTATCAGACTTGCGAAAATTTTGATGGTTTCTCGACCATTCCTTAACTTCAAACTCCCATATCTCGCGAACGGATTGACGAACTCGAGAAATTCCTGTTGCATCTGAAAGCAGAAACTCGACCGATTACAACGGTATGTGTATTTTTCCCCTAGGCCATTGTAGTTATTGGTTTCGAGTATCAGACTTGCGAAAATTTTGATGGTTTCTCAAGCATTCCTTAACTTCAAACTCCCATATCTCGCGAACGGATTGACGAACTCGAGAATTTCCTATTGCATCTGAAAGCAGAAACTCGCCCGATTACAACGGTACATGTATTTTTGCCCTAGGCCATAGTAGGTATTGTTTTCGAGTATCAGACTTGCGAAAATTGTGATGGTTTCTCAACCATTCCTTAACTTCAAACTCCCATATCTCGCGAACGGATTGACGAACCCGAGAAATTCCTATTGCATCTCAAAGCAGAGACTCGCCCGATTACAACGGTACGTGTATTTTTCCCCTAGGCCATTGAAGTTATTGGTTTCGAGTATCAGACTTGCGAAAATTTTGATGGTTTCTCAACCATTCCTTAACTTCAAACTACCATATCTCACGAATGGATTGACGAACTCGAGAATTTCCTATTGCATCTGAAAGCAGAAACACGCCCGACTACAACGGTACGTGTATTTTTGACCTAGGCCATTCCAGTTATTAGTTTCGAGTATCAGACTTGCGAAAATTTTGATGGTTTCTCAAGCATTCTTTAATTTCAAACTCCCATATCTAGCGAACGGAATGACGAAATCGAGAAATTCCTGCTGCATCTGAAAGTGGAAACTCGCCCGATTACAACGATACGTGTATTTTTACCCTAGGCCATAGTAGTTATTGGTTTCGAGTATCAGACTTGCGATAATTTTGATGGTTTCTCAAGCATTCCTTAACTTCAAACTCCCATATCTCGCGAACGGATTGACGAACTCGAGAAATTCCTGTTGCATCTGAAAGCAGAAACTCGCCCGTTTACAACGGTATGTGTATTTTTCCCCTAGGCCATGTTAGTTATTGGTTTCTAGCATCAGAATTTCGAAAATTTTGATGGTTTCTCAACCATTCCTTAACTTCAAACTCCCATATCTCGCGAAGGGAATGTCGAACTCGAGAAATTCCTGTTGCATCTGAATGTGGAAACTCGCCCGATTACAAAGGTATGAGCATTTTTCCCCTATGCATTTGTAGTTATTGGATTCGAGTATCAGACTTTCAAAAATTTTGATGGTTTCTCAAGCATTCCATAACTTCAAACTCCCATATCTCGCGAACGGATTGACGAACTCGAGAAATTCCTGTTGCATCTGAAAGCAGAAACTCGCCCGATTACAACGGTACGTGTATTTTTACCCTAGGCCATAGTAGTTATTGGTTTCAAGTATCAGACTTGCGAAAATTGTGATGGTTTCTCAACCATTCCTTAACTTCATACTCCCATATCTCGCGAACGGATTGACGAACTCGAGAATTTCCTATTGCATCTGAAAGCAGAAACTCGCCCGATTACAACGGTACGTGTATTTTTCCCCTAGGCCTTTGTAGTTATTGGTTTCGAGTATCAGACTTGCGATAATTTTGATGGTTTCTCAAGCATTCCTTAACTTCAAGCTCCCATATCTCGCGAACGGATTGACGAACTCGAGAAATTCCTGTTGCATCTGAAAGCAGAAAATCGCCCGTTTACAACGGTATGTGTATTTTTCCCCTAGGCCATAGTAGTTATTGGTTTCGAGTATCAGACTTGCGAAAATTGTGATGGTTTCTCAACCATTCCTTAACTTCAAACTCCCATATCTCGCGAACGCATTGACGAACTCGAGAAATTCCTGTTGCGTCTGAAAGCAGAAACTCGCCCGATTACAAAGATATGTGTGTTTTTCCCCTAGGCCTTTGTAGTTATTGGTTTCGAGTATCAGACTTGCGAAAATTTTGATGGTTTCTCAACCATTCCTTAACTTCAAACTCCCATATCTCGCGAACGCATTGACGAACTCGAGAAATTCCTGTTGTATCTGAAAGTAGAAACTGGCCCGATTACAATGGTGTGTGTACTTTTCCCCTAGGCCATTCCAGTTATTGGTTTCGACTGTCAGACCAGTGAAAATTTTGATGGTTTCTCAACCATTCCTTAACATCAAACTCCCATATCTCGCGAACGGATTGTCGAACAGGAATTAGTCAATTCCTGTTGCATCTGAAAGTAGAAACACGCCCGAATACAATGGTGTGTGTACTTTTCCCCTAGGCCATTCCAGTTATTGGTTTCGACTGTCAGACAAGTGAAAATTTTGATGGTTTCTCAACCATTCCTTAACATCAAACTCCCATATCTCGCGAACGGAATGTCGAACTCGAGAATTTCCTGTTGCGTCTGAAAGCAGAAACTCGCCCGATTACAAAGATATGTGTGTTTTTCCCCTAGGCCTTTGTAGTTATTGGTTTCGAGTATCAGACTTGCGAAAATTTTGAGGGTTTCTCAACCATTCCTTAACTTCAAACTCCCATATCTCGCGAACGGATTGACGAACCCGAGAAATTCCTGTTACAACTGAAAGTAGAGAATCGCCCGATTAGAATGGTGTGTGTACTTTTCCCCTAGGCCACTCCAGTTATTCGTTTCTAGCATCAGAATTGCGAAAATTTCGATGGTTTCTCAACCATTCCTTAACATCAACCTCCCATATCTCGCGAACGGATTGACGAACTCGAGAAATTCCTGTTGCATCTGAAAGTGGAAACTCGCCCGATTACAAAGGTATGTGTATTTTTCCCCTAGGCCTTTGTGGTTATTGGTTTCGAGTATCAGACTTGCGAGAATTTTGATGGTTTGTCAACCATTCCTTAATTTCAAACTCCCATATCTCGCGAACGGAATGACGAACTCGAGAAATTCCTGTTCCATCTGAAAGTAGAAACTCGCACGATTACAAGGGGGTGTGTACTTTTCCCCTAGGCCATTCCAGTTATTCGTTTCTAGCATCAGAATTGCGAAAATTTCGATGGTTTCTCAACCATTCCTTAACACCAAACTCCCATATCTCGCGAACGGATTTACGAACTCGAGAAATTCCTGTTGCATCTGAAAGTGGAAACTCGCCCGATTACAAAGGTATGTGTATTTTTCCCCTAGGCCTTTGTAGTTATTTGTTTCGAGTATCAGAATTACGAGAATTTTGATGGTTTCTCAACCATTCCTTAACTTCAAACTCCCATATCTCGCGAACGGAAAGACGAACGCGAGAAATTCCTGTTGCATCTGAAAGTAGAGACTCGCCCGATTAGAATGGTGTGTGTACTTTTCCCCTAGGCCATTCCAGTTATTCGTTTCTAGCATCAGACTTGCGAAAATTTTGATGGTTTCTCAAGCATTCCTTAACTTCAAACTCCCATATCTCGCGAATGGATTTACGAACACGAGAAATTCCTGTTGCATCTGAAAGTGGAAACTCGACCGATTACAAAGATATATGTGTTTTTCCCCTAGGCCTTTGCAGTTATTGGTTACGAGTATCAGAATTGCGAAAATTTTGATGGTTTCTCAAGCATTCCTTAACTTCAAACTCCCATATCTCGCGAACGGATTTACGAACTCGAGAAATTCCTGTTGCATCTGAAAGTGGAAACTCGACCGATTACAAAGATATATGTGTTTTTCCCCTAGGCCTTTGCAGTTATTGGTTTCGAGTATCAGAATTACGAGAATTTTGATGGTTTCTCAACCATTCCTTAACTTCAAACTCCCATATCTCGCGAACGGAAAGACGAACTCGAGAAATTCCTGTTGCATCTGAAAGTAGAGACTCGCCCGATTAGAATGGTGTGTGTACTTTTCCCCTAGGGCATTCCAGTTATTCGTTTCTAGCATCAGACTTGCGAAAATTTTGATGGTTTCTCAAGCATTCCTTAACTTCAAACTCCCATATCTCGCGAACGGATTTACGAACTCGAGAAATTCCTGTTGCATCTGAAAGTGGAAACTCGCCCGATTACAAAGGTATGTGCATTTTTGACCTAGGCCATAGTAGTTATTGGTTTGGAGAATCAGACTTGCGAAAATTTTGATTGTTTCTCAACCATTTCTTAACTTCAAACTCCCATATCTCGCGAACGGATTGTCGAACAGGAATTAGTCAATTCCTGTTGCATCTGAAAGTAGAAACACGCCCGAATACAATGGTGTGTGTACTTTTCCCCTAGGCCATTCCAGTTATTGGTTTCGACTGTCAGACCAGTGAAAATTTTGATGGTTTCTCAACCATTCCTTAACATCAAACTCCCATATCTCGCGAACGGATTGTCGAACAGGAATTAGTCAATTCCTGTTGCATCTGAAAGTAGAAACACGCCCGAATACAATGGTGTGTGTACTTTTCCCCTAGGCCATTCCAGTTATTCGTTTCTAGCATCAGAATTGCGAAAATTTCGATGGTTTCTCAACCATTCCTTAACATCAAACTCCCATATCTCGCGAACGGATTTACGAACTCGAGAAATTCCTGTTGCATCTGAAAGTGGAAACTCGCCCGATTACAAAGGTATGTGTATTTTTCCCCTAGGCCTTTGTAGTTATTGGTTTCGAGTATCAGAATTACGAGAATTTTGATGGTTTCTCAACCATTCCTTAACTTCAAACTCCTATATCTCGCGAACGGAAAGACGAACTCGAGAAATTCCTGTTGCATCTGAAAGTAGAGACTCGCCCGATTAGAATGGTGTGTGTACTTTTCCCCTAGGCCATTCCAGTTATTCGTTTCTAGCATCAGACTTGCGAAAATTTTGATGGTTTCTCAAGCATTCCTTAACTTCAAACTCCCATATCTCGCGAACGGATTTACGAACTCGAGAAATTCCTGTTGCATCTGAAAGTGGAAACTCGGCCGATTACAAAGGTATGTGCATTTTTCCCCTAGGCCTTTGTAGTTATTGGTTTCGAGTATCAGATTTGCGAAAATTTAGAGGGTTTCTCAGCCATTCCTTAACTTCAAATTCCCATATCTCGCGAACGGATTGACGAACTCGAGAAATTCCTGTTGCATCTGAAAGTAGAAACTCGCCCGATTACAAAGATATATGTGTTTTTCCCCTAGGCCATTGTTGTTATTGGTTTCTAGCATCAGACTTGCGAAAATTTTGAGGGTTTCTCAACCATTCCTTAACTTCAAACTCCCATATCTCGCGAACGGATTGGAGAACTCGAGAAATTCCTGTTGCATCTGAAAGCAGAAACTCGCCCGATTTCAACGGTATGTGCATTTTTGACCTAGGCCATAGTAGTTATTGGTTTGGAGAATCAGACTTGCGAAAATTTTGATTGTTTCTCAACCATTTCTTAACTTCAAACTCCCATATCTCGCGAACGGATTGTCGAACAGGAATTAGTCAATTCCTGTTGCATCTGAAAGTAGAAACACGCACGAATACAATGGTGTGTGTACTTTTCCCCTAGGCCATTCCAGTTATTGGTTTCGACTGTCAGACCAGTGAAAATTTTGATGGTTTCTCAACCATTCCTTAACATCAAACTCCCATATCTCGCGAACGGATTGTCGAACAGGAATTAGTCAATTCCTGTTGCATCTGAAAGTAGAAACACGCCCGAATACAATGGTGTGTGTACTTTTCCCCTAGGCCATTCCAGTTATTGGTTTCGACTGTCAGACAAGTGAAAATTTTGATGGTTTCTCAACCATTCCTTAACATCAAACTCCCATATCTCGCGAACGGAATGTCGAACTCGAGAATTTCCTGTTGCGTCTGAAAGCAGAAACTCGCCCGATTACAAAGATATGTGTGTTTTTCCCCTAGGCCTTTGTAGTTATTGGTTTCGAGTATCAGACTTGCGAAAATTTTGAGGGTTTCTCAACCATTCCTTAACTTCAAACTCCCATATCTCGCGAACGGATTGACGAACTCGAGAAGTTCCTGTTACAACTGAAAGTAGAGAATCGCCCGATTAGAATGGTGTGTGTACTTTTCCCCTAGGCCACTCCAGTTATTCGTTTCTAGCATCAGAATTGCGAAAATTTCGATGGTTTCTCAACCATTCCTTAACATCAACCTCCCATATCTCGCGAACGGATTGACGAACTCGAGAAATTCCTGTTGCATCTGAAAGTGGAAACTCGCCCGATTACAAAGGTATGTGTATTTTTCCCCTAGGCCTTTGTGGTTATTGGTTTCGAGTATCAGACTTGCGAAAATTTTGAGGGTTTCTCAACCATTCCTTAACTTCAAACTCCCATATCTCGCGAACGGATTTACGAACTCGAGAAATTCCTGTTGCATCTGAAAGTGGAGACTCGCCCGATTACAAAGGTATGTGTATTTTTCCCCTAGGCCTTTGTAGTTATTTGTTTCGAGTATCAGAATTACGAGAATTTTGATGGTTTCTCAACCATTCCTTAACTTCAAACTCCCATATCTCGCGAACGGAAAGACGAACTCGAGAAATTCCTGTTGCATCTGAAAGTAGAGACTCGCCCGATTAGAATGGTGTGTGTACTTTTCCCCTAGGCCATTCCAGTTATTCGTTTCTAGCATCAGACTTGCGAAAATTTTGATGGTTTCTCAAGCATTCCTTAACTTCAAACTCCCATATCTCGCGAACGGATTTACGAACTCGAGAAATTCCTGTTGCATCTGAAAGTGGAAACTCGACCGATTACAAAGATATATGTGTTTTTCCCCTAGGCCTTTGCAGTTATTGGTTACGAGTATCAGAATTGCGAGAATTTTGATGGTTTCTCAACCATTCCTTAACTTCAAACTCCCATATCTCGCGAACGGAATGACGAACTCGAGAAATTCCTGTTGCATCTGAAAGTAGAGACTCGCCCGATTAGAATGGTGAGTGTACTTTTCCCCTAGGCCATTCCAGTTATTCGTTTCTAGCATCAGAATTGCGAAAATTTCGATGGTTTCTCAACCATTCCTTAACTTCAAACTCCCATATCTCGCGAACGGATTGACGAACTCGAGAAATTCCTGTTGCATCTGAAAGTAGAAACTCGAACGATTACAAGGGGGTGTGTACTTTTCCCCTAGGCCATTCCAGTTATTCGTTTCTAGCATCAGAATTGCGAGAATTTTGATGGTTTCTCAAACATTCCTTAACTTCAAACTCCCATATCTCGCGAACGGAATAACGAACTCGAGAAATTCCTGTTGCATCTGAAAGTGGAAACTCGACCGATTACAAAGATATATGTGTTTTTCCCCTAGGCCTTTGCAGTTATTGGTTACGAGTATCAGAATTGCGAGAATTTTGATGGTTTCTCAACCATTCCTTAACTTCAAACTCCCATATCTCGCGAACGGAATGACGAACTCGAGAAATTCCTGTTGCATCTGAAAGTAGAGACTCGCCCGATTAGAATGGTGAGTGTACTTTTCCCCTAGGCCATTCCAGTTATTCGTTTCTAGCATCAGAATTGCGAAAATTTCGATGGTTTCTCAACCATTCCTTAACTTCAAACTCCCATATCTCGCGAACGGATTGACGAACTCGAGAAATTCCTGTTGTATCTGAAAGTAGAAACTGGCCCGATTACAATGGTGTGTGTACTTTTCCCCTAGGCCATTCCAGTTATTGGTTTCGACTGTCAGACCAGTGAAAATTTTGATGGTTTCTCAACCATTCCTTAACATCAAACTCCCATATCTCGCGAACGGATTGTCGAACAGGAATTAGTCAATTCCTGTTGCATCTGAAAGTAGAAACACGCCCGAATACAATGGTGTGTGTACTTTTCCCCTAGGCCATTCCAGTTATTGGTTTCGACTGTCAGACAAGTGAAAATTTTGATGGTTTCTCAACCATTCCTTAACATCAAACTCCCATATCTCGCGAACGGAATGTCGAACTCGAGAATTTCCTGTTGCGTCTGAAAGCAGAAACTCGCCCGATTACAAAGATATGTGTGTTTTTCCCCTAGGCCTTTGTAGTTATTGGTTTCGAGTATCAGACTTGCGAAAATTTTGAGGGTTTCTCAACCATTCCTTAACTTCAAACTCCCATATCTCGCGAACGGATTGACGAACCCGAGAAATTCCTGTTACAACTGAAAGTAGAGAATCGCCCGATTAGAATGGTGTGTGTACTTTTCCCCTAGGCCACT
The DNA here is from genome assembly GCF_051014685.1 of Ptiloglossa arizonensis. NCBI lineage: Eukaryota > Metazoa > Arthropoda > Insecta > Hymenoptera > Colletidae > Ptiloglossa > Ptiloglossa arizonensis. The sequence continues at coordinate 346,438 of NW_027478677.1, read as the reverse complement.
CCAGTTATTCGTTTCTAGCATCAGAATTGCGAAAATTTCGATGGTTTCTCAACCATTCCTTAACATCAACCTCCCATATCTCGCGAACGGATTGACGAACTCGAGAAATTCCTGTTGCATCTGAAAGTGGAAACTCGCCCGATTACAAAGGTATGTGTATTTTTCCCCTAGGCCTTTGTGGTTATTGGTTTCGAGTATCAGACTTGCGAGAATTTTGATGGTTTGTCAACCATTCCTTAATTTCAAACTCCCATATCTCGCGAACGGAATGACGAACTCGAGAAATTCCTGTTGCATCTGAAAGTAGAAACTCGCACGATTACAAGGGGGTGTGTACTTTTCCCCTAGGCCATTCCAGTTATTCGTTTCTAGCATCAGAATTGCGAAAATTTCGATGGTTTCTCAACCATTCCTTAACACCAAACTCCCATATCTCGCGAACGGATTTACGAACTCGAGAAATTCCTGTTGCATCTGAAAGTGGAAACTCGACCGATTACAAAGATATATGTGTTTTTCCCCTAGGCCTTTGCAGTTATTGGTTTCGAGTATCAGAATTACGAGAATTTTGATGGTTTCTCAACCATTCCTTAACTTCAAACTCCCATATCTCGCGAACGGAAAGACGAACTCGAGAAATTCCTGTTGCATCTGAAAGTAGAGACTCGCCCGATTAGAATGGTGTGTGTACTTTTCCCCTAGGCCATTCCAGTTATTCGTTTCTAGCATCAGACTTGCGAAAATTTTGATGGTTTCTCAAGCATTCCTTAACTTCAAACTCCCATATCTCGCGAACGGATTTACGAACTCGAGAAATTCCTGTTGCATCTGAAAGTGGAAACTCGCCCGATTACAAAGGTATGTGCATTTTTGACCTAGGCCATAGTAGTTATTGGTTTGGAGAATCAGACTTGCGAAAATTTTGATTGTTTCTCAACCATTTCTTAACTTCAAACTCCCATATCTCGCGAACGGATTGTCGAACAGGAATTAGTCAATTCCTGTTGCATCTGAAAGTAGAAACACGCCCGAATACAATGGTGTGTGTACTTTTCCCCTAGGCCATTCCAGTTATTGGTTTCGACTGTCAGACCAGTGAAAATTTTGATGGTTTCTCAACCATTCCTTAACATCAAACTCCCATATCTCGCGAACGGATTGTCGAACAGGAATTAGTCAATTCCTGTTGCATCTGAAAGTAGAAACACGCCCGAATACAATGGTGTGTGTACTTTTCCCCTAGGCCATTCCAGTTATTCGTTTCTAGCATCAGAATTGCGAAAATTTCGATGGTTTCTCAACCATTCCTTAACATCAAACTCCCATATCTCGCGAACGGATTTACGAACTCGAGAAATTCCTGTTGCATCTGAAAGTGGAAACTCGCCCGATTACAAAGGTATGTGTATTTTTCCCCTAGGCCTTTGTAGTTATTGGTTTCGAGTATCAGAATTACGAGAATTTTGATGGTTTCTCAACCATTCCTTAACTTCAAACTCCTATATCTCGCGAACGGAAAGACGAACTCGAGAAATTCCTGTTGCATCTGAAAGTAGAGACTCGCCCGATTAGAATGGTGTGTGTACTTTTCCCCTAGGCCATTCCAGTTATTCGTTTCTAGCATCAGACTTGCGAAAATTTTGATGGTTTCTCAAGCATTCCTTAACTTCAAACTCCCATATCTCGCGAACGGATTTACGAACTCGAGAAATTCCTGTTGCATCTGAAAGTGGAAACTCGGCCGATTACAAAGGTATGTGCATTTTTCCCCTAGGCCTTTGTAGTTATTGGTTTCGAGTATCAGATTTGCGAAAATTTAGAGGGTTTCTCAGCCATTCCTTAACTTCAAATTCCCATATCTCGCGAACGGATTGACGAACTCGAGAAATTCCTGTTGCATCTGAAAGTAGAAACTCGCCCGATTACAAAGATATATGTGTTTTTCCCCTAGGCCATTGTTGTTATTGGTTTCTAGCATCAGACTTGCGAAAATTTTGAGGGTTTCTCAACCATTCCTTAACTTCAAACTCCCATATCTCGCGAACGGATTGGAGAACTCGAGAAATTCCTGTTGCATCTGAAAGCAGAAACTCGCCCGATTTCAACGGTATGTGCATTTTTGACCTAGGCCATAGTAGTTATTGGTTTGGAGAATCAGACTTGCGAAAATTTTGATTGTTTCTCAACCATTTCTTAACTTCAAACTCCCATATCTCGCGAACGGATTGTCGAACAGGAATTAGTCAATTCCTGTTGCATCTGAAAGTAGAAACACGCACGAATACAATGGTGTGTGTACTTTTCCCCTAGGCCATTCCAGTTATTGGTTTCGACTGTCAGACCAGTGAAAATTTTGATGGTTTCTCAACCATTCCTTAACATCAAACTCCCATATCTCGCGAACGGATTGTCGAACAGGAATTAGTCAATTCCTGTTGCATCTGAAAGTAGAAACACGCCCGAATACAATGGTGTGTGTACTTTTCCCCTAGGCCATTCCAGTTATTGGTTTCGACTGTCAGACAAGTGAAAATTTTGATGGTTTCTCAACCATTCCTTAACATCAAACTCCCATATCTCGCGAACGGAATGTCGAACTCGAGAATTTCCTGTTGCGTCTGAAAGCAGAAACTCGCCCGATTACAAAGATATGTGTGTTTTTCCCCTAGGCCTTTGTAGTTATTGGTTTCGAGTATCAGACTTGCGAAAATTTTGAGGGTTTCTCAACCATTCCTTAACTTCAAACTCCCATATCTCGCGAACGGATTGACGAACTCGAGAAGTTCCTGTTACAACTGAAAGTAGAGAATCGCCCGATTAGAATGGTGTGTGTACTTTTCCCCTAGGCCACTCCAGTTATTCGTTTCTAGCATCAGACTTGCGAAAATTTTGATGGTTTCTCAAGCATTCCTTAACTTCAAACTCCCATATCTCGCGAACGGATTTACGAACTCGAGAAATTCCTGTTGCATCTGAAAGTGGAAACTCGGCCGATTACAAAGGTATGTGCATTTTTCCCCTAGGCCTTTGTAGTTATTGGTTTCGAGTATCAGATTTGCGAAAATTTAGAGGGTTTCTCAGCCATTCCTTAACTTCAAATTCCCATATCTCGCGAACGGATTGACGAACTCGAGAAATTCCTGTTGCATCTGAAAGTAGAAACTCGCCCGATTACAAAGATATATGTGTTTTTCCCCTAGGCCATTGTTGTTATTGGTTTCTAGCATCAGACTTGCGAAAATTTTGAGGGTTTCTCAACCATTCCTTAACTTCAAACTCCCATATCTCGCGAACGGATTGGAGAACTCGAGAAATTCCTGTTGCATCTGAAAGCAGAAACTCGCCCGATTTCAACGGTATGTGCATTTTTGACCTAGGCCATAGTAGTTATTGGTTTGGAGAATCAGACTTGCGAAAATTTTGATTGTTTCTCAACCATTTCTTAACTTCAAACTCCCATATCTCGCGAACGGATTGTCGAACAGGAATTAGTCAATTCCTGTTGCATCTGAAAGTAGAAACACGCACGAATACAATGGTGTGTGTACTTTTCCCCTAGGCCATTCCAGTTATTGGTTTCGACTGTCAGACCAGTGAAAATTTTGATGGTTTCTCAACCATTCCTTAACATCAAACTCCCATATCTCGCGAACGGATTGTCGAACAGGAATTAGTCAATTCCTGTTGCATCTGAAAGTAGAAACACGCCCGAATACAATGGTGTGTGTACTTTTCCCCTAGGCCATTCCAGTTATTGGTTTCGACTGTCAGACAAGTGAAAATTTTGATGGTTTCTCAACCATTCCTTAACATCAAACTCCCATATCTCGCGAACGGAATGTCGAACTCGAGAATTTCCTGTTGCGTCTGAAAGCAGAAACTCGCCCGATTACAAAGATATGTGTGTTTTTCCCCTAGGCCTTTGTAGTTATTGGTTTCGAGTATCAGACTTGCGAAAATTTTGAGGGTTTCTCAACCATTCCTTAACTTCAAACTCCCATATCTCGCGAACGGATTGACGAACTCGAGAAGTTCCTGTTACAACTGAAAGTAGAGAATCGCCCGATTAGAATGGTGTGTGTACTTTTCCCCTAGGCCACTCCAGTTATTCGTTTCTAGCATCAGAATTGCGAAAATTTCGATGGTTTCTCAACCATTCCTTAACATCAACCTCCCATATCTCGCGAACGGATTGACGAACTCGAGAAATTCCTGTTGCATCTGAAAGTGGAAACTCGCCCGATTACAAAGGTATGTGTATTTTTCCCCTAGGCCTTTGTGGTTATTGGTTTCGAGTATCAGACTTGCGAGAATTTTGATGGTTTGTCAACCATTCCTTAATTTCAAACTCCCATATCTCGCGAACGGAATGACGAACTCGAGAAATTCCTGTTGCATCTGAAAGTAGAAACTCGCACGATTACAAGGGGGTGTGTACTTTTCCCCTAGGCCATTCCAGTTATTCGTTTCTAGCATCAGAATTGCGAAAATTTCGATGGTTTCTCAACCATTCCTTAACACCAAACTCCCATATCTCGCGAACGGATTTACGAACTCGAGAAATTCCTGTTGCATCTGAAAGTGGAGACTCGCCCGATTACAAAGGTATGTGTATTTTTCCCCTAGGCCTTTGTAGTTATTTGTTTCGAGTATCAGAATTACGAGAATTTTGATGGTTTCTCAACCATTCCTTAACTTCAAACTCCCATATCTCGCGAACGGAAAGACGAACTCGAGAAATTCCTGTTGCATCTGAAAGTAGAGACTCGCCCGATTAGAATGGTGTGTGTACTTTTCCCCTAGGCCATTCCAGTTATTCGTTTCTAGCATCAGACTTGCGAAAATTTTGATGGTTTCTCAAGCATTCCTTAACTTCAAACTCCCATATCTCGCGAACGGATTTACGAACTCGAGAAATTCCTGTTGCATCTGAAAGTGGAAACTCGACCGATTACAAAGATATATGTGTTTTTCCCCTAGGCCTTTGCAGTTATTGGTTACGAGTATCAGAATTGCGAGAATTTTGATGGTTTCTCAACCATTCCTTAACTTCAAACTCCCATATCTCGCGAACGGAATGACGAACTCGAGAAATTCCTGTTGCATCTGAAAGTAGAGACTCGCCCGATTAGAATGGTGAGTGTACTTTTCCCCTAGGCCATTCCAGTTATTCGTTTCTAGCATCAGAATTGCGAAAATTTCGATGGTTTCTCAACCATTCCTTAACTTCAAACTCCCATATCTCGCGAACGGATTGACGAACTCGAGAAATTCCTGTTGCATCTGAAAGTAGAAACTCGAACGATTACAAGGGGGTGTGTACTTTTCCCCTAGGCCATTCCAGTTATTCGTTTCTAGCATCAGAATTGCGAGAATTTTGATGGTTTCTCAAACATTCCTTAACTTCAAACTCCCATATCTCGCGAACGGAATAACGAACTCGAGAAATTCCTGTTGCATCTGAAAGTGGAAACTCGACCGATTACAAAGATATATGTGTTTTTCCCCTAGGCCTTTGCAGTTATTGGTTTCGAGTATCAGAATTGCGAGAATTTTGATGGTTTCTCAGCCATTCCTTAACTTCAAACACCCATATCTCGCGAACGGAATGACGCACTCGAGAAATTCCTATTGCATCTGAAAGTGGAAACTCGCCCGATTACAAAGGTATGTGCATTTTTCCCCTAGGCCTTTGTAGTTATTGGTTTCGAGTATCAGAATTGCGAGAATTTTGATGGTTTGTCAACCATTCCTTAACTTCAAACTCCCATATCTCGCGAACGGAATGACGAAATCGAGAAATTCCTGTTGCATCTGAAAGTAGAAACTAGCACGATTACAAGGGGGTGTGTACTTTTCCCCTAGGCCATTCCAGTTATTCGTTTCTAGCATCAGAATTGCGAAAATTTCGATGGTTTCTCAACCATTCCTTAACATCAAACTCCCATATCTCGCGAACGGATTTACGAACTCGAGAAATTCCTGTTGCATCTGAAAGTGGAAACTCGCCCGATTACAAAGGTATGTGTATTTTTCCCCTAGGCCTTTGTAGTTATTGGTTTCGAGTATCAGAATTACGAGAATTTTGATGGTTTCTCAACCATTCCTTAACTTCAAACTCCCATATCTCGCGAACGGATTTACGAACTCGAGAAATTCCTGTTGCATCTGAAAGTAGAGACTCGCCCGATTAGAATGGTGTGTGTACTTTTCCCCTAGGCCATTCCAGTTATTCGTTTCTAGCATCAGAATTGCGAAAATTTCGATGGTTTCTCAACCATTCCTTAACTTCAAACTCCCATATCTCGCGAACGGATTGACGAACTCGAGAAATTCCTGTTGCATCTGAAAGTAGAAACTCGAACGATTACAAGGGGGTGTGTACTTTTCCCCTAGGCCATTCCAGTTATTCGTTTCTAGCATCAGAATTGCGAGAATTTTGATGGTTTCTCAAACATTCCTTAACTTCAAACTCCCATATCTCGCGAACGGAATAACGAACTCGAGAAATTCCTGTTGCATCTGAAAGTGGAAACTCGACCGATTACAAAGATATATGTGTTTTTCCCCTAGGCCTTTGCAGTTATTGGTTTCGAGTATCAGAATTGCGAGAATTTTGATGGTTTCTCAGCCATTCCTTAACTTCAAACACCCATATCTCGCAAACGGAATGACGCACTCGAGAAATTCCTATTGCATCTGAAAGTGGAAACTCGCCCGATTACAAAGGTATGTGCATTTTTCCCCTAGGCCTTTGTAGTTATTGGTTTCGAGTATCAGAATTGCGAGAATTTTGATGGTTTCTCAGCCATTCCTTAACTTCAAACTCCCATATCTCGCGAACGGATTGACGAACTCGAGAAATTCCTGTTGCATCTGAAAGTGGAAACTCGCCCGATTACAAAGGTATGTGTATTTTTCCCCTAGGCCTTTGTGGTTATTGGTTTCGAGTATCAGACTTGCGAGAATTTTGATGGTTTGTCAACCATTCCTTAATTTCAAACTCCCATATCTCGCGAACGGAATGACGAACTCGAGAAGTTCCTGTTGCATCTGAAAGTAGAGACTCGCCCGATTAGAATGGTGTGTGTACTTTTCCCCTAGGCCATTCCAGTTATTCGTTTCTAGCATCAGAATTGCGAAAATTTCGATGGTTTCTCAACCATTCCTTAACTTCAAACTCCCATATCTCGCGAACGGATTGACGAACTCGAGAAATTCCTGTTGCATCTGAAAGTAGAAACTCGAACGATTACAAGGGGGTGTGTACTTTTCCCCTAGGCCATTCCAGTTATTCGTTTCTAGCATCAGAATTGCGAGAATTTTGATGGTTTCTCAAACATTCCTTAACTTCAAACTCCCATATCTCGCGAACGGAATAACGAACTCGAGAAATTCCTGTTGCATCTGAAAGTGGAAACTCGACCGATTACAAAGATATATGTGTTTTTCCCCTAGGCCTTTGCAGTTATTGGTTTCGAGTATCAGAATTGCGAGAATTTTGATGGTTTCTCAGCCATTCCTTAACTTCAAACACCCATATCTCGCAAACGGAATGACGCACTCGAGAAATTCCTATTGCATCTGAAAGTGGAAACTCGCCCGATTACAAAGGTATGTGCATTTTTCCCCTAGGCCTTTGTAGTTATTGGTTTCGAGTATCAGAATTGCGAGAATTTTGATGGTTTCTCAGCCATTCCTTAACTTCAAACTCCCATATCTCGCGAACGGATTTACGAACTCGAGAAATTCCTGTTGCATCTGAAAGTGGAAACTCGCCCGATTACAAAGGTATGTGTATTTTTCCCCTAGGCCTTTGTAGTTATTGGTTTCGAGTATCAGAATTACGAGAATTTTGATGGTTTCTCAACCATTCCTTAACTTCAAACTCCCATATCTCGCGAACGGAAAGACGAACTCGAGAAATTCCTGTTGCATCTGAAAGTAGAGACTCGCCCGATTACAAAGGTATGTGCATTTTTCCCCTAGGCCTTTGTAGTTATTGGTTTCGAGTATCAGAATTGCGAGAATTTTGATGGTTTCTCAGCCATTCCTTAACTTCAAACTCCCATATCTCGCGAACGGATTTACGAACTCGAGAAATTCCTGTTGCATCTGAAAGTGGAAACTCGCCCGATTACAAAGGTATGTGTATTTTTCCCCTAGGCCTTTGTAGTTATTGGTTTCGAGTATCAGAATTACGAGAATTTTGATGGTTTCTCAACCATTCCTTAACTTCAAACTCCCATATCTCGCGAACGGATTTACGAACTCGAGAAATTCCTGTTGCATCTGAAAGTGGAAACTGGCCCGATTACAAAGGTATGTGCATTTTTCCCCTAGGCCTTTGTAGTTATTGGTTTCGAGTATCAGATTTGCGAAAATTTAGAGGGTTTCTCAGCCATTCCTTAACTTCAAATTCCCATATCTCGCGAAGGGATTGACGAACTCGAGAAATTCCTGTTGCATCTGAAAGTAGAAACTCGCCCGATTACAAAGATATATGTGTTTTTCCCCTAGGCCATTGTTGTTATTGGTTTCTAGCATCAGACTTGCGAAAATTTTGAGGGTTTCTCAACCATTCCTTAACTTCAAACTCCCATATCTCGCGAACGGATTGACGAACTCGAGAAATTCCTGTTGCATCTGAAAGCAGAAACTCGCCCGATTTCAACGGTATGTGCATTTTTGACCCAGGCCATAGTAGTTATTGGTTTGGAGAATCAGACTTGCGAAAATTTTGATTGTTTCTCAACCATTTCTTAACTTCAAACTCCCATATCTCGCGAACGGATTGTCGAACAGGAATTAGTCAATTCCTGTTGCATCTGAAAGTAGAAACACGCCCGAATACAATGGTGTGTGTACTTTTCCCCTAGGCCATTCCAGTTATTGGTTTCGACTGTCAGACCAGTGAAAATTTTGATGGTTTCTCAACCATTCCTTAACATCAAACTCCCATATCTCGCGAACGGATTGTCGAACAGGAATTAGTCAATTCCTGTTGCATCTGAAAGTAGAAACACGCCCGAATACAATGGTGTGTGTACTTTTCCCCTAGGCCATTCCAGTTATTTGTTTCGACTGTCAGACAAGTGAAAATTTTGATGGTTTCTCAACCATTCCTTAACATCAAACTCCCATATCTCGCGAACTGAATGTCGAACTCGAGAATTTCCTGTTCCGTCTGAAAGCAGAAACTCGCCCGATTACAAAGATATGTGTGTTTTTCCCCTAGGCCTTTGTAGTTATTGGTTTCGAGTATCAGACTTGCGAAAATTTTGAGGGTTTCTCAACCATTCCTTAACTTCAAACTCCCATATCTCGCGAACGGATTGACGAACTCTAGAAATTCCTGTTACAACTGAAAGTAGAGAATCGCCCGATTAGAATGGTGTGTGTACTTTTCCCCTAGGCCATTCCAGTTATTCGTTTCTAGCATCAGAATTGCGAAAATTTCGATGGTTTCTCAAGCATTCCTTAACTTCAAACTCCCATATCTCGCGAACGGATTTACGAACTCGAGAAATTCCTGTTGCATCTGAAAGTGGAAACTAGCCCGATTACAAAGGTATGTGCATTTTTCCCCTATGCCTATGTAGTTATTGGTTTCGAGTATCAGACTTGCGAAAATTTCGATGGTTTCTCGACCATTCCTTAATTTCAAACTCCCATATCTCGCGAACGGATTGACGAACCAGAGAAATTCCTATTGCATCTGAAAGCAGAAACTCGCCCGATTACAAAGATATATGTGTTTTTCCCCTAGGCCTTTGCAGTTATTGGTTTCGAGTATCAGAATTGCGAGAATTTTGATGGTTTCTCAGCCATTCCTGAACTTCAAACACCCATATCTCGCGAACGGATTTACGAACTCGAGAAATTCCTGTTGCATCTGAAAGTGGAAACTAGCCCGATTACAAAGGTATGTGCATTTTTCCCCTATGCCTATGTAGTTATTGGTTTCGAGTATCAGACTTGCGAAAATTTCGATGGTTTCTCGACCATTCCTTAATTTCAAACTCCCATATCTCGCGAACGGATTGACGAACCAGAGAAATTCCTATTGCATCTGAAAGCAGAAACTCGCCCGATTACAAAGATATATGTGTTTTTCCCCTAGGCCTTTGCAGTTATTGGTTTCGAGTATCAGAATTGCGAGAATTTTGATGGTTTCTCAGCTATTCCTGAACTTCAAACACCCATATCTCGCGAACGGAATGACGCACTCGAGAAATTCCTGTTGCATCTGAAAGTGGAAACTCGCCCGATTACAAAGGTATGTGCATTTTTCCCCTAGGCCTTTGTAGTTATTGGTTTCGAGTATCAGAATTGCGAGAATTTTGATGTGTGGCGGCACTACCCACGCTTGCCACCAGAGGGAAACTCACCACCAACCGTTTCCCGCAAGTTCCCGTACCTGCTCCGATCGCTATATATACGACCTCTTACCGATCTTCCAATGTCCCGGCGTATAAGGCAGGGCCTGCTAGGATGCCTTACTGACGAGTCCACTAGCAGGCCCGGGATGAAACGCTTATCCCCTTTTCCTATTTCCGTTCACTCCTTTCTAACATTCTTTAATTTAGCGCCGCCAAAGATGGTTTGTCAACCATTCCTTAACTTCAAACTCCCATATCTCGCGAACGGAATGACGAAATCGAGAAATTCCTGTTGCATCTGAAAGTAGAAACTCGCACGATTACAAGGGGGTGTGTACTTTTCCCCTAGGCCATTCCAGTTATTCGTTTCTAGCATCAGAATTGCGAAAATTTCGATGTTTTCTCAACCATTCCTTAACATCAAACTCCCATATCTCGCGAACGGATTTACGAACTCGAGAAATTCCTGTTGCATCTGAAAGTAGAAACTCGCCCGATTACAAAGATATATGTGTTTTTCCCCTAGGCCATTGTTGTTATTGGTTTCTAGCATCAGACTTGCGAAAATTTTGAGGGTTTCTCAACCATTCCTTAACTTCAAACTCCCATATCTCGCGAACGGATTGACGAACTCGAGAAATTCCTGTTGCATCTGAAAGCAGAAACTCGCCCGATTTCAACGGTATGTGCATTTTTGACCTAGGCCATAGTAGTTATTGGTTTGGAGAATCAGACTTGCGAAAATTTTGATTGTTTCTCAACCATTTCTTAACTTCAAACTCCCATATCTCGCGAACGGATTGTCGAACAGGAACTAGTCAATTCCTGTTGCATCTGAAAGTAGAAACACGCCCGAATACAATGGTGTGTGTACTTTTCCCCTAGGCCATTCCAGTTATTGGTTTCGACTGTCAGACAAGTGAAAATTTTGATGGTTTCTCAACCATTCCTTAACATCAAACTCCCATATCTCGCGAACGGAATGTCGAACTCGAGAATTTCCTGTTTCGTCTGAAAGCAGAAACTCGCCCGATTACAAAGATATGTGTGTTTTTCCCCTAGGCCTTTGCTGTTATTGGTTTCGAGTATCAGACTTGCAAAAATTTTGAGGGTTTCTCAACCATTCCTTAACTTCAAACTCCCATATCTCGCGAACGGATAGACGAACTCGAGAAATTCCTGTTGCATCTGAAAGTGGAAACTCGCCCGATTACAAAGATATATGTGTTTTTCCCCTAGGCCTTTGCAGTTATTGGTTTCGAGTATCAGACTTGCAAAAATTATGAGGGTTTCTCAACCATTCCTTAACTTCAAACTCCCATATCTCGCGAACGGATAGACGAACTCGAGAAATTCCTGTTGCATCTGAAAGTAGAAACTCGCACGATTACAGCGGTATGTGTATTTTTCCCCTAGGCCATTGTAGTTATTGGATTCGAGTATCAGACTTGCGAAAATTTTGATGGTTCCTCAACCATTCCTTAAATTCAAACTCCCATATCTCGCGAACGGATTGACGAACTCGAGAAATTCCTGTTGCATCTGAATGTAGAAACTCGCCTGATTACAATGGTGTGTGTACTTTTCCCCTAGGCCATTTCAGTTATTCGTTTCTAGCATCAGAATTGCGAAAATTTTGATGGTTTCTCAACCATTCCTTAACTTCAAACTCCCATATCTCGCCAACGGAATGACGCACTCGAGAAATTCCTGTTGCCTCTGAATGTAGAAGCTCGCACGATTACAAGGGTGTGTGTACTTTTCCCCTAGGCCATTCCAGTTATTGGTTTCGATTATCAGAATTGCGAAAATTTTGAGGGTTTCTCAACCATTCCTTAACTTCAAACTCCCATATCTCGAGAACGGATTGACGGACTCGAGAATTTCCTGTTGCATCTGAAAGCAGAAACTCGCCCGATTACAAAGATATGTGTGTTTTTCCCCTAGGCCTTTGTAGTTATTGGTTTCGAGTATCAGAATTGCGAGAATTTTGATGGTTTCTCAACCATTCCTTAACTTCAAACTCCCATATCTCGCGAACGGATTGTCGAACAGGAATTAGTCAATTCCTGTTGCATCTGAAAGTAGAAACACGCCCGAATACAATGGTGTGTGTACTTTTCCCCTAGGCCATTCCAGTTATTGGTTTCGACTGTCAGACCAGTGAAAATTTTGATGGTTTCTCAACCATTCCTTAACATCAAACTCCCATATCTCGCGAACGGATTGTCGAACAGGAATTAGTCAATTCCTGTTGCATCTGAAAGTAGAAACACGCCCGAATACAATGGTGTGTGTACTTTTCCCCTAGGCCATTCCAGTTATTTGTTTCGACTGTCAGACAAGTGAAAATTTTGATGGTTTCTCAACCATTCCTTAACATCAAACTCCCATATCTCGCGAACTGAATGTCGAACTCGAGAATTTCCTGTTCCGTCTGAAAGCAGAAACTCGCCCGATTACAAAGATATGTGTGTTTTTCCCCTAGGCCTTTGTAGTTATTGGTTTCGAGTATCAGACTTGCGAAAATTTTGAGGGTTTCTCAACCATTCCTTAACTTCAAACTCCCATATCTCGCGAACGGATTGACGAACTCTAGAAATTCCTGTTACAACTGAAAGTAGAGAATCGCCCGATTAGAATGGTGTGTGTACTTTTCCCCTAGGCCATTCCAGTTATTCGTTTCTAGCATCAGAATTGCGAAAATTTCGATGGTTTCTCAAGCATTCCTTAACTTCAAACTCCCATATCTCGCGAACGGATTTACGAACTCGAGAAATTCCTGTTGCATCTGAAAGTGGAAACTAGCCCGATTACAAAGGTATGTGCATTTTTCCCCTATGCCTATGTAGTTATTGGTTTCGAGTATCAGACTTGCGAAAATTTCGATGGTTTCTCGACCATTCCTTAATTTCAAACTCCCATATCTCGCGAACGGATTGACGAACCAGAGAAATTCCTATTGCATCTGAAAGCAGAAACTCGCCCGATTACAAAGATATATGTGTTTTTCCCCTAGGCCTTTGCAGTTATTGGTTTCGAGTATCAGAATTGCGAGAATTTTGATGGTTTCTCAGCCATTCCTGAACTTCAAACACCCATATCTCGCGAACGGATTTACGAACTCGAGAAATTCCTGTTGCATCTGAAAGTGGAAACTAGCCCGATTACAAAGGTATGTGCATTTTTCCCCTATGCCTATGTAGTTATTGGTTTCGAGTATCAGACTTGCGAAAATTTCGATGGTTTCTCGACCATTCCTTAATTTCAAACTCCCATATCTCGCGAACGGATTGACGAACCAGAGAAATTCCTATTGCATCTGAAAGCAGAAACTCGCCCGATTACAAAGATATATGTGTTTTTCCCCTAGGCCTTTGCAGTTATTGGTTTCGAGTATCAGAATTGCGAGAATTTTGATGGTTTCTCAGCTATTCCTGAACTTCAAACACCCATATCTCGCGAACGGAATGACGCACTCGAGAAATTCCTGTTGCATCTGAAAGTGGAAACTCGCCCGATTACAAAGGTATGTGCATTTTTCCCCTAGGCCTTTGTAGTTATTGGTTTCGAGTATCAGAATTGCGAGAATTTTGATGTGTGGCGGCACTACCCACGCTTGCCACCAGAGGGAAACTCACCACCAACCGTTTCCCGCAAGTTCCCGTACCTGCTCCGATCGCTATATATACGACCTCTTACCGATCTTCCAATGTCCCGGCGTATAAGGCAGGGCCTGCTAGGATGCCTTACTGACGAGTCCACTAGCAGGCCCGGGATGAAACGCTTATCCCCTTTTCCTATTTCCGTTCACTCCTTTCTAACATTCTTTAATTTAGCGCCGCCAAAGATGGTTTGTCAACCATTCCTTAACTTCAAACTCCCATATCTCGCGAACGGAATGACGAAATCGAGAAATTCCTGTTGCATCTGAAAGTAGAAACTCGCACGATTACAAGGGGGTGTGTACTTTTCCCCTAGGCCATTCCAGTTATTCGTTTCTAGCATCAGAATTGCGAAAATTTCGATGTTTTCTCAACCATTCCTTAACATCAAACTCCCATATCTCGCGAACGGATTTACGAACTCGAGAAATTCCTGTTGCATCTGAAAGTAGAAACTCGCCCGATTACAAAGATATATGTGTTTTTCCCCTAGGCCATTGTTGTTATTGGTTTCTAGCATCAGACTTGCGAAAATTTTGAGGGTTTCTCAACCATTCCTTAACTTCAAACTCCCATATCTCGCGAACGGATTGACGAACTCGAGAAATTCCTGTTGCATCTGAAAGCAGAAACTCGCCCGATTTCAACGGTATGTGCATTTTTGACCTAGGCCATAGTAGTTATTGGTTTGGAGAATCAGACTTGCGAAAATTTTGATTGTTTCTCAACCATTTCTTAACTTCAAACTCCCATATCTCGCGAACGGATTGTCGAACAGGAACTAGTCAATTCCTGTTGCATCTGAAAGTAGAAACACGCCCGAATACAATGGTGTGTGTACTTTTCCCCTAGGCCATTCCAGTTATTGGTTTCGACTGTCAGACAAGTGAAAATTTTGATGGTTTCTCAACCATTCCTTAACATCAAACTCCCATATCTCGCGAACGGAATGTCGAACTCGAGAATTTCCTGTTTCGTCTGAAAGCAGAAACTCGCCCGATTACAAAGATATGTGTGTTTTTCCCCTAGGCCTTTGCTGTTATTGGTTTCGAGTATCAGACTTGCAAAAATTTTGAGGGTTTCTCAACCATTCCTTAACTTCAAACTCCCATATCTCGCGAACGGATAGACGAACTCGAGAAATTCCTGTTGCATCTGAAAGTGGAAACTCGCCCGATTACAAAGATATATGTGTTTTTCCCCTAGGCCTTTGCAGTTATTGGTTTCGAGTATCAGACTTGCAAAAATTATGAGGGTTTCTCAACCATTCCTTAACTTCAAACTCCCATATCTCGCGAACGGATAGACGAACTCGAGAAATTCCTGTTGCATCTGAAAGTAGAAACTCGCACGATTACAGCGGTATGTGTATTTTTCCCCTAGGCCATTGTAGTTATTGGATTCGAGTATCAGACTTGCGAAAATTTTGATGGTTCCTCAACCATTCCTTAAATTCAAACTCCCATATCTCGCGAACGGATTGACGAACTCGAGAAATTCCTGTTGCATCTGAATGTAGAAACTCGCCTGATTACAATGGTGTGTGTACTTTTCCCCTAGGCCATTTCAGTTATTCGTTTCTAGCATCAGAATTGCGAAAATTTTGATGGTTTCTCAACCATTCCTTAACTTCAAACTCCCATATCTCGCCAACGGAATGACGCACTCGAGAAATTCCTGTTGCCTCTGAATGTAGAAGCTCGCACGATTACAAGGGTGTGTGTACTTTTCCCCTAGGCCATTCCAGTTATTGGTTTCGATTATCAGAATTGCGAAAATTTTGAGGGTTTCTCAACCATTCCTTAACTTCAAACTCCCATATCTCGAGAACGGATTGACGGACTCGAGAATTTCCTGTTGCATCTGAAAGCAGAAACTCGCCCGATTACAAAGATATGTGTGTTTTTCCCCTAGGCCTTTGTAGTTATTGGTTTCGAGTATCAGAATTGCGAGAATTTTGATGGTTTCTCAACCATTCCTTAACTTCAAACTCCCATATCTCGCGAACGGAATGACGCACCCGAGAAATTCCTGTTGCATCTGAAAGTGGAAACTCGCCCGATTACAAAGGTATGTGCATTTTTCCCCTAGGCCTTTGTAGTTACTGTTTTCGAGTATCAGACTTGCGAAAATTTTGAGGGTTTCTCAACCATTCCTTAATTTCAAACTCCCATATCTCGCGAACGGATTGACGAACTCGAGAAATTCCTGTTGCATCTGAAAGTAGAAACTCGCCCGATTACAAAGATGTATGTGTTTTTCCCCTAGGCCTTTGCAGTTATTGGTTTCGAGTATCAGACTTGCGAAAATTTTGAGGGTTTCTCAACCATTCCTTAACTTCAAACTCCCATATCTCGCGAACGGATTGACGAACTCGAGAATTTCCTGTTGCGTCTGAAAGAAGAAACTCGCCCGATTACAAAGATATGTGTGTTTTTCCCCTAGGCCTTTGTAGTTATTGGTCTCGAGTATGAGACTTGCGAAAATTTTGAGGGTTTCTCAACCATTCCTTAACTTCAAACTCCCATATCTCGAGAACGGATTGACGAACTCGAGAAATTCCTGTTGCATCTGAAAGTAGAAACTCGCACGATTACAGCGGTATGTGTATTTTTCCCCTAGGCCATTGTAGTTATTGGTTTCGAGTATCAGACTTGCGAAAATTTTGAGGGTTTCTCAACCACTCCTTAACTTCAATCTCCCATATCTCGCGAACGGATTGACGAACTCGAGAAATTCCTGTTGCATCTGAAAGTAGAGACTCGCCCGAATAGAATGGTGTGTGTACTGTTCCCCTTGGCCATTCCTGTTATTCGTTTCTAGCATCAGAATCGCGAAAATTTCGATGGTTTCAAAACCATTCCTTAACTTCAAACTCCCATATCTCGTGATCGGATTGACGAACTCGAGAAATTCCTGTTGCATCTGAAAGTGGAAACTCGCCCGATTACATAGGTATGTGTATTTTCCCCTAGGCCTTTGTAGTTATTGGTTTCGAGTATCAGACTTGAGAAAATTGTGATGGTTTCTCAACCCTTCCTTAACTTCAAACTCCCATATCTCACGAACGGATTGACGAACACGAGAAGTTCCTGTTGCATCTGAAAGTAGAAAGTCGACCGATTACAATGGTGTGTGTACTTTTGCCCTAGGCCATTCCAGTTATTCGTTTCTAGCATCAGAATTGCGAAAATTTTGATGGTTTCTCAACCATTCCTTAACTTCAAACTCCGATATCTCGCGAACGGATTGACGAACTCGAGAAATTCCTGTTGCATCTGAAAGTAGAGACTCGCCCGATTAGAATGGTGTGTGTACTTTTCCCCTAGGCCATTTCACTTATTCGTTTCTAGCATCAGAATTGCGAAAATTTCGATGGTTTCTCAACCATTCCTTAACATCAAACTCCCATATCTCGCGAACGGATTGACGAACTCGAGAAGTTCCTGTTGCATCTGAAAGTGGAAACTCGCCCGATTACAAAGGTATGTGTATTTTTCCCCTATGCCTTTGTAGTTATTGGTTTCGAGTATCAGAATTGCGAGAATTTTGACGGTTTCTCAAGCATTCCTTAACTTCAATCTCCCATATCTCGCGAACGGATTGACGTACTCGAGAAATTCCTGTTGCATCTGAAAGTAGAGACTCGCCTGATTAGAATGGTGTGTGTACTTTTCCCCTAGGCCATTCCAGTTATTCGTTTCTAGCATCAGAATTGCGAAAATTTCGATGGTTTCTTAACCATTCCTTAACATCAAACTCCCATATCTCGCGAACGGATTGACGAACTCGAGAAATTCCTGTTGCATCTGAAAGTGGAAACTCGCCCGATTACAATGGTGTGTGTACTTTTCCCCTAGGCCATTCCAGTTATTGATTTCGAGTATCATACTTGCGAAAATTTTGTTGGTTTCTCAACCATTCCTTAACATCAAACTCCCATATCTCGCGAACGGGTTGACGAACTCGAGAAATTCCTGTTGCATCTGAAAGTAGAAACTCGCCCGATTACAATGGTGTGTGTACTTTTCCCCTAGGCTATTCCAGTTATTGGTTTCGAGTATCAGACCAGCGAAAATTTTGATGGTTTCTCAACCATTCCATAACTTCAATCACCCATATCTCGCGAACGGATTGACGAACTCGAGAAATTCCTGTTGCATGTGAAAGTAGAAACTCGCCCGATTACAACGGTAGGCGTATTTTTCCCCTAGGCCTTTGTAGTTATTGGTTTCGAGTATCAGACTTTCGAAAATGTTGATGGTTCCTCAAGCATTCCTTAACTTCACACTCCCATATCTCGCGAACGGATGGACGAACTCGATTATTTCCTGTTGCATCTGAAAGTAGAAAGTCGACCGATTACAACGGTGTGTGTACTTTTCCTCTAGGCCATTCCAGTTATTCGTTTCTAGCATCAGAATTGCGAAAATTTTGATGGTTTCTCAACCATTCCTTAACTTCAAACTCCCATTTCTCGCGAACGGATTGACGAACTCGAGAAATTCCTGTTGCATCTGAAAGTAGAAACTCGCCCGATTACAATGGTGTGTGTACTTTTCCCCTAGGCCATTCCAGTTATTGGTTTCGAGTATCAGACCAGCGAAAATTTTGATGGTTTCTCAACCATTCCTTAACTTCAATCACCCATATCTCGCGAACGGATTGACGAACTCGAGAAATTCCTGTTGCATGTGAAAGTAGAAGCTCGCCCGATTACAACGGTAGGTGTATTTTTCCCCTAGGCCTTTGTAGTTATTGGTTTCGAGTATCAGACTTTCGAAAATTTTGATGGTTTCTCAAGCATTCCTTAACTTCACACTCCCATATCTCGCGAACGGATGGACGAACTCGATTATTTCCTGTTGCATCTGAAAGTAGAAAGTCGACCGATTACAATGGTGTGTGTACTTTTCCTCTAGGCCATTCCAGTTATTCGTTTCTAGCATCAGAATTGCGAAAATTTTGATGGTTTCTCAACCATTCCTTAACTTCAAACACCCATTTCTCGCGAACGGATTGACGAACTCGTGAAATTTCTGTTGCATCTGAAAGCAGAAACTCGCCCGATTACAATGGTGTGTGTACTTTTCCCCTAGGCCATTCCAGTTATTGATTTCGAGTATCAGACTTGCGAAAATTTTGATGGTTTCTCAACCATTCCTTAACATCAAACTCCCATATCTCGCGAACGGGTTGACGAACTCGAGAAATTCCTGTTGCATCTGAAAGTAGAAACTCGCCCGATTACAATGGTGTCTGTACTTTTCCCCTAGGCCATTCCAGTTAGTGGTTTCGAGTATCAGACCTGCGAAAATTTTGATGGTTTCTCAACCATTCCTTAACTTCAATCACCCATATCTCGCGAACGGATTGACGAACTCGAGAAATTCCTGTTGCATGTGAAAGTAGAAACTCGCCCGATTACAACGGTAGGTGTATTTTTCCCCTAGGCCTTTGTAGTTATTGGTTTCGAGTATCAGACTTTTGAAAATTTTGATGGTTTCTCAAGCATTCCTTAACTTCAAACTCCCATATCTCGCGAACGGATTGACGAAGTCGAGAAATTCCTGTTGCATCTGAAAGTGGAAACTGGCCCGATTACAAAGGTATGTGTATTTTCCCCCTAGGCCATTGTAGTTATTGGTTTCGAGTATCAGACTTGGGAAAATTTTGATAGTTTCTCAACCATTCCTTAACTTCAAACTCCCATTTCTCGCGAACGGATTGACGAACTCGTGAAATTCCAGTTGCATCTTAAAGTAGGAACTCGCCCGATTACAACGGTATGTGTATTTTTCCCCTAGGCCTTTGTAGTTATTGGTTTCGAGTATCAGACTTTCGAAAATTTTGATGGTTTCTCAAGCATTCCTTAACTTCACACTCCCATATCTCGCGAACGGATTGACGAACTCGAGAAATTTCTGTTGCATCTGAAAGTAGAAACTCGCCCGATTACAATGGTGTGTGTACTTTTCCCCTAGGACTTTGTAGCTATTGGTTTCGAGTATCAGACTTTCGAAAATTTTGATGGTTTCTCAAGCATTCCTTAACTTCAAACTCCCATATCTCGCGAACGGCTTGACGAACTCGAGAAATTCCTGTTGCATGTGAAAGTAGAAACTCGCCCGATTACAACGGTATGTGTATTTTTCCCCTAGGCCTTTGTAGTTATTGGTTTCGAGTATCAGAATTGCGAGAATTTTGACGGTTTCTCAAGCATTCCTTAACTTCAATCTCCCATATCTCGCGAACGGATTGACGTACTCGAGAAATTCCTGTTGCATCTGAAAGTAGAGACTCGCCTGATTAGAATGGTGTGTGTACTTTTCCCCTAGGCCATTCCAGTTATTCGTTTCTAGCATCAGAATTGCGAAAATTGCGATGGTTTCTTAACCATTCCTTAACATCAAACTCCCATATCTCGCGAACGGATTGACGAACTCGAGAAATTCCTGTTGCTTCTGAAAGTATAATCTCGCACGATTACAAGGGTGTGTGTACTTTTCTCCTAGGCCATTCCAGTTATTGGTTTCGAGTATCAGACTTGCGAAAATTTTGATGGTTTCTCAAGCACTCCTTAATTTCAAACTCCCATATCTCGCGAACGGAATGACGAAATCGAGAAATTCCTGTTGCATCTGAAAGAGGAAACTCGCCCGATTTCAAAGGTATGTGTATTTTTCCCCTAGGCCTTTGTAGTTATTGGTTTCGAGTATCAGAATTGCGAAAATTTTGATGGTTTCTCAACCATTCCTTAATTTCAAGCTCCCATTACTCGCGAACGGATTTACGAAATCGAGAAATTCCTGTTGCATCTGAATGTAGAAACTCGCCCGATTACAATGGTGTGTGTACTTTTCCCCTAGGCCATTTCAGTTATTCGTTTCTAGCATCAGAATTGCGAAAATTTTGATGGTTTCTCAACCATTCCTTAACTTCAAACTCCCATATCTCGCGAACGGATTGACGAACTCGAGAAATTCCTGTTGCATCTGAAAGTAGAGACTCGCCCGATTAGAATGCAGTGTGTACTTTTCCCCTAGGCCATTCCAGTTATTCGTTTCTAGCATCAGACTTGCGAAAATTTTGATGGTTTCTCAACCATTCCTTAATTTCAAACTCCCATTACTCGCGAACGGATTTACGAAATCGAGAAATTCCTGTCGCATCTGAAAGTAGAAACTCGCCCGATTACAGCGGTATGTGTATTTTTCCCCTAGGCCATTCCAGTTATTGGTTTCGAGTATCAGACTTGCGAATATTTTGATGGTTTCTCAACCATTCCTTAACTTCAAACTCCTATATCTCGCGAACGGAATGACGCACTCGAGAAATTCCTGTTGCATCTGAAAGTAGAAACCCGCACGATTGCAACGGTGTGTGTACTTTTCCCCTAGGCCATTCCAGTTATTGGTTTCGAGTATCAGAATTGCGAAAATTTTGAGGGTTTCTCAACCATTCCTTAACTTCGAACTCCCATATCTCGAGAACGGATTGACGAACTCGAGAATTTCCTGTTGCATCTGAAAGCAGAAACTCGCCCGATTACAAAGATATGTGTGTTTTTCCCCTAGGCCTTTGTAGTTATTGGTTTCGTGTATCAGAATTGCGAAAATTTCGATCGTTTCTCAACCATTCCTTAATTTCAAACTCCCATATCTCGCGAACGGATTGACGAACTCGAGAAATTCCCGATGCATCTGAAAGTGGAAACTCGCCCGATTACAAAGGTATGTGCATTTTTCCCCTAGGCCTTTGTAGTTATTGGTTTCGAGTATCAGACTTGCGAAAATTCTGAGGTTTTCTCAACCATTCCTTAACTTCAAACTCCCATATCTCGCGAAAGGATTTACGAAATCGAGAAATTCCTGTTGCATCTGAATGTAGAAACTCGCCCGATTACAAAGGTATGTGTACTTTTCCCCTAGGCCATTCCAGTTATTGGTTTCGAGTATCAGAATTGCGAAAATTTTGAGGGTTTCTCAACCATTCCTTAACTTCAAACTCCCATATCTCGAGAACGGATTGACGAACTCGAGAATTTCCTGTTGCATCTGAAAGCAGAAACTCGCCCGATTACAAAGATATGTGTGTTTTTCCCCTAGGCCTTTGTAGTTATTGGTTTCGTGTATCAGACTTGCGAAAATTTTGAGGGTTTCTCAACCATTCCTTAACTTCAAACTCCCATATCTCGCGAACGGATTGACGAACTCGAGAAATTCCTGTTGCATCTGAATGTAGAAACTCGCCCGATTACAATGGTGTGTGTACTTTTCCCCTAGGACTTTGTAGCTATTGGTTTCGAGTATCAGACTTTCGAAAATTTTGATGGTTTCTCAAGCATTCCTTAACTTCAAACTCCCATATCTCGCGAACGGCTTGACGAACTCGAGAAATTCCTGTTGCATGTGAAAGTAGAAACTCGCCCGATTACAACGGTATGTGTATTTTTCCCCTAGGCCTTTGTAGTTATTGGTTTCGAGTATCAGAATTGCGAGAATTTTGACGGTTTCTCAAGCATTCCTTAACTTCAATCTCCCATATCTCGCGAACGGATTGACGTACTCGAGAAATTCCTGTTGCATCTGAAAGTAGAGACTCGCCTGATTAGAATGGTGTGTGTACTTTTCCCCTAGGCCATTCCAGTTATTCGTTTCTAGCATCAGAATTGCGAAAATTGCGATGGTTTCTTAACCATTCCTTAACATCAAACTCCCATATCTCGCGAACGGATTGACGAACTCGAGAAATTCCTGTTGCTTCTGAAAGTATAATCTCGCACGATTACAAGGGTGTGTGTACTTTTCTCCTAGGCCATTCCAGTTATTGGTTTCGAGTATCAGACTTGCGAAAATTTTGATGGTTTCTCAAGCACTCCTTAATTTCAAACTCCCATATCTCGCGAACGGAATGACGAAATCGAGAAATTCCTGTTGCATCTGAAAGAGGAAACTCGCCCGATTTCAAAGGTATGTGTATTTTTCCCCTAGGCCTTTGTAGTTATTGGTTTCGAGTATCAGAATTGCGAAAATTTTGATGGTTTCTCAACCATTCCTTAATTTCAAGCTCCCATTACTCGCGAACGGATTTACGAAATCGAGAAATTCCTGTTGCATCTGAATGTAGAAACTCGCCCGATTACAATGGTGTGTGTACTTTTCCCCTAGGCCATTTCAGTTATTCGTTTCTAGCATCAGAATTGCGAAAATTTTGATGGTTTCTCAACCATTCCTTAACTTCAAACTCCCATATCTCGCGAACGGATTGACGAACTCGAGAAATTCCTGTTGCATCTGAAAGTAGAGACTCGCCCGATTAGAATGCAGTGTGTACTTTTCCCCTAGGCCATTCCAGTTATTCGTTTCTAGCATCAGACTTGCGAAAATTTTGATGGTTTCTCAACCATTCCTTAATTTCAAACTCCCATTACTCGCGAACGGATTTACGAAATCGAGAAATTCCTGTCGCATCTGAAAGTAGAAACTCGCCCGATTACAGCGGTATGTGTATTTTTCCCCTAGGCCATTCCAGTTATTGGTTTCGAGTATCAGACTTGCGAATATTTTGATGGTTTCTCAACCATTCCTTAACTTCAAACTCCTATATCTCGCGAACGGAATGACGAACTCGAGAATTTCCTGTTGCATCTGAAAGCAGAAACTCGCCCGATTACAAAGATATGTGTGTTTTTCCCCTAGGCCTTTGTAGTTATTGGTTTCGTGTATCAGACTTGCGAAAATTTTGAGGGTTTCTCAACCATTCCTTAACTTCAAACTCCCATATCTCGCGAACGGATTGACGAACTCGAGAAATTCCTGTTGCATCTGAATGTAGAAACTCGCCCGATTACAATGGTGTTTGTACTTTTCCCCTACGCCATTCCCGTTATTCGTTTCTAGCATCAGAATTGCGAAAATTTCGATGGTTTCACAACCATTCCTTAACTTCAAACTCCCATATCTCGCGAACGGATTGACGAACTCGAGAAATTCCTGTTGCATCTGAATGTGGAAACTCGCGCGATTACAAAGGTATGTGTATTTTTCCCCTAGGCCATTGTAGTTATTGGTTTCGAGTATCAGAATTGCGAGAATTTTGATGGTTTCTCATCCATTCCTTAACTTCAAACTCCCATATCTCGCGAACGGAATGACGAACTCGAGAAATTCCTGTTGCATCTGAAAGTGGAAACTCGCCCGATTACAAAGGTATGTGCATTTTTCCCCTAGGCCTTTGTAGTTATTGGTTTCGAGTATCAGACTTGCGAAAATTTTGATGGTTTCTCAAGCATTCCTTAACTTCAATCTCCCATATCTCGCGAACGGATTGACGTACTCGAGAAATTCCTGTTGCATCTGAAAGTAGAGACTCGCCTGATTAGAATGGTGTGTGTACTTTTCCCCTAGGCCATTCCAGTTATTCGTTTCTAGCATCAGAATTGCGAAAATTGCGATGGTTTCTTAACCATTCCTTAACATCAAACTCCCATATCTCGCGAACGGATTGACGAACTCGAGAAATTCCTGTTGCTTCTGAAAGTATAATCTCGCACGATTACAAGGGTGTGTGTACTTTTCTCCTAGGCCATTCCAGTTATTGGTTTCGAGTATCAGACTTGCGAAAATTTTGATGGTTTCTCAAGCACTCCTTAATTTCAAACTCCCATATCTCGCGAACGGAATGACGAAATCGAGAAATTCCTGTTGCATCTGAAAGAGGAAACTCGCCCGATTTCAAAGGTATGTGTATTTTTCCCCTAGGCCTTTGTAGTTATTGGTTTCGAGTATCAGAATTGCGAAAATTTTGATGGTTTCTCAACCATTCCTTAATTTCAAGCTCCCATTACTCGCGAACGGATTTACGAAATCGAGAAATTCCTGTTGCATCTGAATGTAGAAACTCGCCCGATTACAATGGTGTGTGTACTTTTCCCCTAGGCCATTTCAGTTATTCGTTTCTAGCATCAGAATTGCGAAAATTTTGATGGTTTCTCAACCATTCCTTAACTTCAAACTCCCATATCTCGCGAACGGATTGACGAACTCGAGAAATTCCTGTTGCATCTGAAAGTAGAGACTCGCCCGATTAGAATGCAGTGTGTACTTTTCCCCTAGGCCATTCCAGTTATTCGTTTCTAGCATCAGACTTGCGAAAATTTTGATGGTTTCTCAACCATTCCTTAATTTCAAACTCGCATTACTCGCGAACGGATTTACGAAATCGAGAAATTCCTGTCGCATCTGAAAGTAGAAACTCGCCCGATTACAGCGGTATGTGTATTTTTCCCCTAGGCCATTCCAGTTATTGGTTTCGAGTATCAGACTTGCGAATATTTTGATGGTTTCTCAACCATTCCTTAACTTCAAACTCCTATATCTCGCGAACGGAATGACGAACTCGAGAATTTCCTGTTGCATCTGAAAGCAGAAACTCGCCCGATTACAAAGATATGTGTGTTTTTCCCCTAGGCCTTTGTAGTTATTGGTTTCGTGTATCAGACTTGCGAAAATTTTGAGGGTTTCTCAACCATTCCTTAACTTCAAACTCCCATATCTCGCGAACGGATTGACGAACTCGAGAAATTCCTGTTGCATCTGAATGTAGAAACTCGCCCGATTACAATGGTGTTTGTACTTTTCCCCTACGCCATTCCCGTTATTCGTTTCTAGCATCAGAATTGCGAAAATTTCGATGGTTTCACAACCATTCCTTAACTTCAAACTCCCATATCTCGCGAACGGATTGACGAACTCGAGAAATTCCTGTTGCATCTGAATGTGGAAACTCGCGCGATTACAAAGGTATGTGTATTTTTCCCCTAGGCCATTGTAGTTATTGGTTTCGAGTATCAGAATTGCGAGAATTTTGATGGTTTCTCATCCATTCCTTAACTTCAAACTCCCATATCTCGCGAACGGAATGACGAACTCGAGAAATTCCTGTTGCATCTGAAAGTGGAAACTCGCCCGATTACAAAGGTATGTGCATTTTTCCCCTAGGCCTTTGTAGTTATTGGTTTCGAGTATCAGACTTGCGAAAATTTTGATGGTTTCTCAACCATTCCTTAACTTCAAACTCCGATATCTCGCGAACGGATTGACGAACTCGAGAAATTCCTGTTGCATCTGAAAGTGGAGACTCGCCCGATTAGAATGGTGTGTGTACTTTTCCCCTAGGCCATTCCAGTTATTCGTTTCTAGCATTAGAATTGCGAAAATTTCGATGGTTTCTCAAGCATTCCTTAATTTCAAACTCCCATATCTCGTGAACGGATTGACGAACTCGAGAAATTCCTGTTGCACCTGAAAGTGGAAACTCGCCCGATTACAAAGGTATGTGCATTTTTCCCCTAGCCCTTTGTAGTTATTGGTTTCGAGTATCAGACTTGCGAAAATTTTGAGGGTTTCCCAACCATTCCTTAACTTCAAACTCCCATATCTCGCGAACGGATTGACGAACTCGAGAAATTCCTGTTGCTTCTGAAAGTATAATCTCGCACGATTACAAGGGTGTGTGTACTTTTCTCCTAGGCCATTCCAGTTATTGGTTTCGAGTATCAGACTTGCGAAAATTTTGATGGTTTCTCAAGCACTCCTTAATTTCAAACTCCCATATCTCGCGAACGGAATGACGAAATCGAGAAATTCCTGTTGCATCTGAAAGAGGAAACTCGCCCGATTTCAAAGGTATGTGTATTTTTCCCCTAGGCCTTTGTAGTTATTGGTTTCGAGTATCAGAATTGCGAGAATTTTGATGGTTTCTCAACCATTCCTTAACTTCAAACTCCCACATCTCGCGAACGGAGTGACGAACTCGAGAAATTCCTGTTGCATCTGAATGTAGAAACTCGCCCGATTACAACGCTATGTGAATTTTTCCCCTAGGCCATTGTAGTTATTGGTTTCGAGTATCAGACTTGCGAAAATTTTGATGGTTTCTCAACCATTCCTTAATTTCAAGCTCCCATTACTCGCGAACGGATTTACGAAATCGAGAAATTCCTGTTGCATCTGAATGTAGAAACTCGCCCGATTACAATGGTGTGTGTACTTTTCCCCTAGGCCATTTCAGTTATTCGTTTCTAGCATCAGAATTGCGAAAATTTTGATGGTTTCTCAACCATTCCTTAACTTCAAACTCCCATATCTCGCGAACGGATTGACGAACTCGAGAAATTCCTGTTGCATCTGAAAGTAGAGACTCGCCCGATTAGAATGCAGTGTGTACTTTTCCCCTAGGCCATTCCAGTTATTCGTTTCTAGCATCAGACTTGCGAAAATTTTGATGGTTTCTCAACCATTCCTTAATTTCAAACTCCCATTACTCGCGAACGGATTTACGAAATCGAGAAATTCCTGTTGCATCTGAAAGTAGAAACTCGCCCGATTACAGCGGTATGTGTATTTTTCCCCTAGGCCATTCCAGTTATTGGTTTCGAGTATCAGACTTGCGAATATTTTGATGGTTTCTCAACCATTCCTTAACTTCAAACTCCTATATCTCGCGAACGGAATGACGCACTCGAGAAATTCCTGTTGCATCTGAAAGTAGAAACCCGCACGATTGCAACGGTGTGTGTACTTTTCCCCTAGGCCATTCCAGTTATTGGTTTCGAGTATCAGAATTGCGAAAATTTTGAGGGTTTCTCAACCATTCCTTAACTTCGAACTCCCATATCTCGAGAACGGATTGACGAACTCGAGAATTTCCTGTTGCATCTGAAAGCAGAAACTCGCCCGATTACAAAGATATGTGTGTTTTTCCCCTAGGCCTTTGTAGTTATTGGTTTCGTGTATCAGAATTGCGAAAATTTCGATCGTTTCTCAACCATTCCTTAATTTCAAACTCCCATATCTCGCGAACGGATTGACGAACTCGAGAAATTCCCGATGCATCTGAAAGTGGAAACTCGCCCGATTACAAAGGTATGTGCATTTTTCCCCTAGGCCTTTGTAGTTATTGGTTTCGAGTATCAGACTTGCGAAAATTCTGAGGTTTTCTCAACCATTCCTTAACTTCAAACTCCCATATCTCGCGAAAGGATTTACGAAATCGAGAAATTCCTGTTGCATCTGAATGTAGAAACTCGCCCGATTACAAAGGTATGTGTACTTTTCCCCTGGGCCATTCCAGTTATTGGTTTCGAGTATCAGAATTGCGAAAATTTTGAGGGTTTCTCAACCATTCCTTAACTTCAAACTCCCATATCTCGAGAACGGATTGACGAACTCGAGAATTTCCTGTTGCATCTGAAAGCAGAAACTCGCCCGATTACAAAGATATGTGTGTTTTTCCCCTAGGCCTTTGTAGTTATTGGTTTCGTGTATCAGACTTGCGAAAATTTTGAGGGTTTCTCAACCATTCCTTAACTTCAAACTCCCATATCTCGCGAACGGATTGACGAACTCGAGAAATTCCTGTTGCATCTGAATGTAGAAACTCGCCCGATTACAATGGTGTTTGTACTTTTCCCCTACGCCATTCCCGTTATTCGTTTCTAGCATCAGAATTGCGAAAATTTCGATGGTTTCTCAACCATTCCTTAACTTCAAACTCCCATATCTCGCGAACGGATTGACGAACTCGAGAAATTCCTGTTGCATCTGAATGTGGAAACTCGCGCGATTACAAAGGTATGTGTATTTTTCCCCTAGGCCATTGTAGTTATTGGTTTCGAGTATCAGAATTGCGAGAATTTTGATGGTTTCTCATCCATTCCTTAACTTCAAACTCCCATATCTCGCGAACGGAATGACGAACTCGAGAAATTCCTGTTGCATCTGAAAGTGGAAACTCGCCCGATTACAAAGGTATGTGCATTTTTCCCCTAGGCCTTTGTAGTTATTGGTTTCGAGTATCAGACTTGCGAAAATTTTGATGGTTTCTCAACCATTCCTTAACTTCAAACTCCGATATCTCGCGAACGGATTGACGAACTCGAGAAATTCCTGTTGCATCTGAAATTGGAGACTCGCCCGATTAGAATGGTGTGTGTACTTTTCCCCTAGGCCATTCCAGTTATTCGTTTCTAGCATTAGAATTGCGAAAATTTCGATGGTTTCTCAAGCATTCCTTAACTTCAAACTCCCATATCTCGTGAACGGATTGACGAACTCGAGAAATTCCTGTTGCACCTGAAAGTGGAAACTCGCCCGATTACAAAGGTATGTGCATTTTTCCCCTAGCCCTTTGTAGTTATTGGTTTCGAGTATCAGACTTGCGAAAATTTTGAGGGTTTCCCAACCATTCCTTAACTTCAAACTCCCATATCTCGCGAACGGATTGACGAACTCGAACAATTCCTGTTGCACCTGAAAGTGGAAGCTGGCCCGATTACAAATGTATGTGTATTTTCCCCCTAGGCCATTGTAGTTATTGGTTTCGAGTATCAGACTTGGGAAAATTTTGATAGTTTCTCAACCATTCCTTAACTTCAAACTCCCATTTCTCGCGAACGGATTGACGAACTCGTGAAATTCCAGTTGCATCTTAAAGTAGAAACTCGCCCGATTACAATGGTGTGTGTACTTTTCCCCTAGGCCATTCCAGTTATTGATTTCGAGTATCAGATTTGCGAAAATTTTGATGGTTTCTCAACCATTCCTTAACATCAAACTCCCATATCTCGCGAACGGGTTGACGAACTCGAGAAATTCCTGTTGTATCTGAAAGTAGAAACTCGCCCGATGACAATGGTGTGTGTACTTTTCCACTAGGCCATTCCAGTTATTGGTTTCGAGTATCAGACCAGCGAAAATTTTGATGGTATCTCAACCATTCCTTAACTTCAATCACCCATATCTCGCGAACGGATTGACGAACTCGAGAAACTCCTGTTGCATGTGAAAGTGGAAACTGGCCCGATTACAAAGGTATGTGCATTTTTCCCCTAGCCCTTTGTAGTTATTGGTTTCGAGTATCAGACTTGCGAAAATTTTGAGGGTTTCCCAACCATTCCTTAACTTCAAACTCCCATTTCTCGCGAACGGATTGACGAACTCGTGAAATTCCAGTTGCATCTTAAAGTAGGAACTCGCCCGATTACAAAGATATGTGTGTTTTTCACCTAGGCCTATGTAGTTATTGGTTTCGAGTATCACACTTGCGAAAATGTTGATAGTTTCTCAACCATTCCTTAACTTCAAACCCCCATTTCTCGCGAACGGATTGACGAACTCGAGAAATATCAGTTGCATCTGAAAGTAGAAACTCGCCCGATTACAAAGATTTGTGTATTTTTCCCCTAGGCCTTTGTAGTTATTGTTTTCGAGTATCAGACTTTCGAAAATGATGGTTCCTCAAGCATTCCTTAACTTCAAAATCCCATATCTCGCGAACGGATTGACGAACTCGAGAAATTTCTGTTGCATCTGAAAGCAGAAACTCGCCCGATTACAACGGTATGTGTATTTTTGCCCTAGATCATAGTAGTTATTGGTTTCGAGTATCAGACTTGCGAAAATTTTGATGGTTTCTCTAGCATTCCTTAACTTCAAACTCCCATATCTCGCGAACGGATGGACGAACTCGATTATTTCCTGTTGCATCTGAAAGTAGAAAGTCGACCGATTACAATGGTGTGTGTACTTTTCCCCTAGGCCATTCCAGTTATTCGTTTCTAGCATCAGAATTGCGAAAATTTTGATGGTTTCTCAACCATTCCTTAACTTCAAACTCCCATTTCTCGCGAACGGATTGACGAACTCGAGAAATTCCTGTTGCATCTGAAAGTAGAGACTCGCCCGATTAGAATGGTGTGTGTACTTTTCCCCTAGGCCATTCCAGTTATTCGTTTCTAGCATTAGAATTGCGAAAATTTCGATGGTTTCTCAAGCATTCCTTAACTTCAAACTCCCATACCTCGTGAACGGATTGACGAACTCGAGAAATTCCTGTTGCATCTGAAAGTGGAAACTCGCCCGATTACAAAGGTATGTGCATTTTTCCCCTAGGCCTTTGTAGTTATTGGTTTCGAGTATCAGACTTGCGAAAATTTTGAGGGTTTCCCAACCATTCCTTAACTTCAAACTCCCATATCTCGCGAACGGATTGACGAACTCGAGCAATTCCTGTTGCATCTGAAAGTGGAAGCTGGCCCGATTACAAAGGTATGTGTATTTTCCCCCTAGGCCATTGTAGTTATTGGTTTCGAGTATCAGACTTGGGAAAATTTTGATAGTTCTCAACCATTCCTTAACTTCAAACTCCCATTTCTCGCGAACGGATTGACGAACTCGTGAAATTCCAGTTGCATCTTAAAGTAGAAACTCGCCCGATTACAAAGGTATGTGTGTTTTTCACCTAGGCCATTCCAGTTATTGATTTCGAGTATCAGACTTGCGAAAATTTTGTTGGTTTCTCAACCATTCCTTAACATCAAACTCCCATACCTCGTGAACGGATTGACGAACTCGAGAAATTCCTGTTGCATCTGAAAGTGGAAACTCGCCCGATTACAAAGGTATGTGCATTTTTCCCCTAGGCCTTTGTAGTTATTGGTTTCGAGTATCAGACTTGCGAAAATTTTGAGGAATTCCCAACCATTCCTTAACTTCAAACTCCCATATCTCGCGAACGGATTGACGAACTCGAGCAATTCCTGTTGCATCTGAAAGTGGAAGCTGGCCCGATTACAAAGGTATGTGTATTTTCCCCCTAGGCCATTGTAGTTATTGGTTTCGAGTATCAGACTTGGGAAAATTTTGATAGTTCTCAACCATTCCTTAACTTCAAACTCCCATTTCTCGCGAACGGATTGACGAACTCGTGAAATTCCAGTTGCATCTTAAAGTAGAAACACGCCCGATTACAAAGGTATGTGTGTTTTTCACCTAGGCCATTCCAGTTATTGATTTCGAGTATCAGACTTGCGAAAATTTTGTTGGTTTCTCAACCATTCCTTAACATCAAACTCCCATTTCTCGCGAACGGATTGACGAACTCGAGAAATTCCTGTTGCATCTGAAAGTAGAAACTCGCCCGATTACAACGGTATGTGTATTTTTCCCCTAGGCCTTTGTAGTTATTGGTTTCGAGTATCAGACTTTCGAAAATGTTGATGGTTCCTCAAGCATTCCTTAACTTCACACTCCCATATCTCGCGAACGGATGGACGAACTCGATTATTTCCTGTTGCATCTGAAAGTAGAAAGTCGACCGATTACAATGGTGTGTGTACTTTTCCCCTAGGCCATTCCAGTTATTGGTTTCGAGTATCAGACCAGCGAAAATTTTGATAGTTTCTCAACCATTCCTTAACTTCAAACTCCCATTTCTCGCGAACGGATTGACGAACTCGTGAAATTTCTGTTGCATCTGAAAGCAGAAACTCGCCCGATTACAATGGTGTGTGTACTTTTCCCCTAGGCCATTCCAGTTATTGATTTCGAGTATCATACTTGCGAAAATTTTGTTGGTTTCTCAACCATTCCTTAACATCAAACTCCCATATCTCGCGAACGGGTTGACGAACTCGAGAAATTCCTGTTGCATCTGAAAGTAGAAACTCGCCCGATTACAATGGTGTGTGTACTTTTCCCCTAGGCTATTCCAGTTATTGGTTTCGAGTATCAGACCAGCGAAAATTTTGATGGTTTCTCAACCATTCCATAACTTCAATCACCCATATCTCGCGAACGGATTGACGAACTCGAGAAATTCCTGTTGCATGTGAAAGTAGAAACTCGCCCGATTACAACGGTAGGCGTATTTTTCCCCTAGGCCTTTGTAGTTATTGGTTTCGAGTATCAGACTTTCGAAAATGTTGATGGTTCCTCAAGCATTCCTTAACTTCACACTCCCATATCTCGCGAACGGATGGACGAACTCGATTATTTCTTGTTGCATCTGAAAGTAGAAAGTCGACCGATTACAATGGTGTGTGTACTTTTCCTCTAGGCCATTCCAGTTATTCGTTTCTAGCATCAGAATTGCGAAAATTTTGATGGTTTCTCAACCATTCCTTAACTTCAAACTCCCATTTCTCGCGAACGGATTGACGAACTCGAGAAATTCCTGTTGCATCTGAAAGTAGAAACTCGCCCGATTACAATGGTGTGTGTACTTTTCCCCTAGGCCATTCCAGTTATTGGTTTCGAGTATCAGACCAGCGAAAATTTTGATGGTTTCTCAACCATTCCTTAACTTCAATCACCCATATCTCGCGAACGGATTGACGAACTCGAGAAATTCCTGTTGCATGTGAAAGTAGGAGCTCGCCCGATTACAACGGTAGGTGTATTTTTCCCCTAGGCCTTTGTAGTTATTGGTTTCGAGTATCAGACTTTCGAAAATTTTGATGGTTTCTCAAGCATTCCTTAACTTCACACTCCCATATCTCGCGAACGGATGGACGAACTCGATTATTTCCTGTTGCATCTGAAAGTAGAAAGTCGACCGATTACAATGGTGTGTGTACTTTTCCTCTAGGCCATTCCAGTTATTCGTTTCTAGCATCAGAATTGCGAAAATTTTGATGGTTTCTCAACCATTCCTTAACTTCAAACACCCATTTCTCGCGAACGGATTGACGAACTCGTGAAATTTCTGTTGCATCTGAAAGCAGAAACTCGCCCGATTACAATGGTGTGTGTACTTTTCCCCTAGGCCATTCCAGTTATTGATTTCGAGTATCAGACTTGCGAAAATTTTGATGGTTTCTCAACCATTCCTTAACATCAAACTCCCATATCTCGCGAACGGGTTGACGAACTCGAGAAATTCCTGTTGCATCTGAAAGTAGAAACTCGCCCGATTACAATGGTGTCTGTACTTTTCCCCTAGGCCATTCCAGTTAGTGGTTTCGAGTATCAGACCTGCGAAAATTTTGATGGTTTCTCAACCATTCCTTAACTTCAATCACCCATATCTCGCGAACGGATTGACGAACTCGAGAAATTCCTGTTGCATGTGAAAGTAGAAACTCGCCCGATTACAACGGTAGGTGTATTTTTCCCCTAGGCCTTTGTAGTTATTGGTTTCGAGTATCAGACTTTTGAAAATTTTGATGGTTTCTCAAGCATTCCTTAACTTCAAACTCCCATATCTCGCGAACGGATTGACGGAGTCGAGAAATTCCTGTTGCATCTGAAAGTGGAAACTGGCCCGATTACAAAGGTATGTGTATTTTCCCCCTAGGCCATTGTAGTTATTGGTTTCGAGTATCAGACTTGGGAAAATTTTGATAGTTTCTCAACCATTCCTTAACTTCAAACTCCCATTTCTCGCGAACGGATTGACGAACTCGTGAAATTCCAGTTGCATCTTAAAGTAGGAACTCGCCCGATTACAACGGTATGTGTATTTTTCCCCTAGGCCTTTGTAGTTATTGGTTTCGAGTATCAGACTTTCGAAAATTTTGATGGTTTCTCAAGCATTCCTTAACTTCACACTCCCATATCTCGCGAACGGATTGACGAACTCGAGAAATTTCTGTTGCATCTGAAAGTAGAAACTCGCCCGATTACAATGGTGTGTGTACTTTTCCCCTAGGACTTTGTAGCTATTGGTTTCGAGTATCAGACTTTCGAAAATTTTGATGGTTTCTCAAGCATTCCTTAACTTCAAACTCCCATATCTCGCGAACGGCTTGACGAACTCGAGAAATTCCTGTTGCATGTGAAAGTAGAAACTCGCCCGATTACAAAGGTATGTGTATTTTTCCCCTAGGCCTTTGTAGTTATTGGTTTCGAGAATCAGACTTTCGAAAATTTTGATGGTTCTTCAAGCATTCCTAAACTTCAAACTCACATATCTCGCGAACGGCTTGACGAACTCGAGAAATTCCTGTTGCATGTGAAAGTAGAAACTCGCCCGATTACAACGGTATGTGTGTTTTCCCCCTAGGCCTTTGTAGTTATTGGTTTCGAGTATCAGACTTGCGAAAATTTTGATGGTTTCTCAACCATCCCTTAAATTCAAACTCCCATATCTCGCGAACGGATTGACGAACTCGAGATATTCCTGTTGTATCGGAAAGTAGAAACTCGCCCGATTACAATGGTGTGTGTACTTTTCCCCTAGGCAATTCCAGTTATTGGTTTCGAGTATCAAACCTGCGAAAATTTTGATGGTTTCTCAACCATTCCTTAACTTCAAACACCCATATCACGCGAACGGATTGACGAACTCGAGAAATTCCTGTTGCATGTGAAAGTAGAAACTCGCCCGATTACAACGTTAGGTGTATTTTTCCCCTAGGCCTTTGTAGTTATTGGATTCGAGTGTCAGACTTTCGAAAATTTTGATGGTTTCCCAACCATTCCTTAACTTCAAACTCGCATATCTCGCGAACGGATTGCCGAACTCGAGAAATTCCTGTTGCATGTGAAAGTAGAAACTCGCCCGATTACAACGGTATGTGTATTTTTCCCCTAGGCCTTTGTAGTTATTGGTTTCGAGTATTAGACTTTCGAAAATTTTGATGGTTTCTCAAGCATTCCTTAACTTCAAACTCCCATATCGCGCGAACGGATTGACGAACTCAAGAAATTCCTGTTGCATCTGAAAGTAGAAACTCTCCCAATTACAACGGTGTGTGTACTTTTCCCCTAAACCATTCCAGCTATTGGTTTCGATTATCAGACTAGCGAAAATTTTGATGGTTTCTCAACCATTCCGTAACTTCACACTTCCATATCTCGCGAACGGATTGACAAACTCGAGATATTCCTGTTGCATCTGAAAGTAGAAACTCGCCCGATTACAATGGTGTGTGTACTTTTCCCCTAGGCCATTCCAGTTATTGGTTTCGAGTATCAGACCAGCGAAAATTTTGATGGTTTCTCAACCATTCCTTAACTTCAAACACCCATATCTCGCGAACGGATTGACGAACTCGAGAAATTCCTGCTGCATGTGAAAGTAGAAACTCGGCCGATTACAACGGTATGTGTATTTTTCCCCTAGGCCTTTGTAGTTATTGGTTTCGAGTATCAGACTTTCGAAAACTTTGATGGTTTCCCAACCATTCCTTAACTTCAAACTCCCATATATCGCGAACGGATTGCCGAACTCGAGAAATTCCTGTTGCATGTGAACGTAGAAACTCTCCCAATTACAACGGTATGTGTGTTTTTCCCCTGGGCCATTGTAGTTATTGGTTTCGGGTATCAGACTTGCGAAAATTTTGATGGTTTCTCAACCATTCCTTAACTTCAAACTCCCATATCTCGCGAACGGATTGACGAACTCGAGAAATTTCTGTTGCATCTGAAAGTGGAAACTCGCTCGATTACAAAGGTATGTGTATTTTTCCCGTAGGCCTTTGTAGTTATTGGTTTCGAGTATCAGACTTGCGAAAATTTTGATCGTTTCTCAACCATTCCTTAACTTCAAACTCCCACATCTCGCGAACGGATTGACGAACTCGAGAAATTCCTGTTGCATCTGAAAGTAGAAACTCGCCCGATTACAACGGCATGTGTATTTTTCCCCTAGGCCTTTGTAGTTATTGGTTTCGAGTATTAGACTTTAGAAAATTTTGATGGTTCCTAAACCATTCCTTAACTTCAAACTCCCATATCTCGCGAACGGATTGCCGAACTCGAGAAATTCCTATTGCATGTGAAAGTGGAAACTCGCCCGATTACAACGGTATGTGTGTTTTTCCCCTGGGCCTTTGTAGTTATTGGTTTCGAGTATCAGACTTGCGAAAATTTTGATGGTTTTTCAAGCATTCCTTAACTTCAAACTCCCATATCTCGCGAACGGATTGCCGAACTCGAGAAATTCCTGTTGCATGTGAAAGTAGAAACTCGCCCGATTACAACGGTATCTGTATTTTTCCCCGAGGCCTTTGTAGTTATTGGTTTCGAGTATTAGACTTTCGAAAATTTTGATGGTTTTTCAAGCATTCCTTAACTTCAAACTCCCATATCTCGCGAACGGATTGCCGAACTCCAGAAATTCCTGTTGCATCTGAAAGTAGAAACTCGCCCGATTACAACGGTATCTGTATTTTTCCCCTAGGCCTTTGTAGTTATTGGTTTCGAGTATTAGACTTTAGAAAATTTTGATGGTTCCTCAACCATTCCTTAACTTCAAACTCCCATATCTCGCGAACGGATTGCCGAACTCCAGAAATTCCTGTTGCATGTGAAAGTAGAAACTCGCCCGATTACAACGGTATCTGTATTTTTCCTCTAGGCCTTTGTAGTTATTGGTTTCGAGTATTAGACTTTCGAAAATTTTGATGGTTTTTCAAGCATCCCTTAACTTCAAACTCCCATATCTCGCGAACGGATTGACGAACTCGAGAAATTCCTGTTGCATCTGAAAGTAGAAACTCTCCCAATTACAACGGTATGTGTGTTTTTCCCCTGGGCCATTGTAGTTATTGGTTTCGGGTATCAGACTTGCGAAAATTTTGATGGTTTCTCAACCATTCCTTAACTTCAAACTCCCATATCTCGCGAACGGATTGACGAACTCGAGAAATTTCTGTTGCATCTGAAAGTGGAAACTCGCCCGATTACAAAGGTATGTGTATTTTTCCCGTAGGCCTTTGTAGTTATTGGTTTCGAGTATCAGACTTGCGAAAATTTTGATCGTTTCTCAACCATTCCTTAACTTCAAACTCCCACATCTCGCGAACGGATTGACGAACTCGAGAAATTCCTGTTGCATCTGAAAGTAGAAACTCGCCCGATTACAACGGCATGTGTATTTTTCCCCTAGGCCTTTGTAGTTATTGGTTTCGAGTATTAGACTTTAGAAAATTTTGATGGTTCCTCAACCATTCCTTAACTTCAAACTCCCATATCTCGCGAACGGATTGCCGAACTCGAGAAATTCCTGTTGCATGTGAAAGTAGAAACTCGCCCGATTACAACGGTATCTGTATTTTTCCCCTAGGCCTTTGTAGTTACTGGTTTCGAGTATTAGACTTTCGAAAATTTTGATGGTTTTTCAAGCATTCCTTAACTTCAAACTCCCATATCTCGCGAACGGATTGA
Organism: Ptiloglossa arizonensis; assembly: GCF_051014685.1. Lineage (NCBI taxonomy): Eukaryota > Metazoa > Arthropoda > Insecta > Hymenoptera > Colletidae > Ptiloglossa > Ptiloglossa arizonensis. The sequence goes on along the minus strand of NW_027478677.1, from coordinate 308,434 downwards.
GTAACTCGAGAAATTCCTGTTGCATCTGAAAGTAGAAACTCTCCCAATTACAACGGTATGTGTGTTTTCCCCCTGGGCCATTGTAGTTATTGGTTTCGGGTATCAGACTTGCGAAAATTTTGATGGTTTCTCAACCATTCCGTAACTTCAAACTCCCATATCTCGCGAACGGGTTGACGAACTCGAGAAATTCCTGTTGCATCTGAAAGTAGAAACTCGCCCGATTACAACGGCATGTGTATTTTTCCCCTAGGCCTTTGTAGTTATTGGTTTCGAGTATTAGACTTTCGAAAATTTTGATGGTTTTTCAAGCATTCCTTAACTTCAAACTCCCATATCTCGCGAACGGATTGACGAACTCGAGAAATTCCTGTTGCATCTGAAAGTAGAAACTCTCCCAATTACAACGGTATGTGTGTTTTCCCCCTGGGCCATTGTAGTTATTGGTTTCGGGTATCAGACTTGCGAAAATTTTGATGGTTTCTCAACCATTCCGTAACTTCAAACTCCCATATCTCGCCAACGGGTTGACGAACTCGAGAAATTCCTGTTGCATCTGAAAGTAGAAACTCGCCCGATTACAACGGTATGTGTGTTTTTCCCCTGGGCCACTGTAGTTATTGGTTTCGGGTATCAGACTTGCGAAAATTTTGATGGTTTCTCAACCATTCCGTAACTTCAAACTCCCATATCTCGCGAACGGGTTGACGAACTCGAGAAATTTCTGTTGCATCTGAAAGTGGAAACTCGCCCGATTACAAAGGTATGTGTATTTTTCCCGTAGGCCTTTGTAGTTATTGGTTTCGAGAATCAGACTTGCGAAAATTTTGATCGTTTCTCAACCATTCCTTGACTTCAAACTCCCACATCTCGCGAACGGATTGACGAACTCGAGAAATTCCTGTTGCATCTGAAAGTAGAAACTCGCCCGATTACAAAGGCATGTGTATTTTTCCCCTAGGCCTTTGTAGTTATTGGTTTCGAGTATTAGACTTTAGAAAATTTTGATGGTTCCTCAACCATTCCTTAACTTCAAACTCCCATATCTCGCGAACGGATTGCCGAACTCGAGAAATTCCTGTTGCATGTGAAAGTAGAAACTCGCCCGATTACAACGGTATCTGTATTTTTCCCCTAGGCCTTTGTAGTTATTGGTTTCGAGTATTAGACTTTCGAAAATTTTGATGGTTTTTCAAGCATTCCTTAAATTCAAACTCCCATATCTCGCGAACGGATTGACGAACTCGAGAAATTCCTGTTGCATCTGAAAGTAGAAACTCTCCCAATTAAAAGGGTATGTGTGTTTTTCCCCTGGGCCATTGTAGTTATTGGTTTCGGGTATCAGACTTGCGAAAATTTTGATGGTTTCTCAACCATTCCGTAACTTCAAACTCCCATATCTCGCGAACAGCTTGACGAACTCGAGAAATTCCTGTTGCATCTGAAAGTAGAAACTCGCCCGATTACAACGGTATGTGTGTTTTTCCCCTGGGCCATTGTAGTTATTGGTTTCGGGTATCAGACTTGCGAAAATTTTGATGGTTTCTCAACCATTCCGTAAATTCAAACTCCCATATCTCGCGAACGGGTTGACGAACTCGAGAAATTCCTGTTGCATCTGAAAGTAGAAACTCGCCCGATTACAAAGGTATGTGTATTTTTCCCGTAGGCCTTTGTAGTTATTGGTTTCGAGTATCAGTCTTGCGAAAATTTTGATCGTTTCTCAACCATTCCTTAACTTCAAACTCCCACATCTCGCGAACGGATCGACGAACTCGAGAAATTCCTGTTGCATCTGAAAGTAGAAACTCGCCCGATTACAACGGCATGTGTATTTTTCCCCTAGGCCTTTGTAGTTATTGGTTTCGAGTATTAGACTTTAGAAAATTTTGATGGTTCCTCAACCATTCCTTAACTTCAAACTCCCATATCTCGCGAACGGATTGCCGAACTCGAGAAATTCCTGTTGCATGTGAAAGTAGAAACTCGCCCGATTACAACGGTATCTGTATTTTTCCCCTAGGCCTTTGTAGTTATTGGTTTCGAGTATTAGACTTTCGAAAATTTTGATGGTTTTTCAAGCATTCCTTAACTTCAAACTCCCATATCTCGAGAACGGATTGACGAACTCGAGAAATTCCTGTTGCATCTGAAAGTAGAAACTCTCCCAATTACAACGGTATGTGTGTTTTCCCCCTGGGCCATTGTAGTTATTGGTTTCGGGTATCAGACTTGCGAAAATTTTGATGGTTTCTCAACCATTCCGTAACTTCAAACTCCCATATCTCGCGAACGGGTTGACGAACTCGAGAAATTCCTGTTGCATCTGAAAGTAGAAACTCGCCCGATTACAACAGTATGTGTGTTTTTCCCCTGGGCCATTGTAGTTATTGGTTTCGGGTATCAGACTTGCGAAAATTTTGATGGTTTCTCAACCATTCCGTAACTTCAAACTCCCATATCTCGCGAACGGATTGACGTACTCGAGAAATTCCTGATGCATCTGAAAGTAGAAACTCGCCCGATTACAAAGGTATGTGTATTTTTCCCGTAGGCCTTTGTAGTTATTGGTTTCGAGTATCAGACTTGCGAAAATTTTGATCGTTTCTCAACCATTCCTTAACTTCAAACTCCCACATCTCGCGAACGGATTGTCGAACTCGAGAAATTCCTGTTGCATCTGAAAGTAGAAACTCGCCCGATTACAACGGCATGTGTATTTTTCCCCTAGGCCTTTGTAGTTATTGGTTTCGAGTATTAGACTTTAGAAAATTTTGATGGTTCCTCAACCATTCCTTAACTTCAAACTCCCATATCTCGCGAACGGATTGCCGAACTCGAGAAATTCCTGTTGCATGTGAAAGTAGAAACTCGCCCGATTACAACGGTATCTGTATTTTTCCCCTAGGCCTTTGTAGTTATTGGTTTCGAGTATTAGACTTTCGAAAATTTTGATGGTTTTTCAAGCATTCCTTAACTTCAAACTCCCATATCTCGCGAACGGATTGACGAACTCGAGAAATTCCTGATGCATCTGAAAGTAGAAACTCGCCTGATTACAACGGCATGTGTATTTTTCCCCTAGGCCTTTGTAGTTATTGGTTTCGAGTATTAGACTTTAGAAAATTTTGATGGTTCCTCAACCATTCCTTAACTTCAAACTCCCATATCTCGCGAACGGATTGCCGAACTCGAGAAATTCCTGTTGCATGTGAAAGTAGAAACTCGCCCGATTACAACGGTATCTGTATTTTTCCCCTAGGCCTTTGTAGTTATTGGTTTCGAGTATTAGACTTTCGAAAATTTTGATGGTTTTTCAAGCATTCCTTAACTTCAAACTCCCATATCTCGCGAACGGATTGACGAACTCGAGAAATTCCTGTTGCATCTGAAAGTAGAAACTCTCCCAATTACAACGGTATGTGTGTTTTTCCCCTGGGCCATTGTAGTTATTGGTTTCGGGTATCAGACTTGCAAAAATTTTGATGGTTTCTCAACCATTCCGTAACTTCTAACTCCCATATCTCGCGAACGGGTTGACGAACTCGAGAAATTCCTGTTGCATCTGAAAGTAGAAACTCGCCCGATTACAAAGGTATGTGTATTTTTCCCGTAGGCCTTTGTAGTTATTGGTTTCGAGTATCAGACTTGCGAAAATTTTGATCGTTTCTCAACCATTCCTTAACTTCAAACTCCCACATCTCGCGAACGGATTGACGAACTCGAGAAATTCCTGTTGCATCTGAAAGTAGAAACTCGCCCGATTACAACGGCATGTGTATTTTTCCCCTAGGCCTTTGTAGTTATTGGTTTCGAGTATTAGACTTTAGAAAATTTTGATGGTTCCTCAACCATTCCTTAACTTCAAACTCCCATATCTCGCGAACGAATTGACGAACTCGAGAAGTTCCTGTTGTATCTGAAAGTAGAAGCTCGCCCGATTACAATGGTGTGTGTACTTTCCCGCTAGGCCACTCCAGTTATTGTTATCGAATATCAGACTTGCGAAAGATTTGATGGTTTCTCAACCATCTCTTAAATCCCAACACCGACATTTCGCGAACGGACTGACGAAACCGAATAATTTCTGTTGCATCTGAAAGTAGAAACTCTCCAATTATAACGGTATGTGTATTTTGCCCCTAGGCAATTGTGATTATTGGTTTCGAGTATCAGACATGCGAAAATTTTGATGGTTTCTCAACCATTCCTTAACTTCAAACTCCCATATCTCGCGAACGGGTTGACGAACTCGAGAAATTCCTGATGCATCTGAAAGTAGAAACTCGCCCGATTACAATGGTGTGTGTACTTTTCCCCTAGGCCATTCCAATTATTGGTTTCGAGTATCAGACCAGCGAAAATTTTGATGGTTTCTCAACCATTCCTTAACTTCAAACACCCATATCTCGCGAACGGATTGACGAACTCGAGAAATTCCTGTTGCATGTGAAAGTAGAAACTCGCCCGATTACAAAGGTATGTGTATTTTTCCCCTAGGCCTTTATAGTTATTGGTTTCGAGTATTAGACTTTCGAAAATTTTGATGGTTTCTCAACCATTCCATAACTTCAAACTCCCATATCTCTCGAACGGGTTGACGAACTCGAGAAATTCCTGTTGCATCCGAAAGTAGAAACTCGCCCGATTACAATGGTGTGTGTACTATTCCCCTAGGCCCTTCCAGTTATTGGTTTCGAGTATCAGACCAGCGAAAATTTTGATGGTTTCTCAACCATTCCTTAACTTCAAACACCCATATCTCGCGAACGGATTGACGAACTCGAGAAATTCCTGTTGCATGTGAAAGTAGAAACTCGCCCGATTACAACGTTAGGTGTATTTTTCCCCTAGGCCTTTGTAGTTATTGGTTTCGAGTATCAGACTTTCGAAAATTTTGATGGTTTCTCAAGCATTCCTTAACTTCAAACTCCCATATCTCGCGAACGGATTGACGAACTCGAGAAATTCCTGTTGCATCTGAAAGTAGAAACTCGCCCGATTACAACGGTATGTGTATTTTTCCCATAGGCCTTTGTAGTTATTGGTTTCGAGTATTAGACTTTAGAAAATTTTGATGGTTCCTCAATCATTCCTTAACTTCAAACTCCCATATCTCGCGAACGAATTGACGAACTCGAGAAATTCCTGTTGTATCTGAAAGTTGAAACTCGCCCGATTGCAATGGTGTGTGTACTTTCCCCCTAGGCCACTCCAGTTTTTGTTATCGAATATCAGACTTGCGAAAGTTTTGATGGTTTCTCAACCATCTCTTAACTCCCAACTCCGACATTTCACGAACGGATTGACGAATCCGAATAATTTCTGTTGCATCTGAAAGTAGAAACTCTCCCAATTACAACGGTATGTGTACTTCTCCCCTAGGCCATTCCAGTTATTGGTTTCGAGTATCAGAACAGCGAAAATTTTGATAGATCCTCAACCATTCCTTAACTTCAAACACCCATATCTCGCGAACGGATTGACGAACTCGAGAAATTCCTGTTGCATGTGAAAGTAGAAACTCGCCCGATTACAAAGGTATGTGTATCTTTCCCCTAGGCCTTTGTAGTTATTGGTTTCGAGTATTAGACTTTCGAAAATTTTGATGGTTTCTCAACCATTCCTTAACTTCAAACACCCATATCTCTCGAACGGGTTGACGAACTCGAGAAATTCCTGTTGCATCCGAAAATAGAAACTCGCCCGATTACAATGGTGTGTGTACTTTTCCCCTAGGCCATTCCAGTTATTGGTTTCGAGTATCAGACCAGCGAAAATTTTGATGGTTTCTCAACCATTCCTTAACTTCAAACTCCCATATCTCGCGAACGGGTTGACGAACTCGAGAAATTCCTGTTGCATCTGAAAGTAGAAACTCGCCCGATTACAAAGGTATGTGTATTTTTCCCGTAGGCCTTTGTAGTTATTGGTTTCGAGTATCAGACTTGCGAAAATTTTGATCGTTTCTCAACCATTCCTTAACTTCAAACTCCCACATCTCGCGAACGGATTGACGAACTCGAGAAATTCCTGTTGCATCTGAAAGTAGAAACTCGCCCGATTACAACGGCATGTGTATTTTTCCCCTAGGCCTTTGTAGTTATTGGTTTCGAGTATTAGACTTTAGAAAATTTTGATGGTTCCTCATCCATTCCTTAACTTCAAACTCCCATATCTCGCGAACGGATTGCCGAACTCGAGAAATTCCTGTTGCATGTGAAAGTAGAAACTCGCCCGATTACAACGGTATCTGTATTTTTCCCTAGGCCTTTGTAGTTATTGGTTTCGAGTATTAGACTTTCGAAAATTTTGATGGTTTTTCAAGCATTCCTTAACTTCAAACTCCCATATCTCGCGAACGGATTGACGAACTCGAGAAATTCCTGATGCATCTGAAAGTAGAAACTCGCCTGATTACAACGGCATGTGTATTTTTCCCCTAGGCCTTTGTAGTTATTGGTTTCGAGTATTAGACTTTAGAAAATTTTGATGGTTCCTCAACCATTCCTTAACTTCAAACTCCCATATCTCGCGAACGGATTGCCGAACTCGAGAAATTCCTGTTGCATGTGAAAGTAGAAACTCGCCCGATTACAACGGTATCTGTATTTTTCCCCTAGGCCTTTGTAGTTATTGGTTTCGAGTATTAGACTTTCGAAAATTTTGATGGTTTTTCAAGCATTCCTTAACTTCAAACTCCCATATCTCGCGAACGGATTGACGAACTCGAGAAATTCCTGTTGCATCTGAAAGTAGAAACTCTCCCAATTACAACGGTATGTGTGTTTTTCCCCTGGGCCATTGTAGTTATTGGTTTCGGGTATCAGACTTGCAAAAATTTTGATGGTTTCTCAACCATTCCGTAACTTCTAACTCCCATATCTCGCGAACGGGTTGACGAACTCGAGAAATTCCTGTTGCATCTGAAAGTAGAAACTCGCCCCATTAAAAAGGTATGTGTATTTTTCCCGTAGGCCTTTGTAGTTATTGGTTTCGAGTATCAGACTTGCGAAAATTTTGATCGTTTCTCAACCATTCCTTAACTTCAAACTCCCACATCTCGCGAACGGATTGACGAACTCGAGAAATTCCTGTTGCATCTGAAAGTAGAAACTCGCCCGATTACAACGGCATGTGTATTTTTCCCCTAGGCCTTTGTAGTTATTGGTTTCGAGTATTAGACTTTAGAAAATTTTGATGGTTCCTCAACCATTCCTTAACTTCAAACTCCCATATCTCGCGAACGAATTGACGAACTCGAGAAGTTCCTGTTGTATCTGAAAGTAGAAGCTCGCCCGATTACAATGGTGTGTGTACTTTCCCGCTAGGCCACTCCAGTTATTGTTATCGAATATCAGACTTGCGAAAGATTTGATGGTTTCTCAACCATCTCTTAAATCCCAACTCCGACATTTCGCGAACGGACTGACGAAACCGAATAATTTCTGTTGCATCTGAAAGTAGAAACTCTCCCAATTACAACGGTATGTGTATTTTGCCCCTAGGCCATTGTGATTATTGGTTTCGAGTATCAGACATGCGAAAATTTTGATGGTTTCTCAACCATTCCTTAACTTCAAACTCCCATATCTCGCGAACGGGTTGACGAACTCGAGAAATTCCTGATGCATCTGAAAGTAGAAACTCGCCCGATTACAATGGTGTGTGTACTTTTCCCCTAGGCCATTCCAGTTATTGGTTTCGAGTATCAGACCAGCGAAAATTTTGATGGTTTCTCAACCATTCCTTAAATTCAAACACCCATATCTCGCGAACGGATTGACGAACTCGAGAAATTCCTGTTGCATGTGAAAGTAGAAACTCGCCCGATTACAAAGTTATGTGTATTTTTCTCCTAGGCCTTTGTAGTTATTGGTTTCGAGTATTAGACTTTCGAAAATTTTGATGGTTTCTCAACCATTCCTTAACTTCAAACTCCCATATCTCTCGAACGGATTGACGAACTCGAGAAATTCCTGTTGCATGTGAAAGTAGAAACTCGCCCGATTACAACGGTAGGTGTATTTTCCCCTAGGCCTTTGTAGTTATTGGTTTCGAGTATCAGACTTTCGAAAATTTTGATGGTTTCTCAAGCATTCCTTAACTTCAAACTCCCATATCTCGCGAACGGATTGACGAACTCGAAAAATTTCTGTTGCATCTGAAAGTAGAAACTAGCCCGATTACAATGGTGTGTGTACTTTTCCGCTAGGCCTTTGTAGTTATTGTTTTCGAGTATCAGACTTTCGAAGACTTTGATGGTTTCCCAACCATTCCTTAACTTCAAACTCCCATATCTCGCGAACGGATTGCCGAACTCGAGAAATTCCTGTTGCATGTGAAAGTAGAAACTCGCCCGATTACAACGGTATGTGTATTTTTCCCCTAAGCCTTCGTAGTTATTGGTTTCGAGTATTAGACTTTCGAAAATTTTGATGGTTTCTCAAGCATTCCTTAACTTCAAACTCCCATATCGCGCGAACGGATTGACGAACCCAAGCAATTCCTGTTGCATCTGAAAGTAGAAGCTCTCCCAATTACAACGGTGTGTGTACTTTTCCCCTAGACCATTCCAGCCATTGGTTTCGATTATCAGACTAGCGAAAATTTTGATGGTTTCTCAACCATTCCGTAAATTCACACTTCCATATCTCGCGAACGGATTGACGAACTCGAGATATTCCTGTTGCATCTGAAAGTAGAAACTCGCCCGATTACAAAGGTGTGTGTACTTTTCCCCTAGGCCATTCCAGTTATTGGTTTCGAGTATCAGACCAGCGAAAATTTTGATGGTTCCTCAACCATTCCTTAAATTCAAACACCCATATCTCGCGAACGGATTGACGAACTCGAGAAATTCCTGTTGCATGTGAAAGTAGAAACTCGCCCGATTACAACGGTAGGTATATTTTTCCCCTAGGCCTTTGTAGTTATTGCTTTCGAGTATCAGACTTTCGAAAATTTTGATGGTTTCTCAAGCATTCCTTAACTTCAAACTCCCATATCTCGCGAACGGATTGACGAACTCGAGAAATTCCTGTTGCATGTGAAAGTAGAAACTCGCCCGATTACAACGGTAGGTGTATTTTTCCCCTAGGCCTTTGTAGTTATTGCTTTCGAGTATCAGACTTTCGAAAATTTTGATGGTTCCTCAAGCATTCCTAATGTTCAAACTCACATATCTCGCGAACGGATTGACGAACTCGAGAAATTTCTGTTGCATCTGAAAGTAGAAAGTCGACCGATTACAATGGTGTGTGTACTTTTGCTCTAGGCCATTCCAGTTATTCGTTTCTAGCATCAGAATTGCGAAAATTTTGATGGTTTCTCAACCATTCCTTAACTTCAAACTCCCATATCTCGCGAACGGATTGACGAACTCGAGAAATTCCTGTTGCATCTGAAAGTGGAAACTCGCCCGATTACAAGGGTATGTGTATTTTTCCCGTAGGCCTTTGTAGTTATTGGTTTCGAGTATCAGACTTTCGAAAATTTTGATGGTTTCTCAACCATTCCTTAACTTCAAACTCCCATATCTCGCGAACGGATTGACGAACTCGAGAAATTGCTGTTGCATCTGAAAGTGGAAACTCGCCCGATTACAAAGGTATGTGTATTTTTCCCGTAGGCCTTTGTAGTTATTGGTTTCGAGTATCAGACTTGCGAAAATTTTGATTGTTTCTCAACCATTCCTTAACTTCAAACTTCCACATCTCCCGAACGGATTGACGAACTCGAGAAATTCCTATTGCATCTGAAAGTAGAAACTCGCCCCATTACAACGGTATGTGTATTTTTCACCTAGGTCTTTGTAGTTATTGGTTTCGAGTATTAGACTTTCGAAAATTTTGAAGGTTTCTCAAGCATTCCTTAACATCAAACTCCCATATGTCGCGAACGGATTGACGAACTCGAGAAATTTCTGTTGCATCTGAAAGTAGAAACTCGCCCGATTACAACGGTGTGTGTACTTTTCCCCTAGGCCATTCCAGTTATTGGTTTCGAGTATCAGACCAGCGAAAATTTTGATGGTTTCTCAACCATTCCTTAACTTCAAACACCCATATCTCGCGAACGTATTGACGAACTCGAGAAATTCCTGTTGCGTGTGAAAGTAGAAACTCGCCCGATTACAATGGTAGGTGTATTTTTCCCCTAGGCCTTTGTAGTTATTCGTTTCTAGCATCAGAATTGTGAAAATTTTGATGGTTTCTCAACCATTCCTTAACTTCAAACTCCCATATCTCGCGAACGGATTGACGAACTCGAGAAATTCCTGTTGCACCGGAAAGTGGAAACTCGCCCGATTACAAAGGTATGTGTACTTTTCCCCTAGGCCATTCCAGTTATTGGTTTCGAGTATCAGACCAGCGAAAATTTTGATGGTTCCTCAACCATTCCTTAAATTCAAACACCCATATCTCGCGAACGGATTGACGAACTCGAGAAATTCCTGTTGCATGTGAAAGTAGAAACTCGCCCGATTACAACGGTAGGTGTATTTTTCCCCTAGGCTTTTGTAGTTATTGCTTTCGAGTATCAGACTTTCGAAAATTTTGATGGTTTCTCAAGCATTCCTTAACTTCAAACTCCCATATCTCGCGAACGGATTGACGAACTCGAGAAATTCCTGTTGCATGTGAAAGTAGAAACTCGCCCGATTACAACGGTAGGTGTATTTTTCCCCTAGGCCTTTGTAGTTATTGCTTTCGAGTATCAGACTTTCGAAAATTTTGATGGTTTCTCAAGCATTCCTTAACTTCAAACTCCCATATCTCGCGAACGGATTGACGAACTCGAGAAATTCCTGTTGCATGTGAAAGTAGAAACTCGCCCGATTACAACGGTAGGTGTATTTTTCCCCTAGGCCTTTGTAGTTATTGCTTTCGAGTATCAGACTTTCGAAAATTTTGATGGTTCCTCAAGCATTCCTAAACTTCAAACTCACATATCTCGCGAACGGATTGACGAACTCGAGAAATTTCTGTTGCATCTGAAAGTAGAAAGTCGACCGATTACAATGGTGTGTGTACTTTTGCTCTAGGCCATTCCAGTTATTCGTTTCTAGCATCAGAATTGCGAAAATTTTGATGGTTTCTCAACCATTCCTTAACTTCAAACTCCCATATCTCGCGAACGGATTGACGAATTCGAGAAATTCCTGTTGCATCTGAAAGTAGAAACTCTCCCAATTACAACGGTATGTGTATTTTATCCCTAGGTCATTGTAGTTATTGGTTTCGAGTATCAGACTTGCGAAAATTTTGATGGTTTCTCAACCATTCCTTAACTTCAAACTCCCATATCTCGCGAACGGGTTGACGAACTCCAGAAATTCCTGATGCATCTGAAAGTAGAAACTCGCCCGATTACAATGGTGTGTGTACTTTTCCCCTAGGCCATTCCAGTTATCGATTTCGAGTATCAGACTTTCGAAAATTTTGATGGTTTCCCAACCATTCCTTAACTTCAGACTCCCATATCTCGCGAACGGATTGCCGAACTCGAGAAATTCCTGTTGCATGTGAAAGTAGAAACTCGCCCGATTACAACGGTATGTGTATTTTTCCCCTAGGCCTTTGTAGTTATTGGTTTCGAGTATTAGACTTTCGAAAATTTTGATGGTTTCTCAAGCATTCCTTAACATCAAACTCCCATATGTCGCGAACGGATTGACGAACTCGAGAAATTTCTGTTGCATCTGAAAGTAGAAACTCGCCCGATTACAACGGTGTGTGTACTTTTCCCCTAGGCCATTCCAGTTATTGGTTTCGAGTATCAGACCAGCGAAAATTTTGATGGTTTCTCAACCATTCCTTAACTTCAAACACCCATATCTCGCGAACGGATTGACGAACTCGAGAAATTCCTGTTGCGTGTGAAAGTAGAAACTCGCCCGATTACAATGGTAGGTGTATTTTTCCCCTAGGCCTTTGTAGTTATTCGTTTCTAGCATCAGAATTGTGAAAATTTTGATGGTTTCTCAACCATTCCTTAACTTCAAACTCCCATATCTCGCGAACGGATTGACGAACTCGAGAAATTCCTGTTGCACCGGAAAGTGGAAACTCGCCCGATTACAAAGGTATGTGTGTTTTTCCCGTAGGCCTTTGTAGTTATTGGTTTCGAGTATCAGACTTTCGAAAATTTTGATGGTTTCTCAACCATTCCTTAACTTCAAACTCCCATATCTCGCGAACGGGTTGACGAACTCGAGAAATTCCTGTTGCATGTGAAAGTAGAAACTCGCCAGATTACAACGGTAGGTGTATTTTTCCCCTAGGCCTTTGTAGTTATTGGTTTCGAGTATCAGACTTTCGAAAATTTTGCTGGTTTCCCAACCATTCCTTAACTTCAAACTCCCATATCTCGCGAACGGATTGCCAAACTCGAGAAATTCCTGTTGCATGTGAAAGTAGCAACTCGCCCGATTACAATGGTGTGTGTACTTTTCCCCTAGGCCATTCCAGTTATTGGTTTCGAGTATCAGACTTGAGAAAATTTTGATCGTTTCTCAACCATTCCGTAACTTCAAACTCCCATATCTCGCGAACGGATTGACGAACTCGAGATATTCCTGTTGCATGTGAAAGTAGAAACTCGCCCGATTACAACGGTATGTGTATTTTTCCCCTAGGCCTTTGTAGTTATTGGTTTCGAGTATTAGACTTTCGAAAATTTTGATGGTTTCTCAAGCATTCCTTAACATCAAACTCCCATATGTCGCGAACGGATTGACGAACTCGAGAAATTTCTGTTGCATCTGAAAGTAGAAACTCGCCCGATTACAACGGTGTGTGTACTTTTCCCCTAGGCCATTCCAGTTATTGGTTTCGAGTATCAGACCAGCGAAAATTTTGATGGTTTCTCAACCATTCCTTAACTTCAAACACCCATATCTCGCGAACGGATTGACGAACTCGAGAAATTCCTGTTGCGTGTGAAAGTAGAAACTCGCCCGATTACAATGGTAGGTGTATTTTTCCCCTAGGCCTTTGTAGTTATTCGTTTCTAGCATCAGAATTGTGAAAATTTTGATGGTTTCTCAACCATTCCTTAACTTCAAACTCCCATATCTCGCGAACGGATTGACGAACTCGAGAAATTCCTGTTGCACCGGAAAGTGGAAACTCGCCCGATTACAAAGGTATGTGTGTTTTTCCCGTAGGCCTTTGTAGTTATTGGTTTCGAGTATCAGACTTTCGAAAATTTTGATGGTTTCTCAACCATTCCTTAACTTCAAACTCCCATATCTCGCGAACGGGTTGACGAACTCGAGAAATTCCTGTTGCATGTGAAAGTAGAAACTCGCCCGATTACAATGGTGTGTGTACTTTTCCCCTAGGCCATTCCAGTTATTGGTTTCGAGTATCAGACTTGAGAAAATTTTGATCGTTTCTCAACCATTCCGTAACTTCAAACTCCCATATCTCGCGAACGGATTGACGAACTCGAGATATTCCTGTTGCATCTGAAAGTAGAAACTCGCCCGATTACAAAGGTGTGTGTACTTTTCCCCTAGGCCATTCCAGTTATTGGTTTCGAGTATCAGACCAGCGAAAATTTTGATGGTTCCTCAACCATTCCTTAAATTCAAACACCCATATCTCGCGAACGGATTGACGAACTCGAGAAATTCCTGTTGCATGTGAAAGTAGAAACTCGCCCGATTACAACGGTAGGTGTATTTTTCCCCTAGGCTTTTGTAGTTATTGCTTTCGAGTATCAGACTTTCGAAAATTTTGATGGTTTCTCAAGCATTCCTTAACTTCAAACTCCCATATCTCGCGAACGGATTGACGAACTCGAGAAATTCCTGTTGCATGTGAAAGTAGAAACTCGCCCGATTACAACGGTAGGTGTATTTTTCCCCTAGGCCTTTGTAGTTATTGCTTTCGAGTATCAGACTTTCGAAAATTTTGATGGTTTCTCAAGCATTCCTTAACTTCAAACTCCCATATCTCGCGAACGGATTGACGAACTCGAGAAATTCCTGTTGCATGTGAAAGTAGAAACTCGCCCGATTACAACGGTAGGTGTATTTTTCCCCTAGGCCTTTGTAGTTATTGCTTTCGAGTATCAGACTTTCGAAAATTTTGATGGTTCCTCAAGCATTCCTAAACTTCAAACTCACATATCTCGCGAACGGATTGACGAACTCGAGAAATTTCTGTTGCATCTGAAAGTAGAAAGTCGACCGATTACAATGGTGTGTGTACTTTTGCTCTAGGCCATTCCAGTTATTCGTTTCTAGCATCAGAATTGCGAAAATTTTGATGGTTTCTCAACCATTCCTTAACTTCAAACTCCCATATCTCGCGAACGGATTGACGAATTCGAGAAATTCCTGTTGCATCTGAAAGTAGAAACTCTCCCAATTACAACGGTATGTGTATTTTATCCCTAGGTCATTGTAGTTATTGGTTTCGAGTATCAGACTTGCGAAAATTTTGATGGTTTCTCAACCATTCCTTAACTTCAAACTCCCATATCTCGCGAACGGGTTGACGAACTCCAGAAATTCCTGATGCATCTGAAAGTAGAAACTCGCCCGATTACAATGGTGTGTGTACTTTTCCCCTAGGCCATTCCAGTTATCGATTTCGAGTATCAGACTTTCGAAAATTTTGATGGTTTCCCAACCATTCCTTAACTTCAGACTCCCATATCTCGCGAACGGATTGCCGAACTCGAGAAATTCCTGTTGCATGTGAAAGTAGAAACTCGCCCGATTACAACGGTATGTGTATTTTTCCCCTAGGCCTTTGTAGTTATTGGTTTCGAGTATTAGACTTTCGAAAATTTTGATGGTTTCTCAAGCATTCCTTAACATCAAACTCCCATATGTCGCGAACGGATTGACGAACTCGAGAAATTTCTGTTGCATCTGAAAGTAGAAACTCGCCCGATTACAACGGTGTGTGTACTTTTCCCCTAGGCCATTCCAGTTATTGGTTTCGAGTATCAGACCAGCGAAAATTTTGATGGTTTCTCAACCATTCCTTAACTTCAAACACCCATATCTCGCGAACGGATTGACGAACTCGAGAAATTCCTGTTGCGTGTGAAAGTAGAAACTCGCCCGATTACAATGGTAGGTGTATTTTTCCCCTAGGCCTTTGTAGTTATTCGTTTCTAGCATCAGAATTGTGAAAATTTTGATGGTTTCTCAACCATTCCTTAACTTCAAACTCCCATATCTCGCGAACGGATTGACGAACTCGAGAAATTCCTGTTGCACCGGAAAGTGGAAACTCGCCCGATTACAAAGGTATGTGTGTTTTTCCCGTAGGCCTTTGTAGTTATTGGTTTCGAGTATCAGACTTTCGAAAATTTTGATGGTTTCTCAACCATTCCTTAACTTCAAACTCCCATATCTCGCGAACGGGTTGACGAACTCGAGAAATTCCTGTTGCATGTGAAAGTAGAAACTCGCCAGATTACAACGGTAGGTGTATTTTTCCCCTAGGCCTTTGTAGTTATTGGTTTCGAGTATCAGACTTTCGAAAATTTTGCTGGTTTCCCAACCATTCCTTAACTTCAAACTCCCATATCTCGCGAACGGATTGCCAAACTCGAGAAATTCCTGTTGCATGTGAAAGTAGCAACTCGCCCGATTACAATGGTGTGTGTACTTTTCCCCTAGGCCATTCCAGTTATTGGTTTCGAGTATCAGACTTGAGAAAATTTTGATCGTTTCTCAACCATTCCGTAACTTCAAACTCCCATATCTCGCGAACGGATTGACGAACTCGAGATATTCCTGTTGCATGTGAAAGTAGAAACTCGCCCGATTACAACGGTATGTGTATTTTTCCCCTAGGCCTTTGTAGTTATTGGTTTCGAGTATTAGACTTTCGAAAATTTTGATGGTTTCTCAAGCATTCCTTAACATCAAACTCCCATATGTCGCGAACGGATTGACGAACTCGAGAAATTTCTGTTGCATCTGAAAGTAGAAACTCGCCCGATTACAACGGTGTGTGTACTTTTCCCCTAGGCCATTCCAGTTATTGGTTTCGAGTATCAGACCAGCGAAAATTTTGATGGTTTCTCAACCATTCCTTAACTTCAAACACCCATATCTCGCGAACGGATTGACGAACTCGAGAAATTCCTGTTGCGTGTGAAAGTAGAAACTCGCCCGATTACAATGGTAGGTGTATTTTTCCCCTAGGCCTTTGTAGTTATTCGTTTCTAGCATCAGAATTGTGAAAATTTTGATGGTTTCTCAACCATTCCTTAACTTCAAACTCCCATATCTCGCGAACGGATTGACGAACTCGAGAAATTCCTGTTGCACCGGAAAGTGGAAACTCGCCCGATTACAAAGGTATGTGTGTTTTTCCCGTAGGCCTTTGTAGTTATTGGTTTCGAGTATCAGACTTTCGAAAATTTTGATGGTTTCTCAACCATTCCTTAACTTCAAACTCCCATATCTCGCGAACGGGTTGACGAACTCGAGAAATTCCTGTTGCATGTGAAAGTAGAAACTCGCCCGATTACAACGGTAGGTGTATTTTTCCCCTAGGCCTTTGTAGTTATTGGTTTCGAGTATCAGACTTTCGAAAATTTTGCTGGTTTCCCAACCATTCCTTAACTTCAAACTCCCATATCTCGCGAACGGATTGCCAAACTCGAGAAATTCCTGTTGCATGTGAAAGTAGCAACTCGCCCGATTACAATGGTGTGTGTACTTTTCCCCTAGGCCATTCCAGTTATTGGTTTCGAGTATCAGACTTGAGAAAATTTTGATCGTTTCTCAACCATTCCGTAACTTCAAACTCCCATATCTCGCGAACGGATTGACGAACTCGAGATATTCCTGTTGCATCTGAAAGTAGAAAGTCGACCGATTACAATGGTGTGTGTACTTTTGCTCTAGGCCATTCCAGTTATTCGTTTCTAGCATCAGAATTGCGAAAATTTTGATGGTTTCTCAAACATTCCTTAACTTCAAACTCCCATATCTCGCGAACGGATTGACGAACTCGAGAAATTCCTGTTGCATCTGAAAGTAGAAACTCTCCCAATTACAACGGTATGTGTATTTTGCCCCTAGGCCATTGTAGTTATTGGTTTCGAGTATCAGACTTGCGAAAATTTTGATGGTTTCTCAACCATTCCTTAACTTCAAACTCCCATATCTCGCGAACGGGTTGACGAACTCCAGAAATTCCTGATGCATCTGAAAGTAGAAACTCGCCCGATTACAGTGGTGTGTGTACTTTTCCCGTAGGCCATTCCAGTTATTGATTTCGAGTATCAGACTTTCGAAAATTTTGATGGTTTCCCAACCATTCCTTAACTTCAGACTCCCATATCTCGCGAACGGATTGCCGAACTCGAGAAATTCCTGTTGCATGTGAAGGTAGAAACTCGCCCGATTACCACGGTATGTGTATTTTTCCCCTAGGCCTTTGTAGTTATTGGTTTCGAGTATTAGACTTTCGAAAATTTTGATGGTTTCTCAAGCATTCCTTAACATCAAACTCCCATATGTCGCGAACGGATTGACGAACTCGAGAAATTTCTGTTGCATCTGAAAGTAGAAACTCGCCCGATTACAATGGTGTGTGTACTTTTCCCCTAGGCCATTCCAGTTATTGGTTTCGAGTATCAGACCAGCGAAAATTTTGATGGTTTCTCAACCATTCCTTAACTTCAAACACCCATATCTCGCGAAAGGATTGACGAACTCGAGAAATTCCTGTTGCGTGTGAAAGTAGAAACTCGCCCGATTACAATGGTAGGTGTATTTTTCCCCTAGGCCTTTGTAGTTATTCGTTTCTAGCATCAGAGTTGTGAAAATTTTGATGGTTTCTCAACCATTCCTTAACTTCAAACTCCCATATCTCGCGAACGGATTGACGAACTCGAGAAATTCCTGTTGCACCGGAAAGTGGAAACTCGCCCGATTACAAAGGTGTGTGTACTTTTCCCCTAGGCCATTCCAGTTATTGGTTTCGAGTATCAGACCAGCGAAAATTTTGATGGTTCCTCAACCATTCCTTAAATTCAAACACCCATATCTCGCGAACGGATTGACGAACTCGAGAAATTCCTGTTGCATGTGAAAGTAGAAACTCGCCCGATTACAACGGTAGGTGTATTTTTCCCCTAGGCTTTTGTAGTTATTGCTTTCGAGTATCAGACTTTCGAAAATTTTGATGGTTTCTCAAGCATTCCTTAACTTCAAACTCCCATATCTCGCGAACGGATTGACGAACTCGAGAAATTCCTGTTGCATGTGAAAGTAGAAACTCGCCCGATTACAACGGTAGGTGTATTTTTCCCCTAGGCCTTTGTAGTTATTGCTTTCGAGTATCAGACTTTCGAAAATTTTGATGGTTTCTCAAGCATTCCTTAACTTCAAACTCCCATATCTCGCGAACGGATTGACGAACTCGAGAAATTCCTGTTGCATGTGAAAGTAGAAACTCGCCCGATTACAACGGTAGGTGTATTTTTCCCCTAGGCCTTTGTAGTTATTGCTTTCGAGTATCAGACTTTCGAAAATTTTGATGGTTCCTCAAGCATTCCTAAACTTCAAACTCACATATCTCGCGAACGGATTGACGAACTCGAGAAATTTCTGTTGCATCTGAAAGTAGAAAGTCGACCGATTACAATGGTGTGTGTACTTTTGCTCTAGGCCATTCCAGTTATTCGTTTCTAGCATCAGAATTGCGAAAATTTTGATGGTTTCTCAACCATTCCTTAACTTCAAACTCCCATATCTCGCGAACGGATTGACGAATTCGAGAAATTCCTGTTGCATCTGAAAGTAGAAACTCTCCCAATTACAACGGTATGTGTATTTTATCCCTAGGTCATTGTAGTTATTGGTTTCGAGTATCAGACTTGCGAAAATTTTGATGGTTTCTCAACCATTCCTTAACTTCAAACTCCCATATCTCGCGAACGGGTTGACGAACTCCAGAAATTCCTGATGCATCTGAAAGTAGAAACTCGCCCGATTACAATGGTGTGTGTACTTTTCCCCTAGGCCATTCCAGTTATCGATTTCGAGTATCAGACTTTCGAAAATTTTGATGGTTTCCCAACCATTCCTTAACTTCAGACTCCCATATCTCGCGAACGGATTGCCGAACTCGAGAAATTCCTGTTGCATGTGAAAGTAGAAACTCGCCCGATTACAACGGTATGTGTATTTTTCCCCTAGGCCTTTGTAGTTATTGGTTTCGAGTATTAGACTTTCGAAAATTTTGATGGTTTCTCAAGCATTCCTTAACATCAAACTCCCATATGTCGCGAACGGATTGACGAACTCGAGAAATTTCTGTTGCATCTGAAAGTAGAAACTCGCCCGATTACAACGGTGTGTGTACTTTTCCCCTAGGCCATTCCAGTTATTGGTTTCGAGTATCAGACCAGCGAAAATTTTGATGGTTTCTCAACCATTCCTTAACTTCAAACACCCATATCTCGCGAACGGATTGACGAACTCGAGAAATTCCTGTTGCGTGTGAAAGTAGAAACTCGCCCGATTACAATGGTAGGTGTATTTTTCCCCTAGGCCTTTGTAGTTATTCGTTTCTAGCATCAGAATTGTGAAAATTTTGATGGTTTCTCAACCATTCCTTAACTTCAAACTCCCATATCTCGCGAACGGATTGACGAACTCGAGAAATTCCTGTTGCACCGGAAAGTGGAAACTCGCCCGATTACAAAGGTATGTGTGTTTTTCCCGTAGGCCTTTGTAGTTATTGGTTTCGAGTATCAGACTTTCGAAAATTTTGATGGTTTCTCAACCATTCCTTAACTTCAAACTCCCATATCTCGCGAACGGGTTGACGAACTCGAGAAATTCCTGTTGCATGTGAAAGTAGAAACTCGCCCGATTACAACGGTAGGTGTATTTTTCCCCTAGGCCTTTGTAGTTATTGGTTTCGAGTATCAGACTTTCGAAAATTTTGCTGGTTTCCCAACCATTCCTTAACTTCAAACTCCCATATCTCGCGAACGGATTGCCAAACTCGAGAAATTCCTGTTGCATGTGAAAGTAGCAACTCGCCCGATTACAATGGTGTGTGTACTTTTCCCCTAGGCCATTCCAGTTATTGGTTTCGAGTATCAGACTTGAGAAAATTATGATCGTTTCTCAACCATTCCGTAACTTCAAACTCCCATATCTCGCGAACGGATTGACGAACTCGAGATATTCCTGTTGCATCTGAAAGTAGAAACTCGCCCGATTACAAAGGTGTGTGTACTTTTCCCCTAGGCCATTCCAGTTATTGGTTTCGAGTATCAGACCAGCGAAAATTTTGATGGTTCCTCAACCATTCCTTAAATTCAAACACCCATATCTCGCGAACGGATTGACGAACTCGAGAAATTCCTGTTGCATGTGAAAGTAGAAACTCGCCCGATTATAACGGTAGGTGTATTTTTCCCCTAGGCTTTTGTAGTTATTGCTTTCGAGTATCAGACTTTCGAAAATTTTGATGGTTTCTCAAGCATTCCTTAACTTCAAACTCCCATATCTCGCGAACGGATTGACGAACTCGAGAAATTCCTGTTGCATCTGAAAGTAGAAACTCTCCCAATTACAACGGTATGTGTATTTTGCCCCTAGGCCATTGTAGTTATTGGTTTCGAGTATCAGACTTGCGAAAATTTTGATGGTTTCTCAACCATTCCTTAACTTCAAACTCCCATATCTCGCGAACGGGTTGACGAACTCCAGAAATTCCTGATGCATCTGAAAGTAGAAACTCGCCCGATTACAATGGTGTGTGTACTTTTCCCCTAGGCCATACCAGTTATTGATTTCGAGTATCAGACTTTCGAAAATTTTGATGGTTTCCCAACCATTCCTTAACTTCAGACTCCCATATCTCGCGAACGGATTGCCGAACTCGAGAAATTCCTGTTGCATGTGAAAGTAGAAACTCGCCCGATTACCACGGTATGTGTATTTTTCCCCTAGGCCTTTGTAGTTATTGGTTTCGAGTATTAGACTTTCGAAAATTTTGATGGTTTCTCAAGCATTCCTTAACATCAAACTCCCATATGTCGCGAACGGATTGACGAACTCGAGAAATTTCTGTTGCATCTGAAAGTAGAAACTCGCCCGATTACAATGGTGTGTGTACTTTTCCCCTAGGCCATTCCAGTTATTGGTTTCGAGTATCAGACCAGCGAAAATTTTGATGGTTTCTCAACCATTCCTTAACTTCAAACACCCATATCTCGCGAACGGATTGACGAACTCGAGAAATTCCTGTTGCGTGTGAAAGTAGAAACTCGCCCGATTACAATGGTAGGTGTATTTTTCCCCTAGGCCTTTGTAGTTATTCGTTTCTAGCATTAGAGTTGTGAAAATTTTGATGGTTTCTCAACCATTCCTTAACTTCAAACTCCCATATCTCGCGAACGGATTGACGAACTCGAGAAATTCCTGTTGCACCGGAAAGTGGAAACTCGCCCGATTACAAAGGTATGTGTATTTTTCCCGTAGGCCTTTGTAGTTATTGGTTTCGAGTATCAGACTTTCGAAAATTTTGATGGTTTCTCAACCATTCCTTAACTTCAAACTCCCATATCTCGCGAACGGGTTGACGAACTCGAGAAATTCCTGTTGTATCTGAAAGTAGAAAGTCGACCGATTACAATGGTGTGTGTACTTTTGCCCTAGGCTATTCCAGTTATTCGTTTCTAGCATCAGAATTGCGAAAATTTTGATGGTTTCTCAACCATTCCTTAACTTCAAACTCCCATATCTCGCGAACGGATTGACGAACTCGAGAAATTCCTGTTGCATCTGAAAGTAGAAACTCGCCCGATTACAATGGTGTGTGTACTTTTCCCCTAGGCCATTCCAGTTATTGGTTTCGAGTATCAGACCAGCGAAAATTTTGATGGTTTCACAACCATTCCTTAACTTCAAACTCCCATATCTCGCGAACGGCTTGACGAACTCGAGATATTCCTGTTGCATGTGAAAGTAGAAACTCGCCCGATTAGAACGGTATGTGTATTTTTCCCCTAGGCCTTTGTAGTTATTGGATTCGAGAATCAGACTTTCGAAAATTTTGATGGTTCCTCAAGCATTCCTTAAATTCAAACACACATATCTCGCGAACGGATTGACGAACTCGAGAAATTCCTGTTGCATTTCAAAGAAGAAACTCGCCCGATTACAACGGTATGTGCATTTTTGCACTAGGCCATAGGAGTTATTGGCTTCGAGTATCAGACTTGCGAAAATTTTGATGGTTCCTCAACCATTGCTTAACTTCAAACTCCCATATCTCGCGAACGGATTGACGAACTCGGGAAATTCCTGTTGCATGTGAAAGTAGAAACTCGCCCGATTACAACGGTATGTGTATTTTTCCCCTAGGCCTTTGTAGTTATTGGTTTCGAGAATCAGACTTGCGAAAATTTTGATGGTTTCTCAACCATTCCTTAATTTCAAACTCCCATATCTCGCGAACGGCTTGACGAACTCGAGATATTCCTGTTGCATCTGAAAGCAGAAACTCGCCCGATTACAATGGGGTGTGTACTTTTCCCCTAGGCCATTCCAGTTATTGGTTTCGAGTATCAGACCAGCGAAAATTTTGATTGTTTCACAACCATTCCTTAACTTCAAACTCCCATATCTCGCGAACGGATTGACGAACTCGAGAAATTCCTGTTGCATTTCAAAGAAGAAACTCGCCCGATTACAACGGTATGTGCATTTTTGCACTAGGCCATAGGAGTTATTGGCTTCGAGTATCAGACTTGCGAAAATTTTGATGGTTCCTCAACCATTGCTTAACTTCAAACTCCCATATCTCGCGAACGGATTGACGAACTCGGGAAATTCCTGTTGCATGTGAAAGTAGAAACTCGCCCGATTACAACGGTATGTGTATTTTTCCCCTAGGCCTTTGTAGTTATTGGTTTCGAGAATCAGACTTGCGAAAATTTTGATGGTTTCTCAACCATTCCTTAATTTCAAACTCCCATATCTCGCGAACGGGTTGACGAACTCGAGAAATTCCTGTTGCATCTGAAAGTAGAAACACGCCCGATTACAGTGGTGTGTGTACTTTTCCCCTAGGCCATTCCAGTTATTGGTTTCGAGTATCAGACCAGCGAAAATTTTGATGGTTTCTCAACCATTCCTTAACTTCAAACACCCGTATCTCGCGAACGGATTGACGAACTCGAGAAATACCTGTTGCATGTGAAAGTAGATATTCGCCCGATTACAACGGTAGGTGTATTTTTCCCCTAGGCCTTTGTTATTATTGGTTTCGAGTATCAGACTTCTGAAAATTTTGATGGTTTCCCAAGCATTCCTTAACGTCAAATTCCATATCTCGCGAACGGATTGCCGAACTCGAGAAATTCCTGTTGCATGTGAAAGTAGAAACTCGCCCGATTACAACGGTATGTTTATTTTTCCCGTAGACCATTCCAGTTATTGGTTTCGAGTATCAGACCAGCGAAAATTTTGATGGTTTCTCAACCATTCCTTAATTTCAAACTCCCATATCTCGCGAACGGGTTGACGAACTCGAGAAATTCCTGTTGCATCTGAAAGTAGAAACACGCCCGATTACAGTGGTGTGTGTACTTTTCCCCTAGGCCATTCCAGTTATTGGTTTCGAGTATCAGACCAGCGAAAATTTTGATGGTTTCTCAACCATTCCTTAACTTCAAACACCCGTATCTCGCGAACGGATTGCCGAACTCGAGAAATTCCTGTTGCATGTGAAAGTAGAAACTCGCCCGATTACAACGGTATGTGTATTTTTCCCGTAGGCCTTTGTAGTTATTGGTTTCGAGTATTAGACTTTCGAAAATTTTGATGGTTTCTCAAGCATTCCTTAACTTCAAACTCCCATATCTCGCGAACGGATTGACGAACTCGAGAAATTCCTGTTGCATGTGAAAGTAGAAACTCGCCCGATTACAACGGTAGGTGTATTTTTCCCCTAGGCCTTTGTTATTATTGGTTTCGAGTATCAGACTTCTGAAAATTTTGATGGTTTCCCAAGCATTCCTTAACGTCAAATTCCATATCTCGCGAACGGATTGCCGAACTCGAGAAATTCCTGTTGCATGTGAAAGTAGAAACTCGCCCGATTACAACGGTATGTGTATTTTTCCCCTAGGCCTTTGTTATTATTGGTTTCGAGTATCAGACTTCTGAAAATTTTGATGGTTTCCCAAGCATTCCTTAACGTCAAATTCCATATCTCGCGAACGGATTGCCGAACTCGAGAAATTCCTGTTGCATGTGAAAGTAGAAACTCGCCCGTTTACAACGGTATGTGTATTTTTCCCGTAGGCCTTTGTAGTTATTGGTTTCGAGTATTAGACTTTCGAAAATTTTGATGGTTTCTCAAGCATTCCTTAACTTCAAACTCCCATATCTCGCGAACGGATTGACGAACTCGAGAAATTCCTGTTGCATGTGAAAGTAGAAACTCGCCCGATTACAACGGTACGTGTATTTTTCCCCTAGACCATTCCAGCTATTGGTTTCGATTATCAGACTTGCGAAAATTTTGAAGGTTTCTCAACCATTCCTTAACTTCAAACACACATATCTCGCGAACGGATTGACGAACTCGAGAAATTTCTGTTGCATCTGAAAGCAGAAACTCGCCCGATTACAATGGTGTGTGTACTTTTCCCCTAGGCCATTCCAGTTATTGGTTTCGAGTATCAGACTTGCGAAAATTTTGATGGTTTCTCAACCATTCCTTAATTTCAAACTCCCATATCTCGCGAACGGGTTGACGAACTCGAGAAATTCCTGTTGCATCTGAAAGTAGAAACACGCCCGATTACAGTGGTGTGTGTACTTTTCCCCTAGGCCATTCCAGTTATTGGTTTCGAGTATCAGACCAGCGAAAATTTTGATGGTTTCTCAACCATTCCTTAACTTCAAACACCCGTATCTCGCGAACGGATTGACGAACTCGAGAAATTCCTGTGGCATGTGAAAGTAGATATTCGCCCGATTACAACGGTAGGTGTATTTTTCCCCTAGGCCTTTGTAATTATTGGTTTCGAGTATCAGACTTCTGAAAATTTTGATGGTTTCCCAAGCATTCCTTAACGTCAAATTCCATATCTCGCGAACGGATTGCCGAACTCGAGAAATTCCTGTTGCATGTGAAAGTAGAAACTCGCCCGATTACAACGGTATGTGTATTTTTCCCGTAGGCCTTTGTAGTTATTGGTTTCGAGTATTAGACTTTCGAAAATTTTGATGGTTTCTCAAGCATTCCTTAACTTCAAACTCCCATATCTCGCGAACGGATTGACGAACTCGAGAAATTCCTGTTGCATGTGAAAGTAGAAACTCGCCCGATTACAACGGTATGTGTGTGTTTTCCCCTAGACCATTCCAGCTATTGGTTTCGATTATCAGACTTAAGAAAATTTTGAAGGTTTCTCAACCATTCCTTAACTTCAAACACCCATATCTCGCGAACGGATTGACGAACTCGAGAAATTCCTGTTGCATGTGAAAGTAGAAACTCGCCCGATTACAACGGTAGTTGTATTTTTCCCCTAGGCCTTTGTAGTTATTGGTTTCGAGTATCAGACTTATGAAAATTTTGATGGTTTCCCAAGCATTCCTTAACTTCAAACTCCCATATCTCGTGAACGGATTGACGAGCTCGAGAAATTTCTGTTGCATCTGAATGTAGATACTCGCCCGATTACAATGGTGTGTGTACTTTTCCCCTAGGCCATTCCAGTTATTGGTTTCGAGTATCAGACCAGCGAAAATTTTGACGGTTTCTCAACCATTCCTTAACTTCAAACACCCATATCTCGCGAACGGATTGCCGAACTCGAGAAATTCCTGTTGCATGTGAAAGTAGAAACTCGCCCGATTACACCGGTATGTGTGTTTTTCCCCTGGGCCATTGTTGTTATTGGTTTCGAGTATCAGACTTGCGAAAATTTTGATGGTTTCTCAACCATTCCTTAACTTCAAACTCCCATATCTCGCGAACGGGTTGACGAACTCGTGAAATTCCTGTTGCATCTGAAAGAAGAAACGCGCCCGATTACAATGGTGTGTGTACTTTTCCCATAGGCCATTCCAGTTATTGGTTTCGAGTATCAGACCAGCGAAAATTTTGATGGTTTCTCAATCATTCCTTAACTTCAAACACCCATATCTCGCGAACGGATTGACGAACTCGAGAAATTTCTGTTGCATCTGAAAGTAGAAACTCGCCCGATTACAATGGTGTGTGTACTTTTCCCCTAGGCCATTCCAGTTATTGGTTTCGAGTATCAGACCAGCGAAAATTTTGATGGATTCACAACCATTCCTTAACTTCACACTTCCATATCTCGCGAACGGATTGACGAACTCGAGAAATTCCTGTTGCATCTGAAAGTAGAATCTCGCCCGAGTACAATGGTGTGTGTATTTTTCCCCTAGGCCATTCCAGTTATTGGTTTCGAGTATCAGACCAGCGAAAATTTTGATGGTTTCTCAACCATTCCTTAACTTCAAACACCCGTATCTCGCGAACGGATTGACGAACTCGGGAAATTCATGTTGCATGTGAATGTAGATATTCGCCCGATTACAACGGTAGGTGTATTTTTCCCCTAGGCCTTTGTTGTTATTGGTTTCGAGTATCAGACTTCTGAAAATTTTGATGGTTTCCCAAGCATTCCTTAACTTCAAACTCACATATCTCGTGAACGGATTGACGATCTCGAGAAATTTCTGTTGCATCTGAAAGTAGAAACTCGCCCGATTACAATGGTGTGTACTTTTCCCCTAGGCCATTCCAGTTATTGGTTTCGAGTATCAGACCAGCGAAAATTTTGATGGTTTCTCAATCATTCCTTAACTTCAAACACCCATATCTCGCGAACGGATTGACGAACTCGAGAAATTCCTGTTGCATGTGAAAGTAGAAACTCGCCCGATTACAACGGTATATGTGTTTTTCCCCTGGGCCATTGTAGTTATTGGTTTCGAGTATCAGACTTGCGAAAATTTTGATGGTTTCTCAACCATTCCTTAACTTCAAACTCCCATATCTCGCGAACAGGTTGACGAACTCGAGAAATTCCTGTTGCATCTGAAAGTAGAATCTCGCCCGAGTACAATGGTGTGTGTACTTTTCCCCTAGGCCACTCCAGTTATTGGTTTCGAGTATCAGACCAGCGAAAATTTTGATGGTTTCGCAACCATTCCTTAACTTCAAACACCCATATCTCGCGAACGGATTGACGAACTCGAGAAATTTCTGTTGCATCTGAGAGTAGAAACTCGCCCGATTACAATGGTGTGTGTACTTTTCCCCTAGGCCATTCCAGTTATTGGTTTCGAGTATCAGACCAGCCAAAATTTTGATGGTTTCACAACCATTCCTTAACTTCAAACTCCCATACCTCGCGAACGGATTGACGAACTCGAGAAATTTCTGTTGCATCTGAAAGTAGAAACTCTCCCAATTACAACGGTGTGTGTACTTTTCCCCTAGACCATTCCAGCTATTGGTTTCGATTATCAGACTTGCGAAAATTTTGATTGTTTCTCAACCATTCCGTAACTTCACACTTCCATATCTCGCGAACGGATTGACGAACTCGAGAAATTCCTGTTGCATCTGAAAGTAGATACTCGCCCGAGTACAATGGTGTGTGTATTTTTCCCCTAGGCCATTCCAGTTATTGGTTTCGAGTATCAGACCAGCGAAAATTTTGATGGTTTCGCAAACATTCCTTAACTTCAAACTCCCATATCTCGCGAACGGATTGACGAACTCGAGAAATTTCTGTTGCATCTGAAAGTAGAAACTAGCCCGATTACAATGGTGTGTGTACTTTTCCCCTAGGCCTTTGTAGTTATTGGTTTCGAGTATCAGACTTTCGAAAATTTTGATGGTTTTGCAACCATTCCTTAACGTCAAACTCCCATATCTCGCGAACGGATTGCCGAACTCGAGAAATTCCTGTTGCATGTGAAAGTAGAAACTCGCTCGATTACAATGGTGTGTGTACTTTTCCCCTAGGCCTTTGTAGTTATTGGTTTCGAGTATCAGACTTTCGAAAATTTTGATGGTTTCGCAACCATTCCTTAAAGTCAAACTCCCATATCTCGCGAACGGATTGCCGAACTCGAGAGATTCCTGTTGCATGTGAAAGTAGAAACTCGCCCGATTACAACGGTATGTGTGTTTTTCCCCTGGGCCTTTGTAGTTATTGGTTTCGAGTATCAGAATTTCGAAAATTTTGATGGTTTCGCAACCATTCCTTAACGTCAAACTCCCATACCTCGCGAACGGATTGACGAACTCGAGAAATTTCTGTTGCATCTGAAAGTAGAATCTAGCCCGATTACAATGGTGTGTGTACTTTTCCCCTAGGCCTTTGTAGTTATTGGTTTCGAGTATCAGACTTTCGAAAATTTTGATGGTTTCGCAACCATTCCTTAAAGTCAAACTCCCATATCTCGCGAACGGATTGCCGAACTCGAGAGATTCCTGTTGCATGTGAAAGTAGAAACTAGCCCGATTACAATGGTGTATGTACTTTTCCCCTAGGCCTTTGTAGTTATTGGTTTCGAGTATGAGACCTTCGAAAACTTTGATGGTTTCTCAAGCATTCCATAACTTCAAACTCCCATATCTCGCGAACGGGTTGACGAACTCGTGAAATTCCTGTTGCATCTGAAAGAAGAAACGCGCCCGATTACAATGGTGTGTGTACTTTTCCCCTAGGCCATTCCAGTTATTGGTTTCGAGTATCAGACCAGCGAAAATTTTGATGGTTTCTCAACCATTCCTCAACTTCAAACACCCATATCTCGCGAACGGATTGACGAACTCGAGAAATTTCTGTTGCATCTGAAAGTAGAAACTAGCCCGATTACAATGGTGTGTGTACTTTTCCCCTAGGCCTTTGTAGTTATTGGTTTCGAGTATCAGACTTTCGATAATTTTGATGGTTTCGCAACCATTCCTTAAAGTCAAACTCCCATATCTCGCGAACGGATTGCCGAACTCGAGAGATTCCTGTTGCATGTGAAAGTAGAAACTCGCCCGATTACAACGGTATGTGTGTTTTTCCCCTGGGCCTTTGTAGTTATTGGTTTCGAGTATCAGACCAGCGGAAATTTTGATGGATTCACAACCATTCCTTAACTTCAAACTCCCATATCTCGCGAACGGATTGACGAACTCGAGAAATTTCTGTTGCATCTGAAAGTAGAAACTAGCCCGATTACAATGGTGTGTGTACTTTTCCCCTAGGCCTTTGTAGTTATTGGTTTCGAGTATCAGACTTGCGAAAATTTTGATGGTTTCTCAACCATTCCTTAACTTCAAACTCCCATATCTCGCGAACGGGTTGACGAACTCGAGAAATTCCTGTTGCATATGAAAGAAGAAACTCGCCCGATTACAATGGTGTGTGTACTTTTCCCCTAGGCCACTCCAGTTATTGGTTTCGAGTATCAGACCAGCGAAAATTTTGATGGTTTCGCAACCATTCCTTAACTTCAAACACCCATATCTCGCGAACGGATTGACGAACTCGAGAAATTTCTGTTGCATCTGAGAGTAGAAACTCGCCCGATTACAATGGTGTGTGTACTTTTCCCCTAGGCCATTCCAGTTATTGGTTTCGAGTATCAGACCAGCCAAAATTTTGATGGTTTCACAACCATTCCTTAACTTCAAACTCCCATACCTCGCGAACGGATTGACGAACTCGAGAAATTTCTGTTGCATCTGAAAGTAGAAACTCTCCCAATTACAACGGTGTGTGTACTTTTCCCCTAGACCATTCCAGCTATTGGTTTCAATTATCAGACTTGCGAAAATTTTGATGGTTTCTCAACCATTCCGTAACTTCACACTTCCATATCTCGCGAACGGATTGACGAACTCGAGAAATTCCTGTTGCATCTGAAAGTAGATACTCGCCCGAGTACAATGGTGTGTGTATTTTTCCCCTAGGCCATTCAAGTTATTGGTTTCGAGTATCAGACCAGCGAAAATTTTGATGGTTTCTCAACCATTCCTTAACTTCAAACACCCGTATCTCGCGAACGGATTGACGAACTCGAGAAATTCCTGTTGCATGTGAAAGTAGATATTCGCCCGATTACAAAGGTAGGTGTATTTTTCCCCTAGGCCTTTGTTGTTATTGGTTTCGAGTATCAGACTTCTGAAAATTTTGACCGTTTCCCAAGCATTCCTCAACTTCAAACTCACATATCTCGTGCACGGATTGACGAACTCGAGAAATTTCTGTTGCATCTGAAAGTAGAAACTCGCCCGATTACAATGGTGTGTTCTTTTCCCCTAGGCCATTCCAGTTACTGGTTTCGAGTATCAGACCAGCGAAAATTTTGATGGTTTCGCAAACATTCCTTAACTTCAAACTCCCATATCTCGCGAACGGATTGACCAACTCGAGAAATGCCTGTTGCATGTGAAAGTAGAAACTCGCACGATTACAACGGTATGTGTGTTTTTCCCCTGGGCCATTGTAGTTACTGGTTTCGAGTATCAGACTTGCGAAAATTTTGATGGTTTCTCAACCATTCCTTAACTTCAAACTCCCATATCTCGCGAACGGGTTGACGAACTCGAGAAATTCCTGTTGCATATGAAAGAAGAAACTCGCCCGATTACAATGGTGTGTGTACTTTTCCCCTAGGCCACTCCAGTTATTGGTTTCGAGTATCAGACCAGCGAAAATTTTGATGGTTTCGCAACCATTCCTTAACTTCAAACACCCATATCTCGCGAACGGATTGACGAACTCGAGAAATTTCTGTTGCATCTGAGAGTAGAAACTCGCCCGATTACAATGGTGTGTGTACTTTTCCCCTAGGCCATTCCAGTTATTGGTTTCGAGTATCAGACCAGCCAAAATTTTGATGGTTTCACAACCATTCCTTAACTTCAAACTTCCATACCTCGCGAACGGATTGACGAACTCGAGAAATTTCTGTTGCATCTGAAAGTAGAAACTCTCCCAATTACAACGGTGTGTGTACTTTTCCCCTAGACCATTCCAGTTATTGGTTTCGAGTATCAGACCAGCGAAAATTTTGATGGTTTCTCAACCATTCCTTAACTTCAAACACCCGTATCTCGCGAACGGATTGACGAACTCGAGAAATTCCTGTTGCATGTGAAAGTAGATATTCGCCCGATTACAAAGGTAGGTGTATTTTTCCCCTAGGCCTTTGTTGTGTTTGGTTTCGAGTATCAGACTTCTGAAAATTTTGACGGTTTCCCAAGCATTCCTCAACTTCAAACTCACATATCTCGTGAACGGATTGACGAACTCGAGAAATTTCTGTTGCATCTGAAAGTAGAAACTCGCCCGATTACAATGGTGTGTTCTTTTCCCCTAGGCCATTCCAGTTACTGGTTTCGAGTATCAGACCAGCGAAAATTTTGATGGTTTCGCAAACATTCCTTAACTTCAAACTCCCATATCTCGCGAACGGATTGACGAACTCGAGAAATGCCTGTTGCATGTGAAAGTAGAAACTCGCACGATTACAACGGTATGTGTGTTTTTCCCCTGGGCCATTGTAGTTACTGGTTTCGAGTATCAGACTTGCGAAAATTTTGATGGTTTCTCAACCATTCCTTAACTTCAAACTCCCATATCTCGCGAACGGGTTGACGAACTCGAGAAATTCCTGTTGCATATGAAAGAAGAAACTCGCCCGATTACAATGGTGTGTGTACTTTTCCCCTAGGCCACTCCAGTTATTGGTTTCGAGTATCAGACCAGCGAAAATTTTGATGGTTTCGCAACCATTCCTTAAATTCAAACATCCATATCTCGCGAACGGATTGACGAACTCGAGAAATTTCTGTTGCATCTGGAAGTAGAAACTCGCCCGATTACAATGGTGTGTGTACTTTTCCCCTAGGCCATTCCAGTTATTGGTTTCGAGTATCAGACCAGCCAAAATTTTGATGGTTTCACAACCATTCCTTAACTTCAAACTCCCATATCTCGCGAACGGATTGACGAACTCGAGAAATTTCTGTTGCATCTGAAAGTAGAAACTCGCCCGATTACAATGGTGTGTTCTTTTCCCCTAGGCCATTCCAGTTACTGGTTTCGAGTATCAGACCAGCGAAAATTTTGATGGTTTCGCAAACATTCCTTAAATTCAAACATCCATATCTCGCGAACGGATTGACGAACTCGAGAAATTTCTGTTGCATCTGAAAGTAGAAACTAGCCCGATTACAATGGTGTGTGTACTTTTCCCCTAGGCCTTTGTAGTTATTGGTTTCGAGTATCAGACTTTCGAAAATTTTGATGGTTTTGCAACCATTCCTTAACGTCAAACTCCCATATCTCGCGAACGGATTGCCGAACTCGAGAAATTCCTGTTGCATGTGAAAGTAGAAACTCGCTCGATTACAACGGTATGTATGTTTTTCCCCTGGGCCTTTGTAGTTATTGGTTTCGAGTATCAGACTTTCGAAAATTTTGATGGTTTCGCAACCATTCCTTAACGTCAAACTCCCATACCTCGCGAACGGATTGACGAACTCGAGAAATTTCTGTTGCATCTGAAAGTAGAATCTAGCCCGATTACAATGGTGTGTGTACTTTTCCCCTAGGCCTTTGTAGTTATTGGTTTCGAGTATCAGACTTTCGAAAATTTTGATTGTTTCGCAACCATTCCTTAAAGTCAAACTCCCATATCTCGTGAACGGATTGCCGAACTCGAGAGATTCCTGTTGCATGTGAAAGTAGAAACTCGCCCGATTACAACGGTATGTGTATTTTTCCCCTAGGCCTTTGTAGTTATTGGTTTCGAGTATGAGACGTTCGAAAACTTTGATGGTTTCTCAAGCATTCCATAACTTCAAACTCCCATATCTCGCGAACGGGTTGACGAACTCGTGAAATTCCTGTTGCATCTGAAAGAAGAAACGCGCCCGATTACAATGGTGTGTGTACTTTTCCCCTAGGCCATTCCAGTTATTGGTTTCGAGTATCAGACCAGCGAAAATTTTGATGGTTTCTCAACCATTCCTCAACTTCAAACACCCATATCTCGCGAACGGATTGACGAACTCGAGAAATTTCTGTTGCATCTGAAAGTAGAAACTAGCCCGATTACAATGGTGTGTGTACTTTTCCCCTAGGCCTTTGTTGTGTTTGGTTTCGAGTATCAGACTTCTGAAAATTTTGACGGTTTCCCAAGCATTCCTCAACTTCAAACTCACATATCTCGTGAACGGATTGACGAACTCGAGAAATTTCTGTTGCATCTGAAAGTAGAAACTCGCCCGATTACAATGGTGTGTTCTTTTCCCCTAGGCCATTCCAGTTACTGGTTTCGAGTATCAGACCAGCGAAAATTTTGATGGTTTCGCAAACATTCCTTAACTTCAAACTCCCATATCTCGCGAACGGATTGACGAACTCGAGAAATGCCTGTTGCATGTGAAAGTAGAAACTCGCACGATTACAACGGTATGTGTGTTTTTCCCCTGGGCCATTGTAGTTACTGGTTTCGAGTATCAGACTTGCGAAAATTTTGATGGTTTCTCTACCATTCCTTAACTTCAAACTCCCATATCTCGCGAACGGGTTGACGAACTCGAGAAATTCCTGTTGCATATGAAAGAAGAAACTCGCCCGATTACAATGGTGTGTGTACTTTTCCCCTAGGCCACTTCAGTTATTGGTTTCGAGTATCAGACCAGCGAAAATTTTGATGGTTTCGCAACCATTCCTTAACTTCAAACATCCATATCTCGCGAACGGATTGACGAACTCGAGAAATTTCTGTTGCATCTGAAAGTAGAAACTCGCCCGATTACAATGGTGTGTGTACTTTTCCCCTAGGCCATTCCAGTTATTGGTTTCGAGTATCAGACCAGCCAAAATTTTGATGGTTTCACAACCATTCCTTAACTTCAAACTCCCATATCTCGCGAACGGATTGACGAACTCGAGAAATTTCTGTTGCATCTGAAAGTAGAAACTAGCCCGATTACAATGGTGTGTGTACTTTTCCCCTAGGCCTTTGTAGTTATTGGTTTCGAGTATCAGCCTTTCGAAAATTTTGATGGTTTTGCAACCATTCCTTAACGTCAAACTCCCATATCTCGCGAACGGATTGCCGAACTCGAGAAATTCCTGTTGCATGTGAAAGTAGAAACTCGCTCGATTACAACGGTATGTGTGTTTTTCCCCTGGGCCTTTGTAGTTATTGGTTTCGAGTATCAGACTTTCGAAAATTTTGATGGTTTCGCAACCATTCCTTAACGTCAAACTCCCATACCTCGCGAACGGATTGACGAACTCGAGAAATTTCTGTTGCATCTGAAAGTAGAATCTAGCCCGATTACAATGGTGTGTGTACTTTTCCCCTAGGCCTTTGTAGTTATTGGTTTCGAGTATCAGACTTTCGAAAATTTTGATGGTTTCGCAACCATTCCTTAAAGTCAAACTCCCATATCTCGCGAACGGATTGCCGAACTCGAGAGATTCCTGTTGCATGTGAAAGTAGAAACTCGCCCGATTACAACGGTATGTGTATTTTTCCCCTAGGCCTTTGTAGTTATTGGTTTCGAGTATGAGACCTTCGAAAACTTTGATGGTTTCTCAAGCATTCCATAACTTCAAACTCCCATATCTCGCGAACGGGTTGACGAACTCGTGAAATTCCTGTTGCATCTGAAAGAAGAAACGCGCCCGATTACAATGGTGTGTGTACTTTTCCCCTAGGCCATTCCAGTTATTGGTTTCGAGTATCAGACCAGCGAAAATTTTGATGGTTTCTCAACCATTCCTCAACTTCAAACACCCATATCTCGCGAACGGATCGACGAACTCGAGAAATTTCTGTTGCATCTGAAAGTAGAAACTAGCCCGATTACAATGGTGTGTGTACTTTTCCCCTAGGCCTTTGTAGTTATTGGTTTCGAGTATCAGACTTTCGAAAATTTTGATGGTTTCGCAACCATTCCTTAAAGTCAAACTCCCATATCTCGCGAACGGATTGCCGAACTCGAGAGATTCCTGTTGCATGTGAAAGTAGAAACTCGCCCGATTACAACGGTATGTGTGTTTTTCCCCTGGGCCTTTGTAGTTATTGGTTTCGAGTATCAGACCAGCGAAAATTTTGATGGATTCACAACCATTCCTTAACTTCAAACTCCCATATCTCGCGAACGGATTGACGAACTCGAGAAATTTCTGTTGCATCTGAAAGTAGAAACTAGCCCGATTACAATGGTGTGTGTACTTTTCCCCTAGGCCTTTGTAGTTATTGGTTTCGAGTATCAGACTTGCGAAAATTTTGATGGTTTCTCAACCATTCCGTAACTTCACACTTCCATATCTCGCGAACGGATTGACGAACTCGAGAAATTCCTGTTGCATCTGAAAGTAGAATCTCGCCCGTGTACAATGGTGTGTGTATTTTTCCCCTAGGCCATTCTAGTTATTGGTTTCGAGTATCAGACCAGCGAAAATTTTGATGGTTTCTCAACCATTCCTTAACTTCAAACTCCCATATCTCGCGAACGGGTTGACGAACTCGAGAAATTCCTGTTGCATATGAAAGAAGAAACTCGCCCGATTACAATGGTGTGTGTACTTTTCCCCTAGGCCACTCCAGTTATTGGTTTCGAGTATCAGACCAGCGAAAATTTTGATGGTTTCGCAACCATTCCTTAACTTCAAACACCCATATCTCGCGAACGGATTGACGAACTCGAGAAATTTCTGTTGCATCTGAGAGTAGAAACTCGCCCGATTACAATGGTGTGTGTACTTTTCCCCTAGGCCATTCCAGTTATTGGTTTCGAGTATCAGACCAGCCAAAATTTTGATGGTTTCACAACCATTCCTTAACTTCAAACTCCCATACCTCGCGAACGGATTGACGAACTCGAGAAATTTCTGTTGCATCTGAAAGTAGAAACTCTCCCAATTACAACGGTGTGTGTACTTTTCCCCTAGACCATTCCAGCTATTGGTTTCGATTATCAGACTTGCGAAAATTTTGATGGTTTCTCAACCATTCCGTAACTTCACACTTCCATATCTCGCGAACGGATTGACGAACTCGAGAAATTCCTGTTGCATCTGAAAGTAGATACTCGCCCGAGTACAATGGTGTGTGTATTTTTCCCCTAGGCCATTCCAGTTATTGGTTTCGAGTATCAGACCAGCGAAAATTTTGATGGTTTCTCAACCATTCCTTAACTTCAAACACCCGTATCTCGCGAACGGATTGACGAACTCGAGAAATTCCTGTTGCATGTGAAAGTAGATATTCGCCCGATTACAAAGGTAGGTGTATTTTTCCCCTAGGCCTTTGTTGTTATTGGTTTCGAGTATCAGACTTCTGAAAATTTTGACGGTTTCCCAAGCATTCCTCAACTTCAAACTCACATATCTCGTGAACGGATTGACGAACTCGAGAAATTTCTGTTGCGTCTGAAGGTAGAAACTCGCCCGATTACAATGGTGTGTTCTTTTCCCCTAGGCCATTCCAGTTACTGGTTTCGAGTATCAGACCAGCGAAAATTTTGATGGTTTCGCAAACATTCCTTAACTTCAAACTCCCATATCTCGCGAACGGATTGACGAACTCGAGAAATGCCTGTTGCATGTGAAAGTAGAAACTCGCACGATTACAACGGTATGTGTGTTTTTCCCCTGGGCCATTGTAGTTACTGGTTTCGAGTATCAGACTTGCGAAAATTTTGATGGTTTCTCAACCATTCCTTAACTTCAAACTCCCATATCTCGCGAACGGGTTGACGAACTCGAGAAATTCCTGTTGCATATGAAAGAAGAAACTCGCCCGATTACAATGGTGTGTGTACTTTTCCCCTAGGCCACTCCAGTTATTGGTTTCGAGTATCAGACCAGCGAAAATTTTGATGGTTTCGCAACCATTCCTTAACTTCAAACACCCATATCTCGCGAACGGATTGACGAACTCGAGAAATTTCTGTTGCATCTGAAAGTAGAAACTCGCCCGATTACAATGGTGTGTGTACTTTTCCCCTAGGCCATTCCAGTTATTCGTTTCGAGTATCAGACTTTCGAAAATTTTGATGGTTTTGCAACCATTCCTTAACGTCAAACTCCCATATCTCGCGAACGGATTGCCGAACTCGAGAAATTCCTGTTGCATGTGAAAGTAGAAACTCGCTCGATTACAACGGTATGTGTGTTTTTCCCCTGGGCCTTTGTAGTTATTGGTTTCGAGTATCAGACTTTCGAAAATTTTGATGGTTTCGCAACCATTCCTTAACGTCAAACTCCCATACCTCGCGAACGGATTGACGAACTCGAGAAATTTCTGTTGCATCTGAAAGTAGAATCTAGCCCGATTACAATGGTGTGTGTACTTTTCCCCTAGGCCTTTGTAGTTATTGGTTTCGAGTATCAGACTTTCGAAAATTTTGATGGTTTCGCAACCATTCCTTAAAGTCAAACTCCCATATCTCGCGAACAGATTGCCGAACTCGAGAGATTCCTGTTGCATGTGAAAGTAGAAACTCGCCCGATTACAACGGTATGAGTATTTTTCCCCTAGGCCTTTGTAGTTATTGGTTTCGAGTATGAGACCTTCGAAAACTTTGATGGTTTCTCAAGCATTCCATAACTTCAAACTCCCATATCTCGCGAACGGGTTGACGAACTCGTGAAATTCCTGTTGCATCTGAAAGAAGAAACGCGCCCGATTACAATGGTGTGTGTACTTTTCCCCTAGGCCATTCCAGTTATTGGTTTCGAGTATCAGACCAGCGAAAATTTTGATGGTTTCTCAACCATTCCTCAACTTCAAACACCCATATCTCGCGAACGGATTGACGAACTCGAGAAATTTCTGTTGCATCTGAAAGTAGAAACTAGCCCGATTACAATGGTGTGTGTACTTTTCCCCTAGGCCTTTGTAGTTATTGGTTTCGAGTATCAGACTTTCGAAAATTTTGATGGTTTCGCAACCATTCCTTAAAGTCAAACTCCCATATCTCGCGAACGGATTGCCGAACTCGAGAGATTCCTGTTGCATGTGAAAGTAGAAACTCGCCCGATTACAACGGTATGTGTGTTTTTCCCCTGGGCCTTTGTAGTTATTGGTTTCGAGTATCAGACCAGCGAAAATTTTGATGGATTCACAACCATTCCTTAACTTCAAACTCCCATATCTCGCGAACGGATTGACGAACTCGAGAAATTTCTGTTGCATCTGAAAGTAGAAACTAGCCCGATTACAATGGTGTGTGTACTTTTCCCCTAGGCCTTTGCAGTTATTGGTTTCGAGTATCAGACTTGCGAAAATTTTGATGGTTTCTCAACCATTCCGTAACTTCACACTTCCATATCTCGCGAACGGATTGACGAACTCGAGAAATTCCTGTTGCATCTGAAAGTAGAATCTCGCCCGTGTACAATGGTGTGTGTATTTTTCCCCTAGGCCATTCTAGTTATTGGTTTCGAGTATCAGACTTTCGAAAATTTTGATGGTTTTGCAACCATTCCTTAACGTCAAACTCCCATATCTCGCGAACGGATTGCCGAACTCGAGAAATTCCTGTTGCATGTGAAAGTAGAAACTCGCTCGATTACAACGGTATGTGTGTTTTTCCCCTGGGCCTTTGTAGTTATTGGTTTCGAGTATCAGACTTTCGAAAATTTTGATGGTTTCGCAACCATTCCTTAACGTCAAACTCCCATACCTCGCGAACGGATTGACGAACTCGAGAAATTTCTGTTGCATCTGAAAGTAGAATCTAGCCCGATTACAATGGTGTGTGTACTTTTCCCCTAGGCCTTTGTAGTTATTGGTTTCGAGTATCAGACTTTCGAAAATTTTGATGGTTTCGCAACCATTCCTTAAAGTCAAACTCCCATATCTCGCGAACGGATTGCCGAACTCGAGAGATTCCTGTTGCATGTGAAAGTAGAAACTCGCCCGATTACAACGGTATGAGTATTTTTCCCCTAGGCCTTTGTAGTTATTGGTTTCGAGTATGAGACCTTCGAAAACTTTGATGGTTTCTCAAGCATTCCATAACTTCAAACTCCCATATCTCGCGAACGGGTTGACGAACTCGTGAAATTCCTGTTGCATCTGAAAGAAGAAACGCGCCCGATTACAATGGTGTGTGTACTTTTCCCCTAGGCCATTCCAGTTATTGGTTTCGAGTATCAGACCAGCGAAAATTTTGATGGTTTCTCAACCATTCCTCAACTTCAAACACCCATATCTCGCGAACGGATTGACGAACTCGAGAAATTTCTGTTGCATCTGAAAGTAGAAACTAGCCCGATTACAATGGTGTGTGTACTTTTCCCCTAGGCCTTTGTAGTTATTGGTTTCGAGTATCAGACTTTCGAAAATTTTGATGGTTTCGCAACCATTCCTTAAAGTCAAACTCCCATATCTCGCGAACGGATTGCCGAACTCGAGAGATTCCTGTTGCATGTGAAAGTAGAAACTCGCCCGATTACAACGGTATGTGTGTTTTTCCCCTGGGCCTTTGTAGTTATTGGTTTCGAGTATCAGACCAGCGAAAATTTTGATGGATTCACAACCATTCCTTAACTTCAAACTCCCATATCTCGCGAACGGATTGACGAACTCGAGAAATTTCTGTTGCATCTGAAAGTAGAAACTAGCCCGATTACAATGGTGTGTGTACTTTTCCCCTAGGCCTTTGCAGTTATTGGTTTCGAGTATCAGACTTGCGAAAATTTTGATGGTTTCTCAACCATTCCGTAACTTCACACTTCCATATCTCGCGAACGGATTGACGAACTCGAGAAATTCCTGTTGCATCTGAAAGTAGAATCTCGCCCGTGTACAATGGTGTGTGTATTTTTCCCCTAGGCCATTCTAGTTATTGGTTTCGAGTATCAGACTTTCGAAAATTTTGATGGTTTTGCAACCATTCCTTAACGTCAAACTCCCATATCTCGCGAACGGATTGCCGAACTCGAGAAATTCCTGTTGCATGTGAAAGTAGAAACTCGCTCGATTACAACGGTATGTGTGTTTTTCCCCTGGGCCTTTGTAGTTATTGGTTTCGAGTATCAGACCAGCGAAAATTTTGATGGTTTCGCAACCATTCCTTAACTTCAAACACCCATATCTCGCGAACGGATTGACGAACTCGAGAAATTTCTGTTGCATCTGAGAGTAGAAACTCGCCCGATTACAATGGTGTGTGTACTTTTCCCCTAGGCCATTCCAGTTATTGGTTTCGAGTATCAGACCAGCCAAAATTTTGATGGTTCCACAACCATTCCTTAACTTCAAACTCCCATACCTCGCGAACGGATTGACGAACTCGAGAAATTTCTGTTGCATCTGAAAGTAGAAACTCTCCCAATTACAACGGTGTGTGTACTTTTCCCCTAGACCATTCCAGCTATTGGTTTCGATTATCAGACTTGCGAAAATTTTGATGGTTTCTCAACCATTCCGTAACTTCACACTTCCATATCTCGCGAACGGATTGACGAACTCGAGAAATTCCTGTTGCATCTGAAAGTAGATACTCGCCCGAGTACAATGGTGTGTGTATTTTTCCCCTAGGCCATTCCAGTTATTGGTTTCGAGTATCAGACCAGCGAAAATTTTGATGGTTTCTCAACCATTCCTTAACTTCACACACCCGTATCTCGCGAACGGATTGACGAACTCGAGAAATTCCTGTTGCATGTGAAAGTAGATATTCGCCCGATTACAAAGGTAGGTGTATTTTTCCCCTAGGCCTTTGTTGTTATTGGTTTCGAGTATCAGACTTCTGAAAATTTTGACGGTTTCCCAAGCATTCCTCAACTTCAAACTCACATATCTCGTGAACGGATTGACGAACTCGAGAAATTTCTGTTGCATCTGAAAGTAGAAACTCGCCCGATTACAATGGTGTGTTCTTTTCCCCTAGGCCATTCCAGTTACTGGTTTCGAGTATCAGACTTCTGAAAATTTTGATGGTTTCCCATGCATTCCTTAACTTCAAACTCACATATCTCGCGAACGGATTGACGAACACGAGAAATTCCTGTTGCATGTGAAAGTAGAAACTCGCCCGATTACAGCGGTATGTGTGTTTTTCCCCTGGGCCATTGTAGTTATTGGTTTCGAGTATCAGACTTGCGAAAATTTTGATGGTTTCTCAAGCATTCCTTAACTTCAAACTCCCATATCTCGCGAACGGATTGACGAACTCTAGAAATTACTGTTGCATCTGAAAGTAGAAACTCTCCGAATTACAACGGTGTGTGTACTTTTCCCCTAGACCATTCCAGCTATTGGTTTCGATTATCAGACTTGCGAAAATTTTGATGGTTTCTCAACCATTCCTTAACTTCAAACTCCCATATCTCGTGAACGGATTGACGAACTCGAGAAATTTCTGTTGCATCTGAAAGTAGAAACTCGCCCGATTACAATGGTGTGTTCTTTTCCCCTAGGCCATTCCAGTTACTGGTTTCGAGTATCAGACCAGCGAAAATTTTGATGGTTTCGCAAACATTCCTTAACTTCAAACTCCCATATCTCGCGAACGGATTGACGAACTCGAGAAATTCCTGTTGCATGTGAAAGTAGAAACTCGCACGATTACAACGGTATGTGTGTTTTTCCCCTGGGCCATTGTAGTTACTGGTTTCGAGTATCAGACAAGCGAAAATTTTGATGGTTTCTCAACCATTCCTTAACTTCAAACTCCCATATCTCGCGAACGGGTTGACGAACTCGAGAAATTCCTGTTGCATATGAAAGAAGAAACTCGCCCGATTACAATGGTGTGTGTACTTTTCCCCTAGGCCACTCCAGTTATTGGTTTCGAGTATCAGACCAGC
Source organism: Ptiloglossa arizonensis (assembly GCF_051014685.1). NCBI lineage: Eukaryota > Metazoa > Arthropoda > Insecta > Hymenoptera > Colletidae > Ptiloglossa > Ptiloglossa arizonensis. The sequence continues at coordinate 266,572 of NW_027478677.1, read as the reverse complement.
GAAAATTTTGATGGTTTCGCAACCATTCCTTAACTTCAAACACCCATATCTCGCGAACGGATTGACGAACTCGAGAAATTCCTGTTGCATCTGAAAGTAGATACTCGCCCGAGTACAATGGTGTGTGTATTTTTCCCCTAGGCCATTCCAGTTATTGGTTTCGAGAATCAGACCAGCCAAAATTTTGATGGTTTCACAACCATTCCTTCACTTCAAACTCCCATATCTCGCGAACGGATTGACGAACTCGAGAAATTTCTGTTGCATCTGAAAGTAGAATGTAGCCCGATTACAATGGTGTGTTCTTTTCCCCTAGGCCATTCCAGTTACTGGTTTCGAGTATCAGACTTCTGAAAATTTTGATGGTTTCCCAAGCATTCCTTAACTTCAAACTCACATATCTCGCGAACGGATTGACGAACACGAGAAATTCCTGTTGCATGTGAAAGTAGAAACTCGCCCGATTACAGCGGTATGTGTGTTTTTCCCCTGGGCCATTGTAGTTATTGGTTTCGAGTATCAGACTTGCGAAAATTTTGATGGTTTCTCAAGCATTCCTTAACTTCAAACTCCCATATCTCGCGAACGGATTGACGAACTCTAGAAATTACTGTTGCATCTGAAAGTAGAAACTCTCCGAATTACAACGGTGTGTGTACTTTTCCCCTAGACCATTCCAGCTATTGGTTTCGATTATCAGACTTGCGAAAATTTTGATGGTTTCTCAACCATTCCTTAACTTCAAACTCCCATATCTCGTGAACGGATTGACGAACTCGAGAAATTTCTGTTGCATCTGAAAGTAGAAACTCGCCCGATTACAATGGTGTGTTCTTTTCCCCTAGGCCATTCCAGTTACTGGTTTCGAGTATCAGACCAGCGAAAATTTTGATGGTTTCGCAAACATTCCTTAACTTCAAACTCCCATATCTCGCGAACGGATTGACGAACTCGAGAAATTCCTGTTGCATGTGAAAGTAGAAACTCGCACGATTACAACGGTATGTGTGTTTTTCCCCTGGGCCATTGTAGTTACTGGTTTCGAGTATCAGACAAGCGAAAATTTTGATGGTTTCTCAACCATTCCTTAACTTCAAACTCCCATATCTCGCGAACGGGTTGACGAACTCGAGAAATTCCTGTTGCATATGAAAGAAGAAACTCGCCCGATTACAATGGTGTGTGTACTTTTCCCCTAGGCCACTCCAGTTATTGGTTTCGAGTATCAGACCAGCGAAAATTTTGATGGTTTCGCAACCATTCCTTAACTTCAAACACCCATATCTCGCGAACGGATTGACGAACTCGAGAAATTCCTGTTGCATCTGAAAGTAGATACTCGCCCGAGTACAATGGTGTGTGTATTTTTCCCCTAGGCCATTCCAGTTATTGGTTTCGAGAATCAGACCAGCCAAAATTTTGATGGTTTCACAACCATTCCTTCACTTCAAACTCCCATATCTCGCGAACGGATTGACGAACTCGAGAAATTTCTGTTGCATCTGAAAGTAGAATGTAGCCCGATTACAATGGTGTGTGTACTTTTCCCCTAGGCCTTTGTAGTTATTGGTTTCGAGTATCAGACTTTCGAAAATTTTGATGGTTTCGCAATCATTCCTTAAAGTCAAACTCCCATATCTCGCGAACGGATTGCTGAACTCGAGAAATTCCTATTGCATGTGAAAGTAGAAACTCGCCCGATTACAACGGTATGTGTATTTTTCCCCTAGGCCTTTGTTGTTATTGGTTTCGGGTATCAGACTTCTGAAAATTTTGATTGCTTCCCAAGCATTCCTCAACTTCAAACTCACATATCTCGTGAACGGATTGACGAACTCGAGAAATTTCTGTTGCATCTGAAAGTAGAAACTCGCCCGATTACAATGGTGTGTACTTTTCCCCTAGACCATTCCAGCTATTGGTTTCGATTATCAGACTTGAAAAAATTTTGATGGTTTCTCAACCATTCCGTAACTTCACACTTCCATATCTCGCGAACGGATTGACGAACTCGAGAAATTCCTGTTGCATCTGAAAGTAGAAACTCGCCCGAGTACAATGGTGTGTGTATTTTTCCCGTAGGCCATTCCAGTTATTGGTTTCGAGTATCAGACCAGCGAAAATTTTGATGGTTTCTCAACCATTCCTTAACTTCAAACACCCGTATCTCGCGAACGGATTGACGAACTCGAGAAATTACTGTTGCATGTGAATGTAGATATTCGCCCGATTACAACGGTATGTGTGTTTTTCCCCTGGGCCATTGTAGTTATTGGTTTCGAGGATCAGACTTTCGAAAATTTTGATGGTTTTGCAACCATTCCTTAACGTCAAACTCCCATATCTCGCGAACGGATTGCCGAACTCGAGAAATTCCTGTTGCATGTGAAAGTAGAAACTCGCCCGATTACAACGGTATGTGTGTTTTTCCCCTGGGCCTTTGTAGTTATTGGTTTCGAGTATCAGACTTTCGAAAATATTGATGGTTTCGCAACCATTCCTTAACGTCAAACACCCATATCTCGCGAACGGATTGACGAACTCGAGAAATTTCTGTTGCATCTGAAAGTAGAAACTAGCCCGATTACAATGGTGTGTGTACTTTTCCCCTAGGCCTTTGTAGTTATTGGTTTCGTGTATCAGACTTTCGAAAATTTTGATGGTTTCGCAACCATTCGTTAACTTCAAACTCCCATATCTCGCGAACGGATTGACGAACTCGAGAAAATTTGGATGGTTTCTCAACCATTCCTTAACTTCAAACACCCATATCTCGCGAACTGATCGGCGAACTCGAGAAATTTCTGTTGCATCTGAAAGTAGAAACTCGGCCGAGTACAATGGTGTGTGTATTTTTCCCCTAGGCCATTCCAGTTACTGGTTTGGAGTATCAGACCGGCGAAAATTTTGATGGTTTCTCAACCATTCCTTAACTTCAAACACCCATATCTCGCGAACGGATTGACGAACTCGGAAAATTTCTGTTGCATCTGAAAGTAGAAACTCGCCCGATTACAATGGTGTGTGTACTTTTCCCCTAGGCCATTCCAGTTATTGGTTTCGAGTATCAGACCAGCGAAAATTTTGATGGTTTCACAACCATTCGTTAACTTCAAACTCCCATATCTCGCGAACGGATTGACGAACTCGAGAAATATCTGTTGCATCTGAAAGTAGAAACTAGCCCGATTACAATGGTGTATGTACTTTTCCCCTAGGCCTTTGTAGTTATTGGTTTCGAGTATCAGACATTCGAAATTTTTGATGGTTTCGCAACCATTCCTTAACGTCAAACTCCCATATCTCGCGAACGGATTGCCGAACTCGAGAAATTCCTGTTGCATGTGAAAGTAGAAACTCGCCCGATTACAACGGTATGTGTGTTTTTCCCCTGGGCCATTGTAGTTATTGGTTTCGAGTATCAGACTTGCGAAAATTTTGATGGTTTCTCAACCATTCCTTAACTTCAAACTCCCATATCTCGCGAACGGATTGACGAACTCGAGAAATTTCTGTTGCATCTGAAAGTAGAAACTAGCCCGATTACAATGGTGTGTGTACTTTTCCCCTAGGCCATTCCAGTTATTGGTTTCGAGTATCAGACCAGCGAAATTTTGATGGATTCTCAACCATTCCTTAACTTCAAACACCATCGTATCTCGCGAACGGATTGACGAACTCGAGAAATTCCTGTTGCATGTGAAAGTAGAAACTCGCCCGATTACAACGGTATGTGTGTTTTTCCCCTGGGCCTTTGTAGTTATTGGTTTCGAGTATCAGACTTTCGAAAATTTTGATGGTTTCGCAACCATTCCTTAACGTCAAACTCCCATATCTCGCGAACGGATTGACGAACTCGAGAAATTTCTGTTGCATCTGAAAGTAGAAACTAGCCCGATTACAATGGTGTGTGTACTTTTCCCCTAGGCCATTCCAGTTATTGGTTTCGAGTATCAGACCAGCGAAAATTTTGATGGATTCTCAACCATTCCTTAACTTCAAACACCATCGTATCTCGCGAACGGATTGACGAACTCGAGAAATTCCTGTTGCATGTGAAAGTAGATATTCGCCCGATTACAACGGTAGGTGTATTTTTCCCCTAGGCCTTTGTTGTTATTGGTTTCGAGTATCAGACTTCTGAAAATTTTGATGGTTTCCCAAGCATTCCTTAACTTCAAACTCACATATCTCGTGAACGGATTGACGAACTCGAGAAATTTCTGTTGCATCTGAAAGTAGAAACTCGCCCGATTACAATGGTGTGTACTTTTCCCCTAGACCATTCCAGCTATTGGTTTCGATTATCAGACTTGCGAAAATTTTGATGGTTTCTCAACCATTCCGTAACTTCACACTTCCATATCTCGCGAACGGATTGACGAACTCGAGAAATTCCTGTTGCATCTGATAGTAGAAACTCGCCCGAGTACAATGGTGTGTACTTTTCCCCTAGGCCATTCCAGTTATTGGTTTCGAGTATCAGACCAACGAAAATTTTGATGGTTTCGCAACCATTCCTTAACTTCAAACTCCCATATCCCGCGAACGGATTCACGAACTCGAGAAATTCCTGTTGCATGTGAAAGTAGAAACTCGCCCGATTACAACGGTAAGTGTATTTTTCCCCTAGGCCTTTGTAGTTATTAGTTTCGAGTATCAGACTTTCGAAAATTTTGATGGCTTCTCAAGCATTCCTTAACTTCAAACTCCCATATCGCGCGAACGGATTGACGAACTCTAGAAATTCCTGTTGCATCTGAAAGTAGAAACTCTCCCAATTACAACGGAATGTGTGTGTTTTCCCCTGGGCCATTGTAGTTATTGGTTTCGAGTATCAGACTTGCGAAAATTTTGATGGTTTCTCAAGCATTCCTTAACTTCAAACTCCCATATCGCGCGAACGGATTGACGAACTCTAGAAATTCCTGTTGCATCTGAAAGTAGAAACACTCCCAATTACAACGGAATGTGTGTGTTTTCCCCTGGGCCATTGTAGTTATTGGTTTCGAGTATCAGACTTGCGAAAATTTTGATGGTTTCTCAAGCATTCCTTAACTTCAAACTCCAATATCTCGCGAACGATTTGACGAACTCGATTTTTTCCTGTTGCATCTGAAAGTAGAAAGTCGACCGATTACAATGGTGTGTGTATTTTTCCCCTAGGCCATTCCAGTTTTTGGTTTCGAGTATCAGACCAGCGAAAATTTTGATGGTTTCGCAACCATTCCTTAACTTCAAACTCCCATATCTCGCGAACGGATTGACGAACTCGAGAAATTCCGGTTGCATGTGAATGTAGAAACTCGCCCGATTACAACGGTATGTGTATTTTTCCCCTAGGCCTTTGTAGTTATTGGTTTCGGGTGTCAGACTTTCGTAAATTTTGATGGTTTCTCAAGCATTCCTTAACTTCAAACTCCCATATCTCGCGAACGGATTGACGAACTCGAGAAATTCCTGTTGCATCTGAAAGTAGAAATTCTCCCAATTACAACGGTGTGTGTACTTTTCCCCTAGACCATTCCAGCTATTGGCTTCGATTATCAGACTTGCGAAAATTTTGATGGTTTCTCAACCATTCCGTAACTTCAAACACCCATATCTCGCGAACGGATTGACGAACTCGAGAAATTCCTGTTGCATGTGAAAGTAGAAACTCGCCTGATTACAACGGTAGGTGTATTTTTCCTCTAGGCCTTTGTAGTTATTGGTTTCGAGTGCCAGACTTTCGTAAATTTTGATGGTTTCTCAAGCATTCCTTAACTTCAAACTCCCATATCTCGCGAACGGATTGACGAACTCGAGAAATTCCTGTTGCATCTGAAAGTAGAAACTCTCCAAATTACAACGGTATGTGTGTTTTCCCCTGGGCCATTGTTGTTATTGGTTTCGAGTATCAGACATTCGAAAATTTTGATGGTTTCGCAACCATTCCTTAACGTCAAACTCCCATATCTCGCGAACGGATTGCCGAACTCGAGAAATTCCTGTTGCATGTGAAAGTAGAAACTCGCCCGATTACAACGGTATGTGTGTTTTTCCCCTGGGCCATTGTAGTTATTGGTTTCGAGTATCAGACTTGCGAAAATTTTGATGGTTTCTCAACCATTCCTTAACTTCAAACACCCATATCTCGCGAACGGATTGACGAACTCGGGAAATTTCTGTTGCATCTGAAAGTAGAAACTCGCCCGATTACAATGGTGTGTGTACTTTTCCCCTAGGCCATTCCAGTTATTGGTTTCGAGTATCAGACCAGCGAAAATTTTGATGGTTTCACAACCATTCGTTAACTTCAAACTCCCATATCTCGCGAACGGATTGACGAACTCGAGAAATATCTGTTGCATCTGAAAGTAGAAACTAGCCCGATTACAATGGTGTATGTACTTTTCCCCTAGGCCTTTGTAGTTATTGGTTTCGAGTATCAGACATTCGAAATTTTTGATGGTTTCGCAACCATTCCTTAACTTCAAACTCCCATATCTCGCGAACGGATTGACGAACTCGAGAAATTACTGTTGCATGTGAATGTAGATATTCGCCCGATTACAACGGTATGTGTGTTTTTCCCCTGGGCCATTGTAGTTATTGGTTTCGAGGATCAGACTTTCGAAAATTTTGATGGTTTTGCAACCATTCCTTAACGTCAAACTCCCATATCTCGCGAACGGATTGCCGAACTCGAGAAATTCCTGTTGCATGTGAAAGTAGAAACTCGTCCGATTACAACGGTATGTGTGTTTTTCCCCTGGGCCTTTGTAGTTATTGGTTTCGAGTATCAGACTTTCGAAAATATTGATGGTTTCGCAACCATTCCTTAACGTCAAACACCCATATCTCGCGAACGGATTGACGAACTCGAGAAATTTCTGTTGCATCTGAAAGTAGAAACTAGCCCGATTACAATGGTGTGTGTACTTTTCCCCTAGGCCTTTGTAGTTATTGGTTCCGTGTATCAGACTTTCGAAAATTTTGATGGTTTCGCAACCATTCCTTAAAGTCAAACTCCAATATCTCGCGAACGGATTGCCGAACTCGAGAAATTCCTGTTGCATGTGAAAGTAGAAACTCGCCCGATTACAACGTATGTGTATTTTTCCCCTAGGCCTTTGTAGTTATTGGTTTCGAGTATGAGGCTTGCGAAAATTTTGATGGTTTCTCAAGCATTCCTTAACTTCAAACTCCCATATCTCGCGAACGGATTGACGAACTCGAGAAATTCCTGTTGCATCTGAAAGTAGAATTTCTCCCAATTACAACGGTGTGTGTACTTTTCCCCTAGACCATTCCAGCTATTGGTTTCGATTATCAGACTTGGGAAAATTTTGATGGTTTCTCAACCATTCCGTAACTTCACACTTCCATATCTCGCGAACGGATTGACGAACTCTAGAAATTCCTGTTGCATCTGAAAGTAGAAACTCGCCCGACTACAATGGTGTGTGTACTTTTCCCCTAGGCCATTCCAGTTATTGGTTTCGAGTATCAGACCAGCGAAAATTTTGATGGTTTCTCAACCATTCCTTAACTTCAAACACCCATATCTCGCGAACGGATTGACGAACTCGAGAAATTTCTGTTGCATCTGAAAGTAGAAACTCGCCCGAGTACAATGGTGTGTGTATTTTTCCCCTAGGCCATTCCAGTTATTGGTTTCGAGTATCAGACCAGCGAAAATTTTGATGGTTTCGCAACCATTCCTTAACTTCAAACTCCCATATCTCGCGAACGGATTGACGAACTCGAGAAATTCCTGTTGCATGTGAAAGTAGAAACTCGCCAGATTACAACGGTATGTGTATTTTTCCCCTAGGCCTTTGTAGTTATTGGTTTCGAGTATCATACTTTCGAAAATTTTGATGGTTTCTCAAGCATTCCTTAACTTCAAACTCCCATATCTCGCGAACGGATTGACGAACTCGAGAAAATTTGGATGGTTTCTCAACCATTCCTTAACTTCAAACACCCATATCTCGCGAACTGATTGGCGAACTCGAGAAATTTCTGTTGCATCTGAAAGTAGAAACTCGCCCGAGTACAATGGTGTGTGTATTTTTCCCCTAGGCCATTCCAGTTACTGGTTTGGAGTATCAGACCGGCGAAAATTTTGATGGTTTCTCAACCATTCCTTAACTTCAAACACCCATATCTCGCGAACGGATTGACGAACTCGGGAAATTTCTGTTGCATCTGAAAGTAGAAACTCGCCCGATTACAATGGTGTGTGTACTTTTCCCCTAGGCCATTCCAGTTATTGGTTTCGAGTATCAGACCGGCGAAAATTTTGATGGTTTCACAACCATTCGTTAACTTCAAACTCCCATATCTCGCGAACGGATTGACGAACTCGAGAAATATCTGTTGCATCTGAAAGTAGAAACTAGCCCGATTACAATGGTGTATGTACTTTTCCCCTAGGCCTTTGTAGTTATTGGTTTCGAGTATCAGACATTCGAAATTTTTGATGGTTTCGCAACCATTCCTTAACGTCAAACTCCCATATCTCGCGAACGGATTGCCGAACTCGAGAAATTCCTGTTGCATGTGAAAGTAGAAACTCGCCCGATTACAACGGTATGTGTGTTTTTCCCCTGGGCCATTGTAGTTATTGGTTTCGAGTATCAGACTTGCGAAAATTTTGATGGTTTCTCAACCATTCCTTAACTTCAAACTCCCATATCTCGCGAACGGATTGACGAACTCGAGAAATTTCTGTTGCATCTGAAAGTAGAAACTAGCCCGATTACAATGGTGTGTGTACTTTTCCCCTAGGCCATTCCAGTTATTGGTTTCGAGTATCAGACCAGCGAAAATTTTGATGGATTCTCAACCATTCCTTAACTTCAAACACCATCGTATCTCGCGAACGGATTGACGAACTCGAGAAATTCCTGTTGCATGTGAAAGTAGAAACTCGCCCGATTACAACGGTATGTGTGTTCTTCCCCTGGGCCTTTGTAGTTATTGGTTTCGAGTATCAGACTTTCGAAAATTTTGATGGTTTCGCAACCATTCCTTAACGTCAAACTCCCATATCTCGCGAACGGATTGACGAACTCGAGAAATTTCTGTTGCATCTGAAAGTAGAAACTAGCCCGATTACAATGGTGTGTGTACTTTTCCCCTAGGCCATTCCAGTTATTGGTTTCGAGTATCAGACCAGCGAAAATTTTGATGGATTCTCAACCATTCCTTAACTTCAAACACCATCGTATCTCGCGAACGGATTGACGAACTCGAGAAATTCGTGTTGCATGTGAAAGTAGATATTCGCCCGATTACAACGGTAGGTGTATTTTTCCCCTAGGCCTTTGTTGTTATTGGTTTCGAGTATCAGACTTCTGAAAATTTTGATGGTTTCCCAAGCATTCCTTAACTTCAAACTCACATATCTCGTGAACGGATTGACGAACTCGAGAAATTTCTGTTGCATCTGAAAGTAGAAACTAGCCCGATTACAATGGTGTGTGTACTTTTCCCCTAGGCCATTCCAGTTATTGGTTTCGAGTATCAGACCAGCGAAAATTTTGATGGATTCTCAACCATTCCTTAACTTCAAACACCATCGTATCTCGCGAACGGATTGACGAACTCGAGAAATTCGTGTTGCATGTGAAAGTAGATATTCGCCCGATTACAACGGTAGGTGTATTTTTCCCCTAGGCCTTTGTTGTTATTGGTTTCGAGTATCAGACTTCTGAAAATTTTGATGGTTTCCCAAGCATTCCTTAACTTCAAACTCACATATCTCGTGAACGGATTGACGAACTCGAGAAATTTCTGTTGCATCTGAAAGTAGAAACTCGCCCGATTACAATGGTGTGTACTTTTCCCCTAGGCCATTCCAGTTATTGGTTTCGAGTATCAGACCAACGAAAATTTTGATGGTTTCGCAACCATTCCTTAACTTCAAACTCCCATATCCCGCGAACGGATTGACGAACTCGAGAAATTCCTGTTGCATGTGAAAGTAGAAACTCGCCCGATTACAACGGTAAGTGTATTTTTCCCCTAGGCCTTTGTAGTTATTAGTTTCGAGTATCAGACTTTCGAAAATTTTGATGGCTTCTCAAGCATTCCTTAACTTCAAACTCCCATATCGCGCGAACGGATTGACGAACTCTAGAAATTCCTGTTGCATCTGAAAGTAGAAACTCTCCCAATTACAACGGAATGTGTGTGTTTTCCCCTGGGCCATTGTAGTTATTGGTTTCGAGTATCAGACTTGCGAAAATTTTGATGGTTTCTCAAGCATTCCTTAACTTCAAACTCCAATATCTCGCGAACGATTTGACGAACTCGATTTTTTCCTGTTGCATCTGAAAGTAGAAAGTCGACCGATTACAATGGTGTGTGTATTTTTCCCCTAGGCCTATCCAGTTTTTGGTTTCGAGTATCAGACCAGCGAAAATTTTGATGGTTTCGCAACCATTCCTTAACTTCAAACTCCCATATCTCGCGAACGGATTGACGAACTCGAGAAATTCCGGTTGCATGTGAATGTAGAAACTCGCCCGATTACAACGGTAAGTGTATTTTTCCCCTAGGCCTTTGTAGTTATTAGTTTCGAGTATCAGACTTTCGAAAATTTTGATGGCTTCTCAAGCATTCCTTAACTTCAAACTCCCATATCGCGCGAACGGATTGACGAACTCTAGAAATTCCTGTTGCATCTGAAAGTAGAAACTCTCCCAATTACAACGGAATGTGTGTGTTTTCCCCTGGGCCATTGTAGTTATTGGTTTCGAGTATCAGACTTGCGAAAATTTTGATGGTTTCTCAAGCATTCCTTAACTTCAAACTCCCATATCGCGCGAACGGATTGACGAACTCTAGAAATTCCTGTTGCATCTGAAAGTAGAAACTCTCCCAATTACAACGGAATGTGTGTGTCTTCCCCTGGGCCATTGTAGTTATTGGTTTCGAGTATCAGACTTGCGAAAATTTTGATGGTTTCTCAAGCATTCCTTAACTTCAAACTCCAATATCTCGCGAACGATTTGACGAACTCGATTTTTTCCTGTTGCATCTGAAAGTAGAAAGTCGACCGATTACAATGGTGTGTGTATTTTTCCCCTAGGCCTATCCAGTTTTTGGTTTCGAGTATCAGACCAGCGAAAATTTTGATGGTTTCGCAACCATTCCTTAACTTCAAACTCCCATATCTCGCGAACGGATTGACGAACTCGAGAAATTCCGGTTGCATGTGAATGTAGAAACTCGCCCGATTACAACGGTATGTGTATTTTTCCCCTAGGCCTTTGTGGTTATTGGTTTCGGGTGTCAGACTTTCGTAAATTTTGATGGTTTCTCAAGCATTCCTTAACCTCAAACTCCCATATCTCGCGAACGGATTGACGAACTCGAGAAATTCCTGTTGCATCTGAAAGTAGAAATTCTCCCAATTACAAGGGTGTGTGTACTTTTCCCCTAGACCATTCCAGCTATTGGCTTCGATTATCAGACTTGCGAAAATTTTGATGGTTTCTCAACCATTCCGTAACTTCAAACACCCATATCTCGCGAACGGATTGACGAACTCGAGAAATTCCTGTTGCATGTGAAAGTAGAAACTCGCCTGATTACAACGGTAGGTGTATTTTTCCTCTAGGCCTTTGTAGTTATTGGTTTCGAGTGCCAGACTTTCGTAAATTTTGATGATTTCTCAAGCATTCCTTAACTTCAAACTCCCATATCTCGCGAACGGATTGACGAACTCGAGAAATTCCTGTTGCATCTGAAAGTAGAAACTCTCCAAATTACAACGGTATGTGTGTTTTTCCCCTGGGCCATTGTAGTTATTGGTTTCGAGTATCAGACTCGCGAAAATTTTGATGGTTTCTCAACCATTCCTTAACTTCAAACACCCATATCTCGCGAACGGATTGACGAACTCGGGAAATTTCTGTTGCATCTGAAAGTAGAAACTCGCCCGATTACAATGGTGTGTGTACTTTTCCCCTAGGCCATTCCAGTTATTGGTTTCGAGTATCAGACCAGCGAAAATTTTGATGGTTTCACAGCCATTCGTTAACTTCAAACTCCCATATCTCGCGAACGGATTGACGAACTCGAGAAATATCTGTTGCATCTGAAAGTAGAAACTAGCCCGATTACAATGGTGTATGTACTTTTCCCCTAGGCCTTTGTAGTTATTGGTTTCGAGTATCAGACATTCGAAATTTTTGATGGTTTCGCAACCATTCCTTAACGTCAAACTCCCATATCTCGCGAACGGATTGGCGAACTCGAGAAATTCCTTTTGCATGTGAAAGTAGAAACTCGCTCGATTACAACGGTATGTGTGTTTTTCCCCTGGGCCATTGTAGTTATTGGTTTCGAGTATCAGACTTGCGAAAATTTTGATGGTTTCTCAACCATTCCTTAACTTCAAACTCCCATATCTCGCGAACGGATTGACGAACTCGAGAAATTTCTGTTGCATCTGAAAGTAGAAACTAGCCCGATTACAATGGTGTGTGTACTTTTCCCCTAGGCCATTCCAGTTATTGGTTTCGAGTATCAGACCAGCGAAAATTTTGATGGATTCTCAACCATTCCTTAACTTCAAACACCATCGTATCTCGCGAACGGATTGACGAACTCGAGAAATTCCTGTTGCATGTGAAAGTAGAAACTCGCCCGATTACAACGGTATGTGTGTTTTCCCCTGGGCCTTTGTAGTTATTGGTTTCGAGTATCAGACTTTCGAAAATTTTGATGGTTTCGCAACCATTCCTTAACGTCAAACTCCCATATCTCGCGTACGGATTGACGAACTCGAGAAATTTCTGTTGCATCTGAAAGTAGAAACTAGCCCGATTACAATGGTGTGTGTACTTTTCCCCTAGGCCATTCCAGTTATTGGTTTCGAGTATCAGACCAGCGAAAATTTTGATGGATTCTCAACCATTCCTTAACTTCAAACACCATCGTATCTCGCGAACGGATTGACGAACTCGAGAAATTCCTGTTGCATGTGAAAGTAGATATTCGCCCGATTACAACGGTAGGTGTATTTTTCCCCTAGGCCTTTGTTGCTATTGGTTTCGAGTATCAGACTTCTGAAAATTTTGATGGTTTCCCAAGCATTCCTTAACTTCAAACTCACATATCTCGTGAACGGATTGACGAACTCGAGAAATTTCTGTTGCATCTGAAAGTAGAAACTCGCCCGATTACAATGGTGTGTACTTTTCCCCTAGACCATTCCAGCTATTGGTTTCGATTATCAGACTTGCGAAAATTTTGATGGTTTCTCAACCATTCCGTAACTTCACACTTCCATATCTCGCGAACGGATTGACGAACTCGAGAAATTCCTGTTGCATCTGATAGTAGAAACTCGCCCGAGTACAATGGTGTGTACTTTTCCCCTAGGCCATTCCAGTTATTGGTTTCGAGTATCAGACCAACGAAAATTTTGATGGTTTCGCAACCATTCCTTAACTTCAAACTCCCATATCCCGCGAACGGATTGACGAACTCGAGAAATTCCTGTTGCATGTGAAAGTAGAAACTCGCCCGATTACAACGGTAAGTGTATTTTTCCCCTAGGCCTTTGTAGTTATTAGTTTCGAGTATCAGACTTTCGAAAATTTTGATGGCTTCTCAAGCATTCCTTACCTTCAAACTCCCATATCGCGCGAACGGATTGACGAACTCTAGAAATTCCTGTTGCATCTGAAAGTAGAAACTCTCCCAATTACAACGGAATGTGTGTGTTTTCCCCTGGGCCATTGTAGTTATTGGTTTCGAGTATCAGACTTGCGAAAATTTTGATGGTTTCTCAAGCATTCCTTAACTTCAAACTCCCATATCGCGCGAACGGATTGACGAACTCTAGAAATTCCTGTTGCATCTGAAAGTAGAAACTCTCCCAATTACAACGGAATGTGTGTGTTTTCCCCTGGGCCATTGTAGTTATTGGTTTCGAGTATCAGACTTGCGAAAATTTTGATGGTTTCTCAAGCATTCCTTAACTTCAAACTCCAATATCTCGCGAACGATTTGACGAACTCGATTTTTTCCTGTTGCATCTGAAAGTAGAAAGTCGACCGATTACAATGGTGTGTGTATTTTTCCCCTAGGCCATTCCAGTTTTTGGTTTCGAGTATCAGACCAGCGAAAATTTTGATGGTTTCGCAACCATTCCTTAACTTCAAACTCCCATATCTCGCGAACGGATTGACGAACTCGAGAAATTCCGGTTGCATGTGAATGTAGAAACTCGCCCGATTACAACGGTATGTGTATTTTTCCCCTAGGCCTTTGTAGTTATTGGTTTCGGGTGTCAGACTTTCGTAAATTTTGATGGTTTCTCAAGCATTCCTTAACTTCAAACTCCCATATCTCGCGAACGGATTGACGAACTCGAGAAATTCCTGTTGCATCTGAAAGTAGAAATTCTCCCAATTACAACGGTATGTGTACTTTTCCCCTAGACCATTCCAGCTATTGGCTTCGATTATCAGACTTGCGAAAATTTTGATGGTTTCTCAACCATTCCGTAACTTCAAACACCCATATCTCGCGAACGGATTGACGAACTCGAGAAATTCCTGTTGCATGTGAAAGTAGAAACTCGCCCGATTACAACGGTAGGTGTATTTTTCCTCTAGGCCTTTGTAGTTATTGGTTTCGAGTGCCAGACTTTCGTAAATTTTGATGGTTTCTCAAGCATTCCTTAACTTCAAACTCCCATATCTCGCGAACGGATTGACGAACTCGAGAAATTCCTGTTGCATCTGAAAGTAGAAACTCTCCAAATTACAACGGTATGTGTGCTTTCCCCTGGGCCATTGTAGTTATTGGTTTCGAGTATCAGACATTCGAAAATTTTGATGGTTTCGCAACCATTCCTTAACGTCAAACTCCCATATCTCGCGAACGGATTGCCGAACTCGAGAAATTCCTGTTGCATGTGAAAGTAGAAACTCGCCCGATTACAATGGTGTGTGTACTTTTCCCCTAGGCCATTCCAGTTATTGGTTTCGAGTATCAGACCAGCGAAAATTTTGTTGGTTTCACAACCATTCGTTAACTTCAAACTCCCATATCTCGCGAACGGATTGACGAACTCGAGAAATTTCTGTTCCATCTGAAAGTAGAAACTAGCCCGATTACAATGGTGTGTGTACTTTTCACCTAGGCCTTTGTAGTTATTGGTTTCGAGTATCAGACTTTCGAAAATTTTGATGGTTTTGCAACCATTCCTTAACGTCAAACTCCCATATCTCGCGAACGGATTGCCGAACTCGACAAATTCCTGTGGCATGCGAAAGTAGAAACTCGCCCGATTACAACGGTATGTGTATTTTTCCCCTAGGCCATTCCAGTTATTGGTTTCGAGTATCAGACCAGCGAAAATTTTGATGGTTTCTCAACCATTCCTTAACTTCAAACACCTGTATCTCGCGAACGGATTGACGAACTCGAGAAATTCCTGTTGCATGTGAAAGTAGATATTCGCCCGATTACAACGGTAGGTGTATTTTTCCCCTAGGCCTTTGTTGTTATTGGTTTCGAGTATCAGACTTCTGAAAATTTTGATGGTTTCCCAAGCATTCCTTAACTTCAAACTCACATATCTCGTGAACGGATTGCCGAACTCGAGAAATTCCTGTTGCATGTGAAAGTAGAAACTCGCCCGATTACAACGGTATGTGTGTTTTTCCCCTGGGCCTTTGTAGTTATTGGTTTCGAGTATCAGACTTTCTAAAATTTTGATGGTTTCGCAACCATTCCTTAACGTCAAACTCCCATATCTCGCGAACGGATTGACGAACTCGAGAAATATCTGTTGCATCTGAAAGTAGAAACTAGCCCGATTACAATGGTGTATGTACTTTTCTCCTAGGCCTTTGTAGTTATTGGTTTCGAGTATCAGACATTCGAAAATTTTGATGGTTTCGCAACCATTCCTTAACGTCAAACTCCCATATCTCGCGAACGGTTTGCCGAACTCGAGAAATTCCTGTCGCATGTGAAAGTAGAAACTCGCCCGATTACAACGGTAGGTGTATTTTTCCCCTAGGCCTTTGTAGTTATTGGTTTCGAGTTTCAGACTTTCGTAAATTTTGATGGTTTCTCAAGCATTCCTTAACTTCAAACTCCCATATCTCGCGAACGGATTGACGAACTCGAGAAATTCCTGTTGCATCTGAAAGTAGAAACTCTCCAAATTACAACGGTATGTGTGTTTTTCCCCTGGGCCATTGTAGTTATTGGTTTCGTGTATCAGACTTGCGAAAATTTTGATGGTTTCTCAACCATTCCTTAACTTCAAACTCCCATATCTCGCGAACGGATTGATGAACTCGAGAAATTTCTGTTGCATCTGAAAGTAGAAACTAGCCCGATTACAATGGTGTGTGTACTTTTCCCCTAGGCCTTTGTAGTTATTGGTTTCGAGTATCAGACTTTCGAAAATTTTGATGGTTTTGCAACCATTCCTTAACGTCAAATTCCCATATCTCGCAAACGGATTGCCGAACTCGAGAAATTCCTGTTGCATGTGAAAGTAGAAACTCGCCCGATTACAACGGTATGTGTGTTTTTCCCCTGGGCCTTTGTAGTTATTGGTTTCGAGTATCAGACTTTCTAAAATTTTGATGGTTTCGCAACCATTCCTTAACGTCAAACTCCCATATCTCGCGAACGGATTGACGAACTCGAGAAATATCTGTTGCATCTGAAAGTAGAAACTAGCCCGATTACAATGGTGTATGTACTTTTCTCCTAGGCCTTTGTAGTTATTGGTTTCGAGTATCAGACATTCGAAAATTTTGATGGTTTCGCAACCATTCCTTAACGTCAAACTCCCATATCTCGCGAACGGTTTGCCGAACTCGAGAAATTCCTGTCGCATGTGAAAGTAGAAACTCGCCCGATTACAACGGTAGGTGTATCTTTCCCCTAGGCCTTTGTAGTTATTGGTTTCGAGTTTCAGACTTTCGTAAATTTTGATGGTTTCTCAAGCATTCCTTAACTTCAAACTCCCATATCTCGCGAACGGATTGACGAACTCGAGAAATTCCTGTTGCATCTGAAAGTAGAAACTCTCCAAATTACAACGGTATGTGTGTTTTTCCCCTGGGCCATTGTAGTTATTGGTTTCGAGTATCAGACTTGCGAAAATTTTGATGGTTTCTCAACCATTCCTTAACTTCAAACTCCCATATCTCGCGAACGGGTTGACGAACTCGAGAAATTCCTGTTGCATTTGAAAGAAGAAACTCGCCCGATTACAATGGTGTGTGTACTTTTCCCCTAGGCCATTCCAGTTATTGTTTTCGAGTATCAGACTAGCGAAAATTTTGATGGTTTCTCAACCATTCCTTAACTTCAAACACCCATATCTCGCGAACGGATTGACGAACTCGAGAAATTTCTGTTGCATCTGAAAGTAGAAACTCGCCCGATTACAATGGTGTGTGTACTTTTCCCCTAGGCCATCCCAGTTATTGGTTTCGAGTATCAGACCAGCGAAAATTTTGATGGTTTCACAACCATTCCTTAACTTCAAACTCCCATATCTCGCGAACGGATTGACGAACTCGAGAAATTCCTGTTGCATGTGAAAGTAGAAACTCGCCCGATTACAACGGTAGGTGTATTTTTCCCCTAGGCCTTTGTAGTTATTGGTTTCGAGTTTCAGACTTTCGTAAATTTTGATGGTTTCTCAAGCGTTCCTTAACTTCAAACTCCCATATCTCGCGAACGGATTGACGAACTCGAGAAATTCCTGTTGCATCTGAAAGTAGAAACTCTCCAAATTACAACGGTATGTGTGTTTTTCCCCTGGGCCATTGTAGTTATTGGTTTCGAGTATCAGACTTGCGAAAATTTTGATGGTTTCTCAACCATTCCTTAACTTCAAACTCCCATATCTCGCGAACGGATTGACGAACTCGAGAAATTTCTGTTGCATCTGAAAGTAGAAACTAGCCCGATTACAATGGTGTGTGTACTTTTCCCCTAGGCCATCCCAGTTATTTGTTTCGAGTATCAGACCAGCGAAAATTTTGATGGTTTCACAGCCATTCCTTAACTTCAAACTCCCATATCTCGCGAACGGATTGACGAACTCGAGAAATTTCTGTTGCATCTGAAAGTAGAAACTAGCCCGATTACAATGGTGTGTGTACTTTTCCCCTAGGCCATTCCCGTTATTGGTTTCGAGTATCAGACCAGCGAAAATTTTGATGGTTTCTCAACCATTCCTTAACTTCAAACACCCATATCTCGCGAACGGATTGACGAACTCGAGAAATTCCTGTTGCATGTGAAAGTAGAAACTCGCCCGATTACAACGGTAGGTGTATTTTTCCCCTAGGCCTTTGTAGTTATTGGTTTCGAGTTTCAGACTTTCGTAAATTTTGATGGTTTCTCAAGCGTTCCTTAACTTCAAACTCCCATATCTCGCGAACGGATTGACGAACTCGAGAAATTCCTGTTGCATCTGAAAGTAGAAACTCTCCAAATTACAACGGTATGTGTGTTTTTCCCCTGGGCCATTGTAGTTATTGGTTTCGAGTATCAGACTTGCGAAAATTTTGATGGTTTCTCAACCATTCCTTAACTTCAAACTCCCATATCTCGCGAACGGATTGACGAACTCGAGAAATTTCTGTTGCATCTGAAAGTAGAAACTAGCCCGATTACAATGGTGTGTGTACTTTTCCCCTAGGCCATCCCAGTTATTTGTTTCGAGTATCAGACCAGCGAAAATTTTGATGGTTTCACAGCCATTCCTTAACTTCAAACTCCCATATCTCGCGAACGGATTGACGAACTCGAGAAATTTCTGTTGCATCTGAAAGTAGAAACTAGCCCGATTACAATGGTGTGTGTACTTTTCCCCTAGGCCATTCCCGTTATTGGTTTCGAGTATCAGACCAGCGAAAATTTTGATGGTTTCTCAACCATTCCTTAACTTCAAACACCCATATCTCGCGAACGGATTGACGAACTCGAGAAATTCCTGTTGCATGTGAAAGTAGAAACTCGCCCGATTACAACGGTAGGTGTATTTTTCCCCTAGGCCTTTGTAGTTATTGGTTTCGAGTTTCAGACTTTCGTAAATTTTGATGGTTTCTCAAGCGTTCCTTAACTTCAAACTCCCATATCTCGCGAACGGATTGACGAACTCGAGAAATTCCTGTTGCATCTGAAAGTAGAAACTCTCCAAATTACAACGGTATGTGTGTTTTTCCCCTGGGCCATTGTAGTTATTGGTTTCGAGTATCAGACTTGCGAAAATTTTGATGGTTTCTCAACCATTCCTTAACTTCAAACTCCCATATCTCGCGAACGGATTGACGAACTCGAGAAATTTCTGTTGCATCTGAAAGTAGAAACTAGCCCGATTACAATGGTGTGTGTACTTTTCCCCTAGGCCATCCCAGTTATTTGTTTCGAGTATCAGACCAGCGAAAATTTTGATGGTTTCACAGCCATTCCTTAACTTCAAACTCCCATATCTCGCGAACGGATTGACGAACTCGAGAAATTTCTGTTGCATCTGAAAGTAGAAACTAGCCCGATTACAATGGTGTGTGTACTTTTCCCCTAGGCCATTCCCGTTATTGGTTTCGAGTATCAGACCAGCGAAAATTTTGATGGTTTCTCAACCATTCCTTAACTTCAAACACCCATATCTCGCGAACGGATTGACGAACTCGAGAAATTCCTGTTGCATGTGAAAGTAGAAACTCGCCCGATTACAACGGTAGGTGTATTTTTCCCCTAGGCCTTTGTAGTTATTGGTTTCGAGTTTCAGACTTTCGTAAATTTTGATGGTTTCTCAAGCATTCCTTAACTTCAACCTCCCATATCTCGCGAACGGATTGACGAACTCGAGAAATTCCTGTTGCATCTGAAAGTAGAAACTCTCCAAATTACATCGGTATGTGTGTTTTTCCCCTGGGCCATTGTAGTTATTGGTTTCGAGTATCAGACTTGCGAAAATTTTGATGGTTTCTCAACCATTCCTTAACTTCAAACTCCCATATCTCGCGAACGGGTTGACGAACTCGAGAAATTCCTGTTGCATTTGAAAGAAGAAACTCGCCCGATTACAATGGTGTGTGTACTTTTCCCCTAGGCCATTCCAGTTATTGGTTTCGAGTATCAGCCAGCGAAAATTTTGATGGTTTCTCAACCATTCCTTAACTTCAAACACCCATATCTCGCGAACGGATTGACGAACTCGAGAAATATCGGTTGCATCTGAAAGTAGAAACTAGCCCGATTACAATGGTGTATGTACTTTTCCCCTAGGCCTTTGTAGTTATTGGTTTCGAGTATCAGACATTCGAAAATTTTGATGGTTTCGCAACCATTCCTTAACGTCAAACTCCCATATCTCGCGAACGGATTGCCGAACTCGAGAAATTCCTGTTGCATGTGAAAGTAGAAACTCGCCCGATTACAACGGTATGTGTGTTTTTCCCCTGGGCCATTGTAGTTATTGGTTTCGAGTATCAGACTTGCGAAAATTTTGATGGTTTCTCAAGTATTCCTTAACTTCAAACTCCCATATCTCGCGAACGGATTGACGAACTCGAGAAATTCCTGTTGCATCTGAAAGTAGAAACTCTCCAAATTACAACGGTATGTGTGTTTTTCCCCTGGGCCATTGTAGTTATTGGTTTCGAGTATCAGACTTGCGAAAATTTTGATGGTTTCTCAACCATTCCTTAACTTCAAACTCCCATATCTCGCGAACGGGTTGACGAACTCGAGAAATTCCTGTTGCATCTGAAAGTAGAAACTCTCCAAATTACAACGGTATGCGTGTTTTTCCCCTGGGCCATTGTAGTTATTGGTTTCGAGTATGAGACTTTCGAAAATTTTGATGGTTTCTCAAGCATTCCATAACTTCAAACTCCCATATCTCGCGAACGGATTGACGAACTCGAGAAATTCCTGTTGCATCTGAAAGTAGAAACTCGCCCGATTACAATGGTGTGCGTACTTTTCCCCTAGGCCATTCCAGTTATTGGTTTCGAGTATCAGACCAGCGGAAATTTTGATTGTTTCTCAACCATTCCTTAACTTCAAACACCCATATCTCGCGAACGGATTGACGAACTCGAGAAACTTCTGTTGCATCTGAAAGTAGAAACTCGCCCGATTACAATGGTGTGTGTACTTTTCCCCTAGGCCATTCCAGTTATTGGTTTCGAGTATCAGACCAGCGAATATTTTGATGGTTTCACAACCATTCGTTAACTTCAAACTCCCATATCTCGCGAACGGATTGACGAACTCGAGAAATATCGGTTGCATCTGAAAGTAGAAACTAGCCCGATTACAATGGTGTATGTACTTTTCCCCTAGGCCTTTGTAGTTATTGGTTTCGAGTATCAGACATTCGAAAATTTTGATGGTTTCGCAACCATTCCTTAACGTCAAACTCCCATATCTCGCGAACGGATTGCCGAACTCGAGAAATTCCTGTTGCATGTGAAAGTAGAAACTCGCCCGATTACAACGGTATGTGTGTTATCCCCTGGGCCTTTGTAGTTATTGGTTTCGAGTATGAGACTTGCGAAAATTTTGATGGTTTCTCAAGCATTCCATAACTTCAAACTCCCATATCTCGCGAACGGATTGACGAACTCGAGAAATTCCTGTTGCATCTGAAAGTAGAAACTCTCCCAATTACAACGGTGTGTGTACTCTTCCCCTAGACCATTCCAGTTATTGGTTTCGAGTATCAGACCAGCGAAAATTTTGATGGTTTCTCAACCATTCCTTAACTTCAAACAACTGTATCTCGCGAACGGATTGACGAACTCGAGAAATTCCTGTTGCATGTGAAAGTAGATATTCGCCCGATTACAACGGTAGGTGTATTTTTCCCCTAGGCCTTTGTTGTTATTGGTTTCGAGTATCAGACTTCTAAAAATTTTGATGGTTACCCAAGCATTCCTTAACTTCAAACTCACATATCTCGTGAGCGGATTGACGAACTCGAGAAATTTCTGTTGCATCTGAAAGTAGAAACTCGCCCGATTACAATGGTGTTTGTACTTTTCCCCTAGGCCTTTGTAGTTATTGGTTTCGAGTATCAGACTTGCGAAAATTTTGATGGTTTCTCAACCATTCCTTAACTTCACACTTCCATATCTCGCGAACGGATTGACGAACTCTAGAAATTCCTGTTGCATCTGAAAGTAGAAACTCGCCCGACTACAATGGTGTGTGTACTTTTCCCCTAGGCCATTCCAGTTATTGGTTTCGAGTATCAGACCAGCGAAAATTTTGATGGTTTCTCAACCATTCCTTAACTTCAAACACCCATATCTCGCGAACGGATTGACGAACTCGAGAAATTTCTGTTGCATCTGAAAGTAGAAACTCGCCCGAGTACAATGGTGTGTGTATTTTTCCCCTAGGCCTTTGTAGTTATTGGTTTCGAGTATCATACTTTCGAAAATTTTGATGGTTTCTCAAGCATTCCTTAACTTCAAACTCCCATATCTCGCGAACGGATTGACGAACTCGAGAAAATTTGGATGGTTTCTCAACCATTCCTTAACTTCAAACACCCATATCTCGCGAACTGATTGGCGAACTCGAGAAATTTCTGTTGCATCTGAAAGTAGAAACTCGCCCGAGTACAATGGTGTGTGTATTTTTCCCCTAGGCCATTCCAGTTACTGGTTTGGAGTATCAGACCGGCGAAAATTTTGATGGTTTCTCAACCATTCCTTAACTTCAAACACCCATATCTCGCGAACGGATTGACGAACTCGGGAAATTTCTGTTGCATCTGAAAGTAGAAACTCGCCCGATTACAATGGTGTGTGTACTTCTCCCCTAGGCCATTCCAGTTATTGGTTTCGAGTATCAGACCAGCGAAAATTTTGATGGTTTCACAACCATTCGTTAACTTCAAACTCCCATATCTCGCGAACGGATTGCCGAACTCGAGAAATATCTGTTGCATCTGAAAGTAGAAACTAGCCCGATTACAATGGTGTATGTACTTTTCCCCAAGGCCTTTGTAGTTATTGGTTTCGAGTATCAGACATTCGAAAATTTTGATGGTTTCGCAACCATTCCTTAACGTCAAACTCCCATATCTCGCGAACGGATTGACGAACTCGAGAAATTTCTGTTGCATCTGAAAGTAGAAACTAGCCCGATTACAATGGTGTGTGTACTTTTCCCCTAGGCCATTCCAGTTATTGGTTTCGAGTATCAGACCAGCGAAAATTTTGATGGATTCTCAACCATTCCTTAACTTCAAACACCATCGTATCTCGCGAACGGATTGACGAACTCGAGAAATTCCTGTTGCATGTGAAAGTAGATATTCGCCCGATTACAACGGTAGGTGTATTTTTCCCCTAGGCCTTTGTTGTTATTGGTTTCGAGTATCAGACATTCGAAAATTTTGATGGTTTCGCAACCATTCCTTAACGTCAAACTCCCATATCTCGCGAACGGATTGACGAACTCGAGAAATTTCTGTTGCATCTGAAAGTAGAAACTAGCCCGATTACAATGGTGTGTGTACTTTTCCCCTAGGCCATTCCAGTTATTGGTTTCGAGTATCAGACCAACGAAAATTTTGATGGTTTCGCAACCATTCCTTAACTTCAAACTCCCATATCCCGCGAACGGATTGACGAACTCGAGAAATTCCTGTTGCATGTGAAAGTAGAAACTCGCCCGATTACAACGGTATGTGTGTTTTTCCCCTGGGCCATTGTAGTTATTGGTTTCGAGTATCAGACTTGCGAAAATTTTGATGGTTTCTCAACCATTCCTTAACTTCAAACACCCATATCTCGCGAACGGATTGACGAACTCGGGAAATTTCAGTTGCATCTGAAGGTAGAAACTCGCCCGATTACAATGGTGTGTGTACTTTTCCCCTAGGCCATTCCAGTTATTGGTTTCGAGTATCAGACCAGCGAAAATTTTGATGGTTTCACAACCATTCGTTAACTTCAAACTCCCATATCTCGCGAACGGATTGACGAACTCGAGAAATATCTGTTGCATCTGAAAGTAGAAACTAGCCCGATTACAATGGTGTATGTACTTTTCCCCTAGGCCTTTGTAGTTATTGGTTTCGAGTATCAGACATTCGAAAATTTTGATGGTTTCGCAACCATTCCTTAACGTCAAAATCCCATATCTCGCGAACGGATTGCCGAACTCGAGAAATTCCTGTTGCATGTGAAAGTAGAAACTCGCCCGATTACAACGGTATGTGTGTTTTTCCCCTGGGCCATTGTAGTTATTGGTTTCGAGTATCAGACTTGCGAAAATTTTGATGGTTTCTCAACCATTCCTTAACTTCAAACTCCCATATCTCGCGAACGGATTGACGAACTCGAGAAATTTCTGTTCCATCTGAAAGTAGAAACTAGCCCGATTACAATGGTGTGTGTACTTTTCCCCTAGGCCTTTGTAGTTATTGGTTTCGAGTATCAGACATTCGAAATTTTTGATGGTTTCGCAACCATTCCTTAACGTCAAACTCCCATATCTCGCGAACGGATTGGCGAACTCGAGAAATTCCTGTTGCATGTGAAAGTAGAAACTCGCCCGATTACAACGGTATGTGTGTTTTTCCCCTGGGCCATTGTAGTTATTGGTTTCGAGTATCAGACTTGCGAAAATTTTGATGGTTTCTCAACCATTCCTTAACTTCAAACTCCCATATCTCGCGAACGGATTGACGAACTCGAGAAATTTCTGTTGCATCTGAAAGTAGAAACTAGCCCGATTACAATGGTGTATGTACTTTTCCCCTAGGCCTTTGTAGTTATTGGTTTCGAGTATCAGACATTCGAAAATTTTGATGGTTTCGCAACCATTCCTTAACGTCAAAATCCCATATCTCGCGAACGGATTGCCGAACTCGAGAAATTCCTGTTGCATGTGAAAGTAGAAACTCGCCCGATTACAACGGTATGTGTGTTTTTCCCCTGGGCCTTTGTAGTTATTGGTTTCGAGTATCAGACTTTCGAAAATTTTGATGGTTTCGCAACCATTCCTTAACGTCAAACTCCCATATCTCGCGTACGGATTGACGAACTCGAGAAATTTCTGTTGCATATGAAAGTAGAAACTAGCCCGATTACAATGGTGTGTGTACTTTTCCCCTAGGCCATTCCAGTTATTGGTTTCGAGTATCAGACCAGCGAAAATTTTGATGGATTCTCAACCATTCCTTAACTTCAAACACCATCGTATCTCGCGAACGCATTGACGAACTCGAGAAATTCCTGTTGCATGTGAAAGTAGATATTCGCCTGATTACAACGGTAAGTGTATTTTTCCCCTAGGCCTTTGTTGTTATTGGTTTCGAGTATCAGACTTCTGAAAATTTTGATGGTTTCCCAAGCATTCCTTAACTTCAAACTCACATATCTCGTGAACGGATTGACGAACTCGAGAAATTTCTGTTGCATCTGAAAGTAGAAACTCGCCCGATTACAATGGTGTGTACTTTTCCCCTAGACCATTCCAGCTATTGGTTTCGATTATCAGACTTGCGAAAATTTTGATGGTTTCTCAACCATTCCGTAACTTCACACTTCCATATCTCGCGAACGGATTGACGAACTCGAGAAATTCCTGTTGCAACTGATAGTAGAAACTCGCCCGAGTACAATGGTGTGTACTTTTCCCCTAGGCCATTCCAGTTATTGGTTTCGAGTATCAGACCAACGAAAATTTTGATGGTTTCGCAACCATTCCTTAACTTCAAACTCCCATATCCCGCGAACGGATTGACGAACTCGAGAAATTCCTGTTGCATGTGAAAGTAGAAACTCGCCCGATTACAACGGTAAGTGTATTTTTCCCCTAGGCCTTTGTAGTTATTAGTTTCGAGTATCAGACTTTCGAAAATTTTGATGGCTTCTCAAGCATTCCTTACCTTCAAACTCCCATATCGCGCGAACGGATTGACGAACTCTAGAAATTCCTGTTGCATCTGAAAGTAGAAACTCTCCCAATTACAACGGAATGTGTGTGTTTTCCCCTGGGCCATTGTAGTTATTGGTTTCGAGTATCAGACTTGCGAAAATTTTGATGGTTTCTCAAGCATTCCTTAACTTCAAACTCCCATATCGCGCGAACGGATTGACGAACTCTAGAAATTCCTGTTGCATCTGAAAGTAGAAACTCTCCCAATTACAACGGAATGTGTGTGTTTTCCCCTGGGCCATTGTAGTTATTGGTTTCGAGTATCAGACTTGCGAAAATTTTGATGTTTTCTCAAGCATTCCTTAACTTCAAACTCCAATATCTCGCGAACGATTTGACGAACTCGATTTTTTCCTGTTGCATCTGAAAGTAGAAAGTCGACCGATTACAATGGTGTGTGTATTTTTCCCCTAGGCCATTCCAGTTTTTGGTTTCGAGTATCAGACCAGCGAAAATTTTGATCGTTTCGCAACCATTCCTTAACTTCAAACTCCCATATCTCGCGAACGGATTGACGAACTCGAGAAATTCCGGTTGCATGTGAATGTAGAAACTCGCCCGATTACAACGGTATGTGTATTTTTCCCCTAGGCCTTTGTAGTTATTGGTTTCGGGTGTCAGACTTTCGTAAATTTTGATGGTTTCTCAAGCATTCCTTAACTTCAAACTCCCATATCTCGCGAACGGATTGACGAACTCGAGAAATTCCTGTTGCATCAGAAAGTAGAAACTCTCCAAATTACAACGGTATGTGTGTTTTCCCCTGGGCCATTGTAGTTATTGGTTTCGAGTATCAGACATTCGAAAATTTTGATGGTTTCTCAACCATTCCTTAATTTCAAGCACCCATATCTCGCGAACGGATTGACGAACTCGGGAAATTTCTGTTGCATCTGAAAGTAGAAACTCGCCCGATTACAACGGTATGTGTGTTTTTCCCCTGGGCCATTGTAGTTATTGGTTTCGAGTATCAGACTTGCGAAAATTTTGATGGTTTCTCAACCATTCCTTAACTTCAAACTCCCATATCTCGCGAACGGATTGACGAACTCGAGAAATTTCTGTTCCATCTGAAAGTAGAAACTAGCCCGATTACAATGGTGTGTGTACTTTTCACCTAGGCCTTTGTAGTTATTGGTTTCGAGTATCAGACTTTCGAAAATTTTGATGGTTTTGCAACCATTCCTTAACGTCAAACTCCCATATCTCGCGAACGGATTGCCGAACTCGACAAATTCCTGTGGCATGCGAAAGTAGAAACTCGCCCGATTACAACGGTATGTGTATTTTTCCCCTAGGCCATTCCAGTTATTGGTTTCGAGTATCAGACCAGCGAAAATTTTGATGGTTTCTCAACCATTCCTTAACTTCAAACACCTGTATCTCGCGAACGGATTGACGAACTCGAGAAATTCCTGTTGCATGTGAAAGTAGATATTCGCCCGATTACAACGGTAGGTGTATTTTTCCCCTAGGCCTTTGTTGTTATTGGTTTCGAGTATCAGACTTCTGAAAATTTTGATGGTTTCCCAAGCATTCCTTAACTTCAAACT
Organism: Ptiloglossa arizonensis; assembly: GCF_051014685.1. Classification (NCBI taxonomy): domain Eukaryota; kingdom Metazoa; phylum Arthropoda; class Insecta; order Hymenoptera; family Colletidae; genus Ptiloglossa; species Ptiloglossa arizonensis. The sequence goes on along the minus strand of NW_027478677.1, from coordinate 239,051 downwards.
CACATATCTCGTGAACGGATTGCCGAACTCGAGAAATTCCTGTTGCATGTGAAAGTAGAAACTCGCCCGATTACAACGGTATGTGTGTTTTTCCCCTGGGCCTTTGTAGTTATTGGTTTCGAGTATCAGACTTTCTAAAATTTTGATGGTTTCGCAACCATTCCTTAACGTCAAATTCCCATATCTCGCGAACGGATTGACGAACTCGAGAAATATCTGTTGCATCTGAAAGTAGAAACTAGCCCGATTACAATGGTGTATGTACTTTTCTCCTAGGCCTTTGTAGTTATTGGTTTCGAGTATCAGACATTCGAAAATTTTGATGGTTTCGCAACCATTCCTTAACGTCAAACTCCCATATCTCGCGAACGGTTTGCCGAACTCGAGAAATTCCTGTCGCATGTGAAAGTAGAAACTCGCCCGATTACAACGGTAGGTGTATTTTTCCCCTAGGCCTTTGCAGTTATTGGTTTCGAGTTTCAGACTTTCGTAAATTTTGATGGTTTCTCAAGCATTCCTTAACTTCAAACTCCCATATCTCGCGAACGGATTGACGAACTCGAGAAATTCCTGTTGCATCTGAAAGTAGAAACTCTCCAAATTACAACGGTATGTGTGTTTTTCCCCTGGGCCATTGTAGTTATTGCTTTCGAGTATCAGACTTGCGAAAATTTTGATGGTTTCTCAACCATTCCTTAACTTCAAACTCCCATATCTCGCGAACGGATTGATGAACTCGAGAAATTTCTGTTGCATCTGAAAGTAGAAACTAGCCCGATTACAATGGTGTGTGTACTTTTCCCCTAGGCCTTTGTAGTTATTGGTTTCGAGTATCAGACATTCGAAAATTTTGATGGTTTCGCAACCATTCCTTAACGTCAAACTCCCATATCTCGCGAACGGATTGCCGAACTCGAGAAATTCCTGTTGCATGTGAAAGTAGAAACTCGCCCGATTACAACGGTATGTGTGTTATCCCCTGGGCCTTTGTAGTTATTGGTTTCGAGTATGAGACTTGCGAAAATTTTGATGGTTTCTCAAGCATTCCATAACTTCAAACTCCCATATCTCGCGAACGGATTGACGAACTCGAGAAATTCCTGTTGCATCTGAAAGTAGAAACTCTCCCAATTACAACGGTGTGTGTACTTTTCCCCTAGACCATTCCAGTTATTGGTTTCGAGTATCAGACCAGCGAAAATTTTGATGGTTTCTCAACCATTCCTTAACTTCAAACAACTGTATCTCGCGAACGGATTGACGAACTCGAGAAATTCCTGTTGCATGTGAAAGTAGATATTCGCCCGATTACAACGGTAGGTGTATTTTTCCCCTAGGCCTTTGTTGTTATTGGTTTCGAGTATCAGACTTCTAAAAATTTTGATGGTTACCCAAGCATTCCTTAACTTCAAACTCACATATCTCGTGAGCGGATTGACGAACTCGAGAAATTTCTGTTGCATCTGAAAGTAGAAACTCGCCCGATTACAATGGTGTTTGTACTTTTCCCCTAGGCTATCCCAGTTATTGGTTTCGAGTATCAGACCAGCGAAAATTTTGATGGTTCCGCAACCATTCCTTAACTTCAAACTCCCATATCTCGCGAACGGATTGACGAACTCGAGAAATTCCTGTTGCATGTGGAAGTAGAAACTCGCCCGATTACAACGGTATGTGTATTTTTCCCCTAGGCCTTTGTAGTTATTGGTTTCGAGTATCAGACTTGCGAAAATTTTGATGGTTTCTCAAGCATTCCTTAACTTCAAACTCCAATATCTCGCGAACGGATTGACGAACTCGATTTTTTCCTGTTGCATCTGAAAGTAGAAAGTCGACCGATTACAATGGTGTGTGTACTTTTCCCCTAGGCCATTCCAGTTATTCGTTTCTAGTACCGAATTTCGGAAATATTGATGGTTTCTCAACCATTCCTTAACTTCAAACTCCCATATCTCGCGAACGGATTGACGAACTCGAGAAATTCCTGTTGCATCTGAAAGTAGAAACTCTCCCAATTACAACGGTGTGTGTACTTTTCCCCTAGACCATTCCAGCTATTGGTTTCGATTATCAGACTAGCGAATATTTTGATGGTTTCCCAAGCATTCCTTTTACTTCAAACTCCCATATCTCGTGAACGGATTGACGAACTCGAGAAATTCCTGTTGCATCTGAAAGTAGAATCTCTCCCAATTACAACGGTATGTGTGTTTTTCCCCTGGGCCATTCCAGTTATTGGTTTCGATTATCAGACCAGCGAAAATTTGGATGGTTTCTCAACCATTCCTTAACTTCAAACACCCATATCTCGCGAACGGATTGACGAACTCGAGAAATTTCTGTTGCATCTGATAGTAGAAACTCGCCCGAGTACAATGGTGTGTGTATTTTTCCCCTAGGCCATTCCAGTTATTGGTTTCGAGTATCAGAGCAGCGAAAATTTTGATGGTTTCTCAACCATTCCTTAACTTCACACACCCATATCTCGCGAACGGATTGACGAACTCGAGAAATTCCTGTTGCATCTGAAAGTAGAAACTCTCCAAATTACAACGGTATGTGTGTTTTTCACCTGGGCCATTGTAGTTATTGGTTTCGAGTATCAGACTTGCGAAAATTTTGATGGTTTCTCAACCATTCCTTAACTTCAAACTCCCATATCTCGCGAACGGGTTGACGAACTCGAGAAATTCCTGTTGCATTTGAAAGAAGAAACTCGCCCGATTACAATGGTGTGTGTACTTTGCCCCTAGGCCATTCCAGTTATTGGTTTCGAGTATCAGCCAGCGAAAATTTTGATGGTTTCACAACCATTCCTTAACTTCAAACTCCCATATCTCGCGAACGGATTGACGAACTCCAGAAATATCGGTTGCATCTGAAAGTAGAAACTAGCCCGATTACAATGGTGTATGTACTTTACCCCTAGGCCTTTGTAGTTATTGGTTTCGAGTATCAGACATTCGAAAATTTTGATGCTTTCGCAACCATTCCTTAACGTCAAACTCCCATATCTCGCGAACGGATTGCCGAACTCGAGAAATTTCTGTTGCATCTGAAAGTAGAAACTAGCCCGATTACAATGGTGTGTGTACTTTTCCCCTAGGCCATTCCAGTTATTGGTTTCGAGTATCAGACCAGCGAAAATTTTGATGGATTCTCAACCATTCCTTAACTTCAAACACCATCGTATCTCGCGAACGGATTGACGAACTCGAGAAATTCCTGTTGCATGTGAAAGTAGAAACTCGCCCGATTACAACGGTATGTGTGTTTTTCCCCTGGGCCTTTGTAGTTATTGGTTTCGAGTATCAGACTTTCGAAAATTTTGATGGTTTCGCAACCATTCCTTAACGTCAAACTCCCATATCTCGCGTACGGATTGACGAACTCGAGAAATTTCTGTTGCATCTGAAAGTAGAAACTAGCCCGATTACAATGGTGTGTGTACTTTTCCCCTAGGCCATTCCAGTTATTGGTTTCGAGTATCAGACCAGCGAAAATTTTGATGGATTCTCAACCATTCCTTAACTTCAAACACCATCGTATCTCGCGAACGGATTGACGAACTCGAGAAATTCCTGTTGCATGTGAAAGTAGATATTCGCCCGATTACAACGGTAGGTGTATTTTTCGCCTAGGCCTTTGCTGTTATTGGTTTCGAGTATCAGACTTCTGAAAATTTTGATGGTTTCCCAAGCATTCCTTAACTTCAAACTCACATATCTCGTGAACGGATTGACGAACTCGAGAAATTTCTGTTGCATCTGAAAGTAGAAACTCGCCCGATTACAATGGTGTGTACTTTTCCCCTAGACCATTCCAGCTATTGGTTTCGATTATCAGACTTGCGAAAATTTTGATGGTTTCTCAACCATTCCGTAACTTCACACTTCCATATCTCGCGAACGGATTGACGAACTCGAGAAATTCCTGTTGCATCTGATAGTAGAAACTCGCCCGAGTACAATGGTGTGTACTTTTCCCCTAGGCCATTCCAGTTATTGGTTTCGAGTATCAGACCAACGAAAATTTTGATGGTTTCGCAACCATTCCTTAACTTCAAACTCCCATATCCCGCGAACGGATTGACGAACTCGAGAAATTCCTGTTGCATGTGAAAGTAGAAACTCGCCCGATTACAACGGTAAGTGTATTTTTCCCCTAGGCCTTTGTAGTTATTAGTTTCGAGTATCAGACTTTCGAAAATTTTGATGGCTTCTCAAGCATTCCTTAACTTCAAACTCCCATATCGCGCGAACGGATTGACGAACTCTAGAAATTCCTGTTGCATCTGAAAGTAGAAACTCTCCCAATTACAACGGAATGTGTGTGTTTTCCCCTGGGCCATTGTAGTTATTGGTTTCGAGTATCAGACTTGCGAAAATTTTGATGGTTTCTCAAGCATTCCTTAACTTCAAACTCCCATATCGCGCGAACGGATTGACGAACTCTAGAAATTCCTGTTGCATCTGAAAGTAGAAAGTCGACCGATTACAATGGTGTGTGTACTTTTCCCCTAGGCCATTCCAGTTATTCGTTTCTAGCACCGAATTTCGGAAATATTGATGGTTTCTCAACCATTCCTTAACTTCAAACTCCCATATCTCGCGAACGGATTGACGAACTCGAGAAATTCCTGTTGCATCTGAAAGTAGAAACTCTCCCAATTACAACGGTGTGTGTACTTTTCCCCTAGACCATTCCAGCTATTGGTTTCGATTATCAGACTAGCGAATATTTTGATGGTTTCCCAAGCATTCCTTGACTTCAAACTCCCATATCTCGTGAACGGATTGACGAACTCGAGAAATTCCTGTTGCATCTGAAAGTAGAATCTCTCCCAATTACAACGGTATGTGTGTTTTTCCCCTGGGCCATTCCAGTTATTGGTTTCGATTATCAGACCAGCGAAAATTTGGATGGTTTCTCAACCATTCCTTAACTTCAAACACCCATATCTCGCGAACGGATTGACGAACTCGAGAAATTTCTGTTGCATCTGATAGTAGAAACTCGCCCGAGTACAATGGTGTGTGTATTTTTCCCCTAGGCCATTCCAGTTATTGGTTTCGAGTATCAGAGCAGCGAAAATTTTGATGGTTTCTCAACCATTCCTTAACTTCACACACCCATATCTCGCGAACGGATTGACGAACTCGAGAAATTCCTGTTGCATCTGAAAGTAGAAACTCTCCAAATTACAACGGTATGTGTGTTTTTCCCCTGGGCCATTGTAGTTATTGGTTTCGAGTATCAGACTTGCGAAAATTTTGATGGTTTCTCAACCATTCCTTAACTTCAAACTCCCATATCTCGCGAACGGGTTGACGAACTCGAGAAATTCCTGTTGCATTTGAAAGAAGAAACTCGCCCGATTACAATGGTGTGTGTACTTTGCCCCTAGGCCATTCCAGTTATTGGTTTCGAGTATCAGCCAGCGAAAATTTTGATGGTTTCACAACCATTCCTTAACTTCAAACTCCCATATCTCGCGAACGGATTGACGAACTCCAGAAATATCGGTTGCATCTGAAAGTAGAAACTAGCCCGATTACAATGGTGTATGTACTTTTCCCCTAGGCCTTTGTAGTTATTGGTTTCGAGTATCAGACATTCGAAAATTTTGATGCTTTCGCAACCATTCCTTTACGTCAAACTCCCATATCTCGCGAACGGATTGCCGAACTCGAGAAATTTCTGTTGCATCTGAAAGTAGAAACTAGCCCGATTACAATGGTGTGTGTACTTTTCCCCTAGGCCATTCCAGTTATTGGTTTCGAGTATCAGACCAGCGAAAATTTTGATGGATTCTCAACCATTCCTTAACTTCAAACACCATCGTATCTCGCGAACGGATTGACGAACTCGAGAAATTCCTGTTGCATGTGAAAGTAGAAACTCGCCCGATTACAACGGTATGTGTGTTTTTCCCCTGGGCCTTTGTAGTTATTGGTTTCGAGTATCAGACTTTCGAAAATTTTGATGGTTTCGCAACCATTCCTTAACGTCAAACTCCCATATCTCGCGTACGGATTGACGAACTCGAGAAATTTCTGTTGCATCTGAAAGTAGAAACTAGCCCGATTACAATGGTGTGTGTACTTTTCCCCTAGGCCATTCCAGTTATTGGTTTCGAGTATCAGACCAGCGAAAATTTTGATGGATTCTCAACCATTCCTTAACTTCAAACACCATCGTATCTCGCGAACGGATTGACGAACTCGAGAAATTCCTGTTGCATGTGAAAGTAGATATTCGCCCGATTACAACGGTAGGTGTATTTTTCGCCTAGGCCTTTGTTGTTATTGGTTTCGAGTATCAGACTTCTGAAAATTTTGATGGTTTCCCAAGCATTCCTTAACTTCAAACTCACATATCTCGTGAACGGATTGACGAACTCGAGAAATTTCTGTTGCATCTGAAAGTAGAAACTCGCCCGATTACAATGGTGTGTACTTTTCCCCTAGACCATTCCAGCTATTGGTTTCGATTATCAGACTTGCGAAAATTTTGATGGTTTCTCAACCATTCCGTAACTTCACACTTCCATATCTCGCGAACGGATTGACGAACTCGAGAAATTCCTGTTGCATCTGATAGTAGAAACTCGCCCGAGTACAATGGTGTGTACTTTTCCCCTAGGCCATTCCAGTTATTGGTTTCGAGTATCAGACCAACGAAAATTTTGATGGTTTCGCAACCATTCCTTAACTTCAAACTCCCATATCCCGCGAACGGATTGACGAACTCGAGAAATTCCTGTTGCATGTGAAAGTAGAAACTCGCCCGATTACAACGGTAAGTGTATTTTTCCCCTAGGCCTTTGTAGTTATTAGTTTCGAGTATCAGACTTTCGAAAATTTTGATGGCTTCTCAAGCATTCCTTAACTTCAAACTCCCATATCGCGCGAACGGATTGACGAACTCTAGAAATTCCTGTTGCATCTGAAAGTAGAAACTCTCCCAATTACAACGGAATGTGTGTGTTTTCCCCTGGGCCATTGTAGTTATTGGTTTCGAGTATCAGACTTGCGAAAATTTTGATGGTTTCTCAAGCATTCCTTAACTTCAAACTCCCATATCGCGCGAACGGATTGACGAACTCTAGAAATTCCTGTTGCATCTGAAAGTAGAAACTCTCCCAATTACAACGGAATGTGTGTGTTTTCCCCTGGGCCATTGTAGTTATTGGTTTCGAGTATCAGACTTGCGAAAATTTTGATGGTTTCTCAAGCATTCCTTAACTTCAAACTCCAATATCTCGCGAACGATTTGACGAACTCGATTTTTTCCTGTTGCATCTGAAAGTAGAAAGTCGACCGATTACAATGGTGTGTGTATTTTTCCCCTAGGCCATTCCAGTTTTTGGTTTCGAGTATCAGACCAGCGAAAATTTTGATGGTTTCGCAACCATTCCTTAACTTCAAACTCCCATATCTCGCGAACGGATTGACGAACTCGAGAAATTCCGGTTGCATGTGAATGTAGAAACTCGCCCGATTACAACGGTATGTGTATTTTTCCCCTAGGCCTTTGTAGTTATTGGTTTCGGGTGTCAGACTTTCGTAAATTTTGATGGTTTCTCAAGCATTCCTTAACTTCAAACTCCCATATCTCGCGAACGGATTGACGAACTCGAGAAATTCCTGTTGCATCTGAAAGTAGAAACTCTCCAAATTACAACGGTATGTGTGTTTTCCCCTGGGCCATTGTAGTTATTGGTTTCGAGTATCAGACATTCGAAAATTTTGATGGTTTCGCAACCATTCCTTAACGTCAAACTCCCATATCTCGCGAACGGATTGCCGAACTCGAGAAATTCCTGTTGCATGTGAAAGTAGAAACTCGCCCGATTACAACGGTATGTGTGTTTTTCCCCTGGGCCATTGTAGTTATTGGTTTCGAGTATCAGACTTGCGAAAATTTTGATGGTTTCTCAACCATTCCTTAACTTCAAACACCCATATCTCGCGAACGGATTGACGAACTCGGGAAATTTCTGTTGCATCTGAAAGTAGAAACTCGCCCGATTACAATGGTGTGCGTACTTTTCCCCTAGGCCATTCCAGTTATTGGTTTCGAGTATCAGAACAGCGAAAATTTTGATGGTTTCACAACCATTCGTTAACTTCAAACTCCCATATCTCGCGAACGGATTGACGAACTCGAGAAATATCTGTTGCATCTGAAAGTAGAAACTAGCCCGATTACAATGGTGTATGTACTTTTCCCCTAGGCCTTTGTAGTTATTGGTTTCGAGTGCCAGACTTTCGTAAATTTTGATGGTTTCTCAAGCATTCCTTAACTTCAAACTCCCATATCTCGCGAACGGATTGACGAACTCGAGAAATTCCTGTTGCATCTGAAAGTAGAAACTCTCCAAATTACAACGGTATGTGTGTTTTCCCCTGGGCCATTGTAGTTATTGGTTTCGAGTATCAGACATTCGAAAATTTTGATGGTTTCGCAACCATTCCTTAACGTCAAACTCCCATATCTCGCGAACGGATTGACGAACTCGAGAAATTTCTGTTGCATCTGAAAGTAGAAACTAGCCCGATTACAATGGTGTGTGTACTTTTCCCCTAGGCCATTCCAGTTATTGGTTTCGAGTATCTGACCAGCGAAAATTTTGATGGATTCTCAACCATTCCTTAACTTCAAACACCATCGTATCTCGCGAACGGATTGACGAACTCGAGAAATTCCTGTTGCATGTGAAAGTAGAAACTCGCCCGATTACAACGGTATGTGGTTTTTTTCCCCTGGGCCTTTGTAGTTATTGGTTTCGAGTATCAGACTTTCGAAAATTTTGATGGTTTAGCAACCATTCCTTAACGTCAAACTCCCATATCTCGCGTACGGATTGACGAACTCGAGAAATTTCTGTTGCATCTGAAAGTAGAAACTAGCCCGATTACAATGGTGTGTGTACTTTTCCCCTAGGCCATTCCAGTTATTGGTTTCGAGTATCAGACCAGCGAAAATTTTGATGGATTCTCAACCATTCCTTAACTTCAAACACCATCGTATCTCGCGAACGGATTGACGAACTCGAGAAATTCCTGTTGCATGTGAAAGTAGATATTCGCCCGATTACAACGGTAGGTGTATTTTTCCCCTAGGCCTTTGTTGTTATTGGTTTCGAGTATCAGACTTCTGAAAATTTTGATGGTTTCCCAAGCATTCCTTAACTTCAAACTCACATATCTCGTGAACGGATTGACGAACTCGAGAAATTTCTGTTGCATCTGAAAGTAGAAACTCGCCCGATTACAATGGTGTGTACTTTTCCCCTAGACCATTCCAGCTATTGGTTTCGATTATCAGACTTGCGAAAATTTTGATGGTTTCTCAACCATTCCGTAACTTCACACTTCCATATCTCGCGAACGGATTGACGAACTCGAGAAATTCCTGTTGCATCTGATAGTAGAAACTCGCCCGAGTACAATGGTGTGTACTTTTCCCCTAGGCCATTCCAGTTATTGGTTTCGAGTATCAGACCAACGAAAATTTTGATGGTTTCGCAACCATTCCTTAACTTCAAACTCCCATATCCCGCGAACGGATTGACGAACTCGAGAAATTCCTGTTGCATGTGAAAGTAGAAACTCGCCCGATTACAACGGTAAGTGTATTTTTCCCCTAGGCCTTTGTAGTTATTAGTTTCGAGTATCAGACTTTCGAAAATTTTGATGGCTTCTCAAGCATTCCTTACCTTCAAACTCCCATATCGCGCGAACGGATTGACGAACTCTAGAAATTCCTGTTGCATCTGAAAGTAGAAACTCTCCCAATTACAACGGAATGTGTGTGTTTTCCCCTGGGCCATTGTAGTTATTGGTTTCGAGTATCAGACTTGCGAAAATTTTGATGGTTTCTCAAGCATTCCTTAACTTCAAACTCCAATATCTCGCGAACGATTTGACGAACTCGATTTTTTCCTGTTGCATCTGAAAGTAGAAAGTCGACCGATTACAATGGTGTGTGTATTTTTCCCCTAGGCCATTCCAGTTTTTGGTTTCGAGTATCAGACCAGCGAAAATTTTGATGGTTTCGCAACCATTCCTTAACTTCAAACTCCCATATCTCGCGAACGGATTGACGAACTCGAGAAATTCCGGTTGCATGTGAATGTAGAAACTCCCCCGATTACAACGGTATGTGTATTTTTCCCCTAGGCCTTTGTAGTTATTGGTTTCGGGTGTCAGACTTTCGTAAATTTTGATGGTTTCTCAAGCATTCCTTAACTTCAAACTCCCATATCTCGCGAACGGATTGACGAACTCGAGAAATTCCTGTTGCATCTGAAAGTAGAAATTCTCCCAATTACAACGGTATGTGTACTTTTCCCCTAGACCATTCCAGCTATTGGCTTCGATTATCAGACTTGCGAAAATTTTGATGGTTTCTCAACCATTCCGTAACTTCAAACACCCATATCTCGCGAACGGATTGACGAACTCGAGAAATTCCTGTTGCATGTGAAAGTAGAAACTCGCCCGATTACAACGGTATGTGTGTTTTTCCCCTGGGCCATTGTAGTTATTGGTTTCGAGTATCAGAATGCGAAAATTTTGATGGTTTCTCAACCATTCCTTAACTTCAAACACCCATATCTCGCGAACGGATTGACGAACTCGGGAAATTTCTGTTGCATCTGAAAGTAGAAACTCGCCCGATTACAATGGTGTGTGTACTTTTCCCCTAGGCCATTCCAGTTATTGGTTTCGAGTATCAGACCAGCGAAAATTTTGATGGTTTCACAACCATTCGTTAACTTCAAACTCCCATATCTCGCGAACGGATTGACGAACTCGAGAAATATCTGTTGCATCTGAAAGTAGAAACTAGCCCGATTACAATGGTGTATGTACTTTTCCCCTAGGCCTTTGTAGTTATTGGTTTCGAGTATCAGACATTCGAAAATTTTGATGGTTTCGCAACCATTCCTTAACGTCAAAATCCCATATCTCGCGAACGGATTGCCGAACTCGAGAAATTCCTGTTGCATGTGAAAGTAGAAACTCGCCGGATTACAACGGTATGTGTGTTTTTCCCCTGGGCCATTGTAGTTATTGGTTTCGAGTATCAGACTTGCGAAAATTTTGATGGTTTCTCAACCATTCCTTAACTTCAAACTCCCATATCTCGCGAACGGATTGACGAACTCGAGAAATTCCTGTTGCATGTGAAAGTAGAAACTCGCCCGATTACAACGGTATGTGTGTTTTTCCCCTGGGCCTTTGTAGTTATTGGTTTCGAGTATCAGACTTTCGAAAATTTTGATGGTTTCGCAACCATTCCTTAACGTCAAACTCCCATATCTCGCGTACGGATTGACGAACTCGAGAAATTTCTGTTGCATCTGAAAGTAGAAACTAGCCCGATTACAATGGTGTGTGTACTTTTCCCCTAGGCCATTCCAGTTATTGGTTTCGAGTATCAGACCAGCGAAAATTTTGATGGATTCTCAACCATTCCTTAACTTCAAACACCATCGTATCTCGCGAACGGATTGACGAACTCGAGAAATTCCTGTTGCATGTGAAAGTAGATATTCGCCCGATTACAACGGTAGGTGTATTTTTCCCCTAGGCCTTTGTTGTTATTGGTTTCGAGTATCAGACTTCTGAAAATTTTGATGGTTTCCCAAGCATTCCTTAACTTCAAACTCACATATCTCGTGAACGGATTGCCGAACTCGAGAAATTCCTGTTGCATATGAAAGTAGAAACTCGCCCGATTACAACGGTATGTGTGTTTTTCCCCTGGGCCTTTGTAGTTATTGGTTTCGAGTTTCAGACTTTCGTAAATTTTGATGGTTTCTCAAGCATTCCTTAACTTCAAACTCCCATATCTCGCGAACGGATTGACGAACTCGAGAAATTCCTGTTGCATCTGAAAGTAGAAACTCTCCAAATTACAACGGTATGTGTGTTTTTCCCCTGGGCCATTGTAGTTATTGGTTTCGAGTATCAGACTTGCGAAAATTTTGATGGTTTCTCAACCATTCCTTAACTTCAAACTCCCATATCTCGCGAACGGATTGATGAACTCGAGAAATTTCTGTTGCATCTGAAAGTAGAAACTAGCCCGATTACAATGGTGTGTGTACTTTTCCCCTAGGCCTTTGTAGTTATTGGTTTCGAGTATCAGACTTTCGAAAATTTTGATGGTTTTGCAACCATTCCTTAACGTCAAACTCCCATATCTCGCAAACGGATTGCCGAACTCGAGAAATTCCTGTTGCATGTGAAAGTAGAAACTCGCCCGATTACAACGGTATGTGTGTTTTTCCCCTGGGCCTTTGTAGTTATTGGTTTCGAGTATCAGAATTTCTAAAATTTTGATGGTTTCGCAACCATTCCTTAACGTCAAACTCCCATATCTCGCGAACGGATTGACGAACTCGAGAAATATCTGTTGCATCTGAAAGTAGAAACTAGCCCGATTACAATGGTGTATGTACTTTTCTCCTAGGCTTTGTAGTTATTGGTTTCGAGTATCAGACATTCGAAAATTTTGATGGTTTCGCAACCATTCCTTAACGTCAAACTCCCATATCTCGCGAACGGTTTGCCGAACTCGAGAAATTCCTGTCGCATGTGAAAGTAGAAACTCGCCCGATTACAACGGTAGGTGTATTTTTCCCCTAGGCCTTTGTAGTTATTGGTTTCGAGTTTCAGACTTTCGTAAATAGTGATGGTTTCTCAAGCATTCCTTAACTTCAAACTCCCATATCTCGCGAACGGATTGACGAACTCGAGAAATTCCTGTTGCATCTGAAAGTAGAAACTCTCCAAATTAAAACGGTATGTGTGTTTTTCCCCTGGGCCATTGTAGTTATTGGTTTCGAGTATCAGACTTGCGAAAATTTTGATGGTTTCTCAACCATTCCTTAACTTCAAACTCCCATATCTCGCGAACGGGTTGACGAACTCGAGAAATTCCTGTTGCATTTGAAAGAAGAAACTCGCCCGATTACAATGGTGTGTGTACTTTTCCCCTAGGCCATTCCAGTTATTGGTTTCGAGTATCAGCCAGCGAAAATTTTGATGGTTTCTCAACCATTCCTTAACTTCAATCACCCATATCTCGCGAACGGATTGACGAACTCGAGAAATTCCTGTTGCATCTGAAAGTAGAAACTCGCCCGATTACAATGGTGTGTGTACTTTTCCCCTAGGCCATTCCAGTTATTGGTTTCGAGTATCAGACCTGCGAAAATTTTGATGGTTTCACAACCATTCGTTAACTTCAAACTCCCATATCTCGCGAACGGATTGACGAACTCGAGAAATATCGGTTGCATCTGAAAGTAGAAACTAGCCCGATTACAATGGTGTATGTACTTTTCCCCTAGGCCTTTGTAGTTATTGGTTTCGAGTATCAGACATTCGAAAATTTTGATGGTTTCGCAACCATTCCTTAACGTCAAACTCCCATATCTCGCGAACGGATTGCCGAACTCGAGAAATTCCTGTTGCATGTGAAAGTAGAAACTCGCCCGATTACAACGGTATGTGTGTTTTTCCCCTGGGCCATTGTAGTTATTGGTTTCGAGTATCAGACTTGCGAAAATTTTGATGGTTTCTCAACCATTCCTTAACTTCAAACTCCCATATCTCGCGAACGGGTTGACGAACTTGAGAAATTCCTGTTGCATATGAAAGAAGAAACTCGCCCGATTACAATGGTGTGTGTACTTTTCCCCTAGGCCATTCCAGTTATTGGTTTCGAGTATCAGACCACCGAAAATTTTGATGGTTTCTCAACCATTCCTTAACTTCAAACACCCATATCTCGCGAACGGATTGACGAACTCGAGAAATTCCTGTTGCATGTGAAAGTAGAAACTCGCCCGATTACAACGGTAGGTGTATTTTTCCCCTAGGCCTTTGTAGTTAGTGGTTTCGAGTTTCAGACTTTCGTAAATTTTGATGGTTTCTCAAGTATTCCTTAACTTCAAACTCCCATATCTCGCGAACGGATTGACGAACTCGAGAAATTACTGTTGCATCTGAAAGTAGAAACTCTCCAAATTACAACGGTATGTGTGTTTTTCCACTGGGCCATTGTAGTTATTGGTTTCGAGTATCAGACTTGCGAAAATTTTGATGGTTTCTCAACCATTCCTTAACTTCAAACTCCCATATCTCGCGAACGGGTTGACGAACTCGAGAAATTCCTGTTGCATCTGAAAGTAGAAACTCTCCAAATTATAACGGTATGTGTGTTTTTCCCCTGGGCCATTGTAGTTATTGGTTTCGAGTATGAGACTTTCGAAAATTTTGATGGTTTCTCAAGCATTCCATAACTTCAAACTCCCATATCTCGCGAACGGATTGACGAACTCGAGAAATTCCTGTTGCATCTGAAAGTAGAAACTCGCCCGATTACAATGGTGTTTGTACTTTTCCCCTAGGCCATTCCAGTTATTGGTTTCGAGTATCAGACCTGCGAAAATTTTGATGGTTTCACAACCATTCGTTAACTTCAAACTCCCATATCTCGCGAACGGATTGACGAACTCGAGAAATATCGGTTGCATCTGAAAGTAGAAACTAGCCCGATTACAATGGTGTATGTACTTTTCCCCTAGGCCTTTGTAGTTATTGGTTTCGAGTATCAGACATTCGAAAATTTTGATGGTTTCGCAACCATTCCTTAACGTCAAACTCCCATATCTCGCGAACGGATTGCCGAACTCGAGAAATTCCTGTTGCATGTGAAAGTAGAAACTCGCCCGATTACAACGGTATGTGTGTTTTTCCCCTGGGCCATTGTAGTTATTGGTTTCGAGTATCAGACTTGCGAAAATTTTGATGGTTTCTCAACCATTCCTTAACTTCAAACTCCCATATCTCGCGAACGGGTTGACGAACTTGAGAAATTCCTGTTGCATATGAAAGAAGAAACTCGCCCGATTACAATGGTGTGTGTACTTTTCCCCTAGGCCATTCCAGTTATTGGTTTCGAGTATCAGACCAGCGAAAATTTTGATGGTTTCTCAACCATTCCTTAACTTCAAACACCCATATCTCGCGAACGGATTGACGAACTCGAGAAATTCCTGTTGCATGTGAAAGTAGAAACTCGCCCGATTACAACGGTAGGTGTATTTTTCCCCTAGGCCTTTGTAGTTAGTGGTTTCGAGTTTCAGACTTTCGTAAATTTTGATGGTTTCTCAAGTATTCCTTAACTTCAAACTCCCATATCTCGCGAACGGATTGACGAACTCGAGAAATTCCTGTTGCATCTGAAAGTAGAAACTCTCCAAATTACAACGGTATGTGTGTTTTTCCACTGGGCCATTGTAGTTATTGGTTTCGAGTATCAGACTTGCGAACATTTTGATGGTTTCTCAACCATTCCTTAACTTCAAACTCCCATATCTCGCGAACGGGTTGACGAACTCGAGAAATTCCTGTTGCATCTGAAAGTAGAAACTCTCCAAATTATAACGGTATGTGTGTTTTTCCCCTGGGCCATTGTAGTTATTGGTTTCGAGTATGAGACTTTCGAAAATTTTGATGGTTTCTCAAGCATTCCATAACTTCAAACTCCCATATCTCGCGAACGGATTGACGAACTCGAGAAATTCCTGTTGCATCTGAAAGTAGAAACTCGCCCGATTACAATGGTGTTTGTACTTTTCCCCTAGGCCATTCCAGTTATTGGTTTCGAGTATCAGACCTGCGAAAATTTTGATGGTTTCACAACCATTCGTTAACTTCAAACTCCCATATCTCGCGAACGGATTGACGAACTCGAGAAATATCGGTTGCATCTGAAAGTAGAAACTAGCCCGATTACAATGGTGTATGTACTTTTCCCCTAGGCCTTTGTAGTTATTGGTTTCGAGTATCAGACATTCGAAAATTTTGATGGTTTCGCAACCATTCCTTAACGTCAAACTCCCATATCTCGCGAACGGATTGCCGAACTCGAGAAATTCCTGTTGCATGTGAAAGTAGAAACTCGCCCGATTACAACGGTATGTGTGTTTTTCCCCTGGGCCATTGTAGTTATTGGTTTCGAGTATCAGACTTGCGAAAATTTTGATGGTTTCTCAACCATTCCTTAACTTCAAACTCCCATATCTCGCGAACGGGTTGACGAACTTGAGAAATTCCTGTTGCATATGAAAGAAGAAACTCGCCCGATTACAATGGTGTGTGTACTTTTCCCCTAGGCCATTCCAGTTATTGGTTTCGAGTATCAGACCAGCGAAAATTTTGATGGTTTCTCAACCATTCCTTAACTTCAAACACCCATATCTCGCGAACGGATTGACGAACTCGAGAAATTCCTGTTGCATGTGAAAGTAGAAACTCGCCCGATTACAACGGTAGGTGTATTTTTCCCCTAGGCCTTTGTAGTTAGTGGTTTCGAGTTTCAGACTTTCGTAAATTTTGATGGTTTCTCAAGTATTCCTTAACTTCAAACTCCCATATCTCGCGAACGGATTGACGAACTCGAGAAATTCCTGTTGCATCTGAAAGTAGAAACTCTCCAAATTACAACGGTATGTGTGTTTTTCCACTGGGCCATTGTAGTTATTGGTTTCGAGTATCAGACTTGCGAAAATTTTGATGGTTTCTCAACCATTCCTTAACTTCAAACTCCCATATCTCGCGAACGGGTTGACGAACTCGAGAAATTCCTGTTGCATCTGAAAGTAGAAACTCTCCAAATTATAACGGTATGTGTGTTTTTCCCCTGGGCCATTGTAGTTATTGGTTTCGAGTATGAGACTTTCGAAAATTTTGATGGTTTCTCAAGCATTCCATAACTTCAAACTCCCATATCTCGCGAACGGATTGACGAACTCGAGAAATTCCTGTTGCATCTGAAAGTAGAAACTCGCCCGATTACAACGGTATGTGTGTTTTTCCCCTGGGCCATTGTAGTTATTGGTTTCGAGTATCAGACTTGCGAAAATTTTGATGGTTTCTCAACCACTCCTTAACTTCAAACTCCCATATCTCGCGAACGGGTTGACGAACTCGAGAAATTCCTGTTGCATCTGAAAGTAGAAACTCTCCAAATTACAACGGTATGTGTGTTTTTCCCCTGGGCCATTGTAGTTATTGGTTTCGAGTATCAGACTTGCGAAAATTTTGATGGTTTCTCAACCATTCGTTAACTTCAAACTCCCATATCTCGCGAACGGATTGACGAACTCGAGAAATTTCTGTTGCATCTGAAAGTAGAAACTAGCCCGATTACAATGGTGTGTGTACTTTTCCCCTAGGCCATCCCAGTTATTGGTTTCGAGTATCAGACCAGCGAAAATTTTGATGGTTTCACAACCATTCCTTAACTTTAAACTCCCATATCTTGCGAACGGATTGACGAACTCGAGAAATTTCTATTGCATCTGAAAGTAGAAACTAGCCCGATTACAATGGTGTGTGTACTTTTCCCCTAGGCCATTCCCGTTATTGGTTTCGAGTATCAGACCAGCGAAAATTTTGATGGTTTCTCAACCATTCCTTAACTTCAAACACCCATATCTCGCGAACGGATTGACGAACTCGAGAAATTCCTGTTGCATGTGAAAGTAGAAACTCGCCCGATTACAACGGTATGTGTGTTTTTCCCCTGGGCCATTGTAGTTATTGGTTTCGAGTATCAGACTTGCGAAAATTTTGATGGTTTCTCAACCATTCCTTAACTTCAAACTCCCATATCTCGCGAACGGGTTGACGAACTTGAGAAATTCCTGTTGCATATGAAAGAAGAAACTCGCCCGATTACAATGGTATGTGTGTTTTTCCACTGGGCCATTGTAGTTATTGGTTTCGAGTATCAGACTTGCGAAAATTTTGATGGTTTCTCAACCATTCCTTAACTTCAAACTCCCATATCTCGCGAACGGGTTGACGAACTCGAGAAATTCCTGTTGCATCTGAAAGTAGAAACTCTCCAAATTATAACGGTATGTGTGTTTTTCCCCTGGGCCATTGTAGTTATTGGTTTCGAGTATGAGACTTTCGAAAATTTTGATGGTTTCTCAAGCATTCCATAACTTCAAACTCCCATATCTCGCGAACGGATTGACGAACTCGAGAAATTCCTGTTGCATCTGAAAGTAGAAACTCGCCCGATTACAATGGTGTTTGTACTTTTCCCCTAGGCCATTCCAGTTATTGGTTTCGAGTATCAGACCTGCGAAAATTTTGATGGTTTCACAACCATTCGTTAACTTCAAACTCCCATATCTCGCGAACGGATTGACGAACTCGAGAAATATCGGTTGCATCTGAAAGTAGAAACTAGCCCGATTACAATGGTGTATGTACTTTTCCCCTAGGCCTTTGTAGTTATTGGTTTCGAGTATCAGACATTCGAAAATTTTGATGGTTTCGCAACCATTCCTTAACGTCAAACTCCCATATCTCGCGAACGGATTGCCGAACTCGAGAAATTCCTGTTGCATGTGAAAGTAGAAACTCGCCCGATTACAACGGTATGTGTGTTTTTCCCCTGGGCCATTGTAGTTATTGGTTTCGAGTATCAGACTTGCGAAAATTTTGATGGTTTCTCAACCATTCCTTAACTTCAAACTCCCATATCTCGCGAACGGGTTGACGAACTTGAGAAATTCCTGTTGCATATGAAAGAAGAAACTCGCCCGATTACAATGGTGTGTGTACTTTTCCCCTAGGCCATTCCAGTTATTGGTTTCGAGTATCAGACCAGCGAAAATTTTGATGGTTTCTCAACCATTCCTTAACTTCAAACACCCATATCTCGCGAACGGATTGACGAACTCGAGAAATTCCTGTTGCATGTGAAAGTAGAAACTCGCCCGATTACAACGGTAGGTGTATTTTTCCCCTAGGCCTTTGTAGTTAGTGGTTTCGAGTTTCAGACTTTCGTAAATTTTGATGGTTTCTCAAGTATTCCTTAACTTCAAACTCCCATATCTCGCGAACGGATTGACGAACTCGAGAAATTCCTGTTGCATCTGAAAGTAGAAACTCTCCAAATTACAACGGTATGTGTGTTTTTCCACTGGGCCATTGTAGTTATTGGTTTCGAGTATCAGACTTGCGAAAATTTTGATGGTTTCTCAACCATTCCTTAACTTCAAACTCCCATATCTCGCGAACGGGTTGACGAACTCGAGAAATTCCTGTTGCATCTGAAAGTAGAAACTCTCCAAATTATAACGGTATGTGTGTTTTTCCCCTGGGCCATTGTAGTTATTGGTTTCGAGTATGAGACTTTCGAAAATTTTGATGGTTTCTCAAGCATTCCATAACTTCAAACTCCCATATCTCGCGAACGGATTGACGAACTCGAGAAATTCCTGTTGCATCTGAAAGTAGAAACTCGCCCGATTACAACGGTATGTGTGTTTTTCCCCTGGGCCATTGTAGTTATTGGTTTCGAGTATCAGACTTGCGAAAATTTTGATGGTTTCTCAACCACTCCTTAACTTCAAACTCCCATATCTCGCGAACGGGTTGACGAACTCGAGAAATTCCTGTTGCATCTGAAAGTAGAAACTCTCCAAATTACAACGGTATGTGTGTTTTTCCCCTGGGCCATTGTAGTTATTGGTTTCGAGTATCAGACTTGCGAAAATTTTGATGGTTTCTCAACCATTCGTTAACTTCAAACTCCCATATCTCGCGAACGGATTGACGAACTCGAGAAATTTCTGTTGCATCTGAAAGTAGAAACTAGCCCGATTACAATGGTGTGTGTACTTTTCCCCTAGGCCATCCCAGTTATTGGTTTCGAGTATCAGACCAGCGAAAATTTTGATGGTTTCACAACCATTCCTTAACTTCAAACTCCCATATCTTGCGAACGGATTGACGAACTCGAGAAATTTCTATTGCATCTGAAAGTAGAAACTAGCCCGATTACAATGGTGTGTGTACTTTTCCCCTAGGCCATTCCCGTTATTGGTTTCGAGTATCAGACCAGCGAAAATTTTGATGGTTTCTCAACCATTCCTTAACTTCAAACACCCATATCTCGCGAACGGATTGACGAACTCGAGAAATTCCTGTTGCATGTGAAAGTAGAAACTCGCCCGATTACAACGGTAGGTGTATTTTTCCCCTAGGCCTTTGTAGTTATTGGTTTCGAGTTTCAGACTTTCGTAAATTTTGATGGTTTCTCAAGCATTCCTTAACTTCAAACTCCCATATCTCGCGAACGGATTGACGAACTCGAGAAATTCCTGTTGCATCTGAAAGTAGAAACTCTCCAAATTACAACGGTATGTGTGTTTTTCCCCTGGGCCATTGTAGTTATTGGTTTCGAGTATCAGACTTGCGAAAATTTTGATGCTTGCTCAACCATTCCTTAACTTCAAACTCCCATATCTCGCGAACGGGTTGACGAACTCGAGAAATTCCTGTTGCATTTGAAAGAAGAAACTCGCCCGATTACAATGGTGTGTGTACTTTTCCCCTAGGCCATTCCAGTTATTGGTTTCGAGTATCAGCCAGCGAAAATTTTGATGGTTTCTCAACCATTCCTTAACTTCAAACACCCATATCTCGCGAACGGATTGACGAACTCGAGAAATTTCTGTTGCATCTGAAAGTAGAAACTCGCCCGATTACAATGGTGTGTGTACTTTTCCCCTAGGCCATTCCAGTTATTGGTTTCGAGTATCAGACCTGCGAAAATTTTGATGGTTTCACAACCATTCGTTAACTTCAAACTCCCATATCTCGCGAACGGATTGACGAACTCGAGAAATATCGGTTGCATCTGAAAGTAGAAACTAGCCCGATTACAATGGTGTATGTACTTTTCCCCTAGGCCTTTGTAGTTATTGGTTTCGAGTATCAGACATTCGAAAATTTTGATGGTTTCGCAACCATTCCTTAACGTCAAACTCCCATATCTCGCGAACGGATTGCCGAACTCGAGAAATTCCTGTTGCATGTGAAAGTAGAAACTCGCCCGATTACAACGGTATGTGTGTTTTTCCCCTGGGCCATTGTAGTTATTGGTTTCGAGTATCAGACTTGCGAAAATTTTGATGGTTTCTCAACCATTCCTTAACTTCAAACTCCCATATCTCGCGAACGGGTTGACGAACTTGAGAAGTTCCTGTTGCATATGAAAGAAGAAACTCGCCCGATTACAATGGTGTGTGTACTTTTCCCCTAGGCCATTCCAGTTATTGGTTTCGAGTATCAGACCAGCGAAAATTTTGATGGTTTCTCAACCATTCCTTAACTTCAAACACCCATATCTCGCGACCGGATTGACGAACTCGAGAAATTCCTGTTGCATGTGAAAGTAGAAACTCGCCCGATTACAACGGTAGGTGTATTTTTCCCCTAGGCCTTTGTAGTTAGTGGTTTCGAGTTTCAGACTTTCGTAAATTTTGATGGTTTCTCAAGTATCCTTAACTTCAAACTCCCATATCTCGCGAACGGATTGACGAACTCGAGAAATTCCTGTTGCATCTGAAAGTAGAAACTCTCCAAATTACAACGGTATGTGTGTTTTTCCCCTGGGCCATTGTAGTTATTGGTTTCGAGTATCAGACTTGCGAAAATTTTGATGGTTTCTCAACCATTCCTTAACTTCAAACTCCCATATCTCGCGAACGGGTTGACGAACTCGAGAAATTCCTGTTGCATCTGAAAGTAGAAACTCTCCAAATTACAACGGTATGTGTGTTTTTCCCCTGGGCCATTGTAGTTATTGGTTTCGAGTATGAGACTTTCGAAAATTTTGATGGTTTCTCAAGCATTCCATAACTTCAAACTCCCATATCTCGCGAACGGATTGACGAACTCGAGAAATTCCTGTTGCATCTGAAAGTAGAAACTCGCCCGATTACAATGGTGTGCGTACTTTTCCCCTAGGCCATTCCAGTTACTGGTTTCGAGTATCAGACCAGCGAAAATTTTGATTGTTTCTCAACCATTCCTTAACTTCAAACACCCATATCTCGCGAACGGATTGACGAACTCGAGAAATTCCTGTTGCATGTGAAAGTAGAAACTCGCCCGATTACAACGGTAGGTGTATTTTTCCCCTAGGCCTTTGTAGTTATTGGTTTCGAGTTTCAGACTTTCGTAAATTTTGATGGTTTCTCAAGCATTCCTTAACTTCAAACTCCCATATCTCGCGAACGGATTGACGAACTCGAGAAATTCCTGTTGCATCTGAAAGTAGAAACTCTCCAAATTACAACGGTATGTGTGTTTTTCCCCTGGGCCATTGTAGTTATTGGTTTCGAGTATCAGACTTGCGAAAATTTTGATGGTTTCTCAACCATTCCTTAACTTCAAACTCCCATATCTCGCGAACGGGTTGACGAACTCGAGAAATTCCTGTTGCATTTGAAAGAAGAAACTCGCCCGATTACAATGGTGTGTGTACTTTTCCCCTAGGCCATTCCAGTTATTGGTTTCGGGTATCAGCCAGCGAAAATTTTGATGGTTTCTCAACCATTCCTTAACTTCAAACACCCATATCGCGCGAACGGATTGACGAACTCGAGAAGTTTCTGTTGCATCTGAAAGTAGAAACTCGCCCGATTACAATGGTGTGTGTACTTTTCCCCTAGGCCATTCCAGTTATTGGTTTCGAGTATCAGACCTGCGAAAATTTTGATGGTTTCACAACCATTCGTTAACTTCAAACTCCCATATCTCGCGAACGGATTGACGAACTCGAGAAATATCGGTTGCATCTGAAAGTAGAAACTAGCCCGATTACAATGGTGTATGTACTTTTCCCCTAGGCCTTTGTAGTTACTGGTTTCGAGTATCAGACATTCGAAAATTTTGATGGTTTCGCAACCATTCCTTAACGTCAAACTCCCATATCTCGCGAACGGATTGCCGAACTCGAGAAATTCCTGCTGCATGTGAAAGTAGAAACTCGCCCGATTACAACGGTATGTGTGTTTTTCCCCTGGGCCATTGTAGTTATTGGTTTCGAGTATCAGACTTGCGAAAATTTTGATGGTTTCTCAACCATTCCTTAACTTCAAACTCCCATATCTCGCGAACGGGTTGACGAACTTGAGAAATTCCTGTTGCATATGAAAGAAGAAACTCGCCCGATTACAATGGTGTGTGTACTTTTCCCCTAGGCCATTCCAGTTATTGGTTTCGAGTATCAGACCAGCGAAAATTTTGATGGTTTCTCAACCATTCCTTAACTTCAAACACCCATATCTCGCGAACGGATTGACGAACTCGAGAAATTCCTGTTGCATGTGAAAGTAGAAACTCGCCCGATTACAACGGTAGGTGTATTTTTCCCTTAGGCCTTTGTAGTTAGTGGTTTCGAGTTTCAGACTTTCGTAAATTTTGATGGTTTCTCAAGTATTCCTTAACTTCAAACTCCCATATCTCGCGAACGGATTGACGAACTCGAGAAATTCCTGTTGCATCTGAAAGTAGAAACTCTCCAAATTACAACGGTATGTGTGTTTTTCCCCTGGGCCATTGTAGTTATTGGTTTCGAGTATCAGACTTGCGAAAATTTTGATGGTTTCTCAACCATTCCTTAACTTCAAACTCCCATATCTCGCGAACGGGTTGACGAACTCGAGAAATTCCTGTTGCATCTGAAAGTAGAAACTCTCCAAATTACAACGGTATGTGTGTTTTTCCCCTGGGCCATTGTAGTTATTGGTTTCGAGTATGAGACTTTCGAAAATTTTGATGGTTTCTCAAGCATTCCATTACTTCAAACTCCCATATCTCGCGAACGGATTGACGAACTCGAGAAATTCCTGTTGCATCTGAAAGTAGAAACTCGCCCGATTACAATGGTGTGCGTACTTTTCCCCTAGGCCATTCCAGTTATTGGTTTCGAGTATCAGACCAGCGAAAATTTTGATTGTTTCTCAACCATTCCTTAACTTCAAACACCCATATCTCGCGAACGGATTGACGAACTCGAGAAACTTCTGTTGCATCTGAAAGTAGAAACTCGCCCGATTACAATGGTGTGTGTACTTTTCCCCTAGGCCATTCCAGTTATTGGTTTCGAGTATCAGACCAGCGAAAATTTTGATGGTTTCACAACCATTCGTTAACTTCAAACTCCCATATCTCGCGAACGGATTGACGAACTCGAGAAATATCGGTTGCATCTGAAAGTAGAAACTAGCCCGATTACAATGGTGTATGTACTTTTCCCCTAGGCCTTTGTAGTTATTGGTTTCGAGTATCAGACATTCGAAAATTTTGATGGTTTCGCAACCATTCCTTAACGTCAAACTCCCATATCTCGCGAACGGATTGCCGAACTCGAGAAATTCCTGTTGCATGTGAAAGTAGAAACTCGCCCGATTACAACGGTATGTGTGTTATCCCCTGGGCCTTTGTAGTTATTGGTTTCGAGTATGAGACTTGCGAAAATTTTGATGGTTTCTCAAGCATTCCATAACTTCAAACTCCCATATCTCGCGAACGGATTGACGAACTCGAGAAATTCCTGTTGCATCTGAAAGTAGAAACTCTCCCAATTACAACGGTGTGTGTACTTTTCCCCTAGACCATTCCAGTTATTGGTTTCGAGTATCAGACCAGCGAAAATTTTGATGGTTTCTCAACCATTCCTTAACTTCAAACAACTGTATCTCGCGAACGGATTGACGAACTCGAGAAATTCCTGTTGCATGTGAAAGTAGATATTCGCCCGATTACAACGGTAGGTGTATTTTTCCCCTAGGCCTTTGTTGTTATTGGTTTCGAGTATCAGACTTCTAAAAATTTTGATGGTTACCCAAGCATTCCTTAACTTCAAACTCACATATCTCGTGCGCGGATTGACGAACTCGAGAAATTTCTGTTGCATCTGAAAGTAGAAACTCGCCCGATTACAATGGTGTTTGTACTTTTCCCCTAGGCTATCCCAGTTATTGGTTTCGAGTATCAGACCAGCGAAAATTTTGATGGTTCCGCAACCATTCCTTAACTTCAAACTCCCATATCTCGCGAACGGATTGACGAACTCGAGAAATTCCTGTTGCATGTGGAAGTAGAAACTCGCCCGATTACAACGGTATGTGTATTTTTCCCCTAGGCCTTTGTAGTTATTCGTTTCGAGTATCAGACTTGCGAAAATTTTGATGGTTTCTCAAGCATTCCTTAACTTCAAACTCCAATATCTCGCGAACGGATTGACGAACTCGATTTTTTCCTGTTGCATCTGAAAGTAGAAAGTCGACCGATTACAATGGTGTGTGTACTTTTCCCCTAGGCCATTCCAGTTATTCGTTTCTAGCACCGAATTTCGGAAATATTGATGGTTTCTCAACCATTCCTTAACTTCAAACTCCCATATCTCGCGAACGGATTGACGAACTCGAGAAATTCCTGTTGCATCTGAAAGTAGAAACTCTCCCAATTACAACGGTGTGTGTACTTTTCCCCTAGACCATTCCAGCTATTGGTTTCGATTATCAGACTAGCGAATATTTTGATGGTTTCCCAAGCATTCCTTGACTTCAAACTCCCATATCTCGTGAACGGATTGACGAACTCGAGAAATTCCTGTTGCATCTAAAAGTAGAATCTCTCCCAATTACAACGGTATGTGTGTTTTTCCCCTGGGCCATTCCAGTTATTGGTTTCGATTATCAGACCAGCGAAAATTTGGATGGTTTCTCAACCATTCCTTAACTTCAAACACCCATATCTCGCGAACGGATTGACGAACTCGAGAAATTTCTGTTGCATCTGAAAGTAGAAACTCGCCCGAGTACAATGGTGTGTGTATTTTTCCCCTAGGCCATTCCAGTTATTGGTTTCGAGTATCAGACCAGCGAAAATTTTGATGGTTTCTCAACCATTCCTTAACTTCAAACACCCGTATCTCGCGAACGGATTGACGAACTCGAGAAATTACTGTTGCATGTGAATGTAGATATTCGCCCGATTACAACGGTATGTGTGTTTTTCCCCTGGGCCATTGTAGTTATTGGTTTCGAGGATCAGACTTTCGAAAATTTTGATGGTTTTGCAAACATTCCTTAACGTCAAACTCCCATATCTCGCGAACGGATTGCCGAACTCGAGAAATTCCTGTTGCATGTGAAAGTAGAAACTCGCCCGATTACAACGGTATGTGTGTTTTTCCCCTGGGCCTTTGTAGTTATTGGTTTCGAGTATCAGACTTTCGAAAATATTGATGGTTTCGCAACCATTCCTTAACGTCAAACACCCATATCTCGCGAATGGATTGACGAACTCGAGAAATTTCTGTTGCATCTGAAAGTAGAAACTAGCCCGATTACAATGGTGTGTGTACTTTTCCCCTAGGCCTTTGTAGTTATTGGTTTCGTGTATCAGACTTTCGAAAATTTTGATGGTTTCGCAACCATTCCTTAAAGTCAAACTCCAATATCTCGCGAACGGATTGCCGAACTCGAGAAATTCCTGTTGCATGTGAAAGTAGAAACTCGCCCGATTACAACGTATGTGTATTTTTCCCCTAGGCCTTTGTAGTTATTGGTTTCGAGTATGAGGCTTGCGAAAATTTTGATGGTTTCTCAAGCATTCCTTAACTTCAAACTCCCATATCTCGGTAACGGATTAATGAACTCGAGAAATTCCTGTTGCATCTGAATGTAGAAATTCTCCCAATTACAACGGTGTGTGTACTTTTCCCCTAGACCATTCCAGCTATTTGTTTCGATTATCAGACTTGGGAAAATTTTGATGGTTTCTCAACCATTCCGTAACTTCACACTTCCATATCTCGCGAACGGATTGACGAACTCTAGAAATTCCTGTTGCATCTGAAAGTAGAAACTCGCCCGACTACAATGGTGTGTGTACTTTTCCCCTAGGCCATTCCAGTTATTTGTTTCGAGTATCAGACCAGCGAAAATTTTGATGGTTTCTCAACCATTCCTTAACTTCAAACACCCATATCTCGCGAACGGATTGACGAACTCGAGAAATTTCTGTTGCATCTGAAAGTAGAAACTCGCCCGAGTACAATGGTGTGTGTATTTTTCCCCTAGGCCATTCCAGTTATTGGTTTCGAGTATCAGACCAGCGAAAATTTTGATGGTTTCGCAACCATTCCTTAACTTCAAACTCCCATATCTCGCGAACGGATTGACGAACTCGAGAAATTCCTGTTGCATGTGAAAGTAGAAACTCGCCAGATTACAACGGTATGTGTATTTTTCCCCTAGGCCTTTGTAGTTATTGGTTTCGAGTATCATACTTTCGAAAATTTTGATGGTTTCTCAAGCATTCCTTAACTTCAAACTCCCATATCTCGCGAACGGATTGACGAACTCGAGAAAATTTGGATGGTTTCTCAACCATTCCTTAACTTCAAACACCCATATCTCGCGAACTGATTGGCGAACTCGAGA
This sequence comes from Ptiloglossa arizonensis, assembly GCF_051014685.1. Classification (NCBI taxonomy): domain Eukaryota; kingdom Metazoa; phylum Arthropoda; class Insecta; order Hymenoptera; family Colletidae; genus Ptiloglossa; species Ptiloglossa arizonensis. The sequence continues at coordinate 211,693 of NW_027478677.1, read as the reverse complement.
AATTTCTGTTGCATCTGAAAGTAGAAACTCGCCCGAGTACAATGGTGTGTGTATTTTTCCCCTAGGCCATTCCAGTTACTGGTTTGGAGTATCAGACCGGCGAAAATTTTGATGGTTTCTCAACCATTCCTTAACTTCAAACACCCATATCTCGCGAACGGATTGACGAACTCGGGAAATTTCTGTTGCATCTGAAAGTAGAAACTCGCCCGATTACAATGGTGTGTGTACTTTTCCCCTAGGCCCTTCCAGTTATTGGTTTCGAGTATCAGACCAGCGAAAATTTTGATGGTTTCACAACCATTCGTTAACTTCAAACTCCCATATCTCGCGAACGGATTGACGAACTCGAGAAATATCTGTTGCATCTGAAAGTAGAAACTAGCCCGATTACAATGGTGTATGTACTTTTCCCCTAGGCCTTTGTAGTTATTGGTTTCGAGTATCAGACATTCGAAAATTTTGATGGTTTCGCAACCATTCCTTAACGTCAAAATCCCATATCTCGCGAACGGATTGCCGAACTCGACAAATTCCTGTGGCATGCGAAAGTAGAAACTCGCCCGATTACAACGGTATGTGTATTTTTCCCCTAGGCCATTCCAGTTATTGGTTTCGAGTATCAGACCAGCGAAAATTTTGATGGTTTCTCAACCATTCCTTAACTTCAAACACCTGTATCTCGCGAACGGATTGACGAACTCGAGAAATTCCTGTTGCATGTGAAAGTAGATATTCACCCGATTACAACGGTAGGTGTATTTTTCCCCTAGGCCTTTGTTGTTATTGGTTTCGAGTATCAGACTTCTGAAAATTTTGATGGTTTCCCAAGCATTCCTTAACTTCAAACTCACATATCTCGTGAACGGATTGCCGAACTCGAGAAATTCCTGTTGCATGTGAAAGTAGAAACTCGCCCGATTACAACGGTAGGTGTATTTTTCCCCTGGGCCTTTGTAGTTATTGGTTTCGAGTATCAGACTTTCTAAAATTTTGATGGTTTCGCAACCATTCCTTAACGTCAAACTCCCATATCTCGCGAACGGATTGACGAACTCGAGAAATATCTGTTGAATCTGAAAGTAGAAACTAGCCCGATTACAATGGTGTATGTACTTTTCTCCTAGGCCTTTGTAGTTATTGGTTTCGAGTATCAGACATTCGAAAATTTTGATGGTTTCGCAACCATTCCTTAACGTCAAACTCCCATATCTCGCGAACGGTTTGCCGAACTCGAGAAATTCCTGTCGCATGTGAAAGTAGAAACTCGCCCGATTACAACGGTAGGTGTATTTTTCCCCTAGGCCTTTGTAGTTATTGGTTTCGAGTTTCAGACTTTCGTAAATTTTGATGGTTTCTCAAGCATTCCTTAACTTCAAACTCCCATATCTCGCGAACGGATTGACGAACTCGAGAAATTCCTGTTGCATCTGAAAGTAGAAACTCTCCAAATTACAACGGTATGTGTGTTTTTCCCCTGGGCCATTGTAGTTATTGGTTTCGAGTATCAGACTTGCGAAAATTTTGATGGTTTCTCAACCATTCCTTAACTTCAAACTCCCATATCTCGCGAACGGATTGATGAACTCGAGAAATTTCTGTTGCATCTGAAAGTAGAAACTAGCCCGATTACAATGGTGTGTGTACTTTTCCCCTAGGCCTTTGTAGTTATTGGTTTCGAGTATCAGACTTTCGAAAATTTTGATGGTTTTGCAACCATTCCTTAACGTCAAACTCCCATATCTCGCAAACGGATTGCCGAACTCGAGAAATTCCTGTTGCATGTGAAAGTAGAAACTCGCCCGATTACAACGGTATGTGTGTTTTTCCCCTGGGCCTTTGTAGTTATTGGTTTCGAGTATCAGACTTTCTAAAATTTTGATGGTTTCGCAACCATTCCTTAACGTCAAACTCCCATATCTCGCGAACGGATTGACGAACTCGAGAAATATCTGTTGCATCTGAAAGTAGAAACTAGCCCGATTACAATGGTGTATGTACTTTTCTCCTAGGCCTTTGTAGTTATTGGTTTCGAGTATCAGACATTCGAAAATTTTGATGGTTTCGCAACCATTCCTTAACGTCAAACTCCCATATCTCGCGAACGGTTTGCCGAACTCGAGAAATTCCTGTCGCATGTGAAAGTAGAAACTCGCCCGATTACAACGGTAGGTGTATTTTTCCCCTAGGCCTTTGTAGTTATTGGTTTCGAGTTTCAGACTTTCGTAAATTTTGATGGTTTCTCAAGCATTCCTTAACTTCAAACTCCCATATCTCGCGAACGGATTGACGAACTCGAGAAATTCCTGTTGCATCTGAAAGTAGAAACTCTCCAAATTACAACGGTATGTGTGTTTTTCCCCTGGGCCATTGTAGTTATTGGTTTCGAGTATCAGACTTGCGAAAATTTTGATGGTTTCTCAACCATTCCTTAACTTCAAACTCCCATATCTCGCGAACGGGTTGACGAACTCGAGAAATTCCTGTTGCATTTGAAAGAAGAAACTCGCCCGATTACAATGGTGTGTGTACTTTTCCCCTAGGCCATTCCAGTTATTGTTTTCGAGTATCAGACTAGCGAAAATTTTGATGGTTTCTCAACCATTCCTTAACTTCAAACACCCATATCTCGCGAACGGATTGACGAACTCGAGAAATTTCTGTTGCATCTGAAAGTAGAAACTCGCCCGATTACAATGGTGTGTGTACTTTTCCCCTAGGCCATCCCAGTTATTGGTTTCGAGTATCAGACCAGCGAAAATTTTGATGGTTTCACAACCATTCCTTAACTTCAAACTCCCATATCTCGCGAACGGATTGACGAACTCGAGAAATTTCTGTTGCATCTGAAAGTAGAAACTAGCCCGATTACAATGGTGTGTGTACTTTTCCCCTAGGCCATCCCAGTTATTGGTTTCGAGTATCAGACCAGCGAAAATTTTGATGGTTTCACAACCATTCCTTAACTTCAAACTCCCATATCTCGCGAACGGATTGACGAACTCGAGAAATTTCTGTTGCATCTGAAAGTAGAAACTAGCCCGATTACAATGGTGTGTGTACTTTTCCCCTAGGCCATTCCCGTTATTGGTTTCGAGTATCAGACCAGCGAAAATTTTGATGGTTTCTCAACCATTCCTTAACTTCAAACACCCATATCTCGCGAACGGATTGACGAACTCGAGAAATTCCTGTTGCATGTGAAAGTAGAAACTCGCCCGATTACAACGGTAGGTGTATTTTTCCCCTAGGCCTTTGTAGTTATTGGTTTCGAGTTTCAGACTTTCGTAAATTTTGATGGTTTCTCAAGCATTCCTTAACTTCAAACTCCCATATCTCGCGAACGGATTGACGAACTCGAGAAATTCCTGTTGCATCTGAAAGTAGAAACTCTCCAAATTACAACGGTATGTGTGTTTTTCCCCTGGGCCATTGTAGTTATTGGTTTCGAGTATCAGACTTGCGAAAATTTTGATGGTTTCTCAACCATTCCTTAACTTCAAACTCCCATATCTCGCGAACGGATTGACGAACTCGAGAAATTTCTGTTGCATCTGAAAGTAGAAACTAGCCCGATTACAATGGTGTGTGTACTTTTCCCCTAGGCCATCCCAGTTATTGGTTTCGAGTATCAGACCAGCGAAAATTTTGATGGTTTCACAACCATTCCTTAACTTCAAACTCCCATATCTCGCGAACGGATTGACGAACTCGAGAAATTTCTGTTGCATCTGAAAGTAGAAACTAGCCCGATTACAATGGTGTGTGTACTTTTCCCCTAGGCCATTCCCGTTATTGGTTTCGAGTATCAGACCAGCGAAAATTTTGATGGTTTCTCAACCATTCCTTAACTTCAAACACCCATATCTCGCGAACGGATTGACGAACTCGAGAAATTCCTGTTGCATGTGAAAGTAGAAACTCGCCCGATTACAACGGTAGGTGTATTTTTCCCCTAGGCCTTTGTAGTTATTGGTTTCGAGTTTCAGACTTTCGTAAATTTTGATGGTTTCTCAAGCATTCCTTAACTTCAAACTCCCATATCTCGCGAACGGATTGACGAACTCGAGAAATTCCTGTTGCATCTGAAAGTAGAAACTCTCCAAATTACAACGGTATGTGTGTTTTTCCCCTGGGCCATTGTAGTTATTGGTTTCGAGTATCAGACTTGCGAAAATTTTGATGGTTTCTCAACCATTCCTTAACTTCAAACTCCCATATCTCGCGAACGGATTGACGAACTCGAGAAATTTCTGTTGCATCTGAAAGTAGAAACTAGCCCGATTACAGTGGTGTGTGTACTTTTCCCCTAGGCCATCCCAGTTATTGGTTTCGAGTATCAGACCAGCGAAAATTTTGATGGTTTCACAACCATTCCTTAACTTCAAACTCCCATATCTCGCGAACGGATTGACGAACTCGAGAAATTTCTGTTGCATCTGAAAGTAGAAACTAGCCCGATTACAATGGTGTGTGTACTTTTCCCCTAGGCCTTTGTAGTTATTGGTTTCGTGTATCAGACTTTCGAAAATTTTGATGGTTTCGCAACCATTCCTTAAAGTCAAACACCAATATCTCGCGAACGGATTGCCGAACTCGAGAAATTCCTGTTGCATGTGAAAGTAGAAACTCGCCCGATTACAACGTATGTGTATTTTTCCCCTAGGCCTTTGTAGTTATTGGTTTCGAGTATGAGGCTTGCGAAAATTTTGATGGTTTCTCAAGCATTCCTTAACTTCAAACTCCCATATCTCGCGAACGGATTGACGAACTCGAGAAATTCCTGTTGCATCTGAAAGTAGAAATTCTCCCAATTACAACGGTGTGTGTACTTTTCCCCTAGACCATTCCAGCTATTGGTTTCGATTATCAGACTTGGGAAAATTTTGATGGTTTCTCAACCATTCCGTAACTTCACACTTCCATATCTCGCGAACGGATTGACGAACTCTAGAAATTCCTGTTGCATCTGAAAGTAGAAACTCGCCCGACTACAATGGTGTGTGTACTTTTCCCCTAGGCCATTCCAGTTATTGGTTTCGAGTATCAGACCAGCGAAAATTTTGATGGTTTCTCAACCATTCCTTAACTTCAAACACCCATATCTCGCGAACGGATTGACGAACTCGAGAAATTTCTGTTGCATCTGAAAGTAGAAACTCGCCCGAGTACAATGGTGTGTGTATTTTTCCCCTAGGCCATTCCAGTTATTGGTTTCGAGTATCAGACCAGCGAAAATTTTGATGGTTTCGCAACCATTCCTTAACTTCAAACTCCCATATCTCGCGAACGGATTGACGAACTCGAGAAATTCCTGTTGCATGTGAAAGTAGAAACTCGCCAGATTACAACGGTATGTGTATTTTTCCCCTAGGCCTTTGTAGTTATCGGTTTCGAGTATCATACTTTCGAAAATTTTGATGGTTTCTCAAGCATTCCTTAACTTCAAACTCCCATATCTCGCGAACGGATTGACGAACTCGAGAAAATTTGGATGGTTTCTCAACCATTCCTTAACTTCAAACACCCATATCTCGCGAACTGATTGGCGAACTCGAGAAATTTCTGTTGCATCTGAAAGTAGAAACTCGCCCGAGTACAATGGTGTGTGTATTTTTCCCCTAGGCCATTCCAGTTACTGGTTTGGAGTATCAGACCGGCGAAAATTTTGATGGTTTCTCAACCATTCCTTAACTTCAAACACCCATATCTCGCGAACGGATTGACGAACTCGGGAAATTTCTGTTGCATCTGAAAGTAGAAACTCGCCCGATTACAATGGTGTGTGTACTTTTCCCCTAGGCCCTTCCAGTTATTGGTTTCGAGTATCAGACCAGCGAAAATTTTGATGGTTTCACAACCATTCGTTAACTTCAAACTCCCATATCTCGCGAACGGATTGACGAACTCGAGAAATATCTGTTGCATCTGAAAGTAGAAACTAGCCCGATTACAATGGTGTATGTACTTTTCCCCTAGGCCTTTGTAGTTATTGGTTTCGAGTATCAGACATTCGAAAATTTTGATGGTTTCGCTACCATTCCTTAACGTCAAAATCCCATATCTCGCGAACGGATTGCCGAACTCGACAAATTCCTGTGGCATGCGAAAGTAGAAACTCGCCCGATTACAACGGTATGTGTATTTTTCCCCTAGGCCATTCCAGTTATTGGTTTCGAGTATCAGACCAGCGAAAATTTTGATGGTTTCTCAACCATTCCTTAACTTCAAACACCTGTATCTCGCGAACGGATTGACGAACTCGAGAAATTCCTGTTGCATGTGAAAGTAGATATTCGCCCGATTACAACGGTAGGTGTATTTTTCCCCTAGGCCTTTGTTGTTATTGGTTTCGAGTATCAGACTTCTTAAAATTTTGATGGTTTCCCAAGCATTCCTTAACTTCAAACTCACATATCTCGTGAACGGATTGCCGAACTCGAGAAATTCCTGTTGCATGTGAAAGTAGAAACTCGCCCGATTACAACGGTAGGTGTATTTTTCCCCTGGGCCTTTGTAGTTATTGGTTTCGAGTATCAGACTTTCTAAAATTTTGATGGTTTCGCAACCATTCCTTAACGTCAAACTCCCATATCTCGCGAACGGATTGACGAACTCGAGAAATATCTGTTGCATCTGAAAGTAGAAACTAGCCCGATTACAATGGTGTATGTACTTTTCTCCTAGGCCTTTGTAGTTATTGGTTTCGAGTATCAGACATTCGAAAATTTTGATGGTTTCGCAACCATTCCTTAACGTCAAACTCCCATATCTCGCGAACGGTTTGCCGAACTCGAGAAATTCCTGTCGCATGTGAAAGTAGAAACTCGCCCGATTACAACGGTAGGTGTATTTTTCCCCTAGGCCTTTGTAGTTATTGGTTTCGAGTTTCAGACTTTCGTAAATTTTGATGGTTTCTCAAGCATTCCTTAACTTCAAACTCCCATATCTCGCGAACGGATTGACGAACTCGAGAAATTCCTGTTGCATCTGAAAGTAGAAACTCTCCAAATTACAACGGTATGTGTGTTTTTCCCCTGGGCCATTGTAGTTATTGGTTTCGAGTATCAGACTTGCGAAAATTTTGATGGTTTCTCAACCATTCCTTAACTTCAAACTCCCATATCTCGCGAACGGATTGATGAACTCGAGAAATTTCTGTTGCATCTGAAAGTAGAAACTAGCCCGATTACAATGGTGTGTGTACTTTTCCCCTAGGCCTTTGTAGTTATTGGTTTCGAGTATCAGACTTTCGAAAATTTTGATGGTTTTGCAACCATTCCTTAACGTCAAACTCCCATATCTCGCAAACGGATTGCCGAACTCGAGAAATTCCTGTTGCATGTGAAAGTAGAAACTCGCCCGATTACAACGGTATGTGTGTTTTTCCCCTGGGCCTTTGTAGTTATTGGTTTCGAGTATCAGACTTTCTAAAATTTTGATGGTTTCGCAACCATTCCTTAACGTCAAACTCCCATATCTCGCGAACGGATTGACGAACTCGAGAAATATCTGTTGCATCTGAAAGTAGAAACTAGCCCGATTACAATGGTGTGTGTACTTTTCTCCTAGGCCTTTGTAGTTATTGGTTTCGAGTATCAGACATTCGAAAATTTTGATGGTTTCGCAACCATTCCTTAACGTCAAACTCCCATATCTCGCGAACGGTTTGCCGAACTCGAGAAATTCCTGTCGCATGTGAAAGTAGAAACTCGCCCGATTACAATGGTGTGTGTACTTTTCCCCTAGGCCATTCCCGTTATTGGTTTCGAGTATCAGACCAGCGAAAATTTTGATGGTTTCTCAACCATTCCTTAACTTCAAACACCCATATCTCGCGAACGGATTGACGAACTCGAGAAATTCCTGTTGCATGTGAAAGTAGAAACTCGCCCGATTACAACGGTAGGTGTATTTTTCCCCTAGGCCTTTGTAGTTATTGGTTTCGAGTTTCAGACTTTCGTAAATTTTGATGGTTTCTCAAGCATTCCTTAACTTCAAACTCCCATATCTCGCGAACGGATTGACGAACTCGAGAAATTCCTGTTGCATCTGAAAGTAGAAACTCTCCAAATTACAACGGTATGTGTGTTTTTCCCCTGGGCCATTGTAGTTATTGGTTTCGAGTATCAGACTTGCGAAAATTTTGATGGTTTCTCAACCATTCCTTAACTTCAAACTCCCATATCTCGCGAACGGATTGACGAACTCGAGAAATTTCTGTTGCATCTGAAAGTAGAAACTAGCCCGATTACAATGGTGTGTGTACTTTTCCCCTAGGCCATCCCAGTTATTGGTTTCGAGTATCAGACCAGCGAAAATTTTGATGGTTTCACAACCATTCCTTAACTTCAAACTCCCATATCTCGCGAACGGATTGACGAACTCGAGAAATTTCTGTTGCATCTGAAAGTAGAAACTAGCCCGATTACAATGGTGTGTGTACTTTTCCCCTAGGCCATTCCCGTTATTGGTTTCGAGTATCAGACCAGCGAAAATTTTGATGGTTTCTCAACCATTCCTTAACTTCAAACACCCATATCTCGCGAACGGATTGACGAACTCGAGAAATTCCTGTTGCATGTGAAAGTAGAAACTCGCCCGATTACAACGGTAGGTGTATTTTTCCCCTAGGCCTTTGTAGTTATTGGTTTCGAGTTTCAGACTTTCGTAAATTTTGAGGGTTTCTCAAGCATTCCTTAACTTCAAACTCCCATATCTCGCGAACGGATTGACGAACTCGAGAAATTCCTGTTGCATCTGAAAGTAGAAACTCTCCAAATTACAACGGTATGTGTGTTTTTCCCCTGGGCCATTGTAGTTATTGGTTTCGAGTATCAGACTTGCGAAAATTTTGATGGTTTCTCAACCATTCCTTAACTTCAAACTCCCATATCTCGCGAACGGGTTGACGAACTCGAGAAATTCCTGTTGCATTTGAAAGAAGAAACTCGCCCGATTACAATGGTGTGTGTACTTTTCCCCTAGGCCATTCCAGTTATTGGTTTCGAGTATCAGACATTCGAAAATTTTGATGGTTTCGCAACCATTCCTTAACGTCAAACTCCCATATCTCGCGAACGGATTGCCGAACTCGAGAAATTCCTGTTGCATGTGAAAGTAGAAACTCGCCCGATTACAACGGTATGTGTGTTTTTCCCCTGGGCCATTGTAGTTATTGGTTTCGAGTATCAGACTTGCGAAAATTTTGATGGTTTCTCAACCATTCCTTAACTTCAAACTCCCATATCTCGCGAACGGGTTGACGAACTTGAGAAATTCCTGTTGCATATGAAAGAAGAAACTCGCCCGATTACAATGGTGTGTGTACTTTTCCCCTAGGCCATTCCAGTTATTGGTTTCGAGTATCAGACCAGCGAAAATTTTGATGGTTTCTCAACCATTCCTTAACTTCAAACACCCATATCTCGCGAACGGATTGACGAACTCGAGAAATTCCTGTTGCATGTGAAAGTAGAAACTCGCCCGATTACAAAGGTAGGTGTATTTTTCCCCTAGGCCTTTGTAGTTAGTGGTTTCGAGTTTCAGACTTTCGTAAATTTTGATGGTTTCTCAACCATTCCTTAACTTCAAACTCCCATATCTCGCGAACGGGTTGACGAACTCGAGAAATTCCTGTTGCATCTGAAAGTAGAAACTCTCCAAATTACAACGGTATGTGTGTTTTTCCCCTGGGCCATTGTAGTTATTGGTTTCGAGTATGAGACTTTCGAAAATTTTGATGGTTTCTCAAGCATTCCATAACTTCAAACTCCCATATCTCGCGAACGGATTGACGAACTCGAGAAATTCCTGTTGCATCTGAAAGTAGAAACTCGCCCGATTACAATGGTGTGCGTACTTTTCCCCTAGGCCATTCCAGTTATTGGTTTCGAGTATCAGACCAGCGAAAATTTTGATTGTTTCTCAACCATTCCTTAACTTCAAACACCCATATCTCGCGAACGGATTGACGAACTCGAGAAACTTCTGTTGCATCTGAAAGTAGAAACTCGCCCGATTACAATGGTGTGTGTACTTTTCCCCTAGGCCATTCCAGTTATTGGTTTCGAGTATCAGACCAGCGAAAATTTTGATGGTTTCACAACCATTCGTTAACTTCAAACTCCCATATCTCGCGAACGGATTGACGAACTCGAGAAATATCGGTTGCACATGAAAGTAGAAACTAGCCCGATTACAATGGTGTATGTACTTTTCCCCTAGGCCTTTGTAGTTATTGGTTTCGAGTATCAGACATTCGAAAATTTTGATGGTTTCGCAACCATTCCTTAACGTCAAACTCCCATATCTCGCGAACGGATTGCCGAACTCGAGAAATTCCTGTTGCATGTGAAAGTAGAAACTCGCCCGATTACAACGGTATGTGTGTTATCCCCTGGGCCTTTGTAGTTATTGGTTTCGAGTATGAGACTTGCAAAAATTTTGATGGTTTCTCAAGCATTCCATAACTTCAAACTCCCATATCTCGCGAACGGATTGACGAACTCGAGAAATTCCTGTTGCATCTGAAAGTAGAAACTCTCCCAATTACAACGGTGTGTGTACTTTTCCCCTAGACCATTCCAGTTATTGGTTTCGAGTATCAGACCAGCGAAAATTTTGATGGTTTCTCAACCATTGTCTTAACTTCAAACAACTGTATCTCGCGAACGGATTGACGAACTCGAGAAATTCCTGTTGCATGTGAAAGTAGATATTCGCCCGATTACAACGGTAGGTGTATTTTTCCCCTAGGCCTTTGTTGTTATTGGTTTCGAGTATCAGACTTCTAAAAATTTTGATGGTTACCCAAGCATTCCTTAACTTCAAACTCAATCTCGTGAGCGGATTGACGAACTCGAGAAATTTCTGTTGCATCTGAAAGTAGAAACTCGCCCGATTACAATGGTGTTTGTACTTTTCCCCTAGGCCTTTGTAGTTATTGGTTTCGAGTATCAGACTTGCGAAAATTTTGATGGTTTCTCAAGCATTCCTTAACTTCAAACTCCAATATCTCGCGAACGGATTGACGAACTCGATTTTTTCCTGTTGCATCTGAAAGTAGAAAGTCGACCGATTACAATGGTTTGTGTACTTTTCCCCTAGGCCATTCCAGTTATTCGTTTCTAGCACCGAATTTCGGAAATATTGATGGTTTCTCAACCATTCCTTAACTTCAAACTCCCATATCTCGCGAACGGATTGACGAACTCGAGAAATTCCTGTTGCATCTGAAAGTAGAAACTCTCCCAATTACAACGGTGTGTGTACTTTTCCCCTAGACCATTCCAGCTATAGGTTTCGATTATCAGACCAGCGAATATTTTGATGGTTTCCCAAGCATTCCTTGACTTCAAACTCCCATATCTCGTGAACGGATTGACGAACTCGAGAAATTCCTGTTGCATCTGAAAGTAGAATCTCTCCCAATTACAATGGTATGTGTGTTTTTCCCCTGGGCCATTCCAGTTATTGGTTTCGATTATCAGACCAGCGAAAATTTGGATGGTTTCTCAACCATTCCTTAACTTCAAACACCCATATCTCGCGAACGGATTGACAAACTCGAGAAATTTCTGTTGCATCTGAAAGTAGAAACTCGCCCGAGTACAATGGTGTGTGTATTTTTCCCCTAGGCCATTCCAGTTATTGGTTTCGAGTATCAGAGCAGCGAAAATTTTGATGGTTTCTCAACCATTCCTTAACTTCACACACCCATATCTCGCGAACGGATTGACGAACTCGAGAAATTCCTGTTGCATCTGTAAGTAGAAACTCGCCCGATTACAATGGTGTGTGTACTTTTCCCCTAGGCTATCCCAGTTATTGGTTTCGAGTATCAGACCAGCGAAAATTTTGATGGTTTCGCAACCATTCCTTAACTACAAACTCCCATATCTCGCGAACGGATTGACGAACTCGAGAAATTCCTGTTGCATGTGAAAGTAGAAACTCGCCCGATTACAACGGTATGTGTATTTTTCCCCTAGGCCTTTGTAGTTATTGGTTTCGAGTATCAGACTTTCGAAAATTTTGATGGTTTCTCAAGCATTCCTTAACTTCAAACTCCCATATCTCGCGAACGGATTGACGAACTCGAGAAATTCCTGTTGCATCTGAAAGTAGAATCTCTCCCAATTACAACGGTATGTGTGTTTTTCCCCTGGGCAATTCCAGTTATTGGTTTCGATTATCAGACCAGCGAAAATTTTGATGGTTTCTCAACCATTCCTTAACTTCAAACTCCCATATCTCGCGAACGGATTTACGAACTCGAGAAATTCCTGTTGCATGTGAAAGTAGAAACTCGCCCGATTACAACGGTATGTGTATTTTTCCCCTAGGCCTTTGTAGTTATTGGTTTCGAGTATCAGACTTTCGAAAATTTTGATGGTTTCTCAAGCATTCCTTAACTTCAAACTCCCATATCTCGCGAACGGATTGACGAACTCGAGAAATTCCTGTTGCATGTGAAAGTAGAAAGTGGACCGATTACAATGGTGTGTGTACTTTTCCCCTAGACCATTCCAGCTATTGGTTTCGATTATCAGACTTGCGAAAATTTTGATGGTTTCCCAAGCATTCCTTAACTTCAAAGTCCCATATCTCGCGAACGGATTGACGAACTCGAGAAATTCCTGTTGCATGTGAAAGTAGAAACTCGCCCGATTACAACGGTATGTGTATTTTTCCCCTAGGCCTTTGTAGTTATTGGTTTCGAGTATCAGACATTCGAAAATTTTAATGGTTTCTCAAGCATTCCTTAACTTCAAACTCCCATATCTCGCGAACGGATTGACGAACTCGAGAAATTTCTGTTGCATCTGAAAGTAGAAACTTGCCCGATTACAATGGTGTGTACTTTTCCCCTATACCATTCCAGCTATTGCTTGCGATTATCAGACTTGCGAAAATTTTGATGGTTTCTCAACCATTCCGTAACTTCACACTTCCATATCTCGCGAACGGATTGACGAACTCGAGAAATTAATGTTGCATCTGAATGTAGAAACTCGCCCGATTACAACGGTAGGTGTATTTTTCCCCTAGGCCTTTGTAGTTATTGGTTTCGAGTATCAGACTTCTGAAAATTTTGATGGTTTCCCAAGCATTCCTTAACTTGATACTCACATATCTCGTGAACGGATTGACGAACTCGAGAAATTTCTGTTGCATCTGAAAGTAGAAACTTGCCCGATTACAATGGTGTGTACTTTTCCCCTATACCATTCCAGCTATTGCTTGCGATTATCAGACTTGCGAAAATTTTGATGGTTTCTCAACCATTCCGTAACTTCAAACACCCGTATCTCGCGAACGGATTGACGAACTCGAGAAATTCCTGTTGCATGTGAATGTAGATATTCGCCCGATTTCAACGGTAGGTGTATTTTTCCCCTAGGCCTTTGTTGTTATTTGTTTCGAGTATCAGACTTCTGAAAATTTTGATGGTTTCCCAAGCATTCCTTAACTTCAAACTCACATATCTCGTGAACGGATTGACGAACTCGAGAAATTTCTGTTGCATCTGAAAGTAGAAACTCGCCCGATTACAATGGTGTGTACTTTTCCCGTAGGCCATTCCAGTTATTAGTTTCGAGTATCAGATATTCGAAAATTTTGATGGTTTCTCAACCATTCCGTACCTTCACACTTCCATATCTCGCGAACGGATTGACGAACTCGAGAAATTCCTGTTGCATCTGAAAGTAGAAACTCGCCCGATTACAATGGTGTGTGTACTTTTCCCCTAGGCTATCCCAGTTATTGGTTTCGAGTATCAGACCAGCGAAAATTTTGATGGTTTCGCAACCATTCCTTAACTACAAACTCCCATATCTCGCGAACGGATTGACGAACTCGAGAAATTCCTTTTGCATGTGAAAGTAGAAACTCGCCCGATTACAACGGTATGTGTATTTTTCCCCTAGGCCTTTGTAGTTATTGGTTTCGAGTATCAGACTTTCGAAAATTTTGATGGTTTCTCAAGCATTCCTTAACTTCAAACTCCCATATCTCGCGAACGGATTGACGAACTCGAGAAATTCCTGTTGCATCTGAAAGTAGAATCTCTCCCAATTACAACGGTATGTGTGTTTTTCCCCTGGGCAATTCCAGTTACTGGTTTCGATTATCAGACCAGCGAAAATTTTGATGGTTTCTCAACCATTCCTTAACTTCAAACTCCCATATCTCGCGAACGGATTGACGGACTCGAGAAATTCCTGTTGCATCTGAATGTAGAAACTCGCCCGATTACAACGGTATGTGTATTTTTCCCCTAGGCCTTTGTAGTTATTGGTTTCGAGTATCAGACTTTCGAAAATTTTAATGGTTTCTCAAGCATTCCTTAACTTCAAACTCCCATATCTCGCGAGCGGATTGACGAACTCGAGAAATTCCTGTTGCATGTGAAAGTAGAAAGTGGACCGATTACAATGGTGTGTGTACTTTTCCCCTAGACCATTCCAGCTATTGGTTTCGATTATCAGACTTGCGAAAATTTTGATGGTTTCCCAAGCATTCCTTAACTTCAAAGTCCCATATCTCGCGAACGGATTGACGAACTCGAGAAATTCCTGTTGCATGTGAAAGTAGAAACTCGCCCGATTACAACGGTATGTGTATTTTTCCCCTAGGCCTTTGTAGTTATTGGTTTCGAGTATCAGACTTTCGAAAATTTTAATGGTTTCTCAAGCATTACTTAACTTCAAACTCCCATATCTCGCGAGCGGATTGACGAACTCGAGAAATTTCTGTTGCATCTGAAAGTAGAAACTTGCCCGATTACAATGGTGTGTACTTTTCCCCTATACCATTCCAGCTATTGCTTGCGATTATCAGACTTGCGAAAATTTTGATGGTTTCTCAACCATTCCGTAACTTCACACTTCCATATCTCGCGAACGGATTGACGGACTCGAGAAATTCATGTTGCATCTGAATGTAGAAACTCGCCCGATTACAATGGTGTGTGTACTTTTCCCCTAGGCCATTCCAGTTATTGGTTTCGAGTATCAGACCAGCGAAAATTTTGATGGTTTCTCAACCATTCCTTAACTTCAAACTCCAATATCTCGCGAACGGATTGACGGACTCGATTTTTTCCTGTTGCATCTGAAAGTAGAAAGTCGACCGATTACAATGGTGTGTGTACTTTTCCCCTAGGCCGTTCCAGTTATTCGTTTCTAGCATCAGAATTGCGAAAATATTGATGGTTTCACAACCATTCTTTAACTTCATACTCCCATATCTCGCGAACGGATTGACGAACTCGAGAAATTCCTGTTGCATCTGAAAGTAGAAACTCTCCCAATTACAACGGTGTGTGTACTTTTTCCCTAGACCATTCCAGCTATTGTTTTCGATTATCAGACTTGCGAAAATTTTGATGGTTTCTCAACCATTCCGTAACTTCACACTTCCATATCTCGCGAACGGATTGACGAACTCGAGAAATTCCTGTTGCATCTGAATGTAGAAACTCGCCCGATTACAATGGTGTGTGTACTTTTCCCCTAGGCCATTCCAGTTATTGGTTTCGAGTATCAGACCAGCGAAAATTTTGATGGTTTCGCAACCATTCCTTAACTACAAACTCCCATATCTCGCGAACGGATTGACGAACTCGAGAAATTCCTGTTGCATGTGAAAGTAGAAACTCGCCCGATTACAACGGTATGTGTATTTTTCCTCTAGGCCTTTGTAGTTATTGGTTTCGAGTATCAGACTTTCGAAAATTTTGATGGTTTCTCAAGCATTCCTTAACTTCAAACTCCCATATCTCGCGAACGGATTGACGAACTCGAGAAATTCCTGTTGCATGTGAAAGTAGAAAGTGGACCGATTACAATGGTGTTTGTACTTTTCCCCTAGACCATTCCAGCTAATGGTTTCGATTATCAGACTTGCGAAAATTTTGATGGTTTCCCAAGCATTCCTTAACTTCAAACTCCCATATCTCGCGAACGGATTGACGAACTCGAGAAATTCCTGTTGCATCTGAAAGTAGAATCTCTCCCAATTACAACGGTATGTGTGTTTTTCCCCTGGGCAATTCCAGTTATTGGTTTCGATTATCAGACCAGCGAAAATTTTGATGGTTTCTCAAGCATTCCTTAACTTCAAACTCACATATCTCGCGAACGGATTGACGAACTCAGAAATTCCTGTTGCATCTGAAAGTAGAATCTCTCCCAATTACAACGGTATGTGTGTTTTTCTCCTGGGCAATTCCAGTTATTGGTTTCGATTATCAGACCAGCGAAAATTTTGATGGTTTCTCAACCATTCCTTAATTTCAAACACCCATATCTCGCGAACGGATTGACGAACTCGAGAAATTCCTGTTGCATGTGAAAGTAGAAAGTGGACCGATTACAATGGTGTGTGTACTTTTCCCCTAGACCATTCCAGCTATTGGTTTCGATTATCAGACTTGCGAAAATTTTGATGGTTTCCCAAGCATTCCTTGACTTCAAACTCCCATATCTCGTGAACGGATTGACAAACTCGAGAAATTCCTGTTGCATGTGAAAGTAGAAACTCGCCCGATTACAACGGTATGTGTATTTTTCCCCTAGGCCTTTGTAGTTATTGGTTTCGAGTATCAGACTTTCGAAAATTTTGATGGTTTCTCAAGCATCCCTTGACTTCAAACTCCCATATCTCGTGAACGGATTGACGAACTCGAGAAATTCCTGTTGCATCTGAAAGTTGAAACTCGCCCGATTACAATGGTGTGTGTACTTTTCCCCTAGGCCATTCCAGTTATTGGTTTCGAGTATCAGACCAGCGAAAATTTTGATGGTTTCGCAACCATTCCTTAACTACAAACTCCCATATCTCGCGAACGGATTGACGAACTCGAGAAATTCCTGTTGCATGTGAAAGTAGAAACTCGCCCGATTACAACGGTATGTGTATTTTTCCCCTAGGCCTTTGTAGTTATTGGTTTCGAGTATCAGACTTTCGAAAATTTTGATGGTTTCTCAAGCATTCCTTAACTTCAAACTCCCATATCTCGCGAACGGATTGACGAACTCGAGAAATTCCTGTTGCATGTGAAAGTAGAAGCTCGCCCGATTACAAGGGTATGTGTATTTTTCCCCTAGGCCTTTGTAGATATTGGTTTCGAGTATCAGACTTGCGAAAATTTTGATGGTTTCTCAACCATTCCGTATCTTCAAACTCCCATATCTCGCGAACGGGTTGACGAACTCGAGAAATTTCTGTTGCATCTGAAAGTAGAAACTCGCCCGATTACAATGGTGTGTGTACTTTTCCCCTAGGCCATTCCAGTTATTGGTTTCGAGTATCAGACCAGCGAAAATTTTGATGGTTTCTCAACCATTCCTTAACTTCAAACACCCATATCTCGCGAACGGATTGACGAAGTCGAGAAATTCCTGTTGCATGTGAAAGTAGAAACTCGCCCGATTACAATGGTGTGTGTACTTTTCCCCTAGGCCATTCCAGTTATTGGTTTCGAGTATCAGACCAGCGAAAATTTTGATGGTTTCGCAACCATTCCTTAACTACAAACTCCCATATCTCGCGAACGGATTGACGAACTCGAGAAATTCCTGTTGCATGTGAAAGTAGAAACTCGCCCGATTACAACGGTATGTGTATTTTTCCTCTAGGCCTTTGTAGTTATTGGTTTCGAGTATCAGACTTTCGAAAATTTTGATGGTTTCTCAAGCATTCCTTAACTTCAAACTCCCATATCTCGCGAACGGATTGACGAACTCGAGAAATTCCTGTTGCATGTGAAAGTAGAAAGTGGACCGACTACAATGGTGTGTGTACTTTTCCCCTAGACCATTCCAGCTAATGGTTTCGATTATCAGACTTGCGAAAATTTTGATGGGTTCCCAAGCATTCCTTAACTTCAAACTCCCATATCTCGCGAACGGATTGACGAACTCGAGAAATTCCTGTTGCATCTGAAAGTAGAATCTCTCCCAATTACAACGGTATGTGTGTTTTTCTCCTGGGCCATTCCAGTTATTGGTTTCGAGTATCAGACCAGCGAAAATTTTGATGGTTTCTCAAGCATTCCTTAACTTCAAACTCACATATCTCGCGAACGGATTGACGAACTCAGAAATTCCTGTTGCATCTGAAAGTAGAATCTCTCCCAATTACAACGGTATGTGTGTTTTTCTCCTGGGCCATTCCAGTTATTGGTTTCGATTATCAGACCAGCGAAAATTTTGATGGTTTCTCAACCATTCCTTAACTTCAAACACCCATATCTCGCGAACGGATTGACGAACTCGAGAAATTCCTGTTGCATGTGAAAGTAGAAAGTGGACCGATTACAATGGTGTGTGTACTTTTCCCCTAGACCATTCCAGCTATTGGTTTCGATTATCAGACTTGCGAAAATTTTGATGGTTTCCCAAGCATTCCTTGACTTCAAACTCCCATATCTCGTGAACGGATTGACAAACTCGAGAAATTCCTGTTGCATGTGAAAGTAGAAACTCGCCCGATTACAACGGTATGTGTATTTTTCCCCTAGGCCTTTGTAGTTATTGGTTTCGAGTATCAGACTTTCGAAAATTTTGATGGTTTCTCAAGCATCCCTTGACTTCAAACTCCCATATCTCGTGAACGGATTGACGAACTCGAGAAATTCCTGTTGCATCTGAAAGTTGAAACTCGCCCGATTACAATGGTGTGTGTACTTTTCCCCTAGGCCATTCCAGTTATTGGTTTCGAGTATCAGACCAGCGAAAATTTTGATGGTTTCGCAACCATTCCTTAACTACAAACTCCCATATCTCGCGAACGGATTGACGAACTCGAGAAATTCCTGTTGCATGTGAAAGTAGAAACTCGCCCGATTACAACGGTATGTGTATTTTTCCCCTAGGCCTTTGTAGTTATTGGTTTCGAGTATCAGACTTTCGAAAATTTTGATGGTTTCTCAAGCATTCCTTAACTTCAAACTCCCATATCTCGCGAACGGATTGACGAACTCGAGAAATTTCTGTTGCATCTGAAAGTAGAAACTCGCCCGAGTACAATGGTGTGTGTATTTTTCCCCTAGGCCATTCCAGTTATTGGTTTCGAGTATCAGACCAGCGAAAATTTTGATGGTTTCTCAAACATTCCTTAACATCAATCACCCATATCTCGCGAACGGATTGACGAACTCGAGAAATTCGTATTGCATGTGAAAGTAGAAACTCGACCGATTACAACGGTAGGTGTATTTTTCCCCTAGGCCTTTGTATTAGGGGGACCGGAAAGTAATGTCGTTTCCCGACATTAAATTCAAATACATAAATTTTTAACGAGTTTTTATTTTTAATCAATGATATAATCACCCTCATTATCAACAACCTTTTGCCATCTAGTGTGCCAATTTTCAATGCCGGATCGATAAAAATCAATTGGTTTTTGAGCAAAATATACAGAGATGGCATTTTGAATATCATCCAAATTTGCAAATCTTTTGCCACTTAGAAAGTGTTGAAGCGATCGGAATAAATGGAAATCCGATGGTGCAACATCGGGCGAGTATGGTGGGTGAGGCAGTACCTCCCACCCCAATTCATTAATTTTTGCCAAGGTTCGTCTTGCGCAGTGCGGTCTTGCATTATCGTCTTGCAGAATAACGCCTTTTCTGTTGACAATCGCTGGCCACTTTTCAATTAAAGATTTATTTACACGATCTAATTGTTCACAGTAAAGGTCTGCATTCACAGTCTGTCCAGGTTTCAGCACTTCAAAATGAACAACGCCGCGAATACTCCACCAAACACACAAAAGGGCCTTTTTGGGGTGTAAACCTGGCTTAGCAGTACTTTGTGGCGATTCATTTGGAGAGAGCCACTGCCTTTTGCGTTTTGGATTATCATAAAGAACCCACTTTTCATCTCCGGTGATCAAGCGATCAAAAAACGCTTCTGTATTGTGCCGTTGAAGCAATAAGTTGCATGTGGTGGATCGGTTAGCCTTGTTCTCTTCGGACAGATTATGCGGGACCCAAACACCTGCTCTGCTTACTTTTCCAATCTGCTGCAAATGTTCTTGGATGGTCGACCAAGGTTGGTTAAGACTGTTTGACAATTCCTCGATTGTCTGACACGGATTTGCTTCCACTTCCGCACTTAACACGTCATTGTCTAACGTTGTTGGTCTTCCTGATCGATACGAGTCGGAAAGATCAAAATTACCGGATTTGAACTTGGAAAACCACCTTTGGCATTTACGAACGTCTAATGCATTTGGATAAACATCGCAAATGTTTTTGGTAGCAACTGTTGCGTTACTACCCTTGCGAAACTCAAAAAGCATGCAATGCCGGATATGTACCTCTTCTGGTATTTGGCTGGCCATTTCACCCAAAATTGTAAAGAAAAATTTTAAATTTAATTATTTACAACTAAACAAGTCACTATAACCTCAGAATGTCTTTGCTACGACTTTAATGTACACAATGAGCTGACAAATGACAATCAAATAGTGACATGCGCAGAAACGACATTACTTTCCGGTCCACCTAATAGTTATTGGTTTCGAGTATCAGACTTCTGAAAATTTTGATGGTTTCCCAAGCATTCCTTAACTTCAAACTCACATATCTCGTGAACGGATTGACGAACTCGAGAAATTTCTGTTGCATCTGAAAGTAGAATCTCGCCCGATTACAATGGTGTGTACTTTTCCCCTAGACCATTCCAGTTATTGGTTTCGAGTATCAGACCAGCGAAAATTTTGATGGTTTCTCAACCATTCCTTAACTTCAAACTCCAATATCTCGCGAACGGATAGACGATCTCGATTTTTTCCTGTTGCATCTGAAAGTAGAAAGTCGACCGATTACAATGGTGTGTGTACTTTTCCCCTAGGTCATTCCAGTTATTCATTTCTAGCATCAGAATTGCGAAAATATTGATGGTTTCTCAACCATTCCTTAACTTCAAACTCCCATATCTCGCCAACGGACTGACGAACTCGAGAAATTCCTGTTGCATCTGAAAGTAGAAACTCTCCCAATTACAACGGTGTGTGTACTTTTCCCCTAGACCATTCCAGCTATTGGTTTCGATTATCAGACTTGCGAAAATTTTGATGGTTTCTCAACCATTCCGTAACTTCACATTTCCATATCTTGCGAACGGATTGACGAACTCGAGAAATTCCTGTTGCATCTGAAAGTAGAAACTCGCCCGAGTACAATGGTGTGTGTATTTTTCCCCTAGGCCTTTGTAGTTATTGGTTTCGAGTATCAGACTTTCGAAAATTTTGATGATTTCTCAAGCATTCCTTAACTTCATACTCCAATATCTCGCGAACGGATTGACGAACTCGATTTTTTCCTGTTGCATCTGAAAGTAGAAACTTGCCCGATTACAATGGTGTGTACTTTTCCCCTATACCATTCCAGCTATTCCTTGCGATTATCAGACGTGCGAAAATTTTGATGGTTTCTCAACCATTCCGTAACTTCACACTTCCATATCTCGCGAACGGATTGACGAACTCGAGAAATTCATGTTGCATCTGAAAGTAGAAACTCGCCCGAGTACAATGGTGTGTGTATTTTTCCCCTAGGCCATGCCAGTTATTGGTTTCGAGTATCAGACCAGCGAAAATTTTGATGGTTTCTCAACCATTCCTTAACTTCAAACTCCAATATCTCGCGAACGGATTGACGAACTCGATTTTTTCCTGTTGCATCTGAAAGTAGAAAGTCGACCGATTACAATGGCGTGTGTACTTTTCCCCTAGGCCATTCCAGTTATTCGTTTCTAGCATCAGAATTGCGAAAATATTGATGGTTTCACAACCATTCTTTAACTTCAAACTCCCATATCTCGCGAACGGATTGACGAACTCGAGAAATTCCTGTTGCATCTGAAAGTAGAAACTCGCCCGAGTACAATGGTGTGTGTATTTTTCCCCTAGGCCTTTGTAGTTATTGGTTTCGAGTATCAGACTTTCGAAAATTTTGATGATTTCTCAAGCATTCCTTAACTTCATACTCCCATATCTCGCGAACGGATTGACGAACTCGAGAAATTCCTTTTGCATCTGAAAGTAGAAACTCTCCCAATTACAACGGTATGTGTGTTTTTCCCCTAGGCCATTGTTGTTATTGGTTTCGAGTATCAGACTTGCGAAAATTTTGACGGTTTCTCAACCATTCCGTATTTTCAAACTTCCATATCTCGCGAACGGGTTGACGAACTCGAGAAATTTCTGTTGCATCTGAAAGTAGAAACTCACCAGATTACAATGGTGTGTGTACTTTTCCCCTAGGCCATTCCAGTTATTGGTTTCGATTATCAGACCAGCGAAAATTTTGATGGTTTCTCAACCATTCCTTAACTTCAAACACCCATATCTCGCGAACGGATTGACGAACTCGAGAAATTTCTGTTGCATCTGAAAGTAGAAACTCTCCCGAGTACAATGGTGTGTGTATTTTTCCCCTAGGCCGTTCCAGTTATTGGTTTCGAGTATCAGACCAGCGAAAATTTTGATGGTTTCTCAACCATTCCTTAACTTCAAACACCCATATCTCGCGAACGGATTGACGAACTCGAGAAATTTCTGTTGCATCTGAAAGTAGAAACTCTCCCGAGTACAATGGTGTGTGTATTTTTCCCCTAGGCCGTTCCAGTTATTGGTTTCGAGTATCAGACCAGCGAAAATTTTGATGGTTTCTCAACCATTCCGTAAATTCACACTTCCATATCTCACGAACGGATTGACGAACTCGAGAAATTCATGTTGCATCTGAAAGTAGAAACCCGCCCGAGTACAATGGTGTGTGTATTTTTCCCCTAGGCCATTGTAGTTATTGGTTTCTAGCATCAGAATTGCGAAAATTTTGATGGTTTCTCAACCATTCCTTAACTTCAAACTCCCATATCTCTCGAACGGAATGACGAACTCGAGAAATTCCTGTTGCATCTGAAAGTGGAAACTCGCCCGATTACAAAGGTATGTGCATTTTTCCCCTAGGCCTTTGTAGTTATTGTTTTCGGGTATCAGACTTGCGAAAATTTTGAGTGTTTCCCAACCATTCCTTAACTTCAAACTCCCATATCTCGCGAACGGATTGACGAACTCGAGAAATTCCTGTTGCATCTGAAAGTAGAGACTCGCCCGATTAGAATGGTGTGTGTGCTTTTCCCCTAGGCAATTCCAGTTATTCGTTTCTAGCATCAGAATTGCGAAAATTTCGATGGTTTCTCAACCATTCCTTAACTTCAAACTCCCATATCTCGTGAACGGATTGACGAACTCGAAAATTCCTGTTGCATCTGAAAGTGGAAACTCGCCCGATTACAAAGGTATGTGCATTTCTCTCCTAGGCCTTTGTAGTTATTGGTTTCGAGTATCAGACCAGCGAAAATTTTGATGGTTTCGCAACCATTTCTTAACTTCAAACTCCCATATCTCGCGAACGGATTGACGAACTCGAGAAATTCCTGTTGCATCTGAAAGTAGAATCTCTCCCAATTACAACGGTATGTGTGTTTTTCCCCTGGGCCATTGTATAATAGTTATTGGTTTCGAGTATCAGACTTGCGCAAATTTTGATAGTTTCTCAACCATTCCGTATCTTCAAACTCCCATATCTCGCGAAAGGGTTGACGAACTCGAGAAATTTCTGTTGCATCTGAAAGTAGAAACTTGCCCGATTACAATGGTGTGTACTTTTCCCCTATACCATTCCAGCTATTGCTTGCGATTATCAGACGTGCGAAAATTTTGATGGTTTCTCAACCATTCCGTAACTTCACACTTCCATATCTCGCGAACGGATTGACGAACTCGAGAAATTCATGTTGCATCTGAAAGTAGAAACTCGCCCGAGTACAATGGTGTGTGTATTTTTCCCCTAGGCCATTCCAGTTATTGGTTTCGAGTATCAGACCAGCGAAAATTTTGATGGTTTCTCAACCATTCCTTAACTTCAAACTCCAATATCTCGCGAACGGATTGACGAACTCGATTTTTTCCTGTTGCATCTGAAGGTAGAAAGTCGACCGATTACAATGGTGTGTGTACTTTTCCCCTAGGCCATTCCAGTTATTCGTTTCTAGCATCAGAATTGCGAAAATATTGATGGTTTCACAACCATTCTTTAACTTCAAACTCCCATATCTCGCGAACGGATTGACGAACTCGAGAAATTCCTGTTGCATCTGAAAGTAGAAACTCTCCCAATTACAACGGTGTGTGTACTTTTTCCCTAGACCATTCCAGCTATTGGTTTCGATTATCAGACTTGCGAAAATTTTGATGGTTTCTCAACCATTCCGTAACTTCACACTTCCATATCTCGCGAACGGATTGACGAACTCGAGAAATTCCTGTTGCATCTGAAAGTAGAAACTCGCCCGATTACAATGGTGTGTGTACTTTTCCCCTAGGCCATTCCAGTTATTGGTTTCGAGTATCAGACCAGCGAAAATTGTGATGGTTTCGCAACCATTCCTTAACTACAAACTCCCATATCTCGCGAACGTATTGACGAACTCGAGAAATTCCTGTTGCATGTGAAAGTAGAAACTCGCCCGATTACAACGGTATGTGTATTTTTCCCCTAGGCCTTTGTAGTTATTGGTTTCGAGTATCAGACTTTCGAAAATTTTGATGGTTTCTCAAGCATTCCTTAACTTCAAACTCCCATATCTCGCGAACGGATTGACGAACTCGAGAAATTCCTGTTGCATGTGAAAGTAGAAGCTCGCCCGATTACAAGGGTATGTGTATTTTTCCCCTAGGCCTTTGTAGTTATTGGTTTCGAGTATCAGACTTGCGAAAATTTTGATGGTTTCTCAACCATTCCGTATCTTCAAACTCCCATATCTCGCGAACGGGTTGACGAACTCGAGAAATTTCTGTTGCATCTGAAAGTAGAAACTCGCCCGATTACAATGGTGTGTGTACTTTTCCCCTAGGCCATTCCAGTTATTGGTTTCGAGTATCAGACCAGCGAAAATTTTGATGGTTTCTCAACCATTCCTTAACTTCAAACACCCATATCTCGCGAACGGATTGACGAACTCGAGAAATTTCTGTTGCATCTGAAAGTAGAAACTCGCCCGAGTACAATGGTGTATGTATTTTTCCCCTAGGCCATTCCAGTTATTGGTTTCGAGTATCAGACCAGCGAAAATTTTGATGGTTTCTCAAACATTCCTTAACATCAATCACCCATATCTCGCGAACGGATTGACGAACTCGAGAAATTCGTATTGCATGTGAAAGTAGAAACTCGCCCGATTACAACGGTAGGTGTATTTTTCCCCTAGGCCTTTGTAGTTATTGGTTTCGAGTATCAGACTTCTGAAAATTTTGATGGTTTCCCAAGCATTCCTTAACTTCAAACTCACATATCTCGTGAACGGATTGACGAACTCGAGAAATTTCTGTTGCATCTGAAAGTAGAATCTCGCCCGATTACAATGGTGTGTACTTTTCCCCTAGACCATTCCAGCTATTGCTTTCGATTATCAGACTAGCGAAAATTTTGATGGTTTCTCAACCATTCCGTAACTTTACACTTCCATATCTCGCGAACGGATTGACGAACTCGAGAAATTCCTGTTGCATCTGAAAGTAGAAACTCGCCCGAGTACAATGGTGTGTGTATTTTTCCCCTAGGCCATTCCAGTTATTGGTTTCGATTATCAGACCAGCGAAAATTTTGATGGTTTCTCAACCATTCCTTAACTTCAAACACCCATATCTCGCGAACGGATTGACGAACTCGAGAAATTTCTGTTGCATCTGAAAGTAGAAACTCTCCCGAGTACAATGGTGTGTGTATTTTTCCCCTAGGCCATTCCAGTTATTGGTTTCGAGTATCAGACCAGCGAAAATTTTGATGGTTTCTCAACCATTCCGTAACTTCACACTTCCATATCTCACGAACGGATTGACGAACTCGAGAAATTCATGTTGCATCTGAAAGTAGAAACCCGCCCGAGCACAATGGTGTGTGTATTTTGCCCCTAGGCCATTGTAGTTATTGGTTTCTAGCATCAGAATTGCGAAAATTTTGATGGTTTCCCAACCATTCCTTAACTTCAAACTCCCATATCTCTCGAACGGAATGACGAACTCGAGAAATTCCTGTTGCATCTGAAAGTGGAAACTCGCCCGATTACAAAGGTATGTGCATTTTTCCCCTAGGCCTTTGTAGTTATTGTTTTCGGGTATCAGACTTGCGAAAATTTTGAGTGTTTCCCAACCATTCCTTAACTTCAAACTCCCATATCTCGCGAACGGATTGACGAACTCGAGAAATTCCTGTTGCATCTGAAAGTAGAGACTCGCCCGATTAGAATGGTGTGTGTGCTTTTCCCCTAGGCAATTCCAGTTATTCGTTTCTAGCATCAGAATTGCGAAAATTTCGATGGTTTCTCAACCATTCCTTAACTTCAAACTCCCATATCTCGTGAACGGATTGACGAACTCGAAAATTCCTGTTGCATCTGAAAGTGGAAACTCGCCCGATTACAAA
Source organism: Ptiloglossa arizonensis (assembly GCF_051014685.1). Classification (NCBI taxonomy): domain Eukaryota; kingdom Metazoa; phylum Arthropoda; class Insecta; order Hymenoptera; family Colletidae; genus Ptiloglossa; species Ptiloglossa arizonensis. Next base: position 185,184 of record NW_027478677.1, on the reverse strand, counting down.
GGTATGTGCATTTATCTCCTAGGCCTTTGTAGTTATTGGTTTCGAGTATCAGACCAGCGAAAATTTTGATGGTTTCTCAACCATTCCTTAACTTCAAACACCCATATCTCGCGTACGGATTGACGAACTCGAGAAATTCATGTTGCATCTGAAAGTAGAAACCCGCCCGAGTACAATGGTGTGTGTATTTTTCCCCTAGGCCATTGTAGTTATTGGTTTCTAGCATCAGAATTGCGAAAATTTTGATGGTTTCTCAACCATTCCTTAACTTCAAACTCCCATATCTCTCGAACGGAATGACGAACTCGTGAAATTCCTGTTGCATCTGAAAGTGGAAACTCGCCCGATTACAAAGGTATGTGCATTTTTCCCCTAGGCCTTTGTAGTTATTGTTTTCGGGTATCAGACTTGCGAAAATTTTGAGTGTTTCCCAACCATTCCTTAACTTCAAACTCCCATATCTCGCGAACGGATTGACGAACTCGAGAAATTCCTGTTGCATCTGAAAGTAGAGACTCGCCCGATTAGAATGGTGTGTGTGCTTTTCCCCTAGGCAATTCCAGTTATTCGTTTCTAGCATCAGAATTGCGAAAATTTCGATGGTTTCTCAACCATTCCTTAACTTCAAACTCCCATATCTCGTGAACGGATTGACGAACTCGAAAATTCCTGTTGCATCTGAAAGTGGAAACTCGCCCGATTACAAAGGTATGTGCATTTCTCTCCTAGGCCTTTGTAGTTATTGGTTTCGAGTATCAGACCAGCGAAAATTTTGATGGTTTCGCAACCATTTCTTAACTTCAAACTCCCATATCTCGCGAACGGATTGACGAACTCGAGAAATTCCTGTTGCATCTGAAAGTAGAATCTCTCCCAATTACAACGGTATGTGTGTTTTTCCCCTGGGCCATTGTATAATAGTTATTGGTTTCGAGTATCAGACTTGCGCAAATTTTGATAGTTTCTCAACCATTCCGTATCTTCAAACTCCCATATCTCGCGAAAGGGTTGACGAACTCGAGAAATTTCTGTTGCATCTGAAAGTAGAAACTCGCCCGATTACAATGGTGTTTGTACTTTTCCCCTAGGCCATTCCAGTTATTGGTTTCGAGTATCAGACCAGCGAAAATTTTGATGGTTTCGCAACCATTCCTTAACTTCAAACTCCCATATCTCGCGAACGGATTGACGAACTCGAGAAATTCCTGTTGCATGTGAAAGTAGAAACTCGCCCGATTACAACGGTAGGTGTATTTTTCCCCTAGGCCTTTGTAGTTATTGGTTTCGAGTATCAGACTTCTGAAAATTTTGATGGTTTCCCAAGCATTCCTTAACTTCAAACACCCATATCTCGCGAACGGGTTGACGAACTCGAGAAACTTCTTTTGCACCTGAAAGTAGAAACTCGCCCGATTACAATGGTGTGTGTACTTTTCCCCTAGGCCATTCCAGTTATTGGTTTCGAGTATCAGACCAGCGAAAATTTTGATGGTTTCTCAACCATTCCTTAACTTCAAACACCCATATCTCGCGAACGGATTGCGAACTCGAGAAATTCCTGTTGCATGTGAAAGTAGAAACTCGCCCGATTACAACGGTAGGTGTATTTTTCCCTTAGGCCTTTGTACTTATTGGTTTCGAGTATCAGACTTCTGAAAATTTTGATGGTTTCCCAAGCATTGCTTAACTTCAAACTCCCATATCTCGTAAACGGATTGACGAACTCGAGAAATTTCTGTTGCATCTGAAAGTAGAAACTCGCCCGATTACAATGGTGTGTGTACTTTTCCCCTAGGCCATTCCAGTTCTTGGTTTCGAGTATCAGACCAGCGAAAATTTTGATGGTTTCGCAACCATTCCTTAACTTCAAACTCCCATATCTCGCGAACGGATTGACGAACTCGAGAAATTCCTGTTGCATGTGAAAGTAGAAACTCGCCCGATTACAACGGTATGTGTATTTTTCCCCACGACCTATGTAGTTATTGGTTTCGAGTATCAGACTTTCGAAAATTTTGATGGTTTCTCAAGCATTCCTTAACTTCAAACTCCCATATCTCGCGAACGGATTGACGAACTCGAGAAATACCTGTTGCATCTGAAAGTGGAAACTCGCCCGATTACAAAGGTATGTGTATTTTTGCCCTAGATCATAGTAGTTATTGGTTTCGAGTATCAGACTTGCGAAAATTTTGATGGTTTCTCAACCCTTCCTTAACTTCAAACTCCCATATCTCGCGAACGGATTGACGAACTCGAGAAATTCCTGTTGCATGTGAAAGTAGAAACTCGCCCGATTACAACGGTATGTGTATTTTTCCCCACGACCTTTGTAGTTATTGTTTTCGAGTATCAGACTTGCGAAAATTTTGATGGTTTCTCAACCATTCCTTAACTTCAAACTCCCATATCTCGCGAACGGATTGACGAACTCGAGAAATTCCTGTTGCATCTGAAATTAGAAACTCGCCCGATTACAAAGATATGTGTGTTTTTCCCCTAGGCCTTTGTAGTTATTGGTTTCGAGTATCAGACTTGCGAAAATTTTGAGGGTTCCCCAACCATTCCTTAACTTCACACTCCCATATCTCGCGAACGGATTGACGAACTCGAGAAATTCCTGTTGCATCTGAAAGTAGAGACCCGCCCGATTAGAATGGTGTGTGTACTTTTCCCCTAGGCCATTCCAGTTATTCGTTTCTAGCATCAGAATTGCGAAAATTTTGATCGTTCCTCAACCATTCCTTAACTTCAATCTCCCATTTCTCGCAAACGGATTGACGAACTCGAGAAATTCCTGTTGCATGTGAAAGTAGAAACTCGCCCGATTACAACGGTATGTGTATTTTTCCCCACGACCTTTGTAGTTATTGGTTTCGAGTATCAGACTTTCGAAAATTTTGATGGTTTCTCAAGCATTCCTTAACTTCAAACTCCCATATCTCGCGAACGGATTGACGAACTCGAGAAATACCTGTTGCATCTGAAAGTGGAAACTCGCCCGATTACAAAGGTATGTGTATTTTTGCCCTAGATCATAGTAGTTATTGGTTTCGAGTATCAGACTTGCGAAAATTTTGATGGTTTCTCAACCCTTCCTTAACTTCAAACTCCCATATCTCGCGAACGGATTGACGAACTCGAGAAATACCTGTTGCATCTGAAAGTGGAAACTCGCCCGATTACAAAGGTATGTGTATTTTTGCCCTAGATCATAGTAGTTATTGGTTTCGAGTATCAGACTTGCGAAAATTTTGATGGTTTCTCAACCCTTCCTTAACTTCAAACTCCCATATCTCGCGAACGGATTGACGAACTCGAGAAATACCTGTTGCATCTGAAAGTGGAAACTCGCCCGATTACAAAGGTATGTGTATTTTTGCCCTAGATCATAGTAGTTATTGGTTTCGAGTATCAGACTTGCGAAAATTTTGATGGTTTCTCAACCATTCCTTAACATCAAACTCCCATATCTCGCGAACGGATTGACGAACTCGAGAAATTCCTATTGCATCTGAAAGTAGAGACTCGCCCGATTAGAATGGTGTGTGTACTTTTCCCCTAGGCCATTCCAGTTATTCGTTTCTAGCATCAGAATTGCGAAAATTTTGATCGTTCCTTAACCATTCCTTAACTTCAATCTCCCATTTCTCGCAAACGGATTGACGAACTCGAGAAATTCCTGTTGCATGTGAAAGTAGAAACTCGCCCGATTACAAGGGTGTGTGTACTTTTCCCCTAGGCCTTTGTAGTTATTGGTTTCGAGTATCAGACTTTCGAAAATTTTGATGGTTTCTCAAGCATTCCTTAACTTCAAACTCCCATATCTCGCGAACGGATTGACGAACTCGAGAAATTCCTGTTGCAGCTGAAAGCAGAAACTCGCCCGATTACAAAGATATGTGTGTTTTTCCCCTAGGCCTTTGTAGTAATGGGTTTCGAGTATCAGACTTGCGAAAGTTTTGATGGTTCCTGAACCATTCCTTAACTTCAAACTCCCATATCTCGCGAACGGATTGACGAACTCGAGCAATTCCTGTTGCATATGAAAGTAGAAACTCGCCCGATTACAATGGTGTGTGTACTTTGCCCCTAGGCCATTCCAGTTATTCGTTTCTAGCATCAGAACTGCGAAAATCCTGATGGTTTCTCAACCATTCCTTAACTTCAAACTCCCATATCTCGCGAACGGATTGACGAACTCGAGAAATTCCTGTTGCATCTGAAAGTAGAAACTCGCCCGATTACAATGGTGTATGTACTTTTCCCCTAGGCCATTCCAGTTATTCGTTTCTAGCATCAGAATTGCGAAAATTTCGAAGGTTTCTCAACCATTCCTTAACTTCAAACTCCCATACCTCGTGAACAGATTGACGAACTCGAGAAATTCCTGTTGCATCTGAAATTAGAAACTCGCCCGATTACAAAGATACGTGTGTTTTTCCCCTAGGCCTTTGTAGTTATTGGTTTCGAGTATCAGACTTGCGAAAATTTTGAGGGTTTCCCAACCATTCCTTAACTTCAAACTCCCATATCTCGCGAACGGATTGACGAACTCGAGAAATTCCTGTTGCATCTGAAATTAGAAACTCGCCCGATTACAAAGATACGTGTGTTTTTCCCCTAGGCCTTTGTAGTTATGGGTTTCGAGTATCAGACTTGCGAATGTTTTGATGGTTCCTCAACCATTCCTTAACTTCAAACTCCCATATCTCGCGGACGGATTGACGAACTCGAGCAATTCCTGTTGCATCTGAAAGTAGAAACTCGCCCGATTACAATGGTGTGTGTACTTTTCCCCTAGGCCATTCCAGTTATTCGTTTCTAGCATCAGAACTGCGAAAATCTTGATGGTTCCTCAACCATTCCTTAACTTCAAACTCCCATATCACGCGAACGGATTGACGAACTCGAGAAATTCCTGTTGCATCTGAAAGTAGAAACTCGCCCGATTACAATGGTGTGTGTACTTTTCCCCTAGGCCATTCCAGTTATTCGTTTCTAGCATCAGAACTGCGAAAATCTTGATGGTTCCTCAACCATTCCTTAACTTCAAACTCCCATATCACGCGAACGGATTGACGAACTCGAGAAATTCCTGTTGCATCTGAAAGTAGAAGCTCGCCCGATTACAATGGTGTGTGTACTTTTCCCCTAGGCCATTCCAGTTATTGATTTCGAGTATCAGACTTGCGAAAATTTTGATGGTTTCTCAACCATTCCTTAACATCAAACACCCATATCTCGCGAACGGATTGACGAACTCGAGAAATTCCTGTTGCATCTGAAAGTAGAAACTCGCCCGATTAGAACGGTGTGTGTACTTTTCCCCTAGGCCATTCCAGTTATTCGTTTCTAGCATCAGAATTGCGAAAATTTCGATGGTTTCTCAACCATTCCTTAACTTCAAACTCCCATATCTCGTGAACGGATTGACGAACTCGTGAAATTCCTGTTGCATCTGAAATTAGCAACTCGCCCGATTACAAAGATATATGTGTTTTTCCCCTAGGCCTTTGTAGTTATGGGTTTCGAGTATAAGACTTGCGAAAGTTTTGATGGTTCCTCAACCATTCCTTAACTTCAAACTCCCATATCTCGCGAACGGATTGACGAACTCGAGCAATTCCTGTTGCATCTGAAAGCAGAAACTCGCCCGATTACAATGGTGTGTGTACTTTTCCCCTAGGCCATTCCAGTCATTCGTTCCTAGCACCAGAACGGCGAAAATCTTGATGGCTTCTCAACCATTCCTTAACTTCAAACTCCCATATCTCGCGAACGGATTGACGAACTCGAGAAATTCCTGTTGCATCTGAAAGTAGAAACTCGCCCGATTACAATGGTGTATGTACTTTTCCCCTAGGCCATTCCAGTTATTCGTTTCTAGCATCAGAATTGCGAAAATTTCGATGGTTTCTCAACCATTCCTTAACTTCAAACTCCCATATCTCGTGAACGGATTGACGAACTCGAGAAATTCCTGTTGCATCTGAAATTAGAAACTCGCCCGATTACAAAGATATGTGTGTTTTTCCCCTAGGCCTTTGTAGTTATGGGTTTCGAGTATCAGACTTGCGAATGTTTTGATGGTTCCTCAACCATTCCTTAACTTCAAACTCCCATATCTCGCGAACGGATTGACGAACTCGAGCAATTCCTGTTGCATCTGAAAGTAGAAACTCGCCCGATTACAATGGTGTGTGTACTTTTCCCCTAGGCCATTCCAGTTATTCGTTTCTAGCATCAGAACTGCGAAAATCTTGATGGCTTCTCAACCATTCCTTAACTTCAAACTCCCATATCTCGCGAACGGATTGACGAACTCGTGAAATTCCTGTTGCATCTGAAAGTAGAGACTCTCCCGATTAGAACGGTGTGTGTACTTTTCCCCTAGGCCATTCCAGTTATTCGTTTCTAGCATCAGAATTGCGAAAATTTCGATGGTTTCTCAACCATTCCTTAACTTCAAACTCCCATATCTCGTGAACGGATTGACGAACTCGTGAAATTCCTGTTGCATCTGAAATTAGCAACTCGCCCGATTACAAAGATATATGTGTTTTTCCCCTAGGCCTTTGTAGTTATGGGTTTCGAGTATCAGACTTGCGAAAGTTTTGATGGTTCCTCAACCATTCCTTAACTTCAAACTCCCATATCTCGCGAACGGATTGACGAACTCGAGCAATTCCTGTTGCATCTGAAAGTAGAAACTCGCCCGATTACAATGGTGTTTGTACTTTTCCCCTAGGCCATTCCAGTTATTCGTTTCTAGCACCAGAACGGCGAAAATCTTGATGGCTTCTCAACCATTCCTTAACTTCAAACTCCCATATCTCGCGAACGGATTGACGAACTCGAGAAATTCCTGTTGCATCTGAAAGTAGAAACTCGCCCGATTACAATGGTGTATGTACTTTTCCCCTAGGCCATTCCAGTTATTCGTTTCTAGCATCAGAATTGCGAAAACTTCGATGGTTTCTCAACCATTCCTTAACTTCAAACTCCCATATCTCGTGAACGGATTGACGAACTCGAGAAATTCCTGTTGCATCTGAAATTAGAAACTCGCCCGATTACAAAGATATGTGTGTTTTTCCCCTAGGCCTTTGTAGTTATGGGTTTCGAGTATCAGACTTGCGAATGTTTTGATGGTTCCTCAACCATTCCTTAACTTCAAACTCCCATATCTCGCGAACGGATTGACGAACTCGAGCAATTCCTGTTGCATCTGAAAGTAGAAACTCGCCCGATTACAATGGTGTGTGTACTTTTCCCCTAGGCCATTCCAGTTATTCGTTTCTAGCATCAGAACTGCGAAAATCTTGATGGTTTCTCAAGCATTCCTTAACTTCAAACTCCCATATCTCGCGAACGGATTGACGAACTCGAGAAATTCCTGTTGCATCTGAAAGTAGAAACTCGCCCGATTACAAGGGTGTGTGTACTTTTCCCCTAGGCCATTCCAGTTATTGATTTCGAGTATCAGACTTGCGAAAATTTTGATGGTTTCTCAACCATTCCTTAACATCAAACTCCCATATCTCGCGAACGGATTGACGAACTCGAGAAATTCCTGTTGCATGTGAAATTAGAAACTAGCCCGAATACAATGATATGTGTGTTTTTCCCCTAGGCCTTTGTAGTTATTGGTTTCGTGTATCAGACTTGCGAAAATTTTGAGGGTTTCCCAACCATTCCTTAACTTCAAACTCCCATATCTCGCGAACGGATTGACGAACTCGAGAAATTCCTGTTGCATCTGAAAGTAGAGACTCTCCCGATTAGAACGGTGTGTGTACTTTTCCCGTAAGCCATTCCAGTTATTCGTTTCTAGCATCAGAATTGCGAAAATATCGATGGTTTCTCAACCATTCCTTAACTTCAAACTCCCGTATCTCGTGAACGGATTGACGAACACGAGAAATTCCTGTTGCATCTGAAATTAGAAACTCGCCCGATTACAAAGATATGTGTGTTTTTCCCCTAGGCCTTTGTAGTTATGGGTTTCGAGTATCAGACTTGCGAATGTTTTGATGGTTCCTCAACCATTCCTTAACTTCAAACTCCCATATCTCGCGAACGGATTGACGAACTCGAGCAATTCCTGTTGCATCTGAAAGTAGAAACTCGCCCGATTACAATGGTGTGTGTACTTTTCCCCTAGGCCATTCCAGTTATTCGTTTCTAGCATCAGAACTGCGAAAATCTTGATGGTTTCTCAACCATTCCTTAACTTCAAACTCCCATACCTCGCGAACGGATTGACGAACTCGAGAAATTCCTGTTGCATCTGAAAGTAGAAACTCGCCCGATTACAATGGTGTGTGTACTTTTCCCCTAGGCCATTCCAGTTACTGATTTCAAGTATCAGACTTGCGAAAATTTTGATGGTTTCTCAACCATTCCTTAACTTCAAACTCCCATATCTCGCGAACGGATTGACGAACTCGAGAAATTCCTGTTGCATCTGAAAGTAGAAACTCTCCCGATTACAATGGTGTGTGTACTTTGCCCCTAGGCCATTCCAGTTATTGATTTCGAGTATCAGACTTGCGAAAATTTTGATGGTTTCTCAACCATTCCTTAACATCAAACTCCCATATCTCGCGAACGGATTGACGAACTCGAGAAATTCCTGTTGCATGTGAAATTAGAAACTCGCCCGATTACAAAGATATGTGTGTTTTTCCCCTAGGCCTTTGTAGTTATTGGTTTCGAGTATCAGACTTGCGAAAATTTTGAGGGTTTCCCAACCATTCCTTAACTTCAAACTCCCATATCTCGCGAACGGATTGACGAACTCGAGAAATTCCTGTTGCATCTGAAATTAGCAACTCGCCCGATTACAAAGATATATGTGTTTTTCCCCTAGGCCTTTGTAGTTATGGGTTTCGAGTATCAGACTTGCGAAAGTTTTGATGGTTCCTCAACCATTCCTTAACTTCAAACTCCCATATCTCGCGAACGGATTGACGAACTCGAGCAATTCCTGTTGCATCTGAAAGTAGAAACTCGCCCGATTACAATGGTGTTTGTACTTTTCCCCTAGGCCATTCCAGTTATTCGTTTCTAGCACCAGAACGGCGAAAATCTTGATGGCTTCTCAACCATTCCTTAACTTGAAACTCCCATATCTCGCGAACGGATTGACGAACTCGAGAAATTCCTGTTGCATCTGAAAGTAGAAACTCGCCCGATTACAATGGTGTATGTACTTTTCCCCTAGGCCATTCCAGTTATTCGTTTCTAGCATCAGAATTGCGAAAATTTCGATGGTTTCTCAACCATTCCTTAACTTCAAACTCCCATATCTCGTGAACGGATTGACGAACTCGAGAAATTCCTGTTGCATCTGAAATTAGAAACTCGCCCGATTACAAAGATATGTGTGTTTTTCCCCTAGGCCTTTGTAGTTATGGGTTTCGAGTATCAGACTTGCGAATGTTTTGATGGTTCCTCAACCATTCCTTAACTTCAAACTCCCATATCTCGCGAACGGATTGACGAACTCGAGCAATTCCTGTTGCATCTGAAAGTAGAAACTCGCCCGATTACAATGGTGTGTGTACTTTTCCCCTAGGCCATTCCAGTTATTCGTTTCTAGCATCAGAACTGCGAAAATCTTGATGGTTTCTCAAGCATTCCTTAACTTCAAACTCCCATATCTCGCGAACGGATTGACGAACTCGAGAAATTCCTGTTGCATCTGAAAGTAGAAACTCGCCCGATTACAAGGGTGTGTGTACTTTTCCCCTAGGCCATTCCAGTTATTGATTTCGAGTATCAGACTTGCGAAAATTTTGATGGTTTCTCAACCATTCCTTAACATCAAACTCCCATATCTCGCGAACGGATTGACGAACTCGAGAAATTCCTGTTGCATGTGAAATTAGAAACTAGCCCGAATACAATGATATGTGTGTTTTTCCCCTAGGCCTTTGTAGTTATTGGTTTCGTGTATCAGACTTGCGAAAATTTTGAGGGTTTCCCAACCATTCCTTAACTTCAAACTCCCATATCTCGCGAACGGATTGACGAACTCGAGAAATTCCTGTTGCATCTGAAAGTAGAGACTCTCCCGATTAGAACGGTGTGTGTACTTTTCCCGTAAGCCATTCCAGTTATTCGTTTCTAGCATCAGAATTGCGAAAATATCGATGGTTTCTCAACCATTCCTTAACTTCAAACTCCCGTATCTCGTGAACGGATTGACGAACTCGAGAAATTCCTGTTGCATCTGAAATTAGAAACTCGCCCGATTACAAAGATATGTGTGTTTTTCCCCTAGGCCTTTGTAGTTATGGGTTTCGAGTATCAGACTTGCGAATGTTTTGATGGTTCCTCAACCATTCCTTAACTTCAAACTCCCATATCTCGCGAACGGATTGACGAACTCGAGCAATTCCTGTTGCATCTGAAAGTAGAAACTCGCCCGATTACAATGGTGTGTGTACTTTTCCCCTAGGCCATTCCAGTTATTCGTTTCTAGCATCAGAACTGCGAAAATCTTGATGGTTTCTCAACCATTCCTTAACTTCAAACTCCCATACCTCGCGAACGGATTGACGAACTCGAGAAATTCCTGTTGCATCTGAAAGTAGAAACTCTCCCGATTACAATGGTGTGTGTACTTTGCCCCTAGGCCATTCCAGTTATTGATTTCGAGTATCAGACTTGCGAAAATTTTGATGGTTTCTCAACCATTCCTTAACATCAAACTCCCATATCTCGCGAACGGATTGACGAACTCGAGAAATTCCTGTTGCATGTGAAATTAGAAACTCGCCCGATTACAGAGATATGTGTGTTTTTCCCCTAGGCCTTTGTAGTTATTGGTTTCGAGTATCAGACTTGCGAAAATTTTGAGGGTTTCCCAACCATTCCTTAACTTCAAACTCCCATATCTCGCGAACGGATTGACGAACTCGAGAAATTCCTGTTGCATCTGAAATTAGCAACTCGCCCGATTACAAAGATATATGTGTTTTTCCCCTAGGCCTTTGTAGTTATGGGTTTCGAGTATCAGACTTGCGAAAGTTTTGATGGTTCCTCAACCATTCCTTAACTTCGAACTCCCATATCTCGCGAACGGATTGACGAACTCGAGCAATTCCTGTTGCATCTGAAAGTAGAAACTCGCCCGATTACAATGGTGTTTGTACTTTTCCCCTAGGCCATTCCAGTTATTCGTTTCTAGCACCAGAACGGCGAAAATCTTGATGGCTTCTCAACCATTCCTTAACTTCAAACTCCCATATCTCGCGAACGGATTGACGAACTCGAGAAATTCCTGTTGCATCTGAAAGTAGAAACTCGCCCGATTACAATGGTGTATGTACTTTTCCCCTAGGCCATTCCAGTTATTCGTTTCTAGCATCAGAATTGCGAAAATTTCGATGGTTTCTCAACCATTCCTTAACTTCAAACTCCCATATCTCGTGAACGGATTGACGAACTCGAGAAATTCCTGTTGCATCTGAAATTAGAAACTCGCCCGATTACAAAGATATGTGTGTTTTTCCCCTAGGCCTTTGTAGTTATGGGTTTCGAGTATCAGACTTGCGAATGTTTTGATGGTTCCTCAACCATTCCTTAACTTCAAACTCCCATATCTCGCGAACGGATTGACGAACTCGAGCAATTCCTGTTGCATCTGAAAGTAGAAACTCGCCCGATTACAATGGTGTGTGTACTTTTCCCCTAGGCCATTCCAGTTATTCGTTTCTAGCATCAGAACTGCGAAAATCTTGATGGTTTCTCAAGCATTCCTTAACTTCAAACTCCCATATCTCGCGAACGGATTGACGAACTCGAGAAATTCCTGTTGCATCTGAAAGTAGAAACTCGCCCGATTACAAGGGTGTGTGTACTTTTCCCCTAGGCCATTCCAGTTATTGATTTCGAGTATCAGACTTGCGAAAATTTTGATGGTTTCTCAACCATTCCTTAACATCAAACTCCCATATCTCGCGAACGGATTGACGAACTCGAGAAATTCCTGTTGCATGTGAAATTAGAAACTAGCCCGATTACAAAGATATGTGTGTTTTTCCCCTAGGCCTTTGTAGTTATTGGTTTCGTGTATCAGACTTGCGAAAATTTTGAGGGTTTCCCAACCATTCCTTAACTTCAAACTCCCATATCTCGCGAACGGATTGACGAACTCGAGAAATTCCTGTTGCATCTGAAAGTAGAGACTCTCCCGATTAGAACGGTGTGTGTACTTTTCCCGTAAGCCATTCCAGTTATTCGTTTCTAGCATCAGAATTGCGAAAATATCGATGGTTTCTCAACCATTCCTTAACTTCAAACTCCCGTATCTCGTGAACGGATTGACGAACTCGAGAAATTCCTGTTGCATCTGAAATTAGAAACTCGCCCTATTACAAAGATATGTGTGTTTTTCCCCTAGGCCTTTGTAGTTATGGGTTTCGAGTATCAGACTTGCGAATGTTTTGATGGTTCCTCAACCATTCCTTAACTTCAAACTCCCATATCTCGCGAACGGATTGACGAACTCGAGCAATTCCTGTTGCATCTGAAAGTAGAAACTCGCCCGATTACAATGGTGTGTGTACTTTTCCCCTAGGCCATTCCAGTTATTCGTTTCTAGCATCAGAACTGCGAAAATCTTGATGGTTTCTCAACCATTCCTTAACTTCAAACTCCCATATCTCGCGAACGGATTGACGAACTCGAGAAATTCCTGTTGCATCTGAAAGTAGAAACTCGCCCGATTACAATGGTGTGTGTACTTTTCCCCTAGGCCATTCCAGTTACTGATTTCAAGTATCAGACTTGCGAAAATTTTGATGGTTTCTCAACCATTCCTTAACTTCAAACTCCCATATCTCGCGAACGGATTGACGAACTCGAGAAATTCCTGTTGCATCTGAAAGTAGAAACTCTCCCGATTGCAATGGTGTGTGTACTTTGCCCCTAGGCCATTCCAGTTATTGATTTCGAGTATCAGACTTGCGAAAATTTTGATGGTTTCTCAACCATTCCTTAACATCAAACTCCCATATCTCGCGAACGGATTGACGAACTCGAGAAATTCCTGTTGCATGTGAAATTAGAAACTAGCCCGATTACAAAGATATGTGTGTTTTTCCCCTAGGCCTTTGTAGTTATTGGTTTCGTGTATCAGACTTGCGAAAATTTTGAGTGTTTCCCAACCATTCCTTAACTTCAAACTCCCATATCTCGCGAACGGATTGACGAACTCGAGAAATTCCTGTTGCATCTGAAAGTAGAGACTCTCCCGATTAGAACGGTGTGTGTACTTTTCCCGTAAGCCATTCCAGTTATTCGTTTCTAGCATCAGAATTGCGAAAATATCGATGGTTTCTCAACCATTCCTTAACTTCAAACTCCCGTATCTCGTGAACGGATTGACGAACTCGAGAAATTCCTGTTGCATCTGAAATTAGAAACTCGCCCTATTACAAAGATATGTGTGTTTTTCCCCTAGGCCTTTGTAGTTATGGGTTTCGAGTATCAGACTTGCGAATGTTTTGATGGTTCCTCAACCATTCCTTAACTTCAAACTCCCATATCTCGCGAACGGATTGACGAACTCGAGCAATTCCTGTTGCATCTGAAAGTAGAAACTCGCCCGATTACAATGGTGTGTGTACTTTTCCCCTAGGCCATTCCAGTTATTCGTTTCTAGCATCAGAACTGCGAAAATCTTGATGGTTTCTCAACCATTCCTTAACTTCAAACTCCCATATCTCGCGAACGGATTGACGAACTCGAGAAATTCCTGTTGCATCTGAAAGTAGAAACTCGCCCGATTACAATGGTGTGTGTACTTTTCCCCTAGGCCATTCCAGTTACTGATTTCAAGTATCAGACTTGCGAAAATTTTGATGGTTTCTCAACCATTCCTTAACTTCAAACTCCCATATCTCGCGAACGGATTGACGAACTCGAGAAATTCCTGTTGCATCTGAAAGTAGAAACTCTCCCGATTGCAATGGTGTGTGTACTTTGCCCCTAGGCCATTCCAGTTATTGATTTCGAGTATCAGACTTGCGAAAATTTTGATGGTTTCTCAACCATTCCTTAACATCAAACTCCCATATCTCGCGAACGGATTGACGAACTCGAGAAATTCCTGTTGCATGTGAAATTAGAAACTCGCCCGATTACAAAGATATGTGTGTTTTTCCCCTAGGCCTTTGTAGTTATTGGTTTCGAGTATCAGACTTGCGAAAATTTTGAGGGTTTCCCAACCATTCCTTAACTTCAAACTCCCATATCTCGCGAACGGATTGACGAACTCGAGAAATTCCTGTTGCATCTGAAAGTAGAGACTCTCCCGATTAGAACGGTGTGTGTACTTTTCCCCTGGGCCATTCCAGTTATTCGTTTCTAGCATCAGAATTGCGAAAATTTCGATGGTTTCTCAACCAATCCTTAAATTCAAACTCCCATATCTCGTGAACGGATTGACGAACTCGTGAAATTCCTGTTGCATCTGAAATTAGAAACTCGCCCGATTACAAAGATATGTGCGTTTATCCCCTAGGCCTTTGTAGTTATGGGTTTCGAGTATCAGACTTGCGAAAGTTTTGATGGTTCCTCAACCATTCCTTAACTTCAAACTCCCATATCTCGCGGACGGATTGACGAACTCGAGCAATTCCTGTTGCATCTGAAAGTAGAAACTCGCCCGATTACAATGGTGTGTGTACTTTTCCCCTAGGCCATTCCAGTTATTCGTTTCTAGCATCAGAACTGCTAAAATCTTGATGGTTTCTCAACCATTCCTTAACTTCAAACTCCCATATCTCGCGAACGGATTGACGAACTCGAGAAATTCCTGTTGCATCTGAAAGTAGAAACTCGCCCGATTACAATGGTGTGTGTACTTTTCCCCTAGGCCATTCCAGTTATTGATTTCGAGTATCAGACTTGCGAAAATTTTGATGGTTTCTCAACCATTCCTTAACATCAAACTCCCATATCTCGCGAACGGATTGACGAACTCGAGAAATTCCTGTTGCATGTGAAACTAGAAACTCGCCCGATTACAAAGATATGTTTGTTTTTCCCCTAGGCCTTTGTAGTTATTGGTTTCGAGTATCAGACTTGGGAAAATTTTGAGGGTTTCCCAACCATTCCTTAACTTCAAACTCCCATATGTCGCGAACGGATTGACGAACTCGAGAAATTCCTGTTGCATCTGAAAGTAGAGACTCTCCCGATTGGAACGGTGTGTGTACTTTTCCCCTAGGCCATTCCTGTTATTCGTTTCTAGCATCAGAATTGCGAAAATTTCGATGGTTTCTCAACCATTCCTTAACTTCAAACTCCCATATCTCGTGAACGGATTGACGAACTCGTGAAATTCCTGTTGCATCTGAAATTAGAAACTCGCCCGACTACAGAGATATGTGTGTTTTTCCCCTAGGCCTTTGTAGTTATGGGTTTCGAGTATCAGACTTGCGAAAGTTTTGATGGTTCCTCAACCATTCCTTAACTTCAAACTCCCATATCTCGCGAACGGATTGACGAACTCGGGCAATTCCTGTTGCATCTGAAAGTAGAAACTCGCCCGATTGCAATGGTGTGTGTACTTTTCCCCTAGGCCATTCCTGTTATTCGTTTCTAGCATCAGAACGGCGAAAATCTTGATGGCTTCTCAACCATTCCTTAACTTCAAACTCCCATATCTCGCGAACGGATTGACGAACTCGAGAAATTCCTGTTGCATCTGATAGTAGAAACTCGCCCGATTACAATGGTGTGTGTACTTTTCCCCTAGGCCATTCCAGTTATTCGTTTCTAGCATCAGAATTGCGAAAATTTCGATGGATTCTCAACCATTCCTTAACTTCAAACTCCCATATCTCGCGAACGGATTGACGAACTCGAGCAATTCCTGTTGCATCTGAAAGTAGATACTCGCCCGATTACAATGGTTTGTGTACTTTTCCGCTAGGCCATTCCAGTTATTCGTTTCTAGCATCAGAAAGGCGAAAATCTTGATGGTTTCTCAACCATTCCTTAACTTCAAACTCCCATATCTCGCGAACGGATTGACGAACTCGAGAAATTCCTGTTGCATCTGAATGTAGAAACTCGCCCGATTACAATGGTGTGTGTACTTTTCCCCTAGGCCATTCCAGTTATTGATTTCGAGTATCAGACTTGCGAAAATTTTGATGGTTTCTCAACCATTCCTTAACATCAAACTCCCATATCTCGCGAACGGATTGACGAACTCGAGAAATTCCTGTTGCATGTGAAATTAGAAACTCGCCCGATTACAAAGATATGTGTGTTTTTCCCCTAGGCCTTTGTAGTTATTGGTTTCGAGTATCAGACTTGCGAAAATTTTGAGGGTTTCCCAACCATTCCTTAACTTCAAACTCCCATATCTCGCGAACGGATTGACGAACTCGAGAAATTCCTGTTGCATCTGAAAGTAGAGACTCTCCCGATTAGAACGGTGTGTGTACTTTTCCCCTAGGCCATTCCAGTCATTCGTTTCTAGCATCAGAATTGCGAAAATTTCGATGGTTTCTCAACCATTCCTTAACTTCAAACTCCCATATCTCGTGAACGGATTGACGAACTCGAGAAATTCCTGTTGCATCTGAAATTAGAAACTCGCCCGATTACAAAGATATGTGTGTTTTTCCCCTAGGCCTTTGTAGTTATGGGTTTCGAGTATCAGACTTGCGAATGTTTTGATGGTTCCTCAACCATTCCTTAACTTCAAACTCCCATATCTCGCGAACGGATTGACGAACTCGAGCAATTCCTGTTGCATCTGAAAGTAGGAACTCGCCCGATTACAATGGTGTGTGTACTTTTCCCCTATGCCATTCCAGTTATTCGTTTCTAGCATCAGAACTGCGAGAATCTTGATGGTTTCTCAACCATTCCTGAACTTCACACTCCCATATCTCGCGAACGGATTGACGAACTCGAGAAATTCCTGTTGCATCTGAAAGTAGAAACTCGCCCGATTACAATGGTGTGTGTACTTTTCCCCTAGGCCATTCCAGTTATTGATTTCGAGTATCAGACTTGCGAAAATTTTGATGGTTTCTCAACCATTCCTTAACTTCAAACTCCCATACCTCGTGAACAGATTGACGAACTCGAGAAATTCCTGTTGCATCTGAAATTAGAAACTCGCCCGATTACAAAGATACGTGTGTTTTTCCCCTAGGCCTTTGTAGTTATGGGTTTCGAGTATCAGACTTGCGAAAATTTTGAGGGTTTCCCAACCATTCCTTAACTTCAAACTCCCATATCTCGTGAACGGATTGACGAACTCGAGAAATTCCTGTTGCATCTGAAATTTGAAACTCGCCCGATTACAAAGATATGTGTGTTTTTCCCCTAGGCCTTTGTAGTTATGGGTTTCGAGTATCAGACTTGCGAATGTTTTGATGGTTCCTCAACCATTCCTTAACTTCAAACTCCCATATCTCGCGAACGGATTGACGAACTCGAGCAATTCCTGTTGCATCTGAAAGTAGAAACTCGCCCGATTACAATGGTGTGTGTACTTTTCCCCTATGCCATTCCAGTTATTCGTTTCTAGCATCAGAACTGCGAAAATCTTGATGGTTTCTCAACCATTCCTTAACTTCAAACTCCCATATCTCGCGAACGGATTGACGAACTCGAGAAATTCCTGTTGCATCTGAAAGTAGAAACTCGCCCGATTACAATGGTGTGTGTACTTTTCCCCTAGGCCATTCCAGTTATTGATTTCGAGTATCAGACTTGCGAAAATTTTGATGGTTTCTCAACCATTCCTTAACATCAAACTCCCATATCTCGCGAACGGATTGACGAACTCGAGAAATTCCTGTTGCATGTGAAATTAGAAACTCGCCCGATTACAAAGATATGTGTGTTTTTCCCCTAGGCCTTTGTAGTTATTGGTTTCGAGTATCAGACTTGCGAAAATTTTGAGGGTTTCCCAACCATTCCTTAACTTCAAACTCCCATATCTCGCGAACGGATTGACGAACTCGAGAAATTCCTGTTGCATCTGAAAGTAGAGACTCTCCCGATTAGAACGGTGTGTGTACTTTTCCCCTAGGCCATTCCAGTTATTCGTTTCTAGCATCAGAATTGCGAAAATTTCGATGGTTTCGCAACCATTCCTTAACTTCAAACTCCCATATCTCGTGAACGGATTGACGAACTCGTGAAATACCTGTTGCATCTGAAATTCAAAACTCGCCCGATTACAAAGATATGTGTGTTTTTCCCCTAGGCGTTTGTAGTTATGGGTTTCGAGTATCAGACTTGCGAAAGTTTTGATGGTTCCTCAACCATTCCTTAACTTCAAACTCCCATATCTCGCGAACGGATTGACGAACTCGAGCAATTCCTGTTGCATCTGAAAGTAGAAACTCGCCCGATTACAATGGTGTGTGTACTTTTCCCCTAGGCCATTCCAGTTATTCGTTTCAAGCATCAGAACGGCGAAAATCTTGATGGCTTCTCAACCATTCCTTAACTTCAAACTCCCATATGTCGCGAACGGATTGACGAACTCGAGCAATTCCTGTTGCATCTCAAAGTAGAAACTCGCCCGATTACAATGGTGTGTGTACTTTTCCCCTAGGCCATTCCAGTTATTGATTTCGAGTATCAGACTTGCGAAAATTTTGATGGTTTCTCAACCATTCCTTAACTTCAAACTCCCATACCTCGTGAACAGATTGACGAACTCGAGAAATTCCTGTTGCATCTGAAATTAGAAACTCGCCCGATTACAAAGATACGTGTGTTTTTCCCCTAGGCCTTTGTAGTTATGGGTTTCGAGTATCAGACTTGCGAATGTTTTGATGGTTACTCAACCATTCCTTAACTTCAAACTCCCATATCTCGCGAACGGATTGACGAACTCGAGCAATTCCTGTTGCATCTGAAAGTAGAAACTCGCCCGATTACAATGGTGTGTGTACTTTTCCCCTAGACCATTCCAGTTATTCGTTTCTAGCATCAGAACTGCGAAAATCTTGATGGTTTCTCAACCATTCCTTTACTTCAAACTCCCATATCTCGCGAACGGATTGACGAACTCGAGAAATTCCTGTTGCATCTGAAAGTAGAAACTCGCCCGATTACAATGGTGTGTGTACTTTTCCCCTAGGCCATTCCAGTTATTGATTTCGAGTATCAGACTTGCGAAAATTTTGATGGTTTCTCAACCATTCCTTAACATCAAACTCCCATATCTCGCGAACGGATTGACGAACTCGAGAAATTCCTGTTGCATGTGAAATTAGAAACTCGCCCGATTACAAAGATATGTGTGTTTTTCCCCTAGGCCTTTGTAGTTATTGGTTTCGAGTATCAGACTTGCGAAAATTTTGAGGGTTTCCCAACCATTCCTTAACTTCAAACTCCCATATCTCGCGAACGGATTGACGAACTCGAGAAATTCCTGTTGCATCTGAAAGTAGAGACTCTCCCGATTAGAACGGTGTGTGTACTTTTCCCCTAGGCCATTCCAGTTATTCGTTTCTAGCATCAGAATTGCGAAAATTTCGATGGTTTCGCAACCATTCCTTAACTTCAAACTCCCATATCTCGTGAACGGATTGACGAACTCGTGAAATACCTGTTGCATCTGAAATTCAAAACTCGCCCGATTACAAAGATATGTGTGTTTTTCCCCTAGGCCTTTGTAGTTATGGGTTTCGAGTATCAGACTTGCGAAAGTTTTGATGGTTCCTCAACCATTCCTTAACTTCAAACTCCCATATCTCGCGAACGGATTGACGAACTCGAGCAATTCCTGTTGCATCTGAAAGTAGAAACTCGCCCGATTACAATGGTGTGTGTACTTTTCCCCTAGGCCATTCCAGTTATTCGTTTCAAGCATCAGAACGGCGAAAATCTTGATGGCTTCTCAACCATTCCTTAACTTCAAACTCCCATATCTCGCGAACGGATTGACGAACTCGAGCAATTCCTGTTGCACGTGAAAGTAGAGACTCGCCCGATTACAATGGTGTGTGTACTTTTCCCGTAAGCCATTCCAGTTATTCGTTTCTAGCATCAGAATTGCGAAAATATCGATGGTTTCTCAACCATTCCTTAACTTCAAACTCCCGTATCTCGTGAACGGATTGACGAACTCGAGAAATTCCTGTTGCATCTGAAATTAGAAACTCGCCCTATTACAAAGATATGTGTGTTTTTCCCCTAGGCCTTTGTAGTTATGGGTTTCGAGTATCAGACTTGCGAATGTTTTGATGGTTCCTCAACCATTCCTTAACTTCAAACTCCCATATCTCGCGAACGGATTGACGAACTCGAGCAATTCCTGTTGCATCTGAAAGTAGAAACTCGCCCGATTACAATGGTGTGTGTACTTTTCCCCTAGGCCATTCCAGTTATTCGTTTCTAGCATCAGAACTGCGAAAATCTTGATGGTTTCTCAACCATTCCTTAACTTCAAACTCCCATATCTCGCGAACGGATTGACGAACTCGAGAAATTCCTGTTGCATCTGAAAGTAGAAACTCGCCCGATTACAATGGTGTGTGTACTTTTCCCCTAGGCCATTCCAGTTACTGATTTCAAGTATCAGACTTGCGAAAATTTTGATGGTTTCTCAACCATTCCTTAACTTCAAACTCCCATATCTCGCGAACGGATTGACGAACTCGAGAAATTCCTGTTGCATCTGAAAGTAGAAACTCTCCCGATTGCAATGGTGTGTGTACTTTGCCCCTAGGCCATTCCAGTTATTGATTTCGAGTATCAGACTTGCGAAAATTTTGATGGTTTCTCAACCATTCCTTAACATCGAACTCCCATATCTCGCGAACGGATTGACGAACTCGAGAAATTCCTGTTGCATGTGAAATTAGAAACTCGCCCGATTACAAAGATATGTGTGTTTTTCCCCTAGGCCTTTGTAGTTATTGGTTTCGAGTATCAGACTTGCGAAAATTTTGAGGGTTTCCCAACCATTCCTTAACTTCAAACTCCCATATCTCGCGAACGGATTGACGAACTCGAGAAATTCCTGTTGCATCTGAAAGTAGAGACTCTCCCGATTAGAACGGTGTGTGTACTTTTCCCCTGGGCCATTCCAGTTATTCGTTTCTAGCATCAGAATTGCGAAAATTTCGATGGTTTCTCAACCAATCCTTAAATTCAAACTCCCATATCTCGTGAACGGATTGACGAACTCGTGAAATTCCTGTTGCATCTGAAATTAGAAACTCGCCCGATTACAAAGATATGTGCGTTTATCCCCTAGGCCTTTGTAGTTATGGGTTTCGAGTATCAGACTTGCGAAAGTTTTGATGGTTCCTCAACCATTCCTTAACTTCAAACTCCCATATCTCGCGGACGGATTGACGAACTCGAGCAATTCCTGTTGCATCTGAAAGTAGAAACTCGCCCGATTACAATGGTGTGTGTACTTTTCCCCTAGGCCATTCCAGTTATTCGTTTCTAGCATCAGAACTGCTAAAATCTTGATGGTTTCTCAACCATTCCTTAACTTCAAACTCCCATATCTCGCGAACGGATTGACGAACTCGAGAAATTCCTGTTGCATCTGAAAGTAGAAACTCGCCCGATTACAATGGTGTGTGTACTTTTCCCCTAGGCCATTCCAGTTATTGATTTCGAGTATCAGACTTGCGAAAATTTTGATGGTTTCTCAACCATTCCTTAACATCAAACTCCCATATCTCGCGAACGGATTGACGAACTCGAGAAATTCCTGTTGCATGTGAAACTAGAAACTCGCCCGATTACAAAGATATGTTTGTTTTTCCCCTAGGCCTTTGTAGTTATTGGTTTCGAGTATCAGACTTGGGAAAATTTTGAGGGTTTCCCAACCATTCCTTAACTTCAAACTCCCATATGTCGCGAACGGATTGACGAACTCGAGAAATTCCTGTTGCATCTGAAAGTAGAGACTCTCCCGATTGGAACGGTGTGTGTACTTTTCCCCTAGGCCATTCCTGTTATTCGTTTCTAGCATCAGAATTGCGAAAATTTCGATGGTTTCTCAACCATTCCTTAACTTCAAACTCCCATATCTCGTGAACGGATTGACGAACTCGTGAAATTCCTGTTGCATCTGAAATTAGAAACTCGCCCGACTACAAAGATATGTGTGTTTTTCCCCTAGGCCTTTGTAGTTATGGGTTTCGAGTATCAGACTTGCGAAAGTTTTGATGGTTCCTCAACCATTCCTTAACTTCAAACTCCCACATCTCGCGAACGGATTGACGAACTCGAGCAATTCCTGTTGCATCTGAAAGTAGAAACTCGCCCGATTGCAATGGTGTGTGTACTTTTCCCCTAGGCCATTCCTGTTATTCGTTTCTAGCATCAGAACGGCGAAAATCTTGATGGCTTCTCAACCATTCCTTAACTTCAAACTCCCATATCTCGCGAACGGATTGACGAACTCGAGAAATTCCTGTTGCATCTGAAAGTAGAAACTCGCCCGATTACAATGTTGTATGTACTTTTCCCCTAGGCCATTCCAGTTATTCGTTTCTAGCATCAGAATTGCGAAAATTTCGATGGTTTCTCAACCATTCCTTAACTTCAAACTCCCATATCTCGCGAACGGATTGACGAACTCGAGAAATTCCTGTTGCATCTGATAGTAGAAACTCGCCCGATTACAATGGTGTGTGTACTTTTCCCCTAGGCCATTCCAGTTATTCGTTTCTAGCATCAGAATTGCGAAAATTTCGATGGATTCTCAACCATTCCTTAACTTCAAACTCCCATATCTCGCGAACGGATTGACGAACTCGAGCAATTCCTGTTGCATCTGAAAGTAGATACTCGCCCGATTACAATGGTTTGTGTACTTTTCCGCTAGGCCATTCCAGTTATTCGTTTCTAGCATCAGAAAGGCGAAAATCTTGATGGTTTCTCAACCATTCCTTAACTTCAAACTCCCATATCTCGCGAACGGATTGACGAACTCGAGAAATTCCTGTTGCATCTGAATGTAGAAACTCGCCCGATTACAATGGTGTGTGTACTTTTCCCCTAGGCCATTCCAGTTATTGATTTCGAGTATCAGACTTGCGAAAATTTTGATGGTTTCTCAACCATTCCTTAACATCAAACTCCCATATCTCGCGAACGGATTGACGAACTCGAGAAATTCCTGTTGCATGTGAAATTAGAAACTCGCCCGATTACAAAGATATGTGTGTTTTTCCCCTAGGCCTTTGTAGTTATTGGTTTCGAGTATCAGACTTGCGAAAATTTTGAGGGTTTCCCAACCATTCCTTAACTTCAAACTCCCATATCTCGCGAACGGATTGACGAACTCGAGAAATTCCTGTTGCATCTGAAAGTAGAGACTCTCCCGATTAGAACGGTGTGTGTACTTTTCCCCTAGGCCATTCCAGTCATTCGTTTCTAGCATCAGAATTGCGAAAATTTCGATGGTTTCTCAACCATTCCTTAACTTCAAACTCCCATATCTCGTGAACGGATTGACGAACTCGAGAAATTCCTGTTGCATCTGAAATTAGAAACTCGCCCGATTACAATGGTGTGTGTACTTTTCCCCTATGCCATTCCAGTTATTCGTTTCTAGCATCAGAACTGCGAGAATCTTGATGGTTTCTCAACCATTCCTGAACTTCACACTCCCATATCTCGCGAACGGATTGACGAACTCGAGAAATTCCTATTGCATCTGAAAGTAGAAACTCGCCCGATTACAATGGTGTGTGTACTTTTCCCCTAGGCCATTCCAGTTATTGATTTCGAGTATCAGACTTGCGAAAATTTTGATGGTTTCTCAACCATTCCTTAACTTCAAACTCCCATACCTCGTGAACAGATTGACGAACTCGAGAAATTCCTGTTGCATCTGAAATTAGAAACTCGCCCGATTACAAAGATACGTGTGTTTTTCCCCTAGGTCTTTGTAGTTATGGGTTTCGAGTATCAGACTTGCGAAAATTTTGAGGGTTTCCCAACCATTCCTTAACTTCAAACTCCCATATCTCGTGAACGGATTGACGAACTCGAGAAATTCCTGTTGCATCTGAAATTTGAAACTCGCCCGATTACAAAGATATGTGTGTTTTTCCCCTAGGCCTTTGTAGTTATGGGTTTCGAGTATCAGACTTGCGAATGTTTTGATGGTTCCTCAACCATTCCTTAACTTCAAACTCCCATATCTCGCGAACGGATTGACGAACTCGAGCAATTCCTGTTGCATCTGAAAGTAGAAACTCGCCCGATTACAATGGTGTGTGTACTTTTCCCCTATGCCATTCCAGTTATTCGTTTCTAGCATCAGAACTGCGAAAATCTTGATGGTTTCTCAACCATTCCTTAACTTCAAACTCCCATATCTCGCGAACGGATTGACGAACTCGAGAAATTCCTGTTGCATCTGAAAGTAGAAACTCGCCCGATTACAATGGTGTGTGTACTTTTCCCCTAGGCCATTCCAGTTATTGATTTCGAGTATCAGACTTGCGAAAATTTTGATGGTTTCTCAACCATTCCTTAACATCAAACTCCCATATCTCGCGAACGGATTGACGAACTCGAGAAATTCCTGTTGCATGTGAAATTAGAAACTCGCCCGATTACAAAGATATGTGTGTTTTTCCCCTAGGCCTTTGTAGTTATTGGTTTCGAGTATCAGACTTGCGAAAATTTTGAGGGTTTCCCAACCATTCCTTAACTTCAAACTCCCATATCTCGCGAACGGATTGACGAACTCGAGAAATTCCTGTTGCATCTGAAAGTAGAGACTCTCCCGATTAGAACGGTGTGTGTACTTTTCCCCTAGGCCATTCCAGTTATTCGTTTCTAGCATCAGAATTGCGAAAATTTCGATGGTTTCGCAACCATTCCTTAACTTCAAACTCCCATATCTCGTGAACGGATTGACGAACTCGTGAAATACCTGTTGCATCTGAAATTCAAAACTCGCCCGATTACAAAGATATGTGTGTTTTTCCCCTAGGCCTTTGTAGTTATGGGTTTCGAGTATCAGACTTGCGAAAGTTTTGATGGTTCCTCAACCATTCCTTAACTTCAAACTCCCATATCTCGCGAACGGATTGACGAACTCGAGCAATTCCTGTTGCATCTGAAAGTAGAAACTCGCCCGATTACAATGGTGTGTGTACTTTTCCCCTAGGCCATTCCAGTTATTCGTTTCAAGCATCAGAACGGCGAAAATCTTGATGGCTTCTCAACCATTCCTTAACTTCAAACTCCCATATCTCGCGAACGGATTGACGAACTCGAGCAATTCCTGTTGCACGTGAAAGTAGAAACTCGCCCGATTACAATGGTGTGTGTACTTTTCCCATAGGCCATTCCAGTTATTCGTTTCTAGCATCAGAACTGCGAAAATCTTGATGGTTTCTCAACCATTCCTTAACTTCAAACTCCCATATCTCGCGAACGGATTGACGAACTCGAGAAATTCCTGTTGCATCTCAAAGTAGAAACTCGCCCGATTACAATGGTGTGTGTACTTTTCCCCTAGGCCATTCCAGTTATTGATTTCGAGTATCAGACTTGCGAAAATTTTGATGGTTTCTCAACCATTCCTTAACTTCAAACTCCCATACCTCGTGAACAGATTGACGAACTCGAGAAATTGCTGTTGCATCTGAAATTAGAAACTCGCCCGATTACAAAGATACGTGTGTTTTTCCCCTAGGCCTTTGTAGTTATGGGTTTCGAGTATCAGACTTGCGAATGTTTTGATGGTTCCTTAACCATTCCTTAACTTCAAACTCCCATATCTCGCGAACGGATTGACGAACTCGAGCAATTCCTGTTGCATCTGAAAGTAGAAACTCGCCCGATTACAATGGTGTGTGTACTTTTCCCCTAGACCATTCCAGTTATTCGTTTCTAGCATCAGAACTGCGAAAATCTTGATGGTTTCTCAACCATTCCTTTACTTCAAACTCCCATATCTCGCGAACGGATTGACGAACTCGAGAAATTCCTGTTGCATCTGAAAGTAGAAACTCGCCCGATTACAATGGTGTGTGTACTTTTCCCCTAGGCCATTCCAGTTATTGATTTCGAGTATCAGACTTGCGAAAATTTTGATGGTTTCTCAACCATTCCTTAACATCAAACTCCCATATCTCGCGAACGGATTGACGAACTCGAGAAATTCCTGTTGCATGTGAAATTAGAAACTCGCCCGATTACAAAGATATGTGTGTTTTTCCCCTAGGCCTTTGTAGTTATTGGTTTCGAGTATCAGACTTGCGAAAATTTTGAGGGTTTCCCAACCATTCCTTAACTTCAAACTCCCATATCTCGCGAACGGATTGACGAACTCGAGAAATTCCTGTTGCATCTGAAAGTAGAGACTCTCCCGATTAGAACGGTGTGTGTACTTTTCCCCTAGGCCATTCCAGTTATTCGTTTCTAGCATCAGAATTGCGAAAATTTCGATGGTTTCGCAACCATTCCTTAACTTCAAACTCCCATATCTCGTGAACGGATTGACGAACTCGTGAAATTCCTGTTGCATCTGAAATTCAAAACTCGCCCGATTACAAAGATATGTGTGTTTTTCCCCTAGGCCTTTGTAGTTATGGGTTTCGAGTATCAGACTTGCGAAAGTTTTGATGGTTCCTCAACCATTCCTTAACTTCAAACTCCCATATCTCGCGAACGGATTGACGAACTCGAGCAATTCCTGTTGCATCTGAAAGTAGAAACTCGCCCGATTACAATGGTGTGTGTACTTTTCCCCTAGGCCATTCCAGTTATTCGTTTCAAGCATCAGAACGGCGAAAATCTTGATGGCTTCTCAACCATTCCTTAACTTCAAACTCCCATATCTCGCGAACGGATTGACGAACTCGAGCAATTCCTGTTGCACGTGAAAGTAGAAACTCGCCCGATTACAATGGTGTGTGTACTTTTCCCATAGGCCATTCCAGTTATTCGTTTCTAACATCAGAACTGCGAAAATCTTGATGGTTTCTCAACCATTCCTTAAATTCAAACTCCCATATCTCGCGAACGGATTGACGAACTCGAGAAATTCCTGTTGCATCTGAAAGTAGAAACTCGCCCGATTACAATGGTGTGTGTACTTTTCCCCTAGGCCATTCCAGTTATTGATTTCGAGTATCAGATTTGCGAAAATTTTGATGGTTTCTCAACCATTCCTTAACATCAAACTCCCATATCTCGCGAACGGATTGACGAACTCGAGAAATTCCTGTTGCATGTGAAATTAGAAACTCGCCCGATTACAAAGATATGTGTGTTTTTCCCCTAGGCCTTTGTAGTTATGGGTTTCGAGTATCAGACTTGCGAATGTTTTGATGGCTTCTCAACCATTCCTTAACTTCAAACTCCCATATCTCGCGAACGGATTGACGAACTCGAGCAATTCCTGTTGCACGTGAAAGTAGAAACTCGCCCGATTACAATGGTGTGTGTACTTTTCCCATAGGCCATTCCAGTTATTCGTTTCTACCATCAGAACTGCGAAAATCTTGATTGTTTCTCAACCATTCCTTAAATTCAAACTCCCATATCTCGCGAACGGATTGACGAACTCGAGAAATTCCTGTTGCATCTGAAAGTAGAAACTCGCCCGATTACAATGGTGTGTGTACTTTTCCCCTAGGCCATTCCAGTTATTGATTTCGAGTATCAGACTTGCGAAAATTTTGATGTTTTCTCAACCATTCCTTAACATCAAACTCCCATATCTCGCGAACGGATTGACGAACTCGAGAAATTCCTGTTGCATGTGAAATTAGAAACTCGCCCGATTACAAAGATATGTGTGTTTTTCCCCTAGGCCTTTGTAGTTATTGGTTTCGAGTATCAGACTTGCGAAAATTTTGAGGGTTTCCCAACCATTCCTTAACTTCAAACTCCCATATCTCGCGAACGGATTGACGAACACGAGAAATTCCTGTTGCATTTGAAACTAGAGACTCGCCCGATTAGAACGGTGTGTGTACTTTTCCCCTAGGCCATTCCAGTTATTCGTTTCTAGCATCAGAATTGCGAAAATTTCGATGGTTTCTCAACCATTCCTTAACTTCAAACTCCCATATCTCGTGAACGGATTGACGAACTCGTGAAATTCCTGTTGCATCTGAAATTAGAAACTCGCCCGATTACAAAGATATGTGTGTTTTTCCCCTAGGCCTTTGTATAATAGTTATGGGTTTCGATAATCAGACTTGCGAAAGTTTTGATGGTTCCTCAACCATTCCTTAACTTCAAACTCCCATATCTCGCGAACAGATTGACGAACTCGAGCAATTCCTGTTGCATCTGAAAGTAGAAACTCGCCCGATTACAATGGTGTGTGTACTTTTCCCCTAGGCCATTCCAGTTATTCGTTTCTAGCATCAGAACTGCGAAAATCTTGATGGTTTCTCAACCATTCCTTAACTTCAAACTCCCATATCTCGCGAACGGATTGAAGAACTCGAGAAATTCCTGCTGCATCTGAAAGTAGAAACTCGCCAGATTACAATGGTGTATGTACTTTTCCCCTAGGCCATTCCAGTTATTCGTTTCTAGCATCAGAATTGCGAAAATTTCGATGGTTTCTCAACCATTCCTTAACTTCAAACTCCCATATCTCGTGAACGGATTGACGAACTCGAGAAATTCCTGTTGCATCTGAAATTAGAAACACGCCCGATTACAAAGATATGTGTGTTTTTCCCCTAGGCCTTTGTAGTTATGGGTTTCGAGTATCAGACTTGCGAATGTTTTGATGGTTCCTCAACCATTCCTTAACTTCAAACTCCCATATCTCGCGAACGGATTGACGAACTCGAGCAATTCCGGTTGCATCTGAAAGTAGAAACTCGCCCGATTACAATGGTGTGTGTACTTTTCCCCTAGGCCATTCCAGTTATTCGTTTCTAGCATCAGAACTGCGAAAATCTTGATGGTTTCTCAACCATTCCTTAACTTCAAACTCCCATATCTCGCGAACGGATTGAGAAACTCGAGAAATTCCTGTTGCATCTGAAAGTAGAAAGTCGACCGATTACAATGGTGTGTGTACTTTTGCCCTAATCCATTCCAGTTATTCGTTTCTAGCATCAGAATTGCGAAAATTTTGATGGTTTCTCAACCATTCCTTAACTTCAAACTCCCATATCTCGCGAACGGATTGACGAACTCGAGAAATTCCTGTTGCATCTGAAAGTGGAAACTCGCCCGATTACAAAGGTATGTGTATTTTTCCCGTAGGCCTTTGTAGTTACTGGTTTCGAGTATCAGACTTGCGAAAATTTTGATCGTTTCTCAACCATTCCTTAAATTCAAACTCCCACATCTCGCGAACGGATTGACGAACTCGAGAAATTCCTTTTGCATCTGAAAGTAGAAACTCGCCCGATTACAACGGTATGTGTATTTTCCCCCTAGGCCTTTGTAGTTATTGGTTTCGAGTATTAGACTTTAGAAAATTTTGATGGTTCCTCAACCATTCCTTAACTTCAAACTCCCATATCTCGCGAACGAATTGACGAATTCGAGAAATTCCTGTTGTATCTGAAAGTAGAAACTCGCCCGATTACAATGCTGTGTGTACTTTCCCCCTAGGCCACTCCAGTTATTGTTATCGAATATCAGACTCGCGAAAGTTTTGATGGTTTCTCAACCATCTCTTAACTCCCAACACCGACATTTCGCGAACGGATTGACGAATCCGAATAATTTCT
The DNA here is from genome assembly GCF_051014685.1 of Ptiloglossa arizonensis. Taxonomy (NCBI): domain Eukaryota; kingdom Metazoa; phylum Arthropoda; class Insecta; order Hymenoptera; family Colletidae; genus Ptiloglossa; species Ptiloglossa arizonensis. Next base: position 155,476 of record NW_027478677.1, on the reverse strand, counting down.
GTTGCATCTGAAAGTAGAAACTCTCCCAATTACAACGGTATGTGTATTTTGCCCCTGGGCCATTGTAGTTATTGGTTGCGAGTATCAGACTTGCGAAAATTTTGATGGTTTCTAAACCATTCCTTAACTTCAAACACCCATATCTCGCGAACGGATTGACGAACTCGAGAAATTCCTGTTGCATGTGAAAGTAGAAACTCGCCCGATTACAACGGTAGGTGTATTTTTCCCCTAGGCCTTTGTAGTTATTGGTTTCGTGTATCAGACTTTCGAAAATTTTGATGGTTTCCCAACCATTCCTTAACTTCAAACTCCCATATCTCGCGAACGGATTGCCGAACTCGAGAAATTCCTGTTGCATGTGAAAGTCGAAACTCGCCCGATTACAACGGTATGTGTATTTTTCCCCTAGGCCTTTGTAGTTATTGGTTTCGAGTATTAGACTTTCGAAAATTTTGATGGTTTTTCAACCATTCCTTAACTTCAAACTCCCATATCTCGCGAACGGCTTGACGAACTCGAGAAATTCCTGTTGCATGTGAAAGTAGAAACTCGCCCTATTACAACGGTATGTGTATTTTTCCCCTAGGCCTTTGTAGTTATTGGTTTCGAGAATCAGACTTTCGAAAATTATGATGGTTCCTCAAGCATTCCTTAACTTCAAACTCACGTATCTCGCGAACGGATTGACGAACTCGAGAAATTCCTGTTGCATGTGAAAGTAGAAACTCGCCCGATTACAACGGTAGGTGTATTTTTCCCCTAGGCCTTTGGAGTTATTGGTTTCGAGTATCAGACTTTCGAAAATTTTTATGGTTTCCCAACCATTCCTTAACTACAAACTCCCATATCTCGCTAACGGATTGCCGAACTCGAGAAATTCCTGTTGCATGTGAAAGTACAAACTCGCCCGATTACAACGGTATGTGTATTTTGCCCCTAGGCCATTGTAGTTATTGGTTTCGAGTATCAGACTTGCGAAAATTTTGATGGTTTCTAAACCAGTCCTTAACTTCAAACTCCCATATCTCGCGAACGGATTGACGAACTCGAGGAATTCCTGTTGCATGTGAAAGTAGAAACTCGCCCGATTACAACGGTAGTTGTATTTTTCCCCTAGACCATTCCAGCTATTGGTTTCGATTATCAGACTTTCGAAAATTTTGATGGTTTCCCAACCATTCCTTAACTTCAAACTCCCATATCTCGCGAACGGCTTGACGAACTCGAGAAATTCCTGTTGCATGTGAAAGTAGAAACTCGCCCTATTACAACGGTATGTTTATTTTTCCCCTAGGCCATTGTAGTTATTGGTTTCGAGTATTAGACTTTCGAAAATTTTGATGGTTTTTCAAGCATTCCTTAACTTCAAACTCCCATATCTCGCGAACGGATTGACGAACTCGAGAAATTCCTGCCGCATCTGAAAGTAGAAAGTCGACCGATTACAATGGTGTGTGTACTTTTGCCCTAATCCATTCCAGTTATTCGTTTCTAGCATCAGAATTGCGAAAATTTTGATGGTTTCTCAACCATTCCTTAACTTCAAACTCCCATATCTCGCGAACGGATTGACGAACTCGAGAAATTCCTGTTGCATCTGAAAGTGGAAACTCGCCCGATTACAAAGGTATGTGTATTTTTCCCGTAGGCCTTTGTAGTTACTGGTTTCGAGTATCAGACTTGCGAAAATTTTGATCGTTTCTCAACCATTCCTTAAATTCAAACTCCCACATCTCGCGAACGGATTGACGAACTCGAGAAATTCCTTTTGCATCTGAAAGTAGAAACTCGCCCGATTACAACGGTATGTGTATTTTCCCCCTAGGCCTTTGTAGTTATTGGTTTCGAGTATTAGACTTTAGAAAATTTTGATGGTTCCTCAACCATTCCTTAACTTCAAGCTCCCATATCTCGCGAACGAATTGACGAATTCGAGAAATTCCTGTTGTATCTGAAAGTAGAAACTCGCCCGATTACAATGCTGTGTGTACTTTCCCCCTAGGCCACTCCAGTTATTGTTATCGAATATCAGACTCGCGAAAGTTTTGATGGTTTCTCAACCATCTCTTAACTCCCAACACCGACATTTCGCGAACGGATTGACGAATCCGAATAATTTCTGTTGCATCTGAAAGTAGAAACTCTCCCAATTACAACGGTATGTGTATTTTGCCCCTGGGCCATTGTAGTTATTGGTTGCGAGCATCAGACTTGCGAAAATTTTGATGGTTTCTAAACCATTCCTTAACTTCAAACACCCATATCTCGCGAACGGATTGACGAACTCGAGAAATTCCTGTTGCATGTGAAAGTAGAAACTCGCCCGATTACAACGGTAGGTGTATTTTTCCCCTAGGCCTTTGTAGTTATTGGTTTCGTGTATCAGACTTTCGAAAATTTTGATGGTTTCCCAACCATTCCTTAACTTCAAACTCCCATATCTCGCGAACGGATTGCCGAACTCGAGAAATTCCTGTTGCATGTGAAAGTCGAAACTCGCCCGATTACAACGGTATGTGTATTTTTCCCCTAGGCCTTTGTAGTTATTGGTTTCGAGTATTAGACTTTCGAAAATTTTGATGGTTTCTCAAGCATACCTTAACTTCAAACTCCCATATCGCGCGAACGGATTGACGAACTCAAGAAATTCCTGTTGCATCTGAAAGTAGAAACTCTCCCAATTACAACGGTGTTTGTACTTTTCCCCTAGACCATTCCAGCTATTGGTTTCGATTATCAGACTTTCGAAAATTTTGATGGTTTCCCAACCATTCCTTAACTTCAAACTCCTATATCTCGCGAACGGATTGCCGAACTCGAGAAATTCCTGTTGCATGTGAAAGTAGAAACTCGCCCGATTACAACGGTATGTGTATTTTTCCCCTAGGCCTTTGGAGTTATTGGTTTCGAGTATCAGACTTTCGAAAATTTTTATGGTTTCCCAACCATTCCTTAACTACAAACTCCCATATCTCGCTAACGGATTGCCGAACTCGAGAAATTCCTGTTGCATGTGAAAGTAGAAACTCGCCCGATTACAACGGTAGGTGTATTTCTCCACTAGGCCTTTGTAGTTATTTGTTTCGAGTATGAGACTTTCGAAAATTTTGATGGTTTCCCAACCATTCCTTAACTTCAAACTCCCATATCTCGCGAACGGCTTGACGAACTCGAGAAATTCCTGTTGCATGTGAAAGTAGAAACTCGCCCTATTACAACGGTATGTGTATTTTTCCCCTAGGCCTTTGTAGTTATTGGTTTCGAGAATCAGACTTTCGAAAATTATGATGGTTCCTCAAGCATTCCTTAACTTCAAACTCACGTATCTCGCGAACGGATTGACGAACTCGAGAAATTCCTGTTGCATGTGAAAGTAGAAACTCGCCCGATTACAACGGTAGGTGTATTTCTCCACTAGGCCTTTGTAGTTATTTGTTTCGAGTATCAGACTTTCGAAAATTTTGATGGTTTCCCAACCATTCCTTAACTTCAAACTCCCATATCTCGCGAACGGATTGCCGAACTCGAGAAATTCCTGTTGCATGTGAAAGTAGAAACTCGCCCGATTACAACGGTATGTGTATTTTTCCCCTAGGCCTTTGGAGTTATTGGTTTCGAGTATCAGACTTTCGAAAATTTTTATGGTTTCCCAACCATTCCTTAACTACAAACTCCCATATCTCGCTAACGGATTGCCGAACTCGAGAAATTCCTGTTGCATGTGAAAGTACAAACTCGCCCGATTACAACGGTATGTGTATTTTGCCCCTAGGCCATTGTAGTTATTGGTTTCGAGTATCAGACTTGCGAAAATTTTGGTGGTTTCTCAACCATTCCTTAACTTCAAACTCCCATATCTCGCGAACGGATTGACGAACTCGATAAATTTCTGTTGCATCTGAAAGTAGAAACTCGCCCGATTACAATGGTATGTGTACTTTCCCCCTAGGCCATTCCTGTTATTGGTTTCGAGTATCAGACCACCGAATATTTTGATGGTTCCTCAACCATTCCTTAATTTCAAACTCCCATATCTCGCGAACGGATTGACGAACTCGATAAATTCCTGTTGCATCTGAAAGTAGAAACTCGCCCGTTCACAGTGGTATGTGTACTTTCCCCCTAGGCCATTCCTGTTATTGGTTTCGAGTATCAGACCAGCGAATATTTTGATTGTTCCTCAACCATTCCTTAACTTCAAACTCCCATATCTCGCGAACGAATTGACGAATTCGAGAAATTCCTGTTGTATCTGAAAGTAGAAACGCGCCCGATTACAATGCTGTGTGTTCTTTCCCCCTAGGCCACTCCAGTTATTGTTATCGAATATCAGACTTGCGAAAGTTTTGATGGTTTCTCAACCATTTCTTAAATCCCAACTCCGACATTTCGCGAACGAATTGACGAATCCGAATAATTTCTGTTGCATCTGAAAGTAGAAACTCTCCCAATTACAACGGTATGTGTATTTTGCCCCTAGACCATTGTAGTTATTGGTTTCGAGTATCAGACCAGCGAAAATTTTGATGGTTTCTCAACCATACCTTAACTTCAAACACCCATATCTCGCGAACGGATTGACGAACTCGAGAAATTCCTGTTGCATGTGAAAGTAGAAACTCGCCCGATTACAACGGTATGTGTATTTTTCCCCTAGGCCTTTGGAGTTATTGGTTTCGAGTATCAGACTTTCGAAAATTTTTATGGTTTCCCAACCATTCCTTAACTACAAACTCCCATATCTCGCTAACGGATTGCCGAACTCGAGAAATTCCTGTTGCATGTGAAAGTACAAACTCGCCCGATTACAACGGTATGTGTATTTTGCCCCTAGGCCATTGTAGTTATTGGTTTCGAGTATCAGACTTGCGAAAATTTTGGTGGTTTCTCAACCATTCCTTAACTTCAAACTCCCATATCTCGCGAACGGATTGACGAACTCGATAAATTTCTGTTGCATCTGAAAGTAGAAACTCGCCCGATTACAATGGTATGTGTACTTTCCCCCTAGGCCATTCCTGTTATTGGTTTCGAGTATCAGACCACCGAATATTTTGATGGTTCCTCAACCATTCCTTAATTTCAAACTCCCATATCTCGCGAACGGATTGACGAACTCGATAAATTCCTGTTGCATCTGAAAGTAGAAACTCGCCCGTTCACAGTGGTATGTGTACTTTCCCCCTAGGCCATTCCTGTTATTGGTTTCGAGTATCAGACCAGCGAATATTTTGATTGTTCCTCAACCATTCCTTAACTTCAAACTCCCATATCTCGCGAACGAATTGACGAATTCGAGAAATTCCTGTTGTATCTGAAAGTAGAAACGCGCCCGATTACAATGCTGTGTGTTCTTTCCCCCTAGGCCACTCCAGTTATTGTTATCGAATATCAGACTTGCGAAAGTTTTGATGGTTTCTCAACCATTTCTTAAATCCCAACTCCGACATTTCGCGAACGAATTGACGAATCCGAATAATTTCTGTTGCATCTGAAAGTAGAAACTCTCCCAATTACAACGGTATGTGTATTTTGCCCCTAGACCATTGTAGTTATTGGTTTCGAGTATCAGACCAGCGAAAATTTTGATGGTTTCTCAACCATACCTTAACTTCAAACACCCATATTTCGCGAACGGATTGACGAACTCGAGAAATTCCTGTTGCATGTGAAAGTAGAAACTCGCCCGATTACAACGGTATGTGTATTTTTCCCCTAGGCCTTTGGAGTTATTGGTTTCGAGTATCAGACTTTCGAAAATTTTTATGGTTTCCCAACCATTCCTTAACTACAAACTCCCATATCTCGCTAACGGATTGCCGAACTCGAGAAATTCCTGTTGCATGTGAAAGTACAAACTCGCCCGATTACAACGGTATGTGTATTTTGCCCCTAGGCCATTGTAGTTATTGGTTTCGAGTATCAGACTTGCGAAAATTTTGGTGGTTTCTCAACCATTCCTTAACTTCAAACTCCCATATCTCGCGAACGGATTGACGAACTCGATAAATTTCTGTTGCATCTGAAAGTAGAAACTCGCCCGATTACAATGGTATGTGTACTTTCCCCCTAGGCCATTCCTGTTATTGGTTTCGAGTATCAGACCACCGAATATTTTGATGGTTCCTCAACCATTCCTTAATTTCAAACTCCCATATCTCGCGAACGGATTGACGAACTCGATAAATTCCTGTTGCATCTGAAAGTAGAAACTCGCCCGTTCACAGTGGTATGTGTACTTTCCCCCTAGGCCATTCCTGTTATTGGTTTCGAGTATCAGACCAGCGAATATTTTGATTGTTCCTCAACCATTCCTTAACTTCAAACTCCCATATCTCGCGAACGAATTGACGAATTCGAGAAATTCCTGTTGTACATGAAAGTAGAAACGCGCCCGATTACAATGCTGTGTGTTCTTTCCCCCTAGGCCACTCCAGTTATTGTTATCGAATATCAGACTTGCGAAAGTTTTGATGGTTTCTCAACCATTTCTTAAATCCCAACTCCGACATTTCGCGAACGAATTGACGAATCCGAATAATTTCTGTTGCATCTGAAAGTAGAAACTCTCCCAATTACAACGGTATGTGTATTTTGCCCCTAGACCATTGTAGTTATTGGTTTCGAGTATCAGACCAGCGAAAATTTTGATGGTTTCTCAACCATACCTTAACTTCAAACACCCATATCTCGCGAACGGATTGACGAACTCGAGAAATTCCTGTTGCATGTGAAAGTAGAAACTCGCCCTATTACAACGGTATGTGTATTTTTCCCCTAGGCCTTTGTAGTTATTGGTTTCGAGAATCAGACTTTCGAAAATTTTGATGGTTTCTCAACCATTCCGTACATTCACACTTCCATATTTCGCGAACGGATTGACGAACTCGAGAAATTCCTGTTGCATCTGAGAGTAGAAACTCGCCCGAGTACAATGGTGTGTGTATTTTTCCCCTAGGCCATTCCAGTTATTGGTTTCGAGTATCAGACCAGCGAAAATTTTGATGGTTTCTCAACCATTCCTTAACTTCAAACACCCGTATCTCGCGAACGGATTGACGAACTCGAGAAAGTCCTGTTGCATGTGAATGTAGAAACTCGCCCTATTACAACGGTGTGTGTACTTTTCCCCTAGACCATTCCAGCTATTGGTTTCGAGTATCAGACCAGCGAAAATTTTGATGGTTTCTCAACCATTCCTTAACTTCAAACACCCATATCTCGCGAACGGATTGACGAACTCGAGAAATTCCTGTTGCATGTGAAAGTAGAAACTCGCCCTATTACAACGGTATGTGTACTTTCCCCCTAGGCCATTCCTGTTATTGGTTTCGAGTATCAGACCAGCGAATATTTTGATTGTTCCTCAACCATTCCTTATCTTCAAACTCCCATATCTCGAGAACGAATTGACGAATTCGAGAAATTCCTGTTGTATCTGAAAGTAGAAACGCGCCCGATTACAATGCTGTGTGTTCTTTCCCCTAGGCCACTCCAGTTATTGTTATCGAATATCAGAATTGCGAAAGTTTTGATGGTTTCTCAACAATTTCTTAAATCCCAACTCCGACATTTCGCGAACGGATTGACGAATCCGAATAATTTCTGTTGCATCTGAAAGTAGAAACTCTCCCAATTACAACGGTATGTGTATTTTGCCCCTAGGCCATTGTAGTTATTGGTTTCGAGTATCAGACCAGCGAAAATTTTCATGGTTTCTCAACCATTCCTTAACTTCAAACACCCATATCTCGCGAACGGATTGACGAACTCGAGAAATTCCTGTTGCATGTGAAAGTAGATACTCGTCCTATTACAACGGTGTGTGTATTTTTCCCCTAGGCCTTTGTAGTTATTGGTTTCGAGAATCAGACTTTCGAAAATTTTGATGGTTTCTCAACCATTCCTTAACTTCGAACACCCACATCTCGCGAACGGATTGACGAACTCGAGAAATTCCTGTTGCATGTGAAAGTAGAAACTCGCCCGATTACAACGGTAGGTGTATTTCTCCACTAGGCCTTTGTAGTTATTTGTTTCGAGTATCAGACTTTCGAAAATTTTGGTGGTTTCTCAACCATTCCTTAACTTCGAACTCCCATATCTCGCGAACGGATTGACGAACTCGATAAATTTCTGTTGCATCTGAAAGTAGAAACTCGCCCGATTACAATGGTTTGTGTACTTTCCCCCTAGGCCATTCCTGTTATTGGTTTCGAGTATCAGACCAGCGAATATTTTGATGGTTCCTCAACCATTCCTTAACTTCAAACTCCCATATCTCGCGAACGGATTGACGAACTCGAGAAATTCCTGTTGCATGTGAAAGTAGAAACTCGCCCTATTACAACGGTATGTGTACTTTCCCCCTAGGCCATTCCTGTTATTGGTTTCGAGTATCAGACCGGCGAATATTTTGATTGTTCCTCAACCATTCCTTAACTTCAAACTCCCATATCTCGCGAACGAATTGACGAATTCGAGAAATTCCTGTTGTATCTGAAAGTAGAAACGCGCCCGATTACAATGCTGTGTGTTCTTTCCCCTAGGCCACTCCAGTTATTGTTATCGAATATCAGAATTGCGAAAGTTTTGATGGTTTCTCAACAATTTCTTAAATCCCAACTCCGACATTTCGCGAACGGATTGACGAATCCGAATAATTTCTGTTGCATCTGAAAGTAGAAACTCTCCCAATTACAACGGTATGTGTATTTTGCCCCTAGGCCATTGTAGTTATTGGTTTCGAGTATCAGACTTGCGAAAATTTTGGTGGTTCCTCAACCATTCCTTAACTTCAAACTCCCATATCTCGCGAACGGATTGACGAACTCGATAAATTCCTGTTGCATCTGAAAGTAGAAACTCGCCCGTTTACAGTGGTATGTGTACTTTCCCCCTAGGCCATTCCTGTTATTGGTTTCGAGTATCAGACCAGCGAATATTTTGATTGTTCCTCAACCATTCCTTAACTTCAAACTCCCATATCTCGCGAACGAATTGACGAATTCGAGAAATTCCTGTTGTATCTGAAAGTAGAAACGCGCCCGATTACAATGCTGTGTGTTCTTTCCCCCTAGGCCACTCCAGTTATTGTTATCGAATATCAGACTTGCGAAAGTTTTGATGGTTTCTCAACCATTTCTTAAATCCCAAATCCGACATTTCGCGAACGAATTGACGAATCCGAATAATTTCTGTTGCATCTGAAAGTAGAAACTCTCCCAATTACAACGGTATGTGTATTTTGCCCCTAGGCCATTGTAGTTATTGGTTTCGAGTATCAGACCAGCGAAAATTTTGATGGTTTCTCAACCATTCCTTAACTTCAAACACCCATATCTCGCGCACGGATTGACGAACTCGAGAAATTCCTGTTGCATGTGAAAGTAGAAACTCGCCCTATTACAACGGTATGTGTATTTTTCCCCTAGGCCTTTGTAGTTATTGGTTTCGAGTATCAGACTTCTGAAAATTTTGATGGTTTCCCAAGCATTCCTTAACTTCAAACTCACATATCTCGTGAACGGATTGACGAACTCGAGAAATTCCTGTTGCACCTGAAAGTAGAAACTCTCCCAATTACAACGGTGTGTGTACTTTTCCCCTAGACCATTCCAGCTATTGGTTTCGATTATCAGACTTGCGAAAATTTTGATGGTTTCTCAACCATTCCGTAACTTCACACTTCCATATCTCGCGAACGGATTGACGAACTCGAGAAATTCCTGTTGCATCTGAAAGTAGAAACTCGCCCGAGTACAATGGTGTGTGTATTTTTCCCCTAGGCCATTCCAGTTACTGGTTTCGAGTATCAGACCAGCGAAAATTTTGATGGTTTCTCAACCATTCCTTAACATCAAACACCCGTATCTCGCGAACGGATTGACGAACTCGAGAAATTCCTGTTGCATGTGAAAGTAGATATTCGCCCGATTACAACGGTAGGTGTATTTTTCCCCTAGGCCTCTGTAGTTATTGGTTTCGAGTATCAGACTTCTGAAAATTTTGATGGTTTCCCAAGCATTCCTTAACTTCAAACTCACATATCCCGTGAACGGATTGACGAACTCGAGAAATTTCTGTTGCATCTGAAAGTAGAAACTCGCCCGACTACAATGGTGTGTACTTTTCCCCTAGGCCATTCCAGTTATTGGTTACGAGTATCAGACCAGCGAAAATTTTGATGGTTTCGCAACCATTCCTTAACTTCAAACTCCCATATCTCGCGAACGGATTGACGAACTCGAGAAATTCCTGTTGCATGTGAATGTAGAAACTCGCCCGATTACAACGGTATGTGTATTTTGCCCCTAGGCCTTTGTAGTTATTGGTTTCGAGTATTAGACTTTCGAAAATTTTGATGGTTTCTCAAGCATTCCTTAACTTCAAACTCCCATATCTCGCGAACGGATTGACGAACTCGAGAAATTCCTGTAGCATCTGAAAGTAGAAAGTCTCCCAATTACAACGGTGTGTGTACTTTTCCCCTAGACCATTCCAGCTATTGGTATCGATTATCAGGCTTGCGAAAATTTTGATGGTTTCTCAACCATTCCGTAACTTCACACTTCCATATCTCGCGAACGGATTGACGAACTCGAGAAATTCCTGTTGCATCTGAAAGTAGAAACTCGCCCGAGTACAATGGTGTGTGTATTTTTCCCCTAGGCCATTCCAGTTATTGGTTTCGAGTATCAGACCAGCGAAAATTTTGATGGTTTCTCAACCATTCCTTAACTTCAAACACCCGTATCTCGCGAACGGATTGACGAACTCGAGAAATTCCTGTTGCATGTGAAAGTAGATATTCGCCCGATTACAGCGGTAGGTGTATTTTTTCCCTAGGCCTTTGTAGTTATTGGTTTCGAGTATCAGACTTCTGAAAATTTTGACGGTTTCCCAAGCATTCCTTAACTTCAAACTCACATATCTCGTGAACGGATTGACGAACTCGAGAAATTTCTGTTGCATCTGAAAGTAGAAACTCTCCCAATTACAACGGTGTGTGTACTTTTCCCCTAGACCATTCCAGCTATTGGTTTCGATTATCAGACTTGCGAAAATTTTGATGGTTTCTCAACCATTCCGTAACTTCACACTTCCATATCTCGCGAACGGATTGACGAACTCGAGAAATTCCTGTTGTATCTGAAAGTAGAAACGCGCCCGATTACAATGCTGTGTGTTCTTTCCACCTAGGCCACTCCAGTTATTGTTATCGAATATCAGACTCGCGAAAGTTTTGATGGTTTCTCAACCATTTCTTAAATCCCAACTCCGACATTTCGCGAACGGATTGACGAATCCGAATAATTTCTGTTGCATCTGAAAGTAGAAACTCTCCCAATTACAACGGTATGTGTATTTTTCCCCTATGCCTTTGTAGTTATTAGTTTCGAGTATCAGACTTTCGAAAATTTTGATGGTTTCTCAACCATTCCTTAACTTCACACTTCCATATCTCGCGAACGGATTGACGAACTCGAGAAATTCCTGTTGCATTTCAAAGCAGAAACTCGCCCGATTACAATGGTATGTGTACTTTCCCCCTAGGCCATTCCTGTTATTGGTTTCGAGTATCAGACCAGCGAATATTTTGATGGTTCCTCAACCATTCCTTAACTTCAAACGCCCATATCTCGCGAACGGATTGACGAACTCGATAAATTCCTGTTGCATCTGAAAGTAGAAACTCGCCCGTTTACAGTGGTATGTGTACTTTCCCCCTAGGCCATTCCTGTTATTGGTTTCGAGTATCAGACCAGCGAATATTTTGATTGTTCCTCAACCATTCCTTAACTTCAAACTCCCATATCTCGCGAACGAATTGACGAATTCGAGAAATTCCTGTTGTATCTGAAAGTAGAAACGCGCCCGATTACAATGCTGTGTGTTCTTTCCACCTAGGCCACTCCAGTTATTGTTATCGAATATCAGACTCGCGAAAGTTTTGATGGTTTCTCAACCATTTCTTAAATCCCAACTCCGACATTTCGCGAACGGATTGACGAATCCGAATAATTTCTGTTGCATCTGAAAGTAGAAACTCTCCCAATTACAACGGTATGTGTATTTTGCCCCTAGGCCATTGTAGTTATTGGTTTCGAGTATCAGACCAGCGAAAATTTTGATGGTTTCTCAACCATTCCTTATCTTCAAACACCCATATCTCGCGAACGGATTGACGAACTCGAGAAATTCCTGTTGCATGTGAAAGTAGAAACTCGCCCTATTACAACGGTATGTGTATCTTTCCCCTAGGCCATTGTAGTTATTGGTTTCGAGAATCAGACTTTCGAAAATTTTGATGGTTTCTCAAGCATTCCTTAACTTCAAACTCCCATATCTCGCGAACCGATTAACGAACTCGAGAAATTCCTGTTGCATGTGAAAGTAGATATTCGCCCGATTACAACGGTAGGTGTATTTTTTCCCTAGGCCTTTGTAGTTATTGGTTTCGAGTATCAGACTTCTGAAAATTTTGATGGTTTCCCAAGCATTCCTTAACTTCAAACTCACATATCTCGTGAACGGATTGACGAACTCGAGAAATTTCTGTTGCATCTGAAAGTAGAAACTCGCCCGACTACAATGGTGTGTACTTTTCCCCTAGGCCATTCTAGTTATTGGTTTCGTGTATCAGACCAGCGAAAATTTTGATGGTTTCGCAACCATTCATTAACTTCAAACTCCCATATCTCGCGAACGGATTGACGAACTCGAGAAATTCCTGTTGCATGTGAAAGTAGAAACTCGCCCGATTACAACGGTATGTGTATTTTTCCCCTAGGCCTTTGTAGTTATTGGTTTCGAGTATTAGACTTTCGAAAATTATGATGGTTTCTCAAGCATTCCTTAACTTCAAACTCCCATATCTCGCGAACGGATTGACGAACTCGAGAAATTCCTGTTGCATCTGAAAGTAGAAACTCTCCCAATTACAACGGTGTGTGTACTTTTCCCCTAGACCATTCCAGCTATTGGTTTCGATTATCAGACTTGCGAAAATTTTGATGGTTTCTCAACCATTCCGTAACTTCACACTTCCATATCTCGCGAACGGATTGACGAACTCGAGAAATTCCTGTTGCATCTGAAAGTAGAAACTCGCCCGAGTACAATGGTGTGTGTATTTTTCCCCTAGGCCATTCCAGTTATTGGTTTCGAGTATCAGACCAGCGAAAATTTTGATGGTTTCTCAACCATTCCTTAACTTCAAACACCCGTATCTCGCGAACGGATTGACGAACTCGAGAAATTCCTGTTGCATGTGAAAGTAGATATTCGCCCGATTACAACGGTAGGTGTATTTTTCCCCTAGGCCTTTGTAGTTATTGGTTTCGAGTATCAGACTTCTGAAAATTTTGATTGTTTCCCAAGCATTCCTTAACTTCAAACTCACATATCTCGTGAACGGATTGACGAACTCGAGAAATTTCTGTTGCATCTGAAAGTAGAAACTCGCCCGAGTACAATGGTGTGTGTATTTTTCCCCTAGGCCATTCCAGTTATTGGTTTCGAGTATCAGACCAGCGAAAATTTTGATGGTTTCTCAACCATTCCTTAACTTCAAACACCCTTATCTCGCGAACGGATTGACGAACTCGAGAAATTCCTGTTGCATGTGAAAGTAGAAACTCGCCCGATTACAAAGATATGTGTGTTTTTCCCCTAGGCCTTTGTAGTTATTGGTTTCGAGTATCAGACTTGCGAAAATTTTGATGGTTTCTCAACCATTCCGTATCTTCAAACTCCCATATCTCGCGAACGGGTTGACGAACTCGAGAAATTTCTGTTGCATCTGAAAGTAGAAACTCGCCCGCTTACAATGCTGTGTGTACTTTTCCCCTAGGCCATTCCAGTTATTGGTTTCGAGTATCAGACCAGCGAAAATTTTGATGGTTTCTCAACCATTCCTTAACTTCAAACACCCATATCTCGCGAACGGATTGACGAACTCGAGAAATTCCTGTTGAATCTGAAAGTAAAAACTCGCCCGATTACAATGGTGTGTGTATTTTTCCCCTAGGCCATTCCAGTTATTGGTTTCGAGTATCAGACCAGCGAAAATTTTGATGGTTTCTCAACCATTCCGTATCTTCAAACTCCCATATCTCGGGAACGGGTTGACGAACTCGGGAAATTTCTGTTGCATCTGAAAGTAGAAACTCGCCCGATTACAATGGTGTGTGTACTTTTCCCCTAGGCCATTCCAGTTATTGGTTTCGAGTATCAGATCAGCGAAAATTTTGATGGTTTCTCAACCATTCCTTAAATTCAAACACCCATATCTCGCGAACGGATTGACGAACTCGAGAAATTTCTGTTGCATGTGAAAGTAGAAACTCGCCCGATTACAAAGATATGTGTGTTTTTCCCCTAGGCCTTTGTAGTTATTGGTTTCGAGTATTAGACTTTCGAAAATTTTGATGGTTTCTCAAGCATTCCTTAACTTCAAACTCCCATATCTCGCGAACGGATTGACGAACTCGAGAAATTCCTGTTGCATCTGAAAGTAGAAACTCTCCCAATTACAACGGTGTGTGTACTTTTCCCCTAGACCATTCCAGCTATTGGTTTCGATTATCAGACTTGCGAAAATTTTGATGGTTTCGCAACCATTCCTTAACTTCAAACTCCCATATCTCGCGAACGGATTGACGGACTCGAGAAATTCCTGTTGCATGTGAAAGTAGAAACTCGCCCGATTACAACGGTATGTGTATTTTTCCCCTATGCCTTTGTAGTTATTAGTTTCGAGTATCAGACTTTCGACAATTTTGATGGTTTCTCAACCATTCCTTAACTTCACACTTCCATATCTCGCGAACGGGTTGACGAACTCGAGAAATTTCTGTTGCATCTGAAAGTAGAAACTCGCCCGCTTACAATGCTGTGTGTACTTTTCCCCTAGGCCATTCCAGTTATTGGTTTCGAGTATCAGACCAGCGAAAATTTTGATGGTTTCTCAACCATTCCTTAACTTCAAACACCCATATCTCGCGAACGGATTGACGAACTCGAGAAATTCCTGTTGAATCTGAAAGTAGAAACTCGCCCGATTACAATGGTGTGTGTATTTTTCCCCTAGGCCATTCCAGTTATTGGTTTCGAGTATCAGACCAGCGAAAATTTTGATGGTTTCTCAACCATTCCGTATCTTCAAACTCCCATATCTCGGGAATGGGTTGACGAACTCGGGAAATTTCTGTTGCATCTGAAAGTAGAAACTCGCCCGATTACAATGGTGTGTGTACTTTTCCCCTAGGCCATTCCAGTTATTGGTTTCGAGTATCAGACCAGCGAAAATTTTGATGGTTTCTCAACCATTCCTTAAATTCAAACACCCATATCTCGCGAACGGATTGACGGACTCGAGAAATTCCTGTTGCATGTGAAAGTAGAAACTCGCCCGATTACAACGGTATGTGTATTTTTCCCCTATGCCTTTGTAGTTATTAGTTTCGAGTATCAGACTTTCGACAATTTTGATGGTTTCTCAACCATTCCTTAACTTCACACTTCCATATCTCGCGAACGGATTGACGAACTCGAGAAATTCCTGTTGCATTTCAAAGCAGAAACTCGCCCGATTACAATGGTGTGTGTACTTTTCCCCTAGGCCATTCCAGTTATTCGTTTCTAGCATCAGACTTGCGAAAATTTTGATGGTTTCTCAACCATTCCGTAAGTTCACACTTCCATATCTCGCGAACGGATTGACGAACTCGAGAAATTCCTTTTGAATCTGAAAGTAGAATCTCGCCCGATTACAATGGTGTGTGTACTTTTACCCTAGGCCATTCCAGTTATTGGTTTCGAGTATCAGACCAGCGAAAATTTTGATGGTTTCTCAACCGTTCCTTAACTTCAAACACCCATATCTCGCGAACGGATTGACGAACTCGAGAAATTTCTGTTGCATCTGAAAGTAGAAACTCGCCCGAGTACAATCGTGTGTGTATTTTTCCCCTAGGCCATTCCAGTTATTGGTTTCGAGTATCAGACCAGCGAAAATTTTGATGGTTTCTCAACCATTCCTTAACTTCAAACACCCTTATCTCGCGAACGGATTGACGAACTCGAGAAATTCCTGTTGCATGTGAAAGTTGAAACTCGCCCGATTACAAAGATATGTGTGTTTTTTCCCCTAGGCCTTTGTAGTTATTGGTTTCGAGTATCAGACTTGCGAAAATTTTGATGGTTTCTCAACCATTCCGTATCTTCAAACTCCCATATCTCGCGAACGGGTTGACGAACTCGAGAAATTTCTGTTACATCTGAAAGTAGAAACTCGCCCGCTTACAATGGTGTGTGTACTTTTCCCCTAGGCCATTCCAGTTATTGGTTTCGAGTATCAGACCAGCGAAAATTTTGATGGTTTCTCAACCATTCCGTAACTTCACACTTCCATATCTCGCGAACGGATTGACGAACTCGAGAAATTCCTGCTGAATCTGAAAGTAGAAACTCGCCCGATTACAATGGTGTGTGTACTTTTACCCTAGGCCATTCAAGTTATTGGTTTCGAGTATCAGACCAGCGAAAATTTTGATGGTTTCTCAACCGTTCCTTAACTTCAAACACCCATATCTCGCGAACGGATTGACGAACTCGAGAAATTTCTGTTGCATCTGAAAGTAGAAACTCGCCCGAGTACAATGGTGTGTGTATTTTTCCCCTAGGCCATTCCAGTTATTGGTTTCGAGTATCAGACCAGCGAAAATTTTGATGGTTTCTCAACCATTCCGTATCTTCAAACTCCCATATCTCGCGAACGGGTTGACGAACTCGAGAAATTTCTGTTGCATCTGAAAGTAGAAATTCGCCCGATTACAATGGTGTGTGTACTTTTCCCCTAGGCCATTCCAGTTATTGGTTTCGAGTATCAGACCAGCGAAAATTTTGATGGTTTCTCAACCATTCCTTAACTTCAAACACCCATATCTCGCGAACGGATTGACGAACTCGAGAAATTTCTGTTGCATCTGAAAGTAGAAACTCGCCCGAGTACAATGGTGTGTGTATTTTTCCCCTAGGCCGTTCCAGTTATTGGTTTCGAGTATCAGACCAGCGAAAATTTTGATGGTTTCTCAACCATTCCTTAACTTCAAACACCCATATTTCGCGAAAGGATTGACGAACTCGAGAAATTCCTGTTGCATCTGAAAGTAGAAGCTCTCCCAATTACAACGGTGTGTGTACTTTTCCCCTAGACCATTCCAGCTATTGGTTTCGATTATCAGACTTGCGAAAATTTTGATGGTTTCTCAACCATTCCGTAATTTCACACTTCCATTTCTCGCGAACGGATTGACGAACTCGAGAAATTCCTGTTGAATCTGAAAGTAGAAACTCGCCCGATTACAATGGTGTGTGTACTTTTCCCCTAGGCCATTCCAGTTATTGGTTTCGAGTATCAGACCAGCGAAAATTTTGATGGTTTCTCAACCATTCCTTAACTTCAAACACCCATATCTCGCGAAAGGAATGACGAACTCGAGAAATTCCTGTTGCATGTGAAAGTAGAAACTCGCCCGATTACAACGGTAGGTGTATTTTTCCCCTAGGCCTTTGTAGTTATTGGTTTCGAGTAACAGACTTCTGAAAATTTTAATGGTTTCCCAAGCATTCCTTAACTTCAAACTCCCATATCTCGTGAACGGATTGACGAACTCGAGAAATTTCTGTTGCATCTGAAAGTAGAAACTCGCCCGAAAACAATGGTGTGTGTACTTTTCCCCTAGGCCATTCCAGTTATTGGTTTCGAGTATCAGACCAGCGAAAATTTTGATGCTTTCGCAACCATTCCTTAACTTCAAACTCCCATATCTCGCGAACGGCTTGACGAACTCGAGAAATTCCTGTTGCATGTGAAAGTAGAAACTCTCCCAATTACAACGGTATGTGTGTTTTTCCCCTGGGCCATTATAGTTATTGGTTTCGAGTATCAGACTTGCGAAAATTTTGATGGTTTCTCAACCATTCCGTATCTTCAAACTCCCATATCTCGCGAAGGGGTTGACGAACTCGAGAAATTTCTTTTGCATCTGAAAGTAGAAACCCGCCCGATTACAATGGTGTGTGTACCTTTCCCCTAGGCCATTCCAGTTATTGGTTTCGAGTATCAGACCAGCGAAAATTTTGATGGTTTCTCAACCATTCCTTAACTTCAAACACCCATATCTCGCGAACGGATTGACGAACTCGAGAAATTCCTGTTGCATGTGAAAGTAGAAACTCGCCCGATTACAAAGGTATATGTATTTTTCCCGTAGGCCTTTGTAGTTATTGGTTTCGAGTATCAGACTTGCGAAAATTTTGATCGTTCCTCAACCATTCCTTAACTTCAATCTCCCATATCTCGTGAACGGATTGACGAACTCCAGAAATTCCTGTTGCATCTGAAAGTAGAAACTCGCCCGATTACAATGGTGTGTGTACTTTTCCCCTATGCCATTCCAGTTATTCGTTTCTAGCATCAGAACTGCGAAAATCTTGATGGTTTCTCAACCATTCCTTAACTTCAAACTCCCATATCTCGCGAACGGATTGACGAACTCGAGAAATTCCTGTTGCATCTGAAAGTAGAAACTCGCCCGATTACAATGGTGTGTGTACTTTTCCCCTAGGCCATTCCAGTTATTGGTTTCATTAACGTCTTCACGCTCTCACACGCCTTACAAAAATCTTGTTTTCTACTTGTTCTCACATCTTAAATAATTATTCTAAGTTCGCAGCCAATTAGCTCGGCGTTACTCGCGGTAAGTGATACTTCGTCGCGAGTAATACCGATTACCAGGTCTCACCACGTGGAGGTTGCTGCGAGCGGAGACCGGAGAGAGATAGATGGAATCAAAGTTCCATCGATCTACCTCGACACGCGATACAAACGAAGATACTAAACGAAAGAGATGGAAAGAATCAATTTTCCTTCGATCTCCTTGTTTAGTTCTGCCAAGCAATTACATTATGGAAAAATTAGGCAAAATTTGGAAAGACGCGACACGAACCGTGCAGTACCGGTTACCAAGGTGGGGGTCCCCCTTCCATAAACCTAAAACGAAGAGATCCATCCACCTCCGAGGCTCCAGGAAGAATGAAGTTTTAAACAACCGGGGGCTCCTTATATACCCTCCGTAAGGTCACTTACCGGTTCTTCCATTGTCTTTGTTCGATCTAATCGAAATCTTCGAAGGCGAACGGTTTCGGTGAATGTTTGTTCATTTCCGCGATTGTTACTAACATTTATGCATGTTTGCAATATTGATCGAACAATGTGCATCTTATTTATGTATTGCAATTAATTAAGAAACTTATAGAAATTGATTTTGATCGAGACTCGATGTTAAAACGTGTTTCGTAAAGTTTTAAAGCATGGAAAGTAACAACTGTTCATTAAATACATTAATTTAACATTTGTTTAATTCTTATAATTTACACAATACGCGTAGAAGTGGTATTTTTTACATAAAAGTGCCGAAATTCAATTAATCGCTTTTTAGATAGAAAAATCATCGCGATGAAGACTTGTGAATCGATAATCGATACCTGTAGCCTTGAAAATGTCAGTTGGATCTCAGCGAAAAATTCCTTCGCGAACAAAGAATATTTCAACGAAATGATATTTTAAGCCATGATTTATACTAGGAAATAGTTAATAATTGTTCAAACTACGGTCCTACGACGGTTATTAATAATTATGATAAATAAACTTCAAGATATTGCAAAATCTGCGAAGGCGAACGGTTTTTGTGAATGTTTCTTCCTATATGCGATTGTTATTAACTTTTTCGCGTGCTCCCAATATTAATCGAACAATGTACATCTTATCTATGCATTACAAATGATTAAGTAACTTATGGAAATTGATTTTGATCGAGATTCGAAGTGAAAACGTGTTTCGTAAAGATTTAATGCATAGAAAGTAGTAATTGTCTATTTGGTACATTAATTTAACATTTATTTAATTCTTATAATTTACACAATACGTGCAGAAGTTGCATTTTTTACTTAAAAGTGTCACAATTCAATTAATCGCTTTTCTAAATAGAAAAATTATCGTGATGAACACTTGTGAATCGATCATCGATACCTGTAACATTGAGAATATCAGTTGGATCTCAACGAAAAATTCCTTCGTGAACAAAGAATATTTTAACGAAATGATATTTTAAGCCATTATTTATACTAGGACATTGTTAATAATTGTTTAAACTATGGTCCAACGACGGTTGTTAATGATTATGATAAATAAACATCAAGATATTGCAAAATCTATGAAGAAGAACGGTTTTGGTAAATGTTTTTTCATTTCCGTGATTGTTATTAACATTTACGCACGTACCGAATATTAACATTACAATGTGCATCTTGTTTGTGCATTATAAGTCATTAATTACTTTACAAATATTAATTTCGATCGAAAATCGAGAAACATATGAATACCACGTTTTACTTCAATTCTCGATGAAATTTAATTTCTATAGGCAAATCAATAATTTACAATGCATAACTAAGATGCATTCTCTCACATAAATGTTCGAAACATGCATAAATGTTATTAACAATCGCGTGGATGAACAACAATTCACCGAAACCGTTCCCCTTCGCAGATTTCGCAATATCTTGATGTTCATTCATCAGAATTATTAACAACCGTCGTAGCACCATGGTATAAAAAATTATTAACAATGTCCTGGTATAAATAATGGATTAAAACATTATTTTTCATAGAAGTATTTTTCATTCGCGAAATCGTGGCACTTCCTCGCATATCATATATAGTACTCCTGACAACAAGAGTCCCAACATTGAACATTTTCTACAATTTATGTCTGAATTTCATCCTTTGGTATGAGGAGAACACTGTCGCCAATAGACAATTA
The DNA here is from genome assembly GCF_051014685.1 of Ptiloglossa arizonensis. Classification (NCBI taxonomy): domain Eukaryota; kingdom Metazoa; phylum Arthropoda; class Insecta; order Hymenoptera; family Colletidae; genus Ptiloglossa; species Ptiloglossa arizonensis. Next base: position 134,582 of record NW_027478677.1, on the reverse strand, counting down.
TTACTTTCCATATTTTAAAACTTTAAGAAACACCTCTTTACTTCGGAGCCCGATCAAAATTAATTTCTATAAGTTTCTTAATCATTTGTGATGCATAAATAATATGCACATTGTTCAATTAATATTGGGAGCACATATAAATGTTACTAACAATCGCGGAAATGGACAAACATTCACCGAAACCGTTCGCCTTCGCAAATTTAGCAATATCTTGACGTTTATTTATCATAATTATTAACAAGCGTCGTGGGACCGTAGATTAAACAATTATTAACATTGTTTTAGCATAAATAATGGCTTGAAAGTCATCACTTTCTGGAAATATTTGTTAGATTGAACAAAGACAATCGAAGTAACCGTGCGATAAAAATAAATGAATATTTCTCTACATATCGAAATTATAGTCTGTATATATGCAAATATATATTCTGAACGCTCAGTGACACACATATGTCACACGGCAATGAAGTGGGTTGCCATCTACTAGAGAATAGGTAACCTACACTTAAGGTGTGAAAACACCTGGCGGAGAAACGCTCAAGTTCGTTGAGGAATTGTTCTTATTTCCACCAATAGATAGCGCCACGAGCATAAATTTACCGACATTAAAGATATGTAATCCCATTTGTATAATATTCCCTACCGTGCGATAAAATAAATAAATATTTCTCTACATATCGAAATTATTGTTTGTGATGCATGCAAATATGATCTGAAATTCCAAACATTTGCAACGTGGTAATTATATGGGTTGCCGTCTCTTGGAGAACATATTTGTTAACTTTCGCGATTGTTACTAATATTTATGCATGTTCCCAATATTAATCGAACAATATGTATCTTATTTATGCATGGTAAATGATTATACTTATAGAAATTGATTTTGATCGAGATTCAAAGTAAAAACTTGTTTCGTAAAGTTTGAAAGCAAGGAAAGTAATAATTGTCTATTTAGTGCAATAGTTTAGCATTTATTTAATTCTCATAATTTACACAATACGCGTAGAATTTGTATTTCTTACTCAAACGTGCTGAATTTCGATTAATCGCTTTTCTATGTAGAAAAATCATCATGATAAACAGTTGTGAGTCGATAATCGATATGTGTAGCCATGATTTCGAGGTATCAAAGATTTTTTTAAATGTATAAAGGAAGGCTAGAATGCAGAGAAATTTCATTACGCTGATTTCGTTTAACTTTACATTTATTCGAAAGATGATACATACGAAACTTTGTACAAAAATATTTATTTATTTTATTGCACGGTAGGGAATACCATACAAATGGAAATACTTATCTGTAACGTCGGTAAATTATGCATGTGGCGCTATCTATTGGTGGAAATAACAACAATTCCTCAACAAACTTGAGCGATTCTCCGCCAGGTGTTTTCACACCTTAAGTGTAGTTTACCTATTCTCTAGTAGATGGCAACCCACTTCATTGCCGTGTGACATATGTGTGTCACTGAGCGTTCGGAATATACATGCATATATACAAACTATTTTTTCGATATGTAGAGAAATATTCATTTATTTTATCGCACGGTTACTTCGATTGTCTTTGTTCGATCTAACAAATATTTCCAGAAAGTAATGACTTTTAAGCCATTATTTATACTAGAACATTGTTAACAATTGTCTAAAGTATGGTCCTATGACGGTTGTTAATAAATATGATAAATAAACATCGAGATAATGCAAAATCTGCGAAGACGAACGGTTTCGGTGAATGTTTGTTCATTTCCGCGATTGTTACTAACATTTATGCATGTTCTCAATATTAATTGAACAATGTGCATCTTATCTATGCATTAAAAATGATTAAGTAACTTACAGAAATTGTTTTTGATCGAGATTTATAGTAAAACGTGTTTCGGAAAGTTTTAAAGCATGGAAAGTAACAATTGTTTATTAGATACATTAATTTAACATCTGTTTAATTTTTATAATTTACACAATACGCGTAGAAGTTTCATTTTTTACTCCAAAGCGGCGAAATTCAATTAATCGCTTTTCTAGATAGAAAAACCATCGTGATAGACGTTTGTGAATCGATAAACATTTCCAGCCTTGACAATGTCGGTTTGATCTCAATAAAAACAATTCCATCGCGAACAAAGAATATTTCAACGAAATGATATTTTAAGCCATTATTTATACTAGGACATTGTTAATAATTGTTTAATCTACGGTCCTACGACCGTTGTTAATAATTATGATAAACAAACATCAAGATATTGCGAAATCTGGGAAGGCGAATTGCTTTAGCGAATGTTTATGTCTCTAGGCGATTGTTAGAAACATTTTTCCACGTTCCGAACTTTTATGTTACAGTATGTGAATTAAATTTTATCGGAAAATTTAACGAAGAGTTTGGTATACATATATTTCTCCATTTTTTATGAAAATTAACATTTGTAAACTAATTAATGGTTTGCACTGTAAAAGTTGGGAATATGAATGTTACAAAATGCATTTTCTTTTGCATTGTAAATGAATAATTTGCTTATAAAGATTAATTTAGGTTGCAAATCGAGAAATATATGAATATCAATATTTTGCTTTCATTTTCGAAATCAATTCATTTCTGAAAACTAACTAATGATTTATGATAACTAAATAAGATGCATATTGTTCGATCAATATTGGGAACATGCATAAATGTTAATAACAATCGCGGAAATGAACAAACATTAACCGAAACCGTTCGCCTTCGAAAATTTCGATTAGGTCGAACAAAGACAATGGAAGAACCGGTAAGTGACCTTACGGAGGGTATATAAGGAGCCCCCGGTTGTTTAAAATTTCATTCTTCCTGGAGCCTCGGAGGTGGACGGATCTCTTCGTTTTAGGTTTATGGAAGGGGGACCCCCACCTTGGGAACCGGTACTGGCCGCCGGTAGGCGGTGGTCAGTACTGGCGACCATTCTCTCAATCCTTTCTTTGGTTTTTAATTGTTTCTTTCTGTAATTTATTTTATTTGTTCTCTGATTTTACTTTGTACTTGTTTTTCCATGTTTATTTTTTTGTCATTCTTGCCTTTATTTCCTTTGTTACTGAATGACTGTATTTAATCACTAACCAACTTCATTTCTATTTTCTATCATTTTTTTATCATGCCTTGACCTTAGGTTTCTCTTAGGTAGGCACACCGGAGAACGAAGAACGAAGAACGAAGAACGAAGAACGAAGAACGAAGAACGAAGAACGAAGAACGAAGAACGAAGAACGAAGAACGAAGAACGAAGAACGAAGAACGAAGAACGAAGAACGAAGAACGAAGAACGAAGAACGAAGAACGAAGAACGAAGAACGAAGAACGAAGAACGAAGAACGAAGAACGAAGAACGAAGAACGAAGAACGAAGAACGAAGAACGAAGAACGAAGAACGAAGAACGAAGAACGAAGAACGAAGAACGAAGAACGAAGAACGAAGAACGAAGAACGAAGAACGAAGAACGAAGAACGAAGAACGAAGAACGAAGAACGAAGAACGAAGAACAAAGAACGAAGAACGAAGAGGACACTATCGTCGCAACCGCCGTGGGATCTTTAGTTAAGCTTGGAATAAGTTAATTTTAAGGCCACCGTGTACAAATATCTGTTATCTGTCAAGCAATTATCCAATCTTTAGCTTATTTTTGCTCGCTTCCTCGTTCTTCAGCCCGGTCATCACTGCTTGTTGCATAAGCAAGGGACCGGCCGTGTAGGTGGTCCGAACGGTCGATCGCCGTCTCTTCTGGTGCGTCCGCTTCCAGAGAGAACATGCTGCGACCACAGAGGCAGGTGTTCGCATCGGTCCCTGTGGAAGCCCTGTGCCATAAGACCCTCTCTTCGTCATCCTCCGTGAGTCAGGTCCACGCTTTGCGTGGTTCCTGACGCGGAGTTGGGAGAAACGGGGCACTCTATATGAGTGGACGGCGTCGTGCATTTCCTCTTTAATCGGGCCCACTGAGGGGAAACGGGACCGACCTAGTAGGACCAACTGCACGGTTCGTGTCGCGTCTTTTCCAATTTTGCCTAATTTTTCCATAATGTAATTGCTTGGCAGAACTAAACGAGGAGATCGAAGGAACATTGATTCCTTCCATCTCTTTGGTTTAGTATCTTCGTTTGTATCGGGTGTCGAGGGAGATCGATGGAACTTTGATTCCATCTATCTCTCTCCAGGTCTCCGCTCGCAGCAACCTCCACGTGGTGAGACCTGGTAATCGGTATTACTCGCGACGAACAGTAATTATTCGTCGTGGGTAGTACTGAGCTAATCGGCTGCGAGTTTAGAATAGTAATTTTTACGGTACAGTAGAGTACTTTACGGTACAGTACTTTCAACAAGTTTAATTGATGTATTGAAATAAAATCAATTTCACTGACAGCAGAAACTTTATTTTTGTCCATTATTTGTTTCCATTTCTTTAACCCGATCCTATCAAACTGCTAAAACTACTTAAAACTATATGTCCTCAACTATCATGTTCTCCTGATACAAAGAAAATCGGGATCCATGATTCAGAAATTCGTTCGAAAGTACAACAAAATTTCGATTCGCGGAAATTCTTGGAATTTGACGTCAATTCTAAGAATCCGCGAAATCGTGCCACTTCCTCGCATATCGTACACTGACACCAAGAGTCCCAAAATGAAACATTTTCTAAAATTTGTGCCTGAATTTCAACCTTTGGTATCAGGAAAATACCACAAATTTCGATTCTTCAAGTATTAATCAAATGTTAAATTGATATATCTCATAGACAATTATTACTTTCCATGTTTTAAAACTTTAAGAAACATCTCTTTACTTTGAAGTACGATCAAAATTATTATAATCATTTAATCTAAACGGAGAAACGGAGAAACGGAGAAACGGAGAAACGGAGAAACGGAGAAACGGAGAAACGGAGAAACGGAGAAACGGAGAAACGGAGAAACGGAGAAACGGAGAAACGGAGAAACGGAGAAACGGAGAAACGGAGAAACGGAGAAACGGAGAAACGGAGAAACGGAGAAACGGAGAAACGGAGAAACGGAGAAACGGAGAAACGGAGAAACGGAGAAACGGAGAAACGGAGAAACGGAGAAACGGAGAAACGGAGAAACGGAGAAACGGAGAAACGGAGAAACGGAGAAACGGAGAAACGGAGAAACGGAGAAACGGAGAAACGGAGAAACGGAGAAACGGAGAAACGGAGAAACGGAGAAACGGAGAAACGGAGAAACGGAGAAACGGAGAAACGGAGAAACGGAGAAACGGAGAAACGGAGAAACGGAGAAACGAAGGAAGAAACGGAGAATCGAAGAAAGAAACGGAGAAACGAAGAAAGAAACGGAAAATCGAAGAAAGAAACGGAGAAACGAAGAAAGAAACGGAGAAACGAAGAAAGAAACGGAGAAACGAACAAAGAAACGGAGAAACGAACGAAGAAACGTAGAAACGGAGAAATAAATGGAGAAACGAAGAAATAAACGGAGAAACGGAGAAAGAAACGGAGGAACGAACAAAGAAACGGTGAAACGGAGAAACGGAGAAACCGAGAAACGCAGTAACGGAGAAACCGAGAAACGGAGAAACGGAGACACGGAGACACGGAGAAACGGAGACACGGAGAAACGGAGAAACCGAGAAACGGAGAAACCGAGAAACGGAGAAACGGAGAAACGGAGAAACGGAGAAACCGAGAAACGGAGAAACGGAGAAACGGAGAAACGGAGAAATAGAGAAACGGAGAAACGGAGAAACGGAGATACAGAGAAACGGAGAATCGGAGAAACGGAGAAACGGAGAAACCGAGAAACGGAGAAACGGAGAAACGGGGAAACCGAGAAACGGAGAAACGGAGAGACGGAGAAACGGAAAAACTGAGAAAAGGAGGAACGGAGAAACGGAGAAACGGAGAAACGGAGAAACGGTGAAGCGGAGAAATAGAGAAACGGAGAAACGGAGAAACGGAGATACAGAGAAACGGAGAATCGGAGAAACGGAGAAACGGAGAAACGGGGAAACCGAGAAACGGAGAAACGGAGAAACGGAGAGACGGAGAAACGGAAAAACTGAGAAAAGGAGGAACGGAGAAACGGAGAAACGGAGAAACGGAGAAACGGTGAAGCGGAGAAATAGAGAAACGGAGAAACGGAGAAACGGAGATACAGAGAAACGGAGAATCGGAGAATCGGAGAAACGGAGAAACGGAGAAACCGAGAAACGGAGAAACGGAGAAACGGGGAAACCGAGAAACGGAGAAACGGAGAGACGGAGAAACGGAAAAACTGAGAAAAGGAGGAACGGAGAAACGGATCAGTTCCTATTTCCTTAAATTTAATTGGGGAGGTATTTTTATTCATTAATTTAATTATTTTGTTGATAATGTTAGTAATTTTATTTTTACTTATGTGTTTTTTAAACTTTTTACATTCAATACATATATATTTATTTATATTTTTCATGGGAAAGGTAATTATTTTTACAAGTATATAAATAACTATTCAGTATTTAATTGTATAATAGTTTTAATACATTGAATCCCTTTAAATTTTATATTTTTAGATATAGTATTGTTTTATAATTAAGTTGAAATAGTTTATTAAAGTTATTGATTTGTGGAATCAAAGGTATAAATTTTATTTTAAATTATGAATTTTTGTTTATATAGTTTTATTTTAGTATTTATTAATAGTGTGAGTTTTATATTTTTAAGTTTATATTTTTATGTGACAAAAATTGATTTCATTATGGAGTGATTTTAATAAATTTAAATAGGATAAAATTAAATTTCTTAATTTATTTAGATTTTATGAGTTTAATATATTTAGGAGTAGTTTTATTAATTTCATTGATGATTGTAATTTATAGGGTTGGATATATAGAGGGTGATAGATATATATATTGATCGGTATAAATATATGTTATTATTATTTATTATATCTATATGTATTATAATTATAAGGCCTAGAATTTTAAGTATTTTAGTTGGATGGGATGGTTTAGTATTAATTTCATTTTGTTTGATAACTTATTGGTTTTATGTAATCGAGTAGGTGATGTGTGTTTATTAATTTTAATTGTTTTGGCTTCAGTTAGGGGTTCTTGGGGATATATATTGATTGATAGAATAGGAGGCTGTATGATTTTGATATTATTAATTTGTGGAATAACTAAAAGAACTCAAATACCGTTTTCTTCTTGATTACCTGCTGCGATAACTGCTCCTACCCCTGTTTCTTCTTTAGTTCATTCTTCAACTTTAGTTACTGCAGGAGTTTATTTACTAAATCGATATAGAAATATAATTATAATGTATAATATAAATTTTTTATTAACATTAATTTCTAGTTTAACCGTATTAATGGCGGGTTTAATAGCAAATTTTGAGTATGATTTAAAAAAAATTATTGCTTTTTCTACTTTGAGTCAATTAGGGTTTATTCTAATAATTTTGAGATTAGGGTACCGAGATTTGGCTTTTTTTCATTTAATTGTGCATGCTTTAATTAAATCTAATATATTTATATGTGCAGGGGATTTTATCCATTGAATAATAGGAAATCAAGATATGCGGAAATATGGCGGTTTAGTTAAAATTTTTCCTATAAAGAGGACAATTATGATTTTGTGTTTATTGAATTTGGTAGGGTTTCCTTTTTCGTCTGGATTTTATTCTAAAGATATATTTTTAGAATATTTTTGTATGGAAAAATATAATTTAATTATAATCTCTATTTAATTTAAATATATCTCTACCTTTTTGACTATTTCTTATACAATTCGTTTGATTAGTTGGGTTTTATTTAATAAAGAATTAAATTTTAGACCTTTAGTAAATTTGGAGAAAAATAGTTATATGGTAAAGTCTATAGTTATAATATTACTATTTATATTTTTTTATGGATGAATATTTATAAATATATTTATGTGAATGTATGTTACTCCTGTGGGGGGGATTGATATGTATATAGTGTTAAAATTATATCTAGTTGGTTATTTATTAAGAGGAATTTTTAATAAAGGATTAAAATTAAATATTAATTTAGTTAAATTATTAAAATTTATTATAAGAATATTTTGTTTAAATTATTTTTTTTTAAATTATTATGGATATTTATTTAATATAGTGTATAAATATGAAGTTTGTGTTGAAAACGGGTGATTTGAATTAATTTATGGTTTAAATATTTATTGATTAGTAAGATTAAGAAAATTAATTGAAGGGGTAAAAGTTAATATTATTAATATAATAGTGTGGTATATTTTATTTTTGATAGGGATGTTTTTATTAAATTTGTATTGTTTAAATAGCTTAAACAGTATAATATTGAAAATATTAGGATAATGCATATTTTGTATTTTTAGACAGAAATAAAATAAAAGAATTTCTAATTCTTTTAAAATGATTAAAATCATTTTATTTCTAAATTATGAAAATATAGGTATAATTTTATTATTGATTTTTAATAGCAAATTAAGTTTTATAATTTAACTAATACCGAAGTTTATATGGTTTATAAAAATATTATATTTTCAGTATAAAGATAAATCAATGATTTTATTATACTATATATATTAATAAATATCTCTCCAAATTGGTGTATAGAATATATATATATTTATTAAATCAAGCTATTAATTGGAAATTAATTATATTTTATTATACTACAATATATAGTACAATATGCAATTAATTGGAGATTTAATTCAATGAAATTATTAACAATAATTTACCTCTATTTTGGTTTCAATTAAAGTGTCATTTTAGAAATTTTATGTATCATTCTAGTCAGAGGGTCAATAGTGGAATTCAGATGATAGAAATAAAAGAATAAAAAGTGGTTATTTCATAATATTTATTAAGAGTAGTGATTATAGGAACAATTAATATAATTTCGATATCGAAAATTAAAAAGATTAAAGCAATTAAATAAAAATTAATGGAAAATGGTAGGCGATTTTCTGATAGTGGGTCAAATCCACATTCGAAAGGAGAAATTTTTTCGCGATTTTTAAAATTGGTTAATGAAAATAAGTGATTTGCAATAAAAATAATTATGGGAATAATTAGAATAATTATTATTTTAATGAAAATATGAATCGTTTTAAATATATTTAAACAATAAAAATTTAATTATAAGTTAAATATAATTATTTATTATATTTATTTTATATTAATATATTCATCAGTAAATTATTATATATAGAAATAGTATAAACTATTATAATATATACTATATAATATATAGTAAAATTAAAATGACGAATTGAAGAAAAGTGATTATTATTTATTCGAATTATAATAATTGATAATATAAAGCCCCCAATTAAAACATGTAATCCATGGAATCCTGTTGCTATGTAAAAAATTGATCCAAAAATCCCATCATTTATAGAAAAAGAAGATTGTTTATATTCATTAAATTGAAGACTTATAAAAATTATACTTAATAATCATATGTATAAAAGATAAATTTTTCTATAAATTTTATTTTCTAACAAAAGAAAATTATGCCTTAAGGTTAATGTAAATCGGAAGGAAATTAAAATGATAGAATTTAATAATGGGATATCAAATGGATTTAGTATTTTAATTGATATAGGGGGTCAATTTATACCTACTATAGTTCAATTCTTGGGGAAATTGAGTTATGAATATATGTCCAAAAAAAAGAAATAAAGAAAACTAGTTCAGAAATAATAAATAATAATATACTTATTTTTAATATAGAATGAATTGATTGAGAGTGAAATCCTTGAAATGTTCTTTCTCGAATGGTATCACGTCATCATAATGATAAGCAAGTAATTAATATAAATGGATTTGTTACTAATAGGGTAAAAAGTTTTGAATTTGTGAATAAAATTAATCTTATAAATAAATTTATAATATTTATAGAAGTAATTAAAGGTCATGGTCTTGGGGTAACTATGTGGTAAGGATGCGTAAATATTTTCATAATTTGATTCATTAAAATATAGGGTTAATAAAATAATAAATACGTATATTTGAATTAAGGAGACTGAAATTTCTAAAATAAATAATATGTTTTGAATTAAAATTGTAAAAGGTATCCAAATTAGAAATTTTCTAACAGTTGAGCCTAATAAAGATAGTAGAAGATGCCCTGCTAGTATATTAGCTGTTAATCGAATAGTCGATGTTCAGGGTCGAATAATGTTTCTAATTGTTTCAATTAATACTGTAAAATTTATTAATATAAAGGGGGTATTTCTTGGTACTAGATGAATAAATATTTTTTTAGCATTGATAGTCCACCCAAAAATTATAAATCTAATTCATATAAATAATGATATAGATAAATTAATTGATACATGTCTTGAAGGGGTAAAAATGTATGGGAATAATCCTAAAAAATTAAAAAATAGGATTATAAATATAAGTCTGTTAAAGATTAGTAAATTTTTAGTAAAGTTTTTTTTTGTCAAGATTTTAAATTCTGAGTGTAAAAATGTTAAATATATGTTTCAAAATGTTTGATATCGTGAATTTAGAACTCAAAATTTTATTGGGATAAAAATGAATGGCAGTGTAAGTCTAAATCAATTTAATGATAAATTATTTCTTGTCGATGGGTCAAAAATAGAAAATAAGTTTGATATCATTTATCATATATTTGTTCAATTATTCAGGTAAAATTTTTTTATTGTCAATAATTTTATTTTATTAATGTTGATAAAGTAAATATTTGAAAGTATAATAATTAATAAGATTAGAATAGTTAAATATAAAGATGATCAGTGAAGGGGTATTATTTGAGGGATGAAATGTATATATATTTTCATAAGAAGGTAAGTTTTTAATTTGATTAAAAATCAAATTATATTTATTTTATTTTATGACAAAAATATTATTTTGTAATAATTTTAAAATGACAATTTAATGTTATAGATTTAACTAATTTTTATTAGGTTTATTTAATCATTAGAAGTAATTTATTACTTAAATTGGATTTAAAATATCAATTCTTTTGTCAGACATCTAATGATTTGATTTAATTAAATATTATATGAGTAGGTTAAAATTTAATTTTGGTTGTTAATTCAATTAATAAAGTTTGAATAATTAGTTCTTTCCACAACAATTGGCATAAATCTGTGATTAGATCCGCAGATTTCAGAACATTGTCCGAAAAATACTCCAGGTCGATTAGTAATTAAATTTATTTGGTTAATTCGCCCTGGTACTGAGTCTATTTTTAAGCCTAAAGACGGAACAGTTCAAGAGTGAATTACGTCGTTTGATGTTGTTAATATTCGAATTAGTGTATTAGATGGAATAATTATTCGATTATCTACGTCTAGGAGACGAAAAATGTAAATATTATTTAAATCTTTATCTATATAGGAGTCAAAATTTAAATTATTAAATTCTGGGTATTCATAGGATCAATATTATTGGTGCCCAATTGATTTGATTGTTAAGTATACGGGTATTCATAGTTCATCAATAAAATATAGGATTTTTAAAGAAGGAAGTGCAATTACTCCTAAAATTATTATTGGGAGTAAAGTTCATACAATTTCAATATGATGATTTTTAACTAAAAATCGATTGATAAATTTATTAGTAAAAGTATCTAATATAATTATTAGAGTTAATGAAGACATTATAATTATTATAATTATTGTGAAGTTGTGAAAAAGATTTAAATTATCGGCATATGGCGAATTGGGGTCTTGGAAATTAATTATTTTTCAATGGGACATTTTCAATAAAAATATTAAATTTTATAAATGAATCTTAAATTCATGCACTAATCTGCCATATTAAGATTTGTTTTTAATAATTAGAGGAATAGAGAGGAATGAGTGGTCTTTTGGGGAAAAGTTTTGGGGTCATTCTAGTGATGATTGATTAAATTTAAATATAGCTAGACGTTTGGTTATAAATCTCTCCAATATAATAAACGAGAGTAAAATTATTCTTTTGAATGAAATTATTGAGCCAATAGATGATAATAAATTTTCACAGTAGTAGGAATCCGGGTAATCTGAATAACGTCGAGGTATTCCTATCATTCCTAAAAAATGCTGATGGAAAAAAGTTATATTTACCCCAATAAATATTATATAAAATTGAGTTTTAAGATAAAATTGATTTAGGGTAAATCCTGTGAATAAAGGGAATCAATGAATTAATGAAGCAATAATAGAAAATACTGCTCCTATTGACAGTACATAGTGGAAATGAGAGACAACATAGTATGTATCATGTAGTATAATATCAATAGATGAGTTTGATAATATAATTCCTGTTAATCCTCCTATTGTAAATAAAAAAATAAAGCCAAATTATCAAATAATAGAAGGATTAATAATAAGTTTTGACCCGTAGTACGTAGCTAGTCATCTAAATACTTTGATTCCTGTGGGAATTGCAATGATTATAGTTGCCGAAGTGAAATAAGCTCGTGCGTCTACATCTAAGCCTACTGTGAATATGTGATGTGCTCACACAATAAATCCTAGAAATCCAATTCCGAGTATTGCATAAACTATCCCTAGGTTCCCAAATGTTTCATTTTTCCCTCTTTCATTGAAAATGATATGGGAGATTAATCCAAACCCGGGTAAAATTAAAATATAGACTTCAGGATGCTCAAAAAATCAAAATAAATGTTGAAATAAAATTGGGTCCCCCCCCCCCCCCCCAGTAGGATCAAAGAAGGAAGTATTTAAATTTCGGTCTGTTAATAACATAGTAATAGCTCCGGCTAATACAGGTAGTGAGAGAAGATGCAAAATTGTAGTAATTAATACTGACCAAGCAAATAAGGATATTTGATGGAATTTTAAAGCATTATTTTTTATTTTAAGAATTGTAACAATAAAATTAATTGATCCCATAATTGAAGAGATACTTGCAATATGCAAAGAAATAATTGTTAAGTCTATAGATGAAGATGGGTGATAAAGATTTGATGACAAAGGAGGGTAGATTGTTCATCCAGTTCCCGAGCCTGGGAATAATAGTGTTGTAAGAATTAAAAGTAATAATGAAGGGGGGATTAGTCACAATCTTATATTATTTATTCGGGGAAATGCTGTATCAGGGGATCCAATTATTAAGGGAATTATTCAGTTTCCGAATCCTCCGATTATAAATGGTAAAACTATAAAAAAAATTATTACAAAAGCATGTGATGTTACAATTGAGTTATAAATTTGGTCGATATTAATTCAAGTTCCTGGCCTATTTAATTCTATTCGAATTAGTATCCTTAAAGAAGAATCAATTATACCAGATCATATAGCTGATATGAAATATAATATCTCAATATTTTTGTGATTTGTTGAATACATATATTAATTATGCTAAAAATTAATATAACCAGTAGATCATAAATATAAATATAAATATTAAAAAAGTTATAAATAAATAACAGTTTAGAAAATTAAGGTTGTGGCGGCACTACCCACGCTTGCCACCAGAGGGAAACTCACCATCAACCGTTTCCCGCAAGTTCCCGTACCTGCTCCGAACGCTATATATACGACCTCTTACCGATCTCCCAATGTCCCGGCGTATAAGGCAGGGCCTGCTAGGATGCCTTACTGACGAGTCCACTAGCAGGCCCGGGATGAAACGCTTATCCCCACTCCCTTATATTTCCGTTCTTTCCTACCTTAAACATCTTAATTTAGCGCCGCCAAAAGGTTAATTCAGTTATATATTTTTTATTTAATTGAAGGGAAAAAATATAAGAAGGATATATTTAAATAATTTCATGATGTAATTAATCTTATAAAAAGATATACAATTATTAAAAGTATAAATTTTATTCTTGAATTTATTAATGTTTCTAGGACGATTCATTTCAGCATAAAGAGTGCTATAGGTGGGAAATTTGTGTACATAATAATTATTGAGTATAAAATAATTTTTCTTTTATTAGAGGTTAATATATTAAATAAGGAAGAAGAATTAATCTTTATTATTTTAAATATAAAAATTAAAATTGAAGAAATTATTGAATATAAAATGAAATATGTTAAAAATGTATATTTGTTAATTATTAATAAAATAACTATAATAGATGTTTGTATAACAGATGAATATCCTATAATTATTTTGATTGATTTTTTATTTAAGCAAATGATAGGGGCAATAATTACATTAATTAGGCAAATAAAATAAATTTCATTATTAAATTTTAATACGAGTTCTATAATAATTATAGGGATTAATTTTATTAATGTTATTATAAAGAATAGATTAATTCAATTTAATGAATAAATTAAAGAAATGAATCGACCATTTAAAGAGTACATCCAAATTTTAGAAATAAATGATTAAAAAATAATTATTATAAATAAATAATTAGATTTATTTCCGATTCTGTGTAAATTATTATATACAGTAAATATGATAAAGAAAATTCTTCTGGGGGCTAAAGAGATTAAAAAATATATTAAATAGGTATTTAGAGTATTAGTGTATAATTTAACTATAGCTCAAATGATTTATAATAGAAATTATAACTATTACAATCATTTAATCGAAACGGAGAAACGGAGAAACGGAGAAACGGAGAAACGAAGGAACGAAGGAAGAAACGGAGAAACGAAGAGAGAAACGGACAAACGAAGAAAGAAACGGAGAAAAGAAGAAAGAAATGGAGAAACGAACAAAGAAACGGAGAAACGATGAAAGAAACGGAGAAACGAACAAAGAAACAAAGAAAAGGAGAAACGAACAAAGAATCGGAGAAACGAACAACGAAACGGAGAAACGAAGAAACAAACGGCGAAACGGAGAAATAAATGGGGACACGAACAAAGAAATGGAGAAACGAACAAAGAAACGGAGAAACGTAGAAAGAAACGGAGAAACGGAGAAATAAATGGAGAAACGATGAATGAAACGGAGAATCCGAGAAATAAATGGAGAAACGAACAGAAAACGGTGAAACGGAGAAACGGAGAAATGGAAAAACCGAGAAACAGAGAAACGGAGAAATGGAAAAACCGAGAAACGGAGAAACGGAGAAAACGAGAAACGGAGAAACGGAGAGACGGAGAAACGGAGAAACCGAGAAACGGAGAAACGGAGAAACGTTTCTTTGTTCATTTCTCCGTTTCTTTGTTCGTTTCTCCGTTTCTCCGTTTATTTCTTTGTTTCTCCATTTATTTCTCCGTTTCTCCGTTTCTTTCTCCGTTTCTCGGTTTATTTCTTCGTTGCTCCATTTATTTCTCCGTTTCTCGGTTTATTTCTTCGTTTCTCCATTTATTTCTCCGACTCTGCGTTTCTTTCTTCGTTTCTCAGTTTCTTTCTTCGTTTCTCCGTTTATTTCTTCGTTTCCCCGTTTCTTTCTTCGTTTCACCGTTTCTTTCATCGTTCCTTCGTTTCTCCGTTTCTTTCTTCGTTTCTCCGTTTATATCTTCGTTTCTCCATTTATTTCTCCGTTTCTTTCTTCGTTTCTCCGTTTCTTTCTTCGTTTCTCCGTTTCTTTCTTCGTTTCTGCGTTTCTTTGTTCGTTTCTCTGTTTCTTTCTCCGTTTCTCGGTTTATTTCTTCGTTTCTCCGTTTCTTTCTTCGTTTCTTCGTTTCTTTCTTCATTTCTCGGTTTCTTTCTTCGTTTCGCCGTTTCTTCCTTCGTTTCATCGTTTCTCCGTTTCTCCGTTTCTCCGTTTCGAGTAAATGATTATAATATTTATAATTTCTATTATAAATCATTTGATCTATAGTTACATTAGACACTAATACTCTAAATACATATTTAATATATTTTTTAATCTCTTTAGCCTCCAGAAGAATTTTATTTATACTATTTACTATATATAATAATTCACACAGAATCGGAAATAAATCTAATTATTTATTTATAATAATTATTTTTTGTCACTTTTCTTAAAAATTGGGATGTACTCTTTAAATGTTCGCTTCATTTCTTTAATTTATTCATTAAATTGAATTAATCTATTCTTTATAATAACTTTAGTAAAATTAATCCCTATAATTATTATAGAACTCATATTAAAATTTAATAATGAAATTTATTTTATTTGCCTAATTAATGTAATTATTGCCCCTATCATTTGCTTAAACAAAAAAATTAATCATAATAATTATAGGATATTCATCTGTTATACAATCATCTATTATAGTTATTTTATTAATAATTAACAAAAATACATTTTTAACATATTTCATTTTATATTCAATAATTTATTTAATTTTAATTTTTATATTTAAAATAATAAAGATTAACTCTTCTTCCTTATTTAATATATTAACCTCTAATAGAAGAAAAACTATTTTATACTCAATAATTATTATGTACACAAATTTCCAACCTATAGAACTCTTTACACTGAAATAAATCGTCCTAGAAACATTAATAAATTCAAGAATAAAATTTACTGTGGAAGGTTTAATTTTACATTTATTCGAAAGATGAAACATACAAAAGTTTGTACAAAAGTATTTATTTATTTTATCGCACGGTAGGGAATATCATACAAATGGAAATACTTATCTCTAATGTCGGTAAATTGTACTTGCCGCGCCATCTATTTGTGGAAATTAGAACAATCCCTCGACAAACTTGAGCGTTTCTCCGTCAGGTGCTTTCACACCTTAAGTGTAGTTTAACCCTTTTTCCAATAGATGGCAACCCATGTAATTACCACGTTACAGGGATTTGTAATTGCGGGTTCAGAATGTACTTGCATACATATCGTACAAACTATAATTCCGATATGTAGAGAAATATCCATTTATTTTATCCCACGGCTTCTTCGATCGTATTTGTTCGATCTATCCAAATATTTCAAGAAATTGATGGCTTTTTATAAAGATACATTGTCAAAAATTGTTTAATCTACGGTCCAACGACGGTTGTTAATAATTATGATAAATAAATGTCAAGATATTGCGAAGTCTGCGAAGGCGAACGGTTTCAGTGAATGTTTGTTCATTTCAGCGATTGTTATTAACATTTACGCATGTTCCCTATATTGATCGAACAATGTGCATCTTATTTATATATTGCAATTAATTAAGAAACTTATCGAAATTGATTTTGATCGAGACTCCACGTTAAAACGTGTTTCGTAAAGTTTTATGGCACGAAAAGTAACAATTGTTCATTAGATACATTAATTTAACATTTGTTGAATTCTTATAATTTACACAATACGCGTAGAATTGGTATTTTTTACACAAAAGTGCCAAAATTCTATTAATCGCTTTTTTAGATAGAAGAATCACCGCGATAAATACTTGTGAATCGATAATCGATACGTGTAGCCTTGAGAATGTCAGTTGGATCTCAAGGAAAAATTCCTTCGCGAACAACGAATATTTCAACGAAATGATATTTTAAGCCATTATTTATACTAGGACATTGTTAATAATTGTCTAGTGTATGATCCTACGACGGTTGTTAATATTTATGATAAACAAACAAAAAGATATTGCGAAATCTTCGAGGGCGAATGGTTTCGGTGAATGTTTCTTCATTTCAGCGATTGCTATCAACATTTACGCATGTTCCCTATATTGATCGAACAATGTGCATCTTATTTATGGAGTAAAAATGATTGATTCTCCTCTAGCAATTGATTTTGATCGAACTTCAAAGTAAAGAGATGATTCTTAAAGTCTTAAAACATTGAAAGTAATAATTGTCTATGAGATATATCAATTTAACATTTGATTAATACATGAAGAACCGAAATTTTTGGTAAAATAAGTGAATAAAAAATAATTATTATAAATAAATAATTAGATTTATTTCCGATTCTGTGCAAATTATCATACACAGTAAATAGTATAAATAAAATTCTTCTGGAGGCTAAAGAGGTTAAAAAATATATTAAATATGTATTTAGAGTATTAGTGTATAATTTAACTATAGCCCAAATGATTTATAATAGAAATTATAACTATTATAATCATTTAATCGAAACGAAGAAACGGAGAAACGGAGAAACGGAGAAACGGAGAAACGAAGAAATAAATGGAGAAACGAAGAAATAAACGGAGAAACGAAGAAAGAAACGGAGAAACGAAGAAAGAAACGGAGAAACGAACAAAGAAACGGAGAAACGAAGAAAGAAACGGAGTAACGAAGAAATAAATGGAGAAACGAAGAAATAAACGGAGAAACGAAGAAAGAAACGGAGAAACGAAGAAAGAAACGGAGAAACGAACAAAGAAACGGAGAAACGAAGAAAGAAACGGAGTAACGAAGAAATAAACGAAGAAACGAAGAAAGAAACGGAGAATCGGAAAAATAAATGGAGAAACGAAGAAATAAACATAGAAACGGAGAAAGGAACGGAGAAACGAGGCATGAAACGGAGAAACGAAGAAAGAAATGGAGAATCGGAGAAATAAATGGAGAAACGAAGAAATAAACCGAGAAACGGAGGGAGAAACGAAGAAACGAAGAAAGAAACGGAGAAACGAACAAAGAAACGGAGAAACGAACAAAGAAACGGAGAAACGAAGAAATACGTGGAGAAACGAAGAAATAAACGGAGAAACGAAGAAAGGAACGGAGAAACGAAAAAACAAACGGAGAAACGAAGAAAGAAACGGAGAAACGAAGAAAGAAACCCGGAAACGAAGAAAGAAACGGAGAAACGAAGAAAGGAACGGAGAAACGAGGCATGAAACGGAGAAACGAAGAAATAAACGAAGAAACGAAGAAAGAAACGGAGAATCGGAGAAATAAATGGAGAAACGAAGAAATAAACGGAGAAACGGAGAAAGAAACGGAGAAACGAACAAAGAAACGGAGAAACGAACAAAGAAACGGAGAAGCGAACAAAGAAACGGAGAAACGAACAAGGAAACTGAGAAACGAACAAAGAAACGGAGAAACGAAGAAAGAAACGGAGTAACGAAAAAATAAACGAAGAAACGAAGAAAGAAACGGAGAATCGGAGAAATAAATGGAGAAACGAAGAAACAAACAGAGAAACGAACAAAGAAACGGAGAAACGATGAAACAAACCGAGTAACGGAGAAAGAAACGAAGAAACGAACAAAGAAACGGAGAAACGAACAAAGAAACGAAGACACGGCGAAATAAATGGAGAAACGAACAAAGAAACGGAGTAACGCAGAAATAAACGAAGAAACGAAGAAAGAAACGGAGAATCGGGGAAATAAATGGAGAAACGAAGAAATAAACCGAGAAACGGAGAAAGAAACGGAGAAACGAACAAAGAAACGGAGAAACGAACAAAGAAACGGAGAAACGAACAAAGAAACGAAGACACGGCGAAATAAATGGAGAAACGAACAAAGAAACGGAGTAACGCAGAAATAAACGAAGAAACGAAGAAAGAAACGGAGAATCGGAGAAATAAATGGAGAAACGAAGAAATAAACCGAGAAACGGAGAAAGAAACGTAGAAACGAAGAAAGAAACGAACAAACGAAGATAGAAACGGAGAATCGGAGAAATAAATGGAGAAACGAAGAAATAAACCGAGAAACGGAGAAAGTAACGGAGAAACGAACAAAGAAACGGAGAAACGAAGAAAGAAACGGAGAAACTAACAAAGAAACGGAGAAACGAACAAAGAAACGGAGAAACGAACAGAGAAACGGAGGAACGAAGAAGGAAACGGAGTAACGAAGAAATAAACGAAGAAACGAAGAAAGAAACGGAGAATCGGAGAAATAAATGGAGAAACGAAGAAACAAACCGAGAAACGGAGAAAGAAACGGAGAAACGAAGGATGAAACGGAGAAACGAAGAAAGAAACGGAGAATCGGAGAAATAAATGGAGAAACGAAGAAATAAACCGAGAAACGGAGAAAGAAACGGAGAAACGGAGAAACGTACAAAGAAACGGAGAAACGAGCAAAGAAACGGAGAAACGAACAAAGAAACGGAGAAACGAAGAAAGAAACGGAGTAACGAAGAAATAAACGAAGAAACGAAGAAAGAAACGGAGAATCGGAGAAATAAATGGAGAAACGAAGAAATAAACCGAGAAACGGAGAAAGATACGCAAAAACGAACAAAGAAACTGAGAAACGAACAAAGAAACGGAGAAACGAACAAAGAAACGGAGAAACGAACAAAGAAACGGAGAAACGAACAAAGAAACGGAGTTACGAAGAAATAAACGAAGAAACGAAGAAAGAAACGGAGAATCGGAGAAATAAATGGAGAAACGAAGAAATAAACCTAGAAACGGAGAAAGGAACGGAGAAACGAAGCATGAAACGGAGAAACGAAGAAAGAAACGGCCAATCGGAGAAATAAATGGAGAAATGAAGAAATAAACCGAGAAACGGAGAAAGAAGCGGAGAAATGAAGAAAGAAACGGAGAAACGGAGAAATAAATGGAGAAACGAAGAAAGAAACGGAGAAACGAAGATAGAAACTGAGAAACCAAGAAAGAAACGGAGAAACGAAGAAAGAAAAGGAGAAACGAAGAAAGAAACGGAGAAACGGAGAAATAAATGGAGAAACGATGAAATAAACCGAGATACGGAGAAAGAAATGGAGAAACGAACAAAAAAACGGAGAAACGAAGAAATAAATGGAGAAACGAAGAAATAATCGGAGAAACGAAGAAAGGAACGGAGAAACGAAGAAAGAAACGGAGAAACGAAGAAAGAAACCGAGAAACAGAGAAATAAATGGAGAAACGAAGAAATAAACCGAGAAACGGAGAAAGAAACGGAGAAACGAACAAAGAAACGGAGAAACGAGCAAAGAAACGGAGAAACGGAGAAATAAATGGAGAAACGAAGAAACAAGCAGAGAAACGAACAAATAAACGGACAAACGAAGAAAGAAACGGAGAAACGGAGAAACGGAGAAACGGAGAAACGGAGAAACGGAGAAAGAAACGGAGAAACGAACAAAGAAACGGAGCAACGAACAAAGAAAGGGAGGAACGAAGAAAGAAACGGAGAAAACGGAGAAGAAATGGAGAAACTAAGAAATAAACGGAGAAACGAAGAAAGGAACGGAGAAACGAACAAAGAAACGGAGAAACGAGGAAAGAAACGGAGAAACGAAGAAAGAAACGGAGAATCGGAGAAATAAATGGAGAAACGAAGAAATAAACAGAGAAACGGAGGAAGAAACGGAGAAACGAACAAAGAAACGGAGAAACGAACAAAGAAACGAAGAAACGAACAAAGAAACGGAGAAACGAACAAAGAAATAGAGAAACGAACAAAGAAACGTAGAAACGAAAAAAGAAACGAAGACACGGAGAAATAAATGGAGAAGCGAACAAAGGAACGGAGAAACGAAGAAGGAAACGGGAAACGAAGAAAGAAACGGGGAAACGAAGAAAGAAACGGAGAAACGAACAAAGAAACGAAGAAACGGAGAAACGAACAAACAAACGGAGAAACGAAGAAAGAAACGGAGAAACGAACAAAGAACCGGAGAAACGAACAAAGAAACGTAGAAACGAAAAAAGAAACGAACACGGAGAAATAAATGGAGAAGCGAAGAAAGGAACGGAGAAACGAACAAAGAAACGGAGAAAAGGAGAAATAAATGGAGAAATGAAGAAATAAACGGAGAAACAAACAAAGAAACGGAGAAACAAAGAAAGAAACGGAGAAACGAACAAAGGAACGGAGAAACGAAGAAAGAAACGGGAAACGAAGAAAGAAACGGAGGAACGAAGAAAGAAACGGAGAAACGAAGAATGAAACGGAGAATCGGAGAAATAAATGGAGAAACGAACAAAAAACGGTGAAACGGAGAAATGGAAAAACCGAGAAACGGAGAAACGCAGAAACCGAGAAACGGAGAAACCGAGAAACGGAGAAACAAATAAACCGAGAAACCGAGAAACCGAGAAACGGAGAAACCGAGAAACGGAGAAACGGAGAAACCGAGAATCGGAGAAACCGAGAATCGGAGAAACGGAGAAACCGAGAAACGGAGAAACCGAGAAACGCAGGAACGGAGAAACCGAGAAACCGAGAAACGGAGAAAGGACGAAACCGAGAAACGGAGAAACGTAGAAACGTTTCTTTCTTCGTTTCTCCGTTTCTATCTTCGTTTCTCCGTTTCCTCGTTCGTTTCTCCGTTTATTTCTTCGTTTCTCCATTTATTTCTCCGTTTCTTTCTTCGTTTCTCCGTTTCTTTCTTCGTTTCTCCGATTCTTTCGTCGTTTTTGCGTTTCTTTCTTCGTTTCTCCGTTTCTTTCTTCGTTTCTCCGTTTCTTTCTTCGTTTCTTCGTTTCTTTCTTCGTTTCTCGGTTTATTTCTTCGTTTCTCCGTTTCTTTCTTCGTTTCTCTGTTTCTTTCTTCGCTTCTCCGTTTCTTTCTTCGTTTCTCCGTTTCTTTCTTCGTTTCTCCGTTTCTTTCTTCGTTTCTCCGTTTCCTTGTTCGTTTCTCCGTTTATTTCTTTGTTTCTCCATTTATTTCTCCGTTTCTTTCTTCGTTTCTTCGTTTCTTTGTTCGTTTCTCCGTTTCTTTGTTCGTTTCTCCGTTTATTTCTTCGTTTCTCCATTTATTTCTCCGTTTCTCCGTTTCTTTCTTCGTTTCTCCATTTATTTCTCCGATTCTCCGGTTCTTCCTTCGTTTCTCCGTTTCTTTCTTCGTTTCTCCGTTTCTTTGTTCGCTTCTCCGTTTCTTTCTTCCTTTCTCCGTTTCTTTCTTCGTTTCTCCGTTTCTTTCTTCGTTTCTCCGTTTCCTTGTTCGTTTCTCCGTTTATTTCTTTGTTTCTCCATTTATTTCTCCGTTTCTTTCTTCGTTTCTCCGATTGTTTGTTCGTTTCTCCGTTTCTTTGATCGTTTCTCCGTTTCTTTCTTCGTTTCTCCGTTTCTTTGTTCGTTTCTCCGTTTCTTTCTCCGTTTCTCGGTTTATTTCTTCGTTTCTCCATTTATTTCACCGATTCTTTCTTCGATTCTCCGTTTCATTCTTCGTTTCCCCGTTTCTTTCTTCGTTTGTCCGTTTCTCCGTTTCTTTCTTTGTTTCTCCGTTTATTTCTTCATTTCTCCGTTTATTTCTTCGTTTCTCCGTTTCATTCTTCGTTTCTGCGTTTCATTGTTCGTATCTCCGTTTCTTTCTTCGTTTCTCCGTTCTTTCTTCGTTTCTCCGTTTGTTTCTTCGTTTCTCCGTTTATATCTTCGTTTCACCATTTATTTCTCCGTTTCTTTCTTCGTTTCTCCGTTTCATTCTTCGTTTCTCCGTTTCTTTGATCGTTTCTCCGTTTCTTTCTTCGTTTCTCCGTTTCTTTGTTCGTTTCTCCGTTTCTTTCTCCGTTTCTCGGTTTATTTCTTCGTTTCTCCATTTATTTCACCGATTCTTTCTGCGATTCTCCGTTTCATTCTTCGTTTCCCCGTTTCTTTCTTCGTTTGTCCGTTTCTCCGTTTCTTTCTTTGTTTCTCCGTTTATTTCTTCATTTCTCCGTTTATTTCTTCGTTTCTCCGTTTCATTCTTCGTTTCTGCGTTTCATTGTTCGTATCTCCGTTTCTTTCTTCGTTTCTCCGTTCTTTCTTCGTTTCTCCGTTTGTTTCTTCGTTTCTCCGTTTATATCTTCGTTTCACCATTTATTTCTCCGTTTCTTTCTTCGTTTCTCCGTTTCATTCTTCGTTTCTCCGTTTCTTTGATCGTTTCTCCGTTTCTTTCTTCGTTTCTCCGTTTCTTTGTTCGTTTCTCCGTTTCTTTCTCCGTTTCTCGGTTTATTTCTTCGTTTCTCCATTTATTTCACCGATTCTTTCTTCGATTCTCCGTTTCATTCTTCGTTTCCCCGTTTCTTTCTTCGTTTGTCGGTTTCTCCGTTTCTTTCTTTGTTTCTCCGTTTATTTCTTCATTTCTCCGTTTATTTCTTCGTTTCTCCGTTTCATTCTTCGTTTCTGCGTTTCATTGTTCGTATCTCCGTTTCTCTGTTCGTTGCTCCGTTTCTTTCTTCGTTTCTCCGTTTCTTTGTTCGTTTCTCCGTTTATTTCTTCGTTTCTCCATTTATTTCTCCGTTTCTCCGTTTATTTCTTCGTTTCTCCATTTATTTCTCCGATTCTCCGTTTCTTTCTTCGTTTCTCCGTTTATTTCTTCGTTTCTCCATTTATTTTTCCGTTTCTCCATTTATTTCTCCGATTCTCCGTTTCTTTCTTCGTTTCTCCGTTTCTTTCTTCGTTTCTCTGTTTCTTTCTTCGTTTCTCCATTTCTTTCTTCGTTTCACCGTTTCTTTCTTCGTTTCTCCGTTTATATCTTCGTTTCTCCATTTATTTCACCGTTTCTTTCTTCGTTTCTCCGTTTCATTCGTCGTTTCTCCGTTTCTTTCTTCGTTTCTCCGTTTCTTTGTTCGTTTCTCCGTTTCTTTCTTTGTTTCTCCGTTTCTTTCTTCATTTCTCCGTTTATTTCTTCGTTTCTCCGCTTCATTCATCGTTTCTGCGTTTCATTGTTCGTTTCTCCGTTTCTTTCTTCGTTTCTCCGTTTCTTTGTTCGCTTCTCCGTTTCCTACTTCGTTTCTTTGTTTCTTTCTTCGTTTCTCCGTTTCTTTGATCGTTTCTCCGTTTCTTTCTTCGTTTCTCCGTTTCTTTGTTCGTTTCTCCGTTTCTTTCTCCGTTTCTCGGTTTATTTCTTCGTTTCTCCATTTATTTCACCGATTCTTTCTTCGATTCTCCGTTTCATTCTTCGTTTCCCCGTTTCTTTCTTCGTTTGTCGGTTTCTCCGTTTCTTTCTTTGTTTCTCCGTTTATTTCTTCATTTCTCCGTTTATTTCTTCGTTTCTCCGTTTCATTCTTCGTTTCTGCGTTTCATTGTTCGTATCTCCGTTTCTCTGTTCGTTGCTCCGTTTCTTTCTTCGTTTCTCCGTTTCTTTGTTCGTTTCTCCGTTTATTTCTTCGTTTCTCCATTTATTTCTCCGTTTCTCCGTTTATTTCTTCGTTTCTCCATTTATTTCTCCGATTCTCCGTTTCTTTCTTCGTTTCTCCGTTTATTTCTTCGTTTCTCCATTTATTTTTCCGTTTCTCCATTTATTTCTCCGATTCTCCGTTTCTTTCTTCGTTTCTCCGTTTCTTTCTTCGTTTCTCTGTTTCTTTCTTCGTTTCTCCATTTCTTTCTTCGTTTCACCGTTTCTTTCTTCGTTTCTCCGTTTATATCTTCGTTTCTCCATTTATTTCACCGTTTCTTTCTTCGTTTCTCCGTTTCATTCGTCGTTTCTCCGTTTCTTTCTTCGTTTCTCCGTTTCTTTGTTCGTTTCTCCGTTTCTTTCTTTGTTTCTCCGTTTCTTTCTTCATTTCTCCGTTTATTTCTTCGTTTCTCCGCTTCATTCATCGTTTCTGCGTTTCATTGTTCGTTTCTCCGTTTCTTTCTTCGTTTCTCCGTTTCTTTGTTCGCTTCTCCGTTTCCTACTTCGTTTCTTTGTTTCTTTCTTCGTTTCTCCGTTTATTTCTTCGTTTCTCCGTTTCTTTCTTCGTTTCTCCGTTTATTTCTTCGTTTCTCCATTTATTTCTCCGATTCTCCGTTTCTTTCTTCGTTTCTCCGTTTCTTTCTTTGTTTCTCCGTTTCTGCCTTCGTTTCTCCGTTTCTTTCTTCATTTCTCCGTTTATTTCTTCGTTTCTCCGCCTCATTCATCGTTTCTGCGTTTCATTGTTCGTTTCTCCGTTTCTTTCTTCGTTTCTCCGTTTCTTTCTTCATTTCTCCGTTTCTTTCTTCGTTTCTCCGTTTCTTTCTTCGTTTCTCCGTTTCTTTCTTCGTTTCTCCGTTTATTTCTTCGTTTCTCCATTTATTTCTCCGTTTCTCGGTTTCTTTCTTCGTTACTCCGGTTCTTTCTTCGTTTCTCGGTTTCTTTCTTCGTTTCTCCGATTCTTTCTTCGTTTCTCCGTTTCTGCCTTCGTTTCTCCGTTTCTTTGTTCGTTTCTCCGTTTCTTTCTTCGTTTCTTCGTTTCTTTCTACGTTTCTTCATTTCTTTCTTCGTTTCTCCGTTTCTTTTTTCGTTTCTCCGTTTCTTTCTTCGTTTCTCTGTTTCTTTCTTCGCTTCTCCGTTTCTTTCTTCGTTTCTCCGTTTCTTTCTTCGTTTCTCCGTTTCTTTCTTCGTTTCTCCGTTTCCTTGTTCGTTTCTCCGTTTATTTCTTTGTTTCTCCATTTATTTCTCCGTTTCTTTCTTCGTTTTTTCGTTTCTTTGTTCGTTTCTCCGTTTCTTTGTTCGTTTCTCCGTTTATTTCTTCGTTTCTCCATTTATTTCTCCGTTTCTCCGTTTCTTTCTTCGTTTCTCCATTTATTTCTCCGATTCTCCGGTTCTTCCTTCGTTTCTCCGTTTCTTTCTTCGTTTCTCCGTTTCTTTGTTCGCTTCTCCGTTTCTTTCTTCCTTTCTCCGTTTCTTTCTTCGTTTCTCCGTTTCTTTCTTCGTTTCTCCGTTTCCTTGTTCGTTTCTCCGTTTATTTCTTTGTTTCTCCATTTATTTCTCCGTTTCTTTCTTCGTTTCTCCGATTGTTTGTTCGTTTCTCCGTTTCTTTGATCGTTTCTCCGTTTCTTTCTTCGTTTCTCCGTTTCTTTGTTCGTTTCTCCGTTTCTTTCTCCGTTTCTCGGTTTATTTCTTCGTTTCTCCATTTATTTCACCGATTCTTTCTTCGATTCTCCGTTTCATTCTTCGTTTCCCCGTTTCTTTCTTCGTTTGTCCGTTTCTCCGTTTCTTTCTTTGTTTCTCCGTTTATTTCTTCATTTCTCCGTTTATTTCTTCGTTTCTCCGTTTCATTCTTCGTTTCTGCGTTTCATTGTTCGTATCTCCGTTTCTTTCTTCGTTTCTCCGTTCTTTCTTCGTTTCTCCGTTTGTTTCTTCGTTTCTCCGTTTATATCTTCGTTTCACCATTTATTTCTCCGTTTCTTTCTTCGTTTCTCCGTTTCATTCTTCGTTTCTCCGTTTCTTTGATCGTTTCTCCGTTTCTTTCTTCGTTTCTCCGTTTCTTTGTTCGTTTCTCCGTTTCTTTCTCCGTTTCTCGGTTTATTTCTTCGTTTCTCCATTTATTTCACCGATTCTTTCTTCGATTCTCCGTTTCATTCTTCGTTTCCCCGTTTCTTTCTTCGTTTGTCCGTTTCTCCGTTTCTTTCTTTGTTTCTCCGTTTATTTCTTCATTTCTCCGTTTATTTCTTCGTTTCTCCGTTTCATTCTTCGTTTCTGCGTTTCATTGTTCGTATCTCCGTTTCTTTCTTCGTTTCTCCGTTCTTTCTTCGTTTCTCCGTTTGTTTCTTCGTTTCTCCGTTTATATCTTCGTTTCACCATTTATTTCTCCGTTTCTTTCTTCGTTTCTCCGTTTCATTCTTCGTTTCTCCGTTTCTTTGATCGTTTCTCCGTTTCTTTCTTCGTTTCTCCGTTTCTTTGTTCGTTTCTCCGTTTCTTTCTCCGTTTCTCGGTTTATTTCTTCGTTTCTCCATTTATTTCACCGATTCTTTCTTCGATTCTCCGTTTCATTCTTCGTTTCCCCGTTTCTTTCTTCGTTTGTCCGTTTCTCCGTTTCTTTCTTTGTTTCTCCGTTTATTTCTTCATTTCTCCGTTTATTTCTTCGTTTCTCCGTTTCATTCTTCGTTTCTGCGTTTCATTGTTCGTATCTCCGTTTCTTTCTTCGTTTCTCCGTTCTTTCTTCGTTTCTCCGTTTGTTTCTTCGTTTCTCCGTTTATATCTTCGTTTCACCATTTATTTCTCCGTTTCTTTCTTCGTTTCTCCGTTTCATTCTTCGTTTCTCCGTTTCTTTGATCGTTTCTCCGTTTCTTTCTTCGTTTCTCCGTTTCTTTGTTCGTTTCTCCGTTTCTTTCTCCGTTTCTCGGTTTATTTCTTCGTTTCTCCATTTATTTCACCGATTCTTTCTTCGATTCTCCGTTTCATTCTTCGTTTCCCCGTTTCTTTCTTCGTTTGTCCGTTTCTCCGTTTCTTTCTTTGTTTCTCCGTTTATTTCTTCATTTCTCCGTTTATTTCTTCGTTTCTCCGTTTCAATCTTCGTTTCTGCGTTTCATTGTTCGTATCTCCGTTTCTCTGTTCGTTGCTCCGTTTCTTTCTTCGTTTCTCCGTTTCTTTGTTCGTTTCTCCGTTTATTTCTTCGTTTCTCCATTTATTTCTCCGTTTCTCCGTTTATTTCTTCGTTTCTCCATTTATTTCTCCGATTATCCGTTTCTTTCTTCGTTTCTCCGTTTATTTCTTCGTTTCTCCATTTATTTTTCCGTTTCTCCATTTATTTCTCCGATTCTCCGTTTCTTTCTTCGTTTCTCCGTTTCTTTCTTCGTTTCTCTGTTTCTTTCTTCGTTTCTCCATTTCTTTCTTCGTTTCACCGTTTCTTTCTTCGTTTCTCCGTTTATATCTTCGTTTCTCCATTTATTTCACCGTTTCTTTCTTCGTTTCTCCGTTTCATTCGTCGCTTCTCCGTTTCTTTCTTCGTTTCTCCGTTTCTTTGTTCGTTTCTCCGTTTCTTTCTTTGTTTCTCCGTTTCTTTCTTCATTTCTCCGTTTATTTCTTCGTTTCTCCGCTTCATTCATCGTTTCTGCGTTTCATTGTTCGTTTCTCCGTTTCTTTCTTCGTTTCTCCGTTTCTTTGTTCGCTTCTCCGTTTCCTACTTCGTTTCTTTGTTTCTTTCTTCGTTTCTCCGTTTATTTCTTCGTTTCTCCGTTTCTTTCTTCGTTTCTCGGTTTATTTCTTCGTTTCTCCATTTATTTCTCCGATTCTCCGTTTCTTTCTTCGTTTCTCCGTTTCTTTCTTTGTTTCTCCGTTTCTGCCTTCGTTTCTCCGTTTCTTTCTTCATTTCTCCGTTTATTTCTTCGTTTCTCCGCCTCATTCATCGTTTCTGCGTTTCATTGTTCGTTTCTCCGTTTCTTTCTTCGTTTCTCCGTTTCTTTCTTCATTTCTCCGTTTCTTTCTTCGTTTCTCCGTTTCTTTCTTCGTTTCTCCGTTTCTTTCTTCGTTTCTCCGTTTATTTCTTCGTTTCTCCATTTATTTCTCCGTTTCTCGGTTTCTTTCTTCGTTACTCCGGTTCTTTCTTCGTTTCTCGGTTTCTTTCTTCGTTTCTCCGATTCTTTCTTCGTTTCTCCGTTTCTGCCTTCGTTTCTCCGTTTCTTTGTTCGTTTCTCCGTTTCTTTCTTCGTTTCTTCGTTTCTTTCTACGTTTCTTCATTTCTTTCTTCGTTTCTCCGTTTCTTTTTTCGTTTCTCCGTTTCTTTCTTCGTTTCTCTGTTTCTTTCTTCGCTTCTCCGTTTCTTTCTTCGTTTCTCCGTTTCTTTCTTCGTTTCTCCGTTTCTTTCTTCGTTTCTCCGTTTCCTTGTTCGTTTCTCCGTTTATTTCTTTGTTTCTCCATTTATTTCTCCGTTTCTTTCTTCGTTTCTTCGTTTCTTTGTTCGTTTCTCCGTTTCTTTGTTCGTTTCTCCGTTTATTTCTTCGTTTCTCCATTTATTTCTCCGTTTCTCCGTTTCTTTCTTCGTTTCTCCATTTATTTCTCCGATTCTCCGGTTCTTCCTTCGTTTCTCCGTTTCTTTCTTCGTTTCTCCGTTTCTTTGTTCGCTTCTCCGTTTCTTTCTTCCTTTCTCCGTTTCTTTCTTCGTTTCTCCGTTTCTTTCTTCGTTTCTCCGTTTCCTTGTTCGTTTCTCCGTTTATTTCTTTGTTTCTCCACTTATTTCTCCGTTTCTTTCTTCGTTTCTCCGATTGTTTGTTCGTTTCTCCGTTTCTTTGATCGTTTCTCCGTTTCTTTCTTCGTTTCTCCGTTTCTTTGTTCGTTTCTCCGTTTCTTTCTCCGTTTCTCGGTTTATTTCTTCGTTTCTCCATTTATTTCACCGATTCTTTCTTCGATTCTCCGTTTCATTCTTCGTTTCACCGTTTCTTTCTTCGTTTGTCCGTTTCTCCGTTTCTTTCTTTGTTTCTCCGTTTATTTCTTCATTTCTCCGTTTCTTTCTTCGTTTCTCTGTTTCTTTCTTCGTTTCTCCATTTCTTTCTTCGTTTCACCGTTTCTTTCTTCGTTTCTCCGTTTATATCTTCGTTTCTCCATTTATTTCACCGTTTCTTTCTTCGTTTCTCCGTTTCATTCGTCGCTTCTCCGTTTCTTTCTTCGTTTCTCCGTTTCTTTGTTCGTTTCTCCGTTTCTTTCTTTGTTTCTCCGTTTCTTTCTTCATTTCTCCGTTTATTTCTTCGTTTCTCCGCTTCATTCATCGTTTCTGCGTTTCATTGTTCGTTTCTCCGTTTCTTTCTTCGTTTCTCCGTTTCTTTGTTCGCTTCTCCGTTTCCTACTTCGTTTCTTTGTTTCTTTCTTCGTTTCTCCGTTTATTTCTTCGTTTCTCCGTTTCTTTCTTCGTTTCTCGGTTTATTTCTTCGTTTCTCCATTTATTTCTCCGATTCTCCGTTTCTTTCTTCGTTTCTCCGTTTCTTTCTTTGTTTCTCCGTTTCTGCCTTCGTTTCTCCGTTTCTTTCTTCATTTCTCCGTTTATTTCTTCGTTTCTCCGCCTCATTCATCGTTTCTGCGTTTCATTGTTCGTTTCTCCGTTTCTTTCTTCGTTTCTCCGTTTCTTTCTTCATTTCTCCGTTTCTTTCTTCGTTTCTCCGTTTCTTTCTTCGTTTCTCCGTTTCTTTCTTCGTTTCTCCGTTTATTTCTTCGTTTCTCCATTTATTTCTCCGTTTCTCGGTTTCTTTCTTCGTTACTCCGGTTCTTTCTTCGTTTCTCGGTTTCTTTCTTCGTTTCTCCGATTCTTTCTTCGTTTCTCCGTTTCTGCCTTCGTTTCTCCGTTTCTTTGTTCGTTTCTCCGTTTCTTTCTTCGTTTCTTCGTTTCTTTCTACGTTTCTTCATTTCTTTCTTCGTTTCTCCGTTTCTTTTTTCGTTTCTCCGTTTCTTTCTTCGTTTCTCTGTTTCTTTCTTCGCTTCTCCGTTTCTTTCTTCGTTTCTCCGTTTCTTTCTTCGTTTCTCCGTTTCTTTCTTCGTTTCTCCGTTTCCTTGTTCGTTTCTCCGTTTATTTCTTTGTTTCTCCATTTATTTCTCCGTTTCTTTCTTCGTTTCTTCGTTTCTTTGTTCGTTTCTCCGTTTCTTTGTTCGTTTCTCCGTTTATTTCTTCGTTTCTCCATTTATTTCTCCGTTTCTCCGTTTCTTTCTTCGTTTCTCCATTTATTTCTCCGATTCTCCGGTTCTTCCTTCGTTTCTCCGTTTCTTTCTTCGTTTCTCCGTTTCTTTGTTCGCTTCTCCGTTTCTTTCTTCCTTTCTCCGTTTCTTTCTTCGTTTCTCCGTTTCTTTCTTCGTTTCTCCGTTTCCTTGTTCGTTTCTCCGTTTATTTCTTTGTTTCTCCACTTATTTCTCCGTTTCTTTCTTCGTTTCTCCGATTGTTTGTTCGTTTCTCCGTTTCTTTGATCGTTTCTCCGTTTCTTTCTTCGTTTCTCCGTTTCTTTGTTCGTTTCTCCGTTTCTTTCTCCGTTTCTCGGTTTATTTCTTCGTTTCTCCATTTATTTCACCGATTCTTTCTTCGATTCTCCGTTTCATTCTTCGTTTCACCGTTTCTTTCTTCGTTTGTCCGTTTCTCCGTTTCTTTCTTTGTTTCTCCGTTTATTTCTTCATTTCTCCGTTTATTTCTTCGTTTCTCCGTTTCATTCTTCGTTTCTGCGTTTCATTGTTCGTATCTCCGTTTCTTTCTTCGTTTCTCCGTTCTTTTTTCGTTTCTCCGTTTGTTTCTTCGTTTCTCCGTTTATATCTTCGTTTCACCATTTATTTCTCCGTTTCTTTCTTCGTTTCTCCGTTTCATTCTTCGTTTCTCCGTTTCTTTGATCGTTTCTCCGTTTCTTTCTTCGGTTCTCCGTTTCTTTGTTCGTTTCTCCGTTTCTTTCTCCGTTTCTCGGTTTATTTCTTCGGTTCTCCATTTATTTCACCGATTCTTTCTTCGATTCTCCGTTTCATTCTTCGTTTCCCCGTTTCTTTCTTCGTTTGTCCGTTTCTCCGTTTCTTTCTTTGTTTCTCCGTTTATTTCTTCATTTCTCCGTTTATTTCTTCGTTTCTCCGTTTCATTCTTCGTTTCTGCGTTTCATTGTTCGTATTTCCGTTTCTCTGTTCGTTGCTCCGTTTCTTTCTTCGTTTCTCCGTTTCTTTGTTCGTTTCTCCGTTTATTTCTCCGATTCTCCGTTTCTTTCTTCGTTTCTCCGTTTATTTCTTCGTTTCTCCATTTATTTTTCCGTTTCTCCATTTATTTCTCCGATTCTCCGTTTCTTTCTTCGTTTCTCCGTTTCTTTCTTCGTTTCTCCGATTCTTTCTTCGTTTCTCCGTTTCTGCCTTCGTTTCTCCGTTTCTTTGTTCGTTTCTCCGTTTCTTTCTTCGTTTCTTCGTTTCTTTCTACGTTTCTTCATTTCTTTCTTCGTTTCTCCGTTTCTTTTTTCGTTTCTCCGTTTCTTTCTTCGTTTCCACGTTTCTTTCTTCCTTTCTCCGTTTCTTTCTTCGTTTTTGCGTTTCTTTCTTCATTTCTCCGTTTCTTTCTTCGTTTCTCCGTTTCTTTCTTCATTTCTCCGTTTATTTCTTCGTTTCTCCGTCTCATTCTTCATTTCTCCGTTTATTTCTTCGTTTCTCCGTTTCATTCTCCGTTCCTCCGCTTCATTCTTCGTTTCTGCGTTTCTTTGTTCGTTTCTCCGTTTCTTTGTTCGTTTCTCCGTTTCTTTGTTCGTTTCTCCGTTTCTTTCTTCGTTTCTCAGTTTCTTTCTCCGTTTCTCCGTTTCTTTGTTCGTTTCTCCGTTTATTTCTTCGTTTCTCCATTTATTTCTCCGATTCTCCGTTTCTTTCTTCGTTTCTCCGTTTCTTTCTTCGCTTCTCCGTTTCTTTCTTCGTTTCTTCGTTTCTTTCTACGTTTCTTCATTTCTTTCTTCGTTTCTCCGTTTCTTTCTTCGTTTCTCCGTTTCTTTCTTCGTATCTCCGTTTCTTTCTACGTTTCTCCGTTTCTTTCTTCGTTTCTCCGTTTCTTTCTTCGTTTCTCCGTTTCCTTGTTCGTTTCTCCGTTTATTTCTTCGTTTCTCCATTTATTTCTCCGTTTCTTTCTTCGTTCCTCCGTTTCTTTCTTCGTTTCTCCGTTTCTTTCTTCGTTTCTCCGTTTCTTTCTTCGTTTCTCCATTTCTTTCTTCGTTTCTGCGTTTCTTTCTTCGTTTCTCCGTTTCTTTGTTCGTTTCTCCGTTTCTTTCTTCGTTTTTCCGTTTCTTACTTCGTTTCTCGGTTTCTTTCTTCGTTTCTCCGTTTCTTTGTTCGTTTCTCCGTTTCTTTGTTCGTTTCTCCGTTTCTTTGTTCGTTTCTCCGTTTCTTTGTTCGTTTCTCCGTTTCTTTGTTCGTTTCTCCGTTTCTTTCTTTGTTTCTCCGTGTCTTTCTTCATTTCTCCGTTTATTTCTTCGTTTCTCCGCTTCATTCATCGTTTCTGCGTTTCATTGTTCGTTTCTCCGTTTCTTTCTTCGTTTCTCCGTTTCTTTGTTAGCTTCCCCGTTTCCTACTTCGTTTCTTTGTTTCTTTCTTCGTTTCTCCGTTTATTTCTTCGTTTCTCCGTTTCTTTCCTCGTTTCTCCGTTTATTTCTCCGTTTCTCCGTTTCTTTCTTCGTTTCTCTGTTTCTTTCTTCGTTTCTCCGTTTATTTCTTCGTTTCTCCATTTATTTCTCCGTTTCTCCGTTTCTTTCTTCGTTTCTCCGTTTCTTTGTTCGTTTCTCCGTTTCTTTTTCCGTTTCTCGGTTTATTTCTTCGTTTCTCCATTTATTTCTCCGTTTCTTTCTTCGTTCCTCCGTTTCTTTCTTCGTTTCTCCGTTTCTTTCTTCGTTTCTCCGTTTCTTTCTTCGTTTCTCCGTTTCTTTCTTCATTTCTCCGTTTCTTTCTTCGTTTCTCCGTTTCTTTCCTCGTTTCTCCGTGTCTTTCGTCATTCCTCCGTTTCTTTCTTCGTTTCTCCGTTTCTTTCTTCGTTTCTCCGTTTCTTTCTTCGTTTCTCCGTTTCTTTCTCCGTTTCTCGGGCTATTTCTTCGTTTCTCCGTTTCTTTCTCCGTTTCTCGGGCTATTTCTTCGTTTCTCCATTTATTTCTCCGATTCCCCATTTCTTTCTTCGTTTCTCAGTTTCTTTCTTCGTTTCTCCGTTTCTTTCTTCGTTTCTCCGTTTCTTTCTTCGTGTCTCCGTATCTTTCTTCATTTCTCCGTTTCTTTCTTCGTTTCTCCGTTTCTATCTTCGTTTCTCCGTTTCTTTCTTCGTTTCTGCGTTTCTTTCTTCGTTTCTCCGTTTCTTTGTTCGTTTCTCCGCTTCTTTCTTCGTTTTTCCGTTTCTTTCTTCGTTTCTCCGTTTCTTTCTTCGTTTCTCCGTTTATTTCTTCGTTTCTCCATTTATTTCTCCGTTTCTCCGTTTATTTCTTCGTTTCTCCATTTATTTCTCCGATTCTCCGTTTCTTTCTTCGTTTCCCCGTTTCTTTCTTCGTTTCTCCGTTTCTTTGTTCGTTTCTCCGTTTCTTTCTTTGTTTCTCCGTTTCTTTCTTCATTTCTCCGTTTATTTCTTCGTTTCTCCGTCTCATTCTACGTTTCTGCGTTTCATTGTTCGTTTCTCTGTTTCATTCTTCGTTTTTCCGTTTCTTTCTCCGTTTCTCGGTTTATTTCTTCGTTTCTCCATTTATTTCACCGTTTCTTTCTTCGTTTCTCCGTTTCTTTGTTCGTTTCACCGTTTCTTTGTTCGATTCTCCGTTTCTTTGTTCGTTTCTCCGATTCTTTCTTCGTTTCTCCGTTTCTTCCTTCGTTTCTCCGTTTCTTTCTTCGTTTCTCCGTTTCTTTCTTCGTTTCTCCGTTTCTTTCTTTGTGTCTCCGTTTCTATCTTCGTTTCTCCGTTTCTTTCTTCGTTTCTCCGTTTCTTTCTTCGTTTCTCCGTTTCTTTCTTCGTTTCTCCGTTTCTTTCTTCATTTCTCCGTTTCTTTCTTCGTTTCTCCGTTTCTTTCTTCGTTTCTCCGTTTCTTTCTTCGTTTCTCCGTTTATTTCTTCGTTTCTCCATTTATTTCTCCGTTCCTCCGTTTCTTTCTCCGTTTCTCCTTTTGTTTGTTCGTTTCTCCGTTTCTTTGTTCGATTCTCCGTTTCTTTGTTCGTTTCTCCGATTCTTTCTTCGTTTCTCCGTTTCTTCCTTCGTTTCTCCGTTTCTTTATTCGTTTCTCCGTTTCTTTCTTCGTTTCTTCGTTTCTTTCTTCGTTTCTTCATTTCTTTCTTCGTTTCTCCGTTTCTTTCTACGTTCCTCCGTTTCTTTCTTCGTATCTCCGTTTCTTTCTACGTTTCCCTGTTTCTTTCTTCGTTTCACCGTTTCTTTCTTCGTTTCTCCGTTTCCTTGTTCGTTTCTCCGTTTATTTCTTCGTTTCTGCATTTATTTCTCCGTTTCCTTCTTCGTTTCTCCGTTTATTTCTTCGTTTCTCCATTTATTTCTCCGTTTCTCGTTTTATTTCTTCGTTTCTCCATTTATTTCTCCGTTTCTCCGTTTATTTCTTCGTTTCTCCATTTATTTCTCCGATTCTCCGTTTCTTTCTTCTTTTCTCCGTTTCTTTGTTCGTTTCTCGGTTCCTTTCTTCGTTTCTCCGTTTCTTTCTTCGTTTCTCCGTTTCTTTCTTCGTTTCGCCGTTCCTTTGTTCGTTTCTCCGTTTCTTTCTTCGTTTCTCCGTTTCTTTCTTCGTTTCTCCGTTTCTTTCTCCGTTTCTCGGTCTATTTCTTCGTTTCTCCATTTATTTCTCCGATTCTCCATTTCTTTCTTCGTTTCTCAGTTTCTTTCTTCGTTTCTCCGTTTCTTTGTTCGTTTCTCCGTTTCTTTCTTCGTTTCTGCGTTTCTTTCTTCGTTTCTCCGTTTATTTCTTCGTTTCTCCATTTATTTCTCCGTTTCTCCATTTATTTCTCCGATTCCCCGTTTCTTTCTTCGTTTCCCCGTTTCTTTCTTCGTTCCTCCGTTTCTTTGTTCGTTTCTCCGTTTATTTCTTCGTTTCTCCATTTATTTCTCCGATTCTCCGTTTCTTTCTTCGTTTCCCCGTTTCTTTCTTCGTTTCTCCGTTTCTTTGTTCGTTTCTCCGTTTCTTTCTTTGTTTCTCCGTTTCTTTCTTCATTTCTCCGTTTATTTCTTCGTTTCTCCGTCTCATTCTACGTTTCTGCGTTTCATTGTTCGTTTCTCTGTTTCATTCTTCGTTTTTCCGTTTCTTTCTCCGTTTCTCGGTTTATTTCTTCGTTTCTCCATTTATTTCACCGTTTCTTTCTTCGTTTCTCCGTTTCTTTGTTCGTTTCACCGTTTCTTTGTTCGATTCTCCGTTTCTTTGTTCGTTTCTCCGATTCTTTCTTCGTTTCTCCGTTTCTTCCTTCGTTTCTCCGTTTCTTTCTTCGTTTCTCCGTTTCTTTCTTCGTTTCTCCGTTTCTTTCTTTGTGTCTCCGTTTCTATCTTCGTTTCTCCGTTTCTTTCTTCGTTTCTCCGTTTCTTTCTTCGTTTCTCCGTTTCTTTCTTCGTTTCTCCGTTTCTTTCTTCATTTCTCCGTTTCTTTCTTCGTTTCTCCGTTTCTTTCTTCGTTTCTCCGTTTCTTTCTTCGTTTCTCCGTTTATTTCTTCGTTTCTCCATTTATTTCTCCGTTCCTCCGTTTCTTTCTCCGTTTCTCCTTTTGTTTGTTCGTTTCTCCGTTTCTTTGTTCGATTCTCCGTTTCTTTGTTCGTTTCTCCGATTCTTTCTTCGTTTCTCCGTTTCTTCCTTCGTTTCTCCGTTTCTTTATTCGTTTCTCCGTTTCTTTCTTCGTTTCTTCGTTTCTTTCTTCGTTTCTTCATTTCTTTCTTCGTTTCTCCGTTTCTTTCTACGTTCCTCCGTTTCTTTCTTCGTATCTCCGTTTCTTTCTACGTTTCCCTGTTTCTTTCTTCGTTTCACCGTTTCTTTCTTCGTTTCTCCGTTTCCTTGTTCGTTTCTCCGTTTATTTCTTCGTTTCTGCATTTATTTCTCCGTTTCCTTCTTCGTTTCTCCGTTTATTTCTTCGTTTCTCCATTTATTTCTCCGTTTCTCGTTTTATTTCTTCGTTTCTCCATTTATTTCTCCGTTTCTCCGTTTATTTCTTCGTTTCTCCATTTATTTCTCCGATTCTCCGTTTCTTTCTTCTTTTCTCCGTTTCTTTGTTCGTTTCTCGGTTCCTTTCTTCGTTTCTCCGTTTCTTTCTTCGTTTCTCCGTTTCTTTCTTCGTTTCGCCGTTCCTTTGTTCGTTTCTCCGTTTCTTTCTTCGTTTCTCCGTTTCTTTCTTCGTTTCTCCGTTTCTTTCTCCGTTTCTCGGTCTATTTCTTCGTTTCTCCATTTATTTCTCCGATTCTCCATTTCTTTCTTCGTTTCTCAGTTTCTTTCTTCGTTTCTCCGTTTCTTTGTTCGTTTCTCCGTTTCTTTCTTCGTTTCTGCGTTTCTTTCTTCGTTTCTCCGTTTATTTCTTCGTTTCTCCATTTATTTCTCCGTTTCTCCATTTATTTCTCCGATTCCCCGTTTCTTTCTTCGTTTCCCCGTTTCTTTCTTCGTTTCTCCGTTTCTTTGTTCGTTTCTCCGTTTCTTTCTTCGTTTCTCCGTTTCTTTGTTCGTTTCTCCGTTTCTTTCTTCGTTTCTCCGTTTCATTCTTTGTTTCTCCGTTGCGTTGTTCGTTTCTCCGTTTCTTTTTCCGTTTCTCGGTCTATTTCTTCGTTTCTCCATTTATTTCTCCGATTCTCCGTTTCCTTCTTCGTTTCTCAGTTTCTTTCTTTGTTTCTCCGTTTCGTTGTTCGTTTCTCCGTTTCTTTCTTCGTTTCTGCGTTTCTTTCTTCGTTTCTCCGCTTCTTTGTTCGTTTCTCCGTTTCCTTGTTCGTTTCTCCGTATATTTCTTCGCTTCTCCGTTTCTTTCTTCATTTCTCCGTTTCTTTCTTCGTTTCTCCGTTTCTTTCTTCGTTTCTCCGTTTCATTCTTCGTTTCTCCGTCTATTTCTTCGTTTCTCCATTTATTTCTTCATTTCTCCGTTTATTTCTTCGTTTCTCCGCTTCACTCTTCGTTTCTGCATTTCATTGTTCGTTTCTGCGTTTCTTTGTTCGTTTCTCCGTTTCTTTGTTCGCTTCTCCGTTTCCTTCTTCGTTTCTTTGTTTCTTTCTTCGTTCCTCTTTCTTTCTTCGTTTCTCCGTTTATTTCTTCGTTTCTCCATTTATTTCTCCGTTTCTCCGTTTCTTTCTTCGTTTCTCAGTTTCGTTGTTCGTTTCTCCGTTTCTTTTCCCGTTTCTCGGTTTATTTCTTTGTTTCTCCATTTATTTCTCCGTTTCTTTCTTCGTTTCTCCGTTTCTTTGTTCGTTTCTCCGTTTATTTCTTCGCTTCTCCATTTATTTCTCCGTTTCTTTGTTCGTTTCTCCTTTTCTTTGTTCGTTTCTCCGTTTCTTTCTTCGTTTCTCCGTTTATTTCTTCGTTTCTCCGTTTATTTCTTCGCTTCTCCATTTATTTCTCCGTTCGTCCGTTTCTTTCTTCGTTTCTCCGCTTCATTCTTCGTTTCTGCGTTTCATTGTTAGTTTCTCCGTTTCTTTCTTCGTTTCTCCTTTTATTTCTTCGTTTCTCCATTTATTTCTCCGTTTCTCCGTTTATTTCTTCGTTTCTCCATTTATTTCTCCGATTCTCCGTTTCTTTCTTCGTTTCTCCGTTTCTTTGTTCGTTTCTCGGTTCCTTTGTTCGTTTCTCCGTTTCTTTCTTCGTTTCTCCGTTTCTTTGTTCGTTTCTCCGTTCCTTTGTTCGTTTCTCCGTTTCTTTCGTCGTTTCTCCGTTTCTTTCTTCGTTTCTCCGTTTCTTTCTCCGTTTCTCGGTCTATTTCTTCGTTTCTCCATTTATTTCTCCGATTCTCCATTTCTTTCTTCGTTTCTCAGTTTCTTTCTTCGTTTCTCCGTTACTTTCTTCGTTTCTCCGTTTCTTTCTTCTTGTCACCGTTTCTTTCTTCGTTTCTCCGTTTCTTTGTTCGTTTCTCCGTTTATTTCTTCGCTTCTCCATTTATTTCTCCGTTTCTTTGTTCGTTTCTCCGTTTCTTTCTTCGTTTCTCCGTTTATTTCTTCGTTTCTCCGTTTATTTCTTCGCTTCTCCATTTATTTCTCCGTTCGTCCGTTTCTTTCTTCGTTTCTCCGCTTCATTCTTGGTTCTGCGTTTCATTGTTCGTTTCTCCGTTTCTTTCTTCGTTTCTCCTTTTATTTCTTCGTTTCTCCATTTATTTCTCCGTTTCTCCGTTTATTTCTTCGTTTCTCCATTTATTTCTCCGTTTCTCCGTTTATTTCTTCGTTTCTTCATTTATTTCTCCGATTCTCCGTTTCTTTCTTCGTTTCTCCGTTTCTTTCTCCGTTTCTCGGTCTATTTCTTCGTTTCTCCATTTATTTCTCCGATTATCCATTTCTTTCTTCGTTTCTCAGTTTCTTTCTTCGTTTCTCCGTTTCTTTCTTCGTTTCTCCGTTTCTTTCTTCGTTTCTGCGTTTCTTTCTTCGTTTCTCCGTTTATTTCTTCGTTTCTCCATTTATTTCTCCGTTTCTCCGTTTATTTCTTCGTTTCTCCATTTATTTCTCCGATTCTCCGTTTCTTTCTTCGTTTCCCCGTTTCTTTCTTCGTTTCTCCGTTTGTTTGTTCGTTTCTCCGTTTCTTTCTTTGTCTCTCCGTTTCTTTCTTCATTTCTCCGTTTATTTCTTCGTTTCTCCGTCTCATTCTACGTTTCTGCGTTTCATTGTTCGTTTCTCTGTTTCTTTCTTCGTTTTTCCGTTTCTTTCTCCGTTTCTCGGTTTATTTCTTCGTTTCTCCATTTATTTCACCGTTTCTTTCTTCGTTTCTCCGTTTCTTTGTTCGTTTCTCCGTTTATTTCTTCGCTTCTCCATTTATTTCTCCGTTTCTTTGTTCGTTTCTCCTTTTCTTTGTTCGTTTCTCCGTTTCTTTCTTCGTTTCTCCGTTTATTTCTTCGTTTCTCCGTTTATTTCTTCGCTTCTCCATTTATTTCTCCGTTCGTCCGTTTCTTTCTTCGTTTCTCCGCTTCATTCTTCGTTTCTGCGTTTCATTGTTAGTTTCTCCGTTTCTTTCTTCGTTTCTCCTTTTATTTCTTCGTTTCTCCATTTATTTCTCCGTTTCTCCGTTTATTTCTTCGTTTCTCCATTTATTTCTCCGATTCTCCGTTTCTTTCTTCGTTTCTCCGTTTCTTTGTTCGTTTCTCGGTTCCTTTGTTCGTTTCTCCGTTTCTTTCTTCGTTTCTCCGTTTCTTTGTTCGTTTCTCCGTTCCTTTGTTCGTTTCTCCGTTTCTTTCGTCGTTTCTCCGTTTCTTTCTTCGTTTCTCCGTTTCTTTCTCCGTTTCTCGGTCTATTTCTTCGTTTCTCCATTTATTTCTCCGATTCTCCATTTCTTTCTTCGTTTCTCAGTTTCTTTCTTCGTTTCTCCGTTACTTTCTTCGTTTCTCCGTTTCTTTCTTCTTGTCACCGTTTCTTTCTTCGTTTCTCCGTTTCTTTGTTCGTTTCTCCGTTTATTTCTTCGCTTCTCCATTTATTTCTCCGTTTCTTTGTTCGTTTCTCCGTTTCTTTCTTCGTTTCTCCGTTTATTTCTTCGTTTCTCCGTTTATTTCTTCGCTTCTCCATTTATTTCTCCGTTCGTCCGTTTCTTTCTTCGTTTCTCCGCTTTATTCTTGGTTCTGCGTTTCATTGTTCGTTTCTCCGTTTCTTTCTTCGTTTCTCCTTTTATTTCTTCGTTTCTCCATTTATTTCTCCGTTTCTCCGTTTATTTCTTCGTTTCTCCATTTATTTCTCCGTTTCTCCGTTTATTTCTTCGTTTCTTCATTTATTTCTCCGTTTCTCCGTTTCTTTCTTCGTTCCTCCGTTTCTTTCTCCGTTTCTCGGTCTATTTCTTCGTTTCTCCATTTATTTCTTCGATTATCCATTTCTTTCTTCGTTT
Source organism: Ptiloglossa arizonensis (assembly GCF_051014685.1). Taxonomy (NCBI): domain Eukaryota; kingdom Metazoa; phylum Arthropoda; class Insecta; order Hymenoptera; family Colletidae; genus Ptiloglossa; species Ptiloglossa arizonensis. Next base: position 93,809 of record NW_027478677.1, on the reverse strand, counting down.
CTCAGTTTCTTTCTTCGTTTCTCCGTTTCTTTCTTCGTTTCTCCGTTTCTTTCTTCGTTTCTGCGTTTCTTTCTTCGTTTCTCCGTTTATTTCTTCGTTTCTCCATTTATTTCTCCGTTTCTCCGTTTATTTCTTCGTTTCTCCATTTATTTCTCCGATTCTCCGTTTCTTTCTTCGTTTCCCCGTTTCTTTCTTCGTTTCTCCGTTTGTTTGTTCGTTTCTCCGTTTCTTTCTTTGTTTCTCCGTTTCTTTCTTCATTTCTCCGTTTATTTCTTCGTTTCTCCGTCTCATTCTACGTTTCTGCGTTTCATTGTTCGTTTCTCTGTTTCTTTCTTCGTTTTTCCGTTTCTTTCTCCGTTTCTCGGTTTATTTCTTCGTTTCTCCATTTATTTCACCGTTTCTTTCTTCGTTTCTCCGTTTCATTCGTCGTTTCTCCGTTTCTTTCTTCGTTTCTCCGTTTCTTTGTTCGTTTCTCCGTTTCTTCCTTTGTTTCTCCGTTTCTTTCTTCATTTCTCCGTTTATTTCTTCGTTTCTCCGCTTCATTCTTCGTTTCTGCATTTCATTGTTCGTTTCTCCGTTTCTTTCTTCGTTTCTCCGTTTCTTTGTTCGCTTCTCCGTTTCCTTCTTCGTTTCTTTGTTTCTTTCTTCGTTTCTCTGTTTCTTTCTTCGTTTCTCCGTTTATTTCTTCGTTTCTCCATTTATTTCTCCGTTTCTCCGTTTCTTTCTTCGTTTCTCCGTTTCTTTGTTCGTTTCTCCGTTTCTTTCTTCGTTTCTCCGTTTCATTCTTTGTTTCTCCGTTGCGTTGTTCGTTTCTCCGTTTCTTTTTCCGTTTCTCGGTCTATTTCTTCGTTTCTCCATTTATTTCTCCGATTATCCATTTCTTTCTTCGTTTCTCAGTTTCTTTCTTCGTTTCTCCGTTTCTTTCTTCGTTTCTCCGTTTCTTTCTTCGTTTCTCCGTTTATTTCTTCGTTTCTCCATTTATTTCTCCGTTCCTCCGTTTCTTTCTCCGTTTCTCCTTTTGTTTGTTCGTTTCTCCGTTTCTTTGTTCGATTCTCCGTTTCTTTGTTCGTTTCTCCGATTCTTTCTTCGTTTCTCCGTTTCTTCCTTCGTTTCTCCGTTTCTTTGTTCGTTTCTCCGTTTCTTTCTTCGTTTCTTCGTTTCTTTCTTCGTTTCTTCATTTCTTTCTTCGTTTCTCCGTTTCTTTCTACGTTCCTCCGTTTCTTTCTTCGTATCTCCGTTTCTTTCTACGTTTCCCGGTTTCTTTCTTCGTTTCACCGTTTCTTTCTTCGTTTCTCCGTTTCCTTGTTCGTTTCTCCGTTTATTTCTTCGTTTCTGCATTTATTTCTCCGTTTCCTTCTTCGTTTCTCCGTTTATTTCTTCGTTTCTCCATTTATTTCTCCGTTTCTCGTTTTATTTCTTCGTTTCTCCATTTATTTCTCCGTTTCTCCGTTTATTTCTTCGTTTCTCCATTTATTTCTCCGATTCTCCGTTTCTTTCTTCTTTTCTCCGTTTCTTTGTTCGTTTCTCGGTTCCTTTCTTCGTTTCTCCGTTTCTTTCTTCGTTTCTCCGTTTCTTTCTTCGTTTCGCCGTTCCTTTGTTCGTTTCTCCGTTTCTTTCTTCGTTTCTCCGTTTCTTTCTTCGTTTCTCCGTTTCTTTCTCCGTTTCTCGGTCTATTTCTTCGTTTCTCCATTTATTTCTCCGATTCTCCATTTCTTTCTTCGTTTCTCCGTTTCTTTCTTCGTTTCTCCGTTTCTTTGTTCGTTTCTCCGTTTATTTCTTCGCTTCTCCATTTATTTCTCCGTTTCTTTGTTCGTTTCTCCTTTTCTTTGTTCGTTTCTCCGTTTCTTTCTTCGTTTCTCCGTTTATTTCTTCGTTTCTCCGTTTATTTCTTCGCTTCTCCATTTATTTCTCCGTTCGTCCGTTTCTTTCTTCGTTTCTCCGCTTCATTCTTCGTTTCTGCGTTTCATTGTTAGTTTCTCCGTTTCTTTCTTCGTTTCTCCTTTTATTTCTTCGTTTCTCCATTTATTTCTCCGTTTCTCCGTTTATTTCTTCGTTTCTCCATTTATTTCTCCGATTCTCCGTTTCTTTCTTCGTTTCTCCGTTTCTTTGTTCGTTTCTCGGTTCCTTTGTTCGTTTCTCCGTTTCTTTCTTCGTTTCTCCGTTTCTTTGTTCGTTTCTCCGTTCCTTTGTTCGTTTCTCCATTTATTTCTCCGTTTCTCCGTTTCTTTCTTCGTTTCTCCGTTTCTTTGTTCGTTTCTCCGTTTCTTTCTTCGTTTCTCCGTTTCTTTCTTCGTTTCTCCGTTTCTTTCTTCGTTTCTCCGTTTATTTCTTCGTTTCTCCATTTATTTCTCCGTTCCTCCGTTTCTTTCTCCGTTTCTCCTTTTGTTTGTTCGTTTCTCCGTTTCTTTGTTCGATTCTCCGTTTCTTTGTTCGTTTCTCCGATTCTTTCTTCGTTTCTCCGTTTCTTCCTTCGTTTCTCCGTTTCTTTGTTCGTTTCTCCGTTTCTTTCTTCGTTTCTTCGTTTCTTTCTTCGTTTCTTCATTTCTTTCTTCGTTTCTCCGTTTCTTTCTACGTTCCTCCGTTTCTTTCTTCGTATCTCCGTTTCTTTCTACGTTTCCCGGTTTCTTTCTTCGTTTCACCGTTTCTTTCTTCGTTTCTCCGTTTCCTTGTTCGTTTCTCCGTTTATTTCTTCGTTTCTGCATTTATTTCTCCGTTTCCTTCTTCGTTTCTCCGTTTATTTCTTCGTTTCTCCATTTATTTCTCCGTTTCTCGTTTTATTTCTTCGTTTCTCCATTTATTTCTCCGTTTCTCCGTTTATTTCTTCGTTTCTCCATTTATTTCTCCGATTCTCCGTTTCTTTCTTCTTTTCTCCGTTTCTTTGTTCGTTTCTCGGTTCCTTTCTTCGTTTCTCCGTTTCTTTCTTCGTTTCTCCGTTTCTTTCTTCGTTTCGCCGTTCCTTTGTTCGTTTCTCCGTTTCTTTCTTCGTTTCTCCGTTTCTTTCTTCGTTTCTCCGTTTCTTTCTCCGTTTCTCGGTCTATTTCTTCGTTTCTCCATTTATTTCTCCGATTCTCCATTTCTTTCTTCGTTTCTCAGTTTCTTTCTTCGTTTCCCCGTTTCTTTGTTCGTTTCTCCGTTTCTTTCTTCGTTTCTGCGTTTCTTTCTTCGTTTCTCCGTTTATTTCTTCGTTTCTCCATTTATTTCTCCGTTTCTCCATTTATTTCTCCGATTCTCCGTTTCTTTCTTCGTTTCCCCGTTTCTTTCTTCGTTTCTCCGTTTCTTTGTTCGTTTCTCCGTTTCTTTCTTCGTTTCTCCGTTTCTTTGTTCGTTTCTCCGTTTCTTTCTTCGTTTCTCCGTTTCATTCTTTGTTTCTCCGTTGCGTTGTTCGTTTCTCCGTTTCTTTTTCCGTTTCTCGGTCTATTTCTTCGTTTCTCCATTTATTTCTCCGATTCTCCGTTTCCTTCTTCGTTTCTCAGTTTCTTTCTTTGTTTCTCCGTTTCGTTGTTCGTTTCTCCGTTTCTTTCTTCGTTTCTGCGTTTCTTTCTTCGTTTCTCCGCTTCTTTGTTCGTTTCTCCGTTTCCTTGTTCGTTTCTCCGTATATTTCTTCGCTTCTCCGTTTCTTTCTTCATTTCTCCGTTTCTTTCTTCGTTTCTCCGTTTCTTTCTTCGTTTCTCCGTTTCATTCTTCGTTTCTCCGACTATTTCTGCGTTTCTCCATTTATTTCTTCATTTCTCCGTTTATTTCTTCGTTTCTCCGCTTCACTCTTCGTTTCTGCATTTCATTGTTCGTTTCTGCGTTTCTTTCTTCGTTTCTCCGTTTCTTTGTTCGCTTCTCCGTTTCCTTCTTCGTTTCTTTGTTTCTTTCTTCGTTCCTCTTTCTTTCTTCGTTTCTCCGTTTATTTCTTCGTTTCTCCATTTATTTCTCCGTTTCTCCGTTTCTTTCTTCGTTTCTCAGTTTCGTTGTTCGTTTCTCCGTTTCTTTTCCCGTTTCTCGGTTTATTTCTTTGTTTCTCCATTTGTTTCTCCGTTTCTTTCTTCGTTTCTCCGTTTCTTTGTTCGTTTCTCCGTTTATTTCTTCGCTTCTCCATTTATTTCTCCGTTTCTTTGTTCGTTTCTCCTTTTCTTTGTTCGTTTCTCCGTTTCTTTCTTCGTTTCTCCGTTTATTTCTTCGTTTCTCCGTTTATTTCTTCGCTTCTCCATTTATTTCTCCGTTCGTCCGTTTCTTTCTTCGTTTCTCCGCTTCATTCTTCGTTTCTGCGTTTCATTGTTAGTTTCTCCGTTTCTTTCTTCGTTTCTCCTTTTATTTCTTCGTTTCTCCATTTATTTCTCCGTTTCTCCGTTTATTTCTTCGTTTCTCCATTTATTTCTCCGATTCTCCGTTTCTTTCTTCGTTTCTCCGTTTCTTTGTTCGTTTCTCGGTTCCTTTGTTCGTTTCTCCGTTTCTTTCTTCGTTTCTCCGTTTCTTTGTTCGTTTCTCCGTTCCTTTGTTCGTTTCTCCGTTTCTTTCGTCGTTTCTCCGTTTCTTTCTTCGTTTCTCCGTTTCTTTCTCCGTTTCTCGGTCTATTTCTTCGTTTCTCCATTTATTTCTCCGATTCTCCATTTCTTTCTTCGTTTCTCAGTTTCTTTCTTCGTTTCTCCGTTACTTTCTTCGTTTCTCCGTTACTTTCTTCTTGTCACCGTTTCTTTCTTCGTTTCTCCGTTTCTTTGTTCGTTTCTCCGTTTATTTCTTCGCTTCTCCATTTATTTCTCCGTTTCTTTGTTCGTTTCTCCGTTTCTTTCTTCGTTTCTCCGTTTATTTCTTCGTTTCTCCGTTTATTTCTTCGCTTCTCCATTTATTTCTCCGTTCGTCCGTTTCTTTCTTCGTTTCTCCGCTTCATTCTTGGTTCTGCGTTTCATTGTTCGTTTCTCCGTTTCTTTCTTCGTTTCTCCTTTTATTTCTTCGTTTCTCCATTTATTTCTCCGTTTCTCCGTTTATTTCTTCGTTTCTCCATTTATTTCTCCGTTTCTCCGTTTATTTCTTCGTTTCTTCATTTATTTCTCCGATTCTCCGTTTCTTTCTTCGTTTCTCCGTTTCTTTCTCCGTTTCTCGGTCTATTTCTTCGTTTCTCCATTTATTTCTCCGATTATCCATTTCTATCTTCGTTTCTCAGTTTCTTTCTTCGTTTCTCCGTTTCTTTCTTCGTTTCTCCGTTTCTTTCTTCGTTTCTGCGTTTCTTTCTTCGTTTCTCCGTTTATTTCTTCGTTTCTCCATTTATTTCTCCGTTTCTCCGTTTATTTCTTCGTTTCTCCATTTATTTCTCCGATTCTCCGTTTCTTTCTTCGTTTCCCCGTTTCTTTCTTCGTTTCTCCGTTTGTTTGTTCGTTTCTCCGTTTCTTTCTTTGTTTCTCCGTTTCTTTCTTCATTTCTCCGTTTATTTCTTCGTTTCTCCGTCTCATTCTACGTTTCTGCGTTTCATTGTTCGTTTCTCTGTTTCTTTCTTCGTTTTTCCGTTTCTTTCTCCGTTTCTCGGTTTATTTCTTCGTTTCTCCATTTATTTCACCGTTTCTTTCTTCGTTTCTCCGTTTCATTCGTCGTTTCTCCGTTTCTTTCTTCGTTTCTCCGTTTCTTTGTTCGTTTCTCCGTTTCTTCCTTTGTTTCTCCGTTTCTTTCTTCATTTCTCCGTTTATTTCTTCGTTTCTCCGCTTCATTCTTCGTTTCTGCATTTCATTGTTCGTTTCTCCGTTTCTTTCTTCGTTTCTCCGTTTCTTTGTTCGCTTCTCCGTTTCCTTCTTCGTTTCTTTGTTTCTTTCTTCGTTTCTCTGTTTCTTTCTTCGTTTCTCCGTTTATTTCTTCGTTTCTCCATTTATTTCTCCGTTTCTCCGTTTCTTTCTTCGTTTCTCCGTTTCTTTGTTCGTTTCTCCGTTTCTTTTTCCGTTTCTCGGTTTATTTCTTCGTTTCTCCATTTATTTCTCCGTTTCTTTCTTCTTTTCTCCGTTTCTTTGTTCGTTTTTCCGTTTCTTTCTTCGTTTCTGCGTTTCTTTCTTTGTTTCTCCGCTTCTTTGTTCGTTTCTCCGTTTCCTTGTTCGTTTCTCCGTTTATTTCTTTGTTTCTCCGTTTCTTTCTTCATTTCTCCATTTATTCTCCGTTTCTTTGTTCGTTTCTCCTTTTCTTTGTTCGTTTCTCCGTTTCTTTCTTCGTTTCTCCGTTTATTTCTTCGTTTCTCCGTTTATTTCTTCGCTTCTCCATTTATTTCTCCGTTCGCCCGTTTCTTTCTTCGTTTCTCCGTTTCTTTCTTCGTTTCTCCTTTTATTTCTTCGTTTCTCCATTTATTTCTCCGTTTCTCCGTTTATTTCTTCGTTTCTCCATTTATTTCTCCGATTCTCCGTTTCTTTCTTCGTTTCTCCGTTTCTTTGTTCGTTTCTCGGTTTCTTTGTTCGTTTCTCCGTTTCTTTCTTCGTTTCTCCGTTTCTTTGTTTGTTTCTCCGTTCCTTTGTTCGTTTCTCCGTTTCTTTCTTCGTTTCTCCGTTTCTTTCTTCGTTTCTCCGTTTCTTTCTCCGTTTCTCGGTCTATTTCTTCGTTTCTCCATTTATTTCTCCGATTCTCCATTTCGTTCTTCGTTTCTCAGTTTCTTTCTTCGTTTCTCCGTTACTTTCTTCGTTTCTCCGTTTCTTTCTTCGTGTCTCCGTTTCTTTCTTCGTTTCTCCGTTTCTTTGTTCGTTTCTCCGTTTCTTTCTTCGTTTCTGCGTTTCTTTCTTCGTTTCCCCGTTTATTTCTTCGTTTCTCCATTTATTTCTCCGTTTCTCCGTTTATTTCTTCGTTTCTTCATTTATTTCTCCGATTCTCCGTTTCTTTCTTCGTTTCCCCGTTTCTTTCTTCGTGTCTCCGTTTCTTTCTTCGTTTCTCCGTTTCTTTCTTCGTTTCTCCGTTTCTTTCTTCGTTTCTGCGTTTCTTTCTTCGTTTCCCCGTTTATTTCTTCGTTTCTCCATTTATTTCTCCGTTTCTCCGTTTATTTCTTCGTTTCTTCATTTATTTCTCCGATTCTCCGTTTCTTTCTACGTTTCCCCGTTTCTTTCTTCGTTTCTCCGTTTCTTTGTTCGTTTCTCCGTTTCTTTCTTTGTTTCTCCGTTTCTTTCTTCATTTCTCCGTTTCTCCGTCTCATTCTACCTTTCTGCGTTTCATTGTTCGTTTCTCTGTTTCTTTCTTGGTTTTTCCGTTTGTTTCTCCGTTTCTCGGTTTATTTCTTCGTTTCTCCATTTATTTCACCGTTTCTTTCTTCGTTTCTGCGTTTCATTCGTCGTTTCTCCGTTTCTTTCTTCGTTTCTCCGTTTCTTTGTTCGTTTCTCCGTTTCTTCCTTTGTTTCTCCGTTTCTTTCTTCATTTCTCCGTTTATTCCTTCGTTTCTCCGCTTCATTCTTCGTTTCTGCATTTCATTGTTCGTTTCTCCGTTTCTTTCTTCGTTTCTCCGTTTCTTTGTTCGCTTCTCCGTTTCCTTCACCGTTTCTTTGTTTCTTTCTTCGTTTCTCTGTTTCTTTCTTCGTTTCTCCGTTTATTTCTTCGTTTCTCCATTTATTTCTCCGTTTCTCCGTTTCTTTCTTCGTTTCTCCGTTTCTTTGTTCGTTTCTCCGTTTCTTTTTCCGTTTCTCGGTTTATTTCTTCGTTTCTCCATTTATTTCTCCGTTTCTTTCTTCGTTTCTCCGTTTCTTTCTTCGTTTCTCCGTTTCTTTCTTCGTTTCTGCGTTTCTTTCTTCGTTTCTCCGCTTCTTTGTTCGTTTCTCCGTTTCCTTGTTCGTTTCTCCGTTTATTTCTTCGCTTCTCCATTTATTTCTCCGTTTCTTTGTTCGTTTCTCCTTTTCTTTGTTCGTTTCTCCGTTTCTTTCTTCGTTTCTCCGTTTATTTCTTCGTTTCTCCGTTTATTTCTTCGCTTCTCCATTTATTTCTCCGTTCGTCCGTTTCTTTCTTCGTTTCTCCGCTTCATTCTTCGTTTCTGCGTTTCATTGTTCGTTTCTCCGTTTCTTTCTTCGTTTCTCCGTTTCTTTGTTCGCTTCTCCGTTTCCTTCTTCGTTTCTTTGTTTCTTTCTTCGTTTCTCCGTTTATTTCTTCGTTTCTCCGTTTCTTTCTTCGTTTCTCCTTTTATTTCTTCGTTTCTCCATTTATTTCTCCGTTTCTCCGTTTATTTCTTCGTTTCTCCATTTATTTCTCCGATTCTCCGCTTCTTTCTTCGTTTCTCCGTTTCTTTGTTCGTTTCTCGGTTTCTTTGTTCGTTTCTCCGTTTCTTTCTTCGTTTCTCCGTTTCTTTGTTTGTTTCTCCGTTCCTTTGTTCGTTTCTCCGTTTCTTTCTTCGTTTCTCCGTTTCTTTCTTCGTTTCTCCATTTATTTCTCCGTTTCTCCGTTTATTTCTTCGTTTCTTCATTTATTTCTCCGATTCTCCGTTTCTTTCTTCGTTTCTCCGTTTCTTTCTCCGTTTCTCGGTCTATTTCTTCGTTTCTCCATTTATTTCTCCGATTATCCATTTCTTTCTTCGTTTCTCAGTTTCTTTCTTCGTTTCTCCGTTTCTTTCTTCGTTTCTCCGTTTCTTTCTTCGTTTCTGCGTTTCTTTCTTCGTTTCTCCGTTTATTTCTTCGTTTCTCCATTTATTTCCCCGTTTCTCCGTTTATTTCTTCGTTTCTCCATTTATTTCTCCGATTCTCCGTTTCTTTCTTCGTTTCCCCGTTTCTTTCTTCGTTTCTCCGTTTCATTCGTCGTTTCTCCGTTTCTTTCTTCGTTTCTCCGTTTCTTTGTTCGTTTCTCCGTTTCTTCCTTTGTTTCTCCGTTTCTTTCTTCATTTGTCCGTTTATTTCTTCGTTTCTCCGCTTCATTCTTCGTTTCTGCATTTCATTGTTCGTTTCTCCGTTTCTTTCTTCGTTTCTCCGTTTCTTTGTTCGCTTCTCCGTTTCCTTCTTCGTTTCTTTGTTTCTTTCTTCGTTTCTCTGTTTCTTTCTTCGTTTCTCCGTTTATTTCTTCGTTTCTCCATTTATTTCTCCGTTTCTCCGTTTCTTTCTTCGTTTCTCCGTTTCTTTGTTCGTTTCTCCGTTTCTTTTTCCGTTTCTCGGTTTATTTCTTCGTTTCTCCATTTATTTCTCCGTTTCTTTCTTCTTTTCTCCGTTTCTTTGTTCGTTTTTCCGTTTCTTTCTTCGTTTCTGCGTTTCTTTCTTCGTTTCTCCGCTTCTTTGTTCGTTTCTCCGTTTCCTTGTTCGTTTCTCCGTTTCTTTCTTCGTTTCTGCGTTTCTTTCTTCGTTTCTCCGCTTCTGTGTTCGTTTCTCCGTTTCCTTGTTCGTTTCTCCGTTTATTTCTTCGCTTCTCCATTTATTTCTCCGTTTCTCCGTTTATTTCTTCGTTTCTCCATTTATTTCTCCGATTCTCCGTTTCTTTCTTCGTTTCTCCGTTTCTTTGTTCGTTTCTCCGTTTCTTTCTTCGTTTCTGCGTTTCTTTCTTCGTTTCTCCGTTTATTTCTTCGTTTCTCCATTTATTTCTCCGTTTCTCCGTTTATTTCTTCGTTTCTCCATTTATTTCTCCGATTCTCCGTTTCTTTCTTCGTTTCCCCGTTTCTTTCTTCGTTTCTCCGTTTCTTTGTTCGTTTCTCCGTTTCTTTCTTTGTTTCTCCGTTTCTTTCTTCATTTCTCCGTTTATTTCTTCGTTTCTCCGTCTCATTCTACGTTTCTGCGTTTCATTGTTCGTTTCTCTGTTTCTTTCTTCGTTTTTCCGTTTCTTTCTCCGTTTCTCGGTTTATTTCTTCGTTTCTCCATTTATTTCACCGTTTCTTTCTTCGTTTCTCCGTTTCATTCGTCGTTTCTCCGTTTCTTTCTTCGTTTCTCCGTTTCTTTCTTCGTTTCTCCGTTTCATTCTTTGTTTCTCCGTTTCGTTGTTCGTTTCTCCGTTTCTTTTTCCGTTTCTCGGTTTATTTCTTCGTTTCTCCATTTATTTCTCCGTTTCTTTCTTCGTTTCTCCGTTTCTTTGTTCGTTTCTCCGTTTCTTTCTTCGTTTCTGCGTTTCTTTCTTCATTTCTCCGTTTCTTTCTTCGTTTCTCCGTTTCTTTCTTCGTTTCTCCGTTTCATTCTTCGTTTCTCCGACTATTTCTTCGTTTCTCCATTTATTTCTTCATTTCTCCGTTTATTTCTTCGTTTCTCCGCTTCATTCTTCGTTTCTGCATTTCATTGTTCGTTTCTGTGTTTCTTTCTTCGTTTCTCCGTTTCTTTGTTCGCTTCTCCGTTTCCTTCTTCGTTTCTTTGTTTCTTTCTTCGTTTCTCTTTCTTTCTTCGTTTCTCCGTTTATTTCTTCGTTTCTCCATTTATTTCTCCGTTTCTCCGTTTCTTTCTTCGTTTCTCAGTTTCGTTGTTCGTTTCTCCGTTTCTTTTTCCGTTTCTCGGTTTATTTCTTTGTTTCTTCATTTATTTCTCCGTTTCTTTCTTCGTTTCTCCGTTTCTTTGTTCGTTTCTCCGTTTCTTTCTTCGTTTCTGCGTTTCTTTCTTCGTTTCTCCGCTTCTTTGTTCGTTTCTCCGTTTCCTTGTTCGTTTCTCCGTTTATTTCTTCGCTTCTCCATTTATTTCTCCGTTTCTTTGTTCGTTTCTCCTTTTCTTTGTTCGTTTCTCCGTTTCTTTCTTCGTTTCTCCGTTTATTTCTTCGTTTCTCCGTTCATTTCTTCGCTTCTCCATTTATTTCTCCGTTCGTCCGTTTCTTTCTTCGTTTCTCAGTTTCGTTGTTCGTTTCTCCGTTTCTTTTTCCGTTTCTCGGTTTATTTCTTTGTTTCTCCATTTATTTCTCCGTTTCTTTCTTCGTTTCTCCGTTTCTTTGTTCGTTTCTCCGTTTCTTTCTTCGTTTCTGCGTTTCTTTCTTCGTTTCTCCGCTTCTTTGTTCGTTTCTCCGTTTCTTTCTTCGTTTCTGCGTTTCTTTCTTCGTTTCTCCGCTTCTTTGTTCGTTTCTCCGTTTCCTTGTTCGTTTCTCCGTTTATTTCTTCGCTTCTCCATTTATTTCTCCGTTTCTTTGTTCGTTTCTCCTTTTCTTTGTTCGTTTCTCCGTTTCTTTCTTCGTTTCTCCGTTTATTTCTTCGTTTCTCCGTTCATTTCTTCGCTTCTCCATTTATTTCTCCGTTCGTCCGTTTCTTTCTTCGTTTCTCCGCTTCATTCTTCGTTTCTGCGTTTCATTGTTAGTTTCTCCGTTTCTTTCTTCGTTTCTCCTTTTATTTCTTCGTTTCTCCATTTATTTCTCCGTTTCTCCGTTTATTTCTTCGTTTCTCCATTTATTTCTCCGATTCTCCGTTTCTTTCTTCTTGTCACCGTTTCTTTCTTCGTTTCTCCGTTTCTTTGTTCGTTTCTCCGTTTATTTCTTCGCTTCTCCATTTATTTCTCCGTTTCTTTGTTCGTTTCTCCTTTTCTTTGTTCGTTTCTCCGTTTCTTTCTTTGTTTCTCCGTTTATTTCTTCGTTTCCCCGTTTGTTTCTTCGCTTCTCCATTTATTTCTCCGTTCGTCCGTTTCTTTCTTCGTTTCTCCGCTTCATTCTTCGTTTCTGCGTTTCATTGTTCGTTTCTCCGTTTCTTTCGTCGTTTCTCCTTTTATTTCTTCGTTTCTCCATTTATTTCTCCGTTTCTCCGTTTATTTCTTCGTTTCTCCATTTATTTCTCCGTTTCTCCGTTTATTTCTTCGTTTCTTCATTTATTTCTCCGATTCTCCGTTTCTTTCTTCGTTTCTCCGTTTCTTTCTCCGTTTCTCGGTCTATTTCTTCGTTTCTCCATTTATTTCTCCGATTATCCATTTCTTTCTTCGTTTCTCAGTTTCTTTCTTCGTTTCTCCGTTTCTTTCTTCGTTTCTCCGTTTCTTTCTTCGTTTCTGCGTTTCTTTCTTCGTTTCTCCGTTTATTTCTTCGTTTCTCCATTTATTTCTCCGTTTCCCCGTTTATTTCTTCGTTTCTCCATTTATTTCTCCGATTCTCCGTTTCTTTCTTCGTTTCCCCGTTTCTTTCTTCGTTTCTCCGTTTGTTTGTTCGTTTCTCCGTTTCTTTCTTTGTTTCTCCGTTTCTTTCTTCATTTCTCCGTTTATTTCTTCGTTTCTCCGTCTCATTCTACGTTTCTGGGTTTCATTGCTCGTTTCTCTGTTTCTTTCTTCGTTTTTCCGTTTCTTCCTCCGTTTCTCGGTTTATTTCTTCGTTTCTCCATTTATTTCACCGTTTCTTTCTTCGTTTCTCCGTTTCATTCTTCGTTTCTGCGTTTCTTTCTTCGTTTCTCCGTTTCTTTCTTCGTTTCTGCGTTTCTTTCTTCGTTTCCCCGTTTATTTCTTCGTTTCTCCATTTATTTCTCCGTTTCTCCGTTTATTTCTTCGTTTCTTCATTTATTTCTCCGATTCTCCGTTTCTTTCTTCGTTTCCCCGTTTCTTTCTTCGTGTCTCCGTTTCTTTCTTCGTTTCTCCGTTTCTTTCTTCGTTTCTCCGTTTCTTTCTTCGTTTCTGCGTTTCTTTCTTCGTTTCCCCGTTTCTTTCTTCGTTTCTGCGTTTCTTTCTTCGTTTCCCCGTTTATTTCTTCGTTTCTTTGTTCGTTTCTCCTTTTCTTTGTTCGTTTCTCCGTTTCTTTCTTTGATTCTCCGTTTATTTCTTCGTTTCCCCGTTTGTTTCTTCGCTTCTCCATTTATTTCTCCGTTCGTCCGTTTCTTTCTTCGTTTCTCCGTTTCTTTCTTCGTTTCTCCGTTTCTTTCTTCGTTTCTGCGTTTCTTTCTTCGTTTCCCCGTTTATTTCTTCGTTTCTCCATTTATTTCTCCGTTTCTCCGTTTATTTCTCCGTTTCTCCGTTTATTTCTTCGTTTCTTCATTTATTTCTCCGATTCTCCGTTTCTTTCTTCGTTTCCCCGTTTCTTTCTTCGTGTCTCCGTTTCTTTCTTCGTTTCTCCGTTTCTTTCTTCGTTTCTCCGTTTCTTTCTTCGTTTCTGCGTTTCTTTCTTCGTTTCCCCGTTTATTTCTTCGTTTCTCCATTTATTTCTCCGTTTCTCCGTTTATTTCTTCGTTTCTTCATTTATTTCTCCGATTCTCCGTTTCTTTCTTCGTTTCTCCGTTTCTTTGTTCGTTTCTCGGTTTCTTTGTTCGTTTCTCCGTTCCTTTGTTCGTTTCTCCGTTTCTTTCTTCGTTTCTCCGTTTCTTTCTTCGTTTCTCCGGTTCTTTCTCCGTTTCTCGGTCTATTTCTTCGTTTCTCCATTTATTTCTCCGATTCTCCATTTCTTTCTTCGTTTCTCAGTTTCTTTCTTCGTTTCTCCATTTACTTCACCGTTTCTCCGTATCTTTGTTCGTTTCTCCGTCTCTTTGTTCGTTTCTCCGTTTCTTTGTTCGTTTCTTTGTTTCTTTCTTCGTTTCTCCGTTTCTTTGTTCGATTCTCAGTTTCTTTCTCCGTTTCTCGGTCTATTTCTTCGTTTCTCCATTTATTTCTCCGATTCTCCGTTCGTTTCTCCGTTTCTCGGTTTATTTCTTCGTTTCTCCGTTTCTTTCTTCGTTTCTCTGTTTCTTTCTTCGTTTCTCCGTTTCTTTCTTCGTTTCACCGTTTCTTTCTTCGTTTCTTCGTTTATATCTTCGTTTCTCCGTTTATTACACCGTTTCTTTCTTCGTTTCTCCGTTTCATTCGTCGTTTCTCCGTTTCTTTCTTCGTTTCTCTGTTTCTTTGTTCGTTCCCCCGTTTCTTTCTCCGTTTCTCGGTTTATTTCTTTGTTTCTCCGTTTCTCCGTTTCTTTCTTCGATTCTCCGTTTCTTTCTTCATTTCTTCGTTTCTTTCTTCGTTTCTCCGTTTCTTTCTTCGTTTCTCCGTTACTTTCTTCGTTTCTCCGTTTATTTCTTCGTTTCTCCATCTATTTCTCCGTTTCTCGGTTTCTTTCTTCGTTACTCCGGTTCTTTCTTCGTTTCTCGGTTTCTTTCTTCGTTTCTCCGATTCTTTCTTCGTTTCTCCGTTTCTTCCTTTGTTTCTCCGTTTCTTTGTTCGTTTCTCAGTTTCTTTCTTCGTTTCTTCGTTTCTTTCTTCGTTTCTTCATTTCTTTCTTCGTTTCTCCGTTTCTTTCTTCGTTTCTCCGTTTCTTTTTCCGTTTCTCGGTTTATTTCTTCGTTTCTCCATTTCTTTGTTCGTTTCTCCGTTCCTTTGTTCGTTTCTCCGTTTCTTTCTTCGTTTCTCCGTTTCTTTGTTCGTTTCTCCGTTTCTTTTTCCGTTTCTCGGTTTATTTCTACGTTTCTCCATTTCTTTCTCCGTTTCTTTCTTCGTTTCTCCGTTTCTTTCTTCGTTTCTCCGTTTCTTTCTTCGTTTCTCCGTTTCCTTGTTCGTTTCTCCGTTTATTTCTTCGTTTCTCCATTTATTTCTCCGTTTCTTTCTTCGTTTCTCCGTTTCTTTGTTCGTTTCTCCGTTTCTTTCTCCGTTTCTCGGTCTATTTCTTCGTTTCTCCATTTATTTCTCCGATTCTCCGTTTGTTTCTCCGTTTCTCGGTTTATTTCTTCGTTTCTCCGTTTCTTTCTCCGTTTCTCGGTCTATTTCTTCGTTTCTCCATTTATTTCTCCGATTATCCATTTCTTTCTTCGTTTCTCAGTTTCTTTCTTCGTTTCTCCGTTTCTTTCTTCGTTTCTCCGTTTCTTTCTTCGTTTCTGCGTTTCTTTCTTCGTTTCTCCGTTTATTTCTTCGTTTCTCCATTTATTTCTCCGTTTCTCCGTTTATTTCTTCGTTTCTCCATTTATTTCTCCGATTCTCCGTTTCTTTCTTCGTTTCCCCGTTTCTTTCTTCGTTTCTCCGTTTGTTTGTTCGTTTCTCCGTTTCTTTCTTTGTTTCTCCGTTTCTTTCTTCATTTCTCCGTTTATTTCTTCGTTTCTCCGTCTCATTCTACGTTTCTGGGTTTCATTGCTCGTTTCTCTGTTTCTTTCTTCGTTTTTCGGTTTCTTCCTCCGTTTCACGGTTTATTTCTTCGTTTCTCCATTTATTTCACCGTTTCTTTCTTCGTTTCTCCGTTTCATTCTTCGTTTCTGCGTTTCTTTCTTCGTTTCTCCGTTTCTTTCTTCGTTTCTGCGTTTCTTTCTTCGTTTCCCCGTTTATTTCTTCGTTTCTCCATTTATTTCTCCGTTTCTCCGTTTATTTCTTCGTTTCTTCATTTATTTCTCCGATTCTCCGTTTCTTTCTTCGTTTCCCCGTTTCTTTCTTCGTGTCTCCGTTTCTTTCTTCGTTTCTCCGTTTCTTTCTTCGTTTCTCCGTTTCTTTCTTCGTTTCTGCGTTTCTTTCTTCGTTTCCCCGTTTCTTTCTTCGTTTCTGCGTTTCTTTCTTCGTTTCCCCGTTTATTTCTTCGTTTCTTTGTTCGTTTCTCCTTTTCTTTGTTCGTTTCTCCGTTTCTTTCTTTGATTCTCCGTTTATTTCTTCGTTTCCCCGTTTGTTTCTTCGCTTCTCCATTTATTTCTCCGTTCGTCCGTTTCTTTCTTCGTTTCTCCGTTTCTTTCTTCGTTTCTCCGTTTCTTTCTTCGTTTCTGCGTTTCTTTCTTCGTTTCCCCGTTTATTTCTTCGTTTCTCCATTTATTTCTCCGTTTCTCCGTTTATTTCTCCGTTTCTCCGTTTATTTCTTCGTTTCTTCATTTATTTCTCCGATTCTCCGTTTCTTTCTTCGTTTCCCCGTTTCTTTCTTCGTGTCTCCGTTTCTTTCTTCGTTTCTCCGTTTCTTTCTTCGTTTCTCCGTTTCTTTCTTCGCTTCTGCGTTTCTTTCTTCGTTTCCCCGTTTATTTCTTCGTTTCTCCATTTATTTCTCCGTTTCTCCGTTTATTTCTTCGTTTCTTCATTTATTTCTCCGATTCTCCGTTTCTTTCTTCGTTTCCCCGTTTCTTTCTTCGTGTCTCCGTTTCTTTCTTCGTTTCTCCGTTTCTTTCTTCGTTTCTCCGTTTCTTTCTTCGTTTCTGCGTTTCTTTGTACGTTTCTCCGTTTCCTTGTTCGTTTCTCCGTTTATTTCTTCGCTTCTCTATTTATTTCTCCGTTTCTTTGTTCGTTTCTCCTTTTCTTTGTTCGTTTCTCCGTTTCTTCCTTTGTTTCTCCGTTTCTTTCTTCATTTCTCCGTTTATTTCTTCGTTTCTCCGCTTCATTCTTCGTTTCTGCATTTCATTGTTCGTTTCTCCGTTTCTTTCTTCGTTTCTCCGTTTCTTAGTTCGCTTCTCCGTTTCCTTCTTCGTTTCTTTGTTTCTTTCTTCGTTTCTCTGTTTCTTTCTTCGTTTCTCCGTTTATTTCTTCGTTTCTCCATTTATTTCTCCGTTTCTCCGTTTCTTTCTTCGTTTCTCCGTTTCTTTGTTCGTTTCTCCGTTTCTTTTTCCGTTTCTCGGTTTATTTCTTCGTTTCTCCATTTATTTCTCCGTTTCTTTCTTCGTTTCTCCGTTTCTTTGTTCGTTTCTCCGTTTCTTTCTTCGTTTCTGCGTTTCTTTCTTCGTTTCTCCGCTTCTTTGTTCGTTTCTCCGTTTCCTTGTTCGTTTCTCCGTTTATTTCTTCGCTTCTCCATTTATTTCTCCGTTTCTTTGTTCGTTTCTCCTTTTCTTTGTTCGTTTCTCCGTTTCTTTCTTCGTTTCTCCGTTTATTTCTTCGTTTCTCCGTTTATTTCTTCGCTTCTCCATTTATTTCTCCGTTCGTCCGTTTCTTTCTTCGTTTCTCCGCTTCATTCTTCGTTTCTGCGTTTCATTGTTCGTTTCCCCGTTTCTTTCTTCGTTTCTCCGTTTCTTTGTTCGCTTCTCCGTTTCCTTCTTCGTTTCTTTGTTTCTTTCTTCGTTTCTCCGTTTATTTCTTCGTTTCTCCGTTTCTTTCTTCGTTTCTCCTTTTATTTCTTCGTTTCTCCATTTATTTCTGCGTTTCTCCGTTTATTTCTTCGTTTCTCCATTTATTTCTCCGATTCTCCGTTTCTTTCTTCGTTTCTCCGTTTCTTTGTTCGTTTCTCGGTTTCTTTGTTCGTTTCTCCGTTCCTTTGTTCGTTTCTCCGTTTCTTTCTTCGTTTCTCCGTTTCTTTCTTCGTTTCTCCGGTTCTTTCTCCGTTTCTCGGTCTATTTCTTCGTTTCTCCATTTATTTCTCCGATTCTCCATTTCTTTCTTCGTTTCTCAGTTTCTTTCTTCGTTTCTCCATTTACTTCACCGTTTCTCCGTATCTTTGTTCGTTTCTCCGTCTCTTTGTTCGTTTCTCCGTTTCTTTGTTCGTTTCTTCGTTTCTTTCTTCGTTTCTCCGTTTCTTTGTTCGATTCTCAGTTTCTTTCTCCGTTTCTCGGTCTATTTCTTCGTTTCTCCATTTATTTCTCCGATTCTCCGTTCGTTTCTCCGTTTCTCGGTTTATTTCTTCGTTTCTCCGTTTCTTTCTTCGTTTCTCTGTTTCTTTCTTCGTTTCTCCGTTTCTTTCTTCGTTTCACCGTTTCTTTCTTCGTTTCTTCGTTTATATCTTCGTTTCTCCGTTTATTACACCGTTTCTTTCTTCGTTTCTCCGTTTCATGCGTCGTTTCTCCGTTTCTTTCTTCGTTTCTCTGTTTCTTTGTTCGTTCCCCCGTTTCTTTCTCCGTTTCTCGGTTTATTTCTTTGTTTCTCCGTTTCTCCGTTTCTTTCTTCGATTCTCCGTTTCTTTCTTCATTTCTTCGTTTCTTTCTTCGTTTCTCCGTTTCTTTCTTCGTTTCTCCGTTACTTTCTTCGTTTCTCCGTTTATTTCTTCGTTTCTCCATCTATTTCTCCGTTTCTTTCTTCGTTTCTCCGTTTCTTTGTTCGTTTCTCCGTTTCTTTCTCCGTTTCTCGGTTTCTTTCTTCGTTACTCCGGTTCTTTCTTCGTTTCTCGGTTTCTTTCTTCGTTTCTCCGATTCTTTCTTCGTTTCTCCGTTTCTTCCTTTGTTTCTCCGTTTCTTTGTTCGTTTCTCAGTTTCTTTCTTCGTTTCTTCGTTTCTTTCTTCGTTTCTTCATTTCTTTCTTCGTTTCTCCGTTTCTTTCTCCGTTTCTCCGTTTCTTTTTCCGTTTCTCGGTTTATTTCTTCGTTTCTCCATTTCTTTGTTCGTTTCTCCGTTCCTTTGTTCGTTTCTCCGTTTCTTTCTTCGTTTCTCCGTTTCTTTGTTCGTTTCTCCGTTTCTTTTTCCGTTTCTCGGTTTATTTCTACGTTTCTCCATTTCTTTCTCCGTTTCTTTCTTCGTTTCTCCGTTTCTTTCTTCGTTTCTCCGTTTCTTTCTTCGTTTCTCCGTTTCCTTGTTCGTTTCTCCGTTTATTTCTTCGTTTCTCCATTTATTTCTCCGTTTCTTTCTTCGTTTCTCCGTTTCTTTGTTCGTTTCTCCGTTTCTTTCTCCGTTTCTCGGTCTATTTCTTCGTTTCTCCATTTATTTCTCCGATTCTCCGTTTGTTTCTCCGTTTCTCGGTTTATTTCTTCGTTTCTCCGTTTCTTTCTTCGTTTCTCCGTTTATTTCTTCGTTTCTCCATTTATTTCTCCGTTTTTCCGTTTATTTCTTCGTTTCTCCATTTATTTCTCCGATTCTCCGCTTCTTTCTTCGTTTCTCCGTTTCTTTGATCGTTTCTCGGTTCCTTTGTTCGTTTCTCCGTTTCTTTCTTCGTTTCTCCGTTTCTTTCTTCGTTTCTCCGTTTCTTTCTTCGTTTCTCCGTTTCTTTCTTCGTTTCTCCGTTTCTTTGTTCGTTTCTCCGTTTCTTTTTCCGTTTCTCGGTTTATTTCTTCGTTTCTCCATTTCTTTCTCCGTTTCTTTCTTCGTTTCTCCGTTTCTTTCTTCGTTTCTCCGTTTCTTTCTTCATCTCTCCGTTTCTTTCTTCGTTCCTCCGTTTCTTTCTTCGTTTCTCCGTTTCTTTCCTCGTTTCTCCGTTTATTTCTTCGTTTCTCCATTTATTTCTCCGTTCCTCCGTTTCTTTCTTCGTTTTTCCGTTTCTTTGTTCGTGTCTCCGTTTCTCTCTTCGTTTCTCCGTTTCTTTCTTCGTTTCTCCGTTTCTTTGTTCGTTTCTCCGTTTCTTTCTCCGTTTCTCGGTTTATTTCTTCGTTTCTCCGTTTCTCCGTTTCTTTCTTCGATTCTCCGTTTCTTTCTTCATTTCTCCGCTTCTTTCTTCGTTTCCCCGTTTCTTTCTTCTTTTCTCCGTTTCTTTCTTCGTTTCTCCGTTTATTTCTTCGTTTCTCCAATTATTTCTCCGTTTCTCGGTTTCTTTCTTCGTTACTCCGGTTCTTTCTTCGTTTCTCGGTTTCTTTCTTCGTTTCTCCGATTCTTTCTTCCTTTCTCCGTTTCTTCCTTCGTTTCTCCGTTTCTTTGTTCGTTTCTCCGTTTATTTCTTCGTTTCTTTCTTCGTTTCTTCATTTCTTTCTTCGTTTCTCAGTTTCTTTCTTCGTTTCTCCGTTTCATTCTTCGTATCTCCGTTTCTTTCTACGTTTCTCCATTTATTTCTCCGTTTCTTTCTTCGTTTCTCCGTTTCTTTCTTCGTTTCTCCGTTTCTTTCTTCGTTTCTCCGTTTCTTTCTTCGTTTCTCCGTTTCTTTGTTCGTTTCTCCGTTTCTTTTTCCGTTTCTCGGTTTATTTCTTCGTTTCTCCATTTCTTTCTCCGTTTCTTTCTTCGTTTCTCCGTTTCTTTCTTTGTTTCTCCGTTTCTTTCTTCATTTCTCCGTTTGTTTCTTCGTTCCTCCGTTTCTTTCTTCGTTTCTCCGTTTCTTTCCTCGTTTCTCCGTTTATTTCTTCGTTTCTCCATTTATTTCTCCGTTCCTCCGTTTCTTTCTTCGTTTTTCCGTTTCTTTGTTCGTGTCTCCGTTTCTCTCTTCGTTTCTCCGTTTCTTTCTTCGTTTCTCCGTTTCTTTGTTCGTTTCTCCGTTTCTTTCTCCGTTTCTCGGTTTATTTCTTCGTTTCTCCGTTTCTTCGTTTCTTTCTTCGTTTCTTCATTTCTTTCTTCGTTTCTCAGTTTCTTTCTTCGTTTCTCCGTTTCATTCTTCGTATCTCCGTTTCTTTCTACGTTTCTCCGTTTCTTTCTTCGTTTCTCCGTTTCTTTCTACGTTTCTCCGTTTCTTTCTTCGTTTCTGCGTTTGTTTCTTCGTTTCTCCGTTTCTTTGTTCGTTTCTCCGTTTCTTTGTTCGTTTCTCCGTTTCTTTCTTCGTTTCTCCGTTTCATTCTTCGTTTCTCCGTTTATTTCTTCGTTTCTCCGATTATTTCTTCGTTTCTCCTTTTATTTCTCCGTTCCTCCGTTTCTTTCTTCGGGTCTGCGTTTCTTTCTTCGTTTCTTTGTTCGTTTCTCCGTTTCTTTTTCCGTTTCTCGGTTTATTTCTTCGCTTCTCCATTCATTTCTCCGTTTCTTTCTTCGTTTCTCCGTTTCTTTCTTCGTTTCTCCGTTTCTTTCTTCGTTTCTCCGTTTCTTTCTTCATTTCTCCGTTTCTTTCTTCATTTCTCCGTTTCTTTCTTCGTGTCTCCGTTTCTTTCTTCGTTTCTCCGTTTCTTTCTTCGTTTCTCCGTTTATTTCTCCGTTTCTCCATTTATTTCTCCGTTTCTCGGTTTCTTTCTTCGTATCTCCGTTTCTTTCTACGTTTCTCCGTTTCTTTCTTCGTTTCTCCGTTTCTTTCTTCGTTTCTCCGTTTCTTTCTTCGTTTCTCCGTTTCTTTCTTCGTTTCTCCGTTTATTTCTTCGTTTCTCCATTTATTTCTCCGTTTCTCGGTTTCTTTCTTCGTTCCTCCGTTTCTTTGTTCGTTTCTCCGTTTCTTTCTTCGTTTCTTCATTTCTTTCTTCGTTTCTCCGTTTATTTCTTCGTTTCTGCGTTTCTTTCTTCATTTCTCCGTTTCTTTGTTCGTTTCTCCGTTTCTTTCTTCGTTTCTCCATTTCTTTCTTCGTTTCTCCGTTTCTTTCTTCGTTTCTCCGTTTATTTCTTCGTTTCTCCGTTTATTTCTTCGTTTCTCCTTTTATTTCTCCGTTCTTCCGTTTCTTTCTTCGGGTCTGCGTTTCTTTCTTCGTTTCTCCGCTTCTTTGTTCGTTTCTCCGTTTCTTTTTCCGTTTCTCTGTTTATTTCTTCGTTTCTCTATTCATTTCTCCGTTTCTTTCTTCGTTTCTCCGTTTCTTTCTTCGTTTCTCCGTTTCTTTCTTCATTTCTCCGTTTCTTTCTTCGTTTCTCCGTTTCTTTGTTCGTTTCTCCGTTTCTTTTTCCGTTTCTCGGTTTATTTCTTCGTTTCTCCATTTATTTCTTCGTTTCTCCGTTTCTTTCTTCGTTTCTCCGTTTCTTTCTTCATTTCTCCGTTTCTTTCTTCGTTTCTCCGTTTCTTTCTTCGTGTCTCCGTTTCTTTCTTCGTTTCTCCGTTTCTTTCTTCGTTTCTCCGTTTATTTCTTCGTTTCTCCATTTATTTCTCCGTTTCTCGGTTTCTTTCTTCGTATCTCCGTTTCTTTCTACGTTTCTCCGTTTCTTTCTTCGTTTCTCCGTTTCTTTCTTCGTTTCTCCGTTTCTTTCTTCGTTTCTCCGTTTCTTTCTTCGTTTCTCCGTTTCTTTCTTCGTTTCTCCGTTTATTTCTTCGTTTCTCCATTTATTTCTCCGTTTCTCGGTTTCTTTCTTCGTTTCTCCGTTTCTTTGTTCGTTTCTCCGTTTCTTTCTTCGTTTCTTCATTTCTTTCTTCGTTTCTCCGTTTATTTCTTCGTTTCTTCGTTTCTTTCTTCGTTTCTTCATTTCTTTCTTCGTTTCTCCGTTTCTTTCTTCGTTTCTCCGTTTCTTTCTTCGTGTCTGCGTTTCTTTCTTCGTTTCTCCGTTTCTTTGTTCGTTTCTCCGTTTCTTTTTCCGTTTCTCGGTTTATTTCTTCGTTTCTCCATTCATTTCTCCGTTTCTTGCATCGTTTCTCCGTTTCTTTCTTCGTTTCTCCGTTTCTTTCTTCATTTCTCCGTTTCTTTCTTCGTTTCTCCGTTTCTTTCTTCTTGTCTCCGTTTCTTTCTTCGTTTCTCCATTTATTTCTCCGTTTCTCGGTTTCTTTCTTCGTATCTCCGTTTCTTTCTACGTTTCTCCGTTTCTTTCTTCGTTTCTCCGTTTCTTTCTTCGTTTCTCCGTTTCTTTCTTCGTTTCTCCGTTTCTTTCTTCGTTTCTCCGTTTCTTTCTTCGTTTCTCCGTTTCTTTCTTCGTTTCTCCGTTTATTTCTTCGTTTCTCCATTTATTTCTCCGTTTCTCGGTTTCTTTCTTCGTTTCTCCGTTTCTTTCTTCGTTTCTCCGTTTCTTTGTTCGTTTCTCCGTTTCTTTTTCCGTTTCTCGGTTTATTTCTTCGTTTCTCCATTTATTTCTCCGTTTCTTTCATCGTTTCTCCGTTTCTTTCTTCGTTTCTCCGTTTCTTTCTTCGTTTCTCCGTTTCTTTCTTCATTTCTCCGTTTCTTTCTTCGTTTCTCCGTTTCTTTCTTCGTGTCTCCGTTTCTTTCTTCGTTTCTCCGTTTCTTTCTTCGTTTCTCCGTTTATTTCTCCGTTTCTCCATTTATTTCTCCGTTTCTCGGTTTCTTTCTTCGTATCTCCGTTTCTTTCTACGTTTCTCCGTTTCTTTCTTCGTTTCTCCGTTTCTCCATTCATTTCTCCGTTTCTTTCTTCGTTTCTCCGTTTCTTTCTTCGTTTCTCCGTTTATTTCTTCGTTTCTCCATTTATTTCTCCGTTTCTCGGTTTCTTTCTTCGTTCCTCCGTTTCTTTGTTCGTTTCTCCGTTTCTTTCTTCGTTTCTTCATTTCTTTCTTCGTTTCTCCGTTTATTTCTTCGTTTCTGCGTTTCTTTCTTCATTTCTCCGTTTCTTTGTTCGTTTCTCCGTTTCTTTCTTCGTTTCTCCATTTCTTTCTTCGTTTCTCCGTTTCTTTCTTCGTTTCTCCGTTTATTTCTTCGTTTCTCCGTTTATTTCTTCGTTTCTCCTTTTATTTCTCCGTTCTTCCGTTTCTTTCTTCGGGTCTGCGTTTCTTTCTTCGTTTCTCCGCTTCTTTGTTCGTTTCTCCGTTTCTTTTTCCGTTTCTCTGTTTATTTCTTCGTTTCTCTATTCATTTCTCCGTTTCTTTCTTCGTTTCTCCGTTTCTTTCTTCGTTTCTCCGATTCTTTCTTCCTTTCTCCGTTTCTTTCTTCGTTTCTCCGTTTCTTTCTTCGTTTCTCCGTTTCTTCCTCCGTTTCTCGGTCTATTTCTTCGTTTCTCCATTTATTTCTCCGATTCTCCATTTCTTTCTTCGTTTCTCCGTTTCTTCCTCCGTTTCTCGGTCTATTTCTTCGTTTCTCCATTTATTTCTCCGATTCTGCATTTCTTTCTTCGTTTCTCAGTTTCTTTCTTCGTTTCTCCGTTACTTTCTTCGTTTCTCCGTTTCTTTCTTCGTTTCTGCGTTTCTTTCTTCGTTTCTCCGTTTATTTCTTCGTTTCTTCATTTATTTCTCCGATTCTCCGTTTCTTTCTTCGTTTCCCCGTTTCTTTCTTCGTTTCTCCGTTTCTTTCTTCGTTTCTCCGTTTCTTTCTTCGTTTCTCCGTTTCTTTCTTCGTTTCTCCGTTTCTTTCTTCGTTTCTCCGTTTATTTCTTCGTTTCTCCATTTATTTCTCCGTTTCTCGGTTTCTTTCTTCGTTTCTCCGTTTCTTTGTTCGTTTCTCCGTTTCTTTCTTCGTTTCTTCATTTCTTTCTTCGTTTCTCCGTTTATTTCTTCGTTTCTTCGATTCTTTCTTCGTTTCTTCATTTCATTGTTCGTTCCTCCGTTTCTTTCTCCGTTTCTCGGTTTATTTCTTCGTTTCTCCATTTATTTCACCGTTTCTTTTTTCGTTTCTCCGTTTCATTCGTCGTTTCTCCGTTTCTTTCTTCGTTTCTCCGTTTCTTTGTTCGTTTCTCCGTTTCTTCCTTTGTTTCTCCGTTTCTTTCTTCATTTCTCCGTTTATTTCTTCGTTTCTCCGCTTCATTCTTCTTTTCTGCATTTCATTGTTCGTTCCTCCGTTTCTTTCTCCGTTTCTCGGTTTATTTCTTCGTTTCTCCGTTTCTCCGTTTCTTTCTTCGATTCTCCGTTTCTTTCTTCATTTCTTCGTTTCTTTCTTCGTTTCTCCGTTTCTTTCTTCGTTTCTCCGTTTCTTTCTTCGTTTCTCCGTTTATTTCTCCGTTTCTCGGTTTCTTTCTTCGTTACTCCGGTTCTTTCTTCGTTTCTCGGTTTCTTTCTTCGTTTCTCCGATTCTTTCTTCGTTTCTCCGTTTCTTCCTTCGTTTCTCCGTTTCTTTGTTCGTTTCTCAGTTTCTTTCTTCGTTTCTTCGTTTCTTTCTTCGTTTCTTCATTTCTTTCTTCGTTTCTCCGTTTCTTTCTTCGTTTCTCCGTTTCTTTCTTCGTATCTCCGTTTCTTTCTACGTTTCTCCGTTTCTTTCTTCGTTTCTCCGTTTCTTTCTTCGTTTCTCCGTTTCCTTGTTCGTTTCTCCATTTATTTCTTCGTTTCTCCATTTATTTCTCCGTTTCTTTCTTCGTTTCTCCGTTTCTTTGTTCGTTTCTCCGTTTCTTTCTTCCTTTCTCCGTTTCTTTCTTCGTTTCTCCGTTTCTTTCTTCGTTTCTGCGTTTCTTTCTTCTATTCTCCGTTTCTTTCTTCGCTTCTCCGGTTCTTTCTTCGTTTCTCAGTTTATTTCTTCGTTTCTCCGTTTCTTTGTTCGATTCTCCGTTTCTTTCTCCGTTTCTCGTTCTATTTCTTCGTTTCTCCATTTATTTCTCCGATTCTCCGTTTGTTTCTCCGTTTCTCGGTTTATTTCTTCGTTTCTCCGTTTCTTTCTTCGTTTCTCCGTTTATTTCTTCGTTTCTCCATTTATTTCTCCGTTTCTCCGTTTATTTCCTCGTTTCTCCATTTATTTCTCCGATTCTCCGTTTCTTTCTTCGTTTGTCCGTTTCTTTCTTCGTTTCTCCGGTTCATTCGTCGTTTCTCCGTTTCTTTCTTCGTTTCTCCGTTTCTTTGTTCGTTTCTCCGTTTCTTCCTTTGTTTCTCCGTTTCTTTCTTCATTACTCCGTTTATTTCTTCGTTTCTCCGCTTCATTCTTCTTTTCTGCATTTCATTGTTCGTTCCTCCGTTTCTTTCTCCGTTTCTCGGTATATTTCTTCGTTTCTCCGTTTCTCCGTTTCTTTCTTCGTTTCTCCGTTTCTTTCTTCATTTCTCCGTTTCTTTCTTCGTTCCTCCGTTTCTTTCTTCGTTTCTCCGTTTCTTTCCTCGTTTCTCCGTTTATTTCTTCGTTTCTCCATTTATTTCTCCGTTCCTCCGTTTCTTTCTTCGTTTTTCCGTTTCTTTGTGCGTGTCTCCGTTTCTTTCTTCATTTCTCCGTTTCTTTCTTCGTTTCTCCGTTTATTTCTTCGTTTCTCCGTTTCTCCGTTTCTTTCTTCGACTCTCCGTTTCTTTCTTCGTTTCTCCGTTTATTTCTTCGTTTCCCCATTTATTTCTCCGTTTCTCGGTTTCTTTCTTCGTTACTCCGGTTCTTTCTCCGTTTCTCGGTTTCTTTCTTCGTTTCTCCGTTTCTTTGTTCGTTTCTGCGTTTCTTTCTTCGTTTCTTCATTTCTTTCTTCGTTTCTCCGTTTATTTCTTCGTTTCTTCGTTTCTTTCTTCGTTTCTTCATTTCTTTCTTCGTTTCTCCGTTTCTTTCTTCGTTTCTCCGTTTCTTTGTTCGTTTCTCCGTTTCTTTCTTCGTTTCTCCGTTTCTTTCTTCGTCTCTCCGTTTCTTTCTTCGTTTCTGCGTTTCTTTCTTCGTTTCTCCGTTTCTTTGTTCGTTTCTCCGTTTCTTTCTTCGTTTCTCCATTTCTTTCTTCGTTTCTCCGTTTCTTTCTTCGTTTCCCCGTTTATTTCTTCGTTTCTCCGTTTATTTCTTCGTTTCTCCTTTTATTTCTCCGTTCTTCCGTTTCTTTCTTCGGGTCTGCGTTTCTTTCTTCGTTTCTCCGTTTCTTTGTTCGTTTCTCCGTTTCTTTCTCCGTTTCTCTGTTTATTTCTTCGTTTCTCCATTCATTTCTCCGTTTCTTTCTTCGTTTCTCCGTTTCTTTCTTCGTTTCTCCGTTTCTTTCTTCATTTCTCCGTTTCTTTCTTCGTTTCTCCGTTTCTTTGTTCGTTTCTCCGTTTCTTTTTCCGTTTCTCGGTTTATTTCTTCGTTTCTCCATTTATTTCTCCGTTTCTTTCTTCGTTTCTCCGTTTCTTTCTTCGTTTCTCCGTTTCTTTCTTCATTTCTCCGTTTCTTTCTTCGTTTCTCCGTTTCTTTCTTCGTTTCTCCGTTTATTTCTTCGTTTCTCCATTTATTTCTACGTTTCTCGGTTTCTTTCTTCGTTTCTCCGTTTCTTTGTTCGTTTCTGCGTTTCTTTCTTCGTTTCTTCATTTCTTTCTTCGTTTCTCCGTTTATTTCTTCGTTTCTTTCTTCGTTTCTTCATTTCTTTCTTCGTTTCTCCGTTTCTTTGTTCGTTTCTCCGTTTCTTTGTTCGTTTCTCCGTTTCTTTCTTCGTTTCTCCGTTTCTTTCTTCGTCTCTCCGTTTCTTTCTTCGTTTCTGCGTTTCTTTCTTCGTTTCTCCGTTTCTTTGTTCGTTTCTCCGTTTCTTTCTTCGTTTCTTCATTTCTTTCTTCGTTTCTCCGTTTCTTTCTTCGTTTCTCCGTTTCTTTCTTCGTTTCTCCGTTTATTTCTTCGTTTCTCCATTTATTTCTCCGTTCCTCCGTTTATTTCTTCGTTTCTTCATTTATTTCTCCGATTCTCCGTTTCTTTCTTCGTTTCTCAGTTTCTTTCTTCGTTTCTCCGTTACTTTCTTCGTTTCTCCGTTTCTTTCTTCGTGTCTCCGTTTCTTTCTTCGTTTCTCCGTTTCTTTGTTCGTTTCTCCGTTTCTTTCTTTGTTTCTCCGTTTCTTTCTTCATTTCTCCGTTTATTTCTTCGTTTCTCCGTCTCATTCTACGTTTCTGCGTTTCATTGTTCGTTTGTCTGTTTCTTTCTTCGTTTTTCCGTTTCTTTCTCCGTTTCTCGGTTTATTTCTTCGTTTCTCCATCTATTTCACCGTTTCTTTCTTCGTTTCTCCGTTTCATTCGTCGTTTCTCCGTTTCTTTCTTCGTTTCTCCGTCTCTTTGTTCGTTTCTCCGTTTCTTCCTTTGTTTCTCCGTTTCTTTCTTCATTTCTCCGTTTATTTCTTCGTTTCTCCGTTTCTTTGTTCGCTTCTCCGTTTCATTCTTCGTTTCTTTGTTTCTTTCTTCGTTTCTCTATTTCTTTCTTCGTTTCTCCGTTTATTTCTTCGTTTCTCCATTTATTTCTCCGTTTCTCCGATTCTTTCTTCGTTTCTCCGTTTCTTTGTTCGTTTCTCCGTTTCTTTTTCCGATTCTCGGTTTATTTCTTCGTTTCTCCATTTATTTCTCCGTTTCTTTCTTCGTTTCTCCGTTTCTTTGTTCGTTCCTCCGTTTCTTTCTTCGTTTCTGCGTTTCTTTCTTCGTTTCTCCGCTTCTTTGTTCGTTTCTCCGTTTCCTTGTTCGTTTCTCCGTTTATTTCTTCGCTTCTCCATTTATTTCTCCGTTTCTTTGTTCGTTTCTCCTTTTCTTTGTTCGTTTCTCCGTTTCTTTCTTCGTTTCTCCGTTTATTTCTTCGTTTCTCCGTTTATTTCTTCGCTTCTCCATTTATTTCTCCGTTCGTCCGTTTCTTTCTTCGTTTCTCCGTTTCATTCTTCGTTTCTGCGTTTCATTGTTCGTTTCCCCGTTTCTTTCTTCGTTTCTCCGTTTCTTTGTTCGCTTCTCCGTTTCCTTCTTCGTTTCTTTGTTTCTTTCTTCGTTTCTCCGTTTATTTCTTCGTTTCTCCGTTTCTTTCTTCGTTTCTCCTTTTATTTCTTCGTTTCTCCATTTATTTCTCCGTTTCTCCGTTTATTTCTTCGTTTCTCCATTTATTTCTCCGATTCTCCGTTTCTTTCTTCGTTTCTCCGTTTCTTTGTTCGTTTCTCGGTTCCTTTGTTCGTTTCTCCGTTTCTTTCTTCGTTTCTCCGTTTCTTTGTTCGTTTCTCCGTTCCTTTGTTCGTTTCTCCGTTTCTTTCTTCGTTTCTCCGTTTGTTTCTTCGTTTCTCCGTTTCTTTCTCCGTTTTTCGGTCTATTTCTTCGTTTCTCCATTTATTTCTCCGGTTCTCCATTTCTTTCTTCGTTTCTCAGTTTCTTTCTTCGTTTCTCCGTTACTTTCTTCGTTTCTCCGTTTCTTTCTTCGTGTCTCCGATTCTTTCTTCGTTTCTCCGTTTCTTTCTTCGTTTCTCCGTTTCTTTCCTCCTTTCTCCGTTTCTCTCTTCGTTTCTCCGTTTCCTTTATCGTTTCTTCGTTTCTCCGTTTCCCCGTTTCTCCGTTTACATCTTCCTTTCTCCATTTACCTCTCCGTTTCTTTCTTCATTTCTCCGTTTCTTTCTTCGTTTCTCCGTTTCTTCCTTCGTTTCTCCGTTTCTTTGTTCGTTTCTCCGTTTCTTTGTTCGTTTCTTCGTTTCTTTCTTCGTTTCTTCATTTCTTTCTTCGTTTCTCCGTTTCTTTCTTCGTTTCTCCGTTTGCTTGTTCGTTTCTCCGTTTCTTTCTTCGTTTCTCCGTTTATTTCTCCGTTTCTCCATTTATTTCTCCGTTTCTCGGTTTCTTTCTTCGTTTCTCCGTTTCTTTGTTCGTTTCTCCGTTTCTTTCTTCGTTTCTTCATTTCTTTCTTCGTTTCTCCGTTTATTTCTTCGTTTCTTCGTTTCTTTCTTCGTTTCTTCATTTCTTTCTTCGTTTCTCCGTTTCTTTCTTCGTTTCTCCGTTTCTTTCTTCGTGTCTGCGTCTCTTTCTTCGTTTCTCCGTTTCTTTGTTCGTTTCTCCGTTTCTTTTTCCGTTTCTCGGTTTATTTCTTCGTTTCTCCATTCATTTCTCCGTTTCTTTCTTCGTTTCTCCGTTTCTTTCTTCATTTCTCCGTTTCTTTCTTCGTTTCTCCGTTTCTTTCTTCGTGTCTCCGTTTCTTTCTTCGTTTCTCCATTTATTTCTCCGTTTCTCGGTTTCTTTCTTCGTATCTCCGTTTCTTTCTACGTTTCTCCGTTTCTTTCTTCGTTTCTCCGTTTCTTTCTTCGTTTCTCCGTTTCTTCCTTCGTTTCTCCGTTTATTTCTTCGTTTCTCCATTTATTTCTCCGTTTCTCGGTTTCTTTCTTCGTTACTCCGTTTCTTTCTTCGTTTCTCGGTTTCTTTCTTCGTTTCTTCGATTCTTTCTTCCATTCTCCGTTTCTTTCTTCGTTTCTCCGTTTCTTTCTTCGTTTCTCCGTTTCTTTCTCCGTTTCTCGGTCTATTTCTTCGTTTCTCCATTTATTTCTCCGATTCTCCATTTCTTTCTTCGTTTCTCACTTTCTTTCTTCGTTTCTCCGTTACTTTCTTCGTTTCTCCGTTTCTTTCTTCGTGTCTCCGTTTCTTCCTTCGTTTCTCCGTTTCTTTGCTCGTTTCTCCGTTTCTTTCTTCGTTTCTGAGTTTCTTTCTTCGTTTCTCCGTTTATTTCTTCGTTTCTCCATTTATTTCTCCGTTTCTCCGTTTATTTCTTCGTTTCTTCATTTATTTCTCCGATTCTCCGTTTCTTTCTTCGTTTTCCCGTTTCTTTCTTCGTTTCTCCGTTTCTTTGTTCGTTTCTCCGTTTCTTTTTTTGTTTCTCCGTTTCTTTCTTCATTTCTCCGTTTATTTCTTCGTTTCTCCGTCTCATTCTACGTTTCTGCGTTTCATTGTTCGTTTCTCTGTTTCTTTCTTCGTTTTTCCGTTTCTTTCTCCGTTTCTCGGTTTATTTCTTCGTTTCTCCATTTATTTCGCCGTTTCTTTCTTCGTTTCTCCGTTTCATTCGTCGTTTCTCCGTTTCTTTCTTCGTTTCTCCGTTTATTTCTTCGTTTCTCCATTTATTTCTCCGTTTCTCCGTTTATTTCTTCGTTTCTCCATTTATTTCTCCGATTCTCCGTTTGTTTCTCCGTTTCTCGGTTTATTTCTTCGTTTCTCCGTTTCTCCGTTTCTTTCTTCGATTCTCCGTTTCTTTCTTCATTTCTTCGTTTCTTTCTTCGTTTCTCCGTTTCTTTCTTCGTTTCTCCGTTTCTTTCTTCGTTTCTCCGTTTATTTCTACGTTTCTCCATTTATTTCTCCGTTTCTTTCTTCGTTTCTCCGTTTCTTTGTTCGTTTCACCGTTTCTTTCTTCGTTGCTCCGTTTCTTTCTTCGTTTCTCCGTATCTTTCTTCGTTTGTCCGTTTCTTTCTTCGTTTCTCCGTTTCTTTCTTCGTTTCTCCGTTTCTTTCTTCGTTTCTCCGTTTATTTCTTCGTTTCTCCATTTATTTCTCCGTTTTTCAGATTCTTTCTTCGTTTTTCCGTTTCTTTCTTCGTTTCTGCGTTTCTTTCTTCGTTTCTCCGATTCTTTCTTCGTTTCTCCATTTCTTTCTTCGTTTCTCCGTTTATATCTTCGTTTCTCCATTTATTTCTCCGTTTCTTTTTTCGTTTCTCCGTTTCATTCTTCATTTGTCCGTTTCTTTCTTCGTTTCTCCGTTTCTTTGTTCGTTTCTCCGTTTCTTTCTTCGTTTCTTTCTTCGTTTCTTCATTTCTTTCTTCGTTTCCCCGTTTCTTTCTTCGTTTCTCCGTTTCTTTCTTCGTATCTCCGTTTCTTTCTACGTTTCTCCGTTTCTTTCTTCGTTTCTCCGTTTCCTTGTTCGTTTCTCCGTTTATTTCTTCGTTTCTCCATTTATTTCTCCGTTTCTTTCTTCGTTTCTCCGTTTCTTTGTTCGTTTCTCCGTTTCTTTCTTCGTTTCTCCGTTTCTTTCTTCGTTTCTCCGTTTATTTCTTCGTTTCTCCATTTCTTTCTCCGTTTCTCCGTTTATTTCTTCGTTTCTCCATTTATTTCTCCGATTCTCCGTTTCTTCCTTCGTTTCTGCGTTTCTTTGTTCGTTTCTCCGTTTCTTTGTTCGCTTCTCCGTTTCTTTCTTCGTTTCTGTGTTTCTTTCTTCGTTTCTCCGTTTCTTTCCTCGTTTCTCCGTTTCTTCCTTCGTTTCTCCGTTTCTTTGTTCGTTTCTCCGTTCCTTTCTTCGTTTCTTCGTTTCTTTCTTCGTTTCTCCGTTTCTTTCTTCGTTTCTCCGTTTCTATCTTCATTTCTCCCTTTCTTTCTTCATTTCTCCGTTTCTTTCTTCGTTTCTCCGTTTCTTTCTTCGTTTCTCCGTTTCTTTCTTCGTTTCTCCGTTTATTTCTTCGTTTCTCCATTTATTTCTCCGTTTCTCGGTATCTTTCTTCGTTACTCCGGTTCTTTCGTCGTTTCTCGGTTTCTTTCTTCGTTTTTCCGTTTCTTTCTTCGTTTCTCCGTTTCTTTCTTCGTTTCTCCGTTTCTTTCTTCGTTTCTCCGTTTCTTTCTTCGTTTCTCTGTTTATTTCTACGTTTCGCCGTTTACTTCTTCGTTTCTCCATTTATTTCTCCGTTCCTCCGTTTCTTTCTTCGTTTCTCCGTTTCTTTCTTCGTTTCTCCGTTTCTTTCTTCGTTTCTCTGTTTATTTCTTCGTTTCTCCGTTTCTTTCTTCGTTTCTCCGTTTCTTTCTTCGTCTCTCCGTTTATTTCTTCGTTTCTCCATTTATTTCTCCGTTTCTCCGTTTCTTTCTTCGCTTCTCCGTTTCTTTGTTCGTTTCTCCGTTTCTATGTTCGTTTCTTCGTTTCTTTCTTCGCTTCTCCGTTTCTTTGTTCGTTTCTCCGCTTATTTCTTCGTTTTTCCATTTATTTCTCCGTTCCTCCGTTTCTTTCTTCGTTACTCCGGTTCTTTCTGCGCTTCTCCGATTCTTTCTTCGTTTCTCCGTTTCTTTCTTCGTTTTTCCCTTTCTTCCTTCGTTTCTCCGTTTATTTGTTCGTTTCTCCGTTTCTTTGTCCGTTTCTCCGTTTCTTTCATCGTTTCTTCGTTCCTTTCTTCGTTTCTTCATTTCTTTCTTCGTTTCTCCGTTTCTTTCTTCGTTTCTCCGTTTGCTTGTTCGTTTCTCCATTTATTTCTTGGTTTCTCCATTTATTTCACCGTTTCTCAGTATCTTTCTTCGTTTCTCCGTTTCTTTCTTCGTTTCTCCGTTTCTTTGTTCGTTTCTCCGTTTCTTTGTTCGTTTCTCCGTTTCTTTCTGCGTTTCACCGTTCCTTTCTTCGTTACTCCGTTTCTTTCTTCGTTTCTCCGTTTCTTTCCTCGTTTCTCCGTTTCTTTCTTCGTTTCTACGTTTATTTCTGTGTTTCTTTCCTCGCATCTCCGTTTCTTTCTTCGTTTCTCCGTTTGCTTGTTCGTTTCTCCACTTATTTCTTCGTTGCTCCATTTATTTCACCTTTTCTCCGTATCTTTCTTCGTTACTCCGTTTCTTTCTTCATTCCTCCGTTTATTTCTTCGTTTCTCCATTTATTTCTCCGATTCTCCGTTTCTTTCTTCGTTTCTCCGTTTCTTTCTTCGTTTCTCCGTTCCTTTCTTCGTTTCTCCGTTTCTTTCTTCGTTTCTCCGTTTCTTTCTTCGTTTCTCCGTTTCTTTGCCCGTTTCTCCGTTTCTTTCTTCGTTTCTCCGTTTCTTTGTTCGTTTCTCCGTTTCTTTGTTCGTTTCTCCGTTTCTTTGTTCGTTTCTCCGTTTCTTTGTTCGTTTCTCCGTTTCTTTCTTCGTTGTTCCGTTTATTTCTTCGTTTCTCCGTTTCTTTCTTCGTTTCTCCGTTTATTTCTTCGTTTCTCCATTTATGTCTTCGTTTCTCCATTTATTTCTCCTTTTCTCCGTTTCTTTCTTCGTTACTCCGGTTCTTTCTTCGTTTCTCCGTTTCTTTATTCGTTTCTCCGTTTCTCCGTTTCTTTCTTCGTTTCTCCGTTTCCTTCTTTGTTTCTCCGCTTCATTCTTCGTTTCTCCATTTATTTCTTCGTTTCTCCATTTATTTCTCCGTTTCTCCGTTTCTTTCTTCGTTACTCCGGTTCTTTCTTCGTTTCTCCGTTTCTTTCTTCGTTTCTCCGTTTCTTTCTTCGTTTCTCCGTTTCTTTCTTCGTCTCTCCGTTTATTTCTTCGTTTCTCCATTTATTTCTCCGTTTCTCCGTTTCTTTCTTCGCTTCTCCGTTTCTTTGTTCGTTTCTCCGTTTCTATGTTCGTTTCTTCGTTTCTTTCTTCGCTTCTCCGTTTCTTTGTTCGTTTCTCCGTTTATTTCTTCGTTTCTCCATTTATTTCTCCGTTCCTCCGTTTCTTTCTTCGTTACTCCGGTTCTTTCTGCGCTTCTCCGATTCTTTCTTCGTTTCTCCGTTTCTTTCTTCGTTTTTCCCTTTCTTCCTTCGTTTCTCCGTTTATTTGTTCGTTTCTCCGTTTCTTTGTCCGTTTCTCCGATTCTTTCATCGTTTCTTCGTTCCTTTCTTCGTTTCTTCATTTCTTTCTTCGTTTCTCCGTTTCTTTCTTCGTTTCTCCGTTTGCTTGTTCGTTTCTCCATCTATTTCTTGGTTTCTCCATTTATTTCACCGTTTCTCCGTATCTTTCTTCGTTTCTCCGTTTCTTTCTTCGTTTCTCCGTTTCTTTCTTCGTTTTTCCCTTTCTTCCTTCGTTTCTCCGTTTATTTGTTCGTTTCTCCGTTTCTTTGTCCGTTTCTCCGATTCTTTCATCGTTTCTTCGTTCCTTTCTTCGTTTCTTCATTTCTTTCTTCGTTTCTCCGTTTCTTTCTTCGTTTCTCCGTTTGCTTGTTCGTTTCTCCATTTATTTCTTGGTTTCTCCATTTATTTCACCGTTTCTCCGTATCTTTCTTCGTTTCTCCGTTTCTTTCTTCGTTTCTCCGTTTCTTTGTTCGTTTCTCCGTTTCTTTGTTCGTTTCTCCGTTTCTTTCTGCGTTTCATCGTTCCTTTCTTCGTTACTCCGTTTCTTTCTTCGTTTCTCCGTTTCTTTCCTCGTTTCTCCGTTTCTTTCTTCGTTTCTACGTTTATTTCTGCGTTTCTTTCCTCGTATCTCCGTTTCTTTCTTCGTTTCTCCGTTTGCTTGTTCGTTTCTCCACTTATTTCTTCGTTGCTCCATTTATTTCACCTTTTCTCCGTATCTTTCTTCGTTACTCCGTTTCTTTCTTCATTCCTCCGTTTATTTCTTCGTTTCTCCATTTATTTCTCCGATTCTCCGTTTCTTTCTTCGTTTCTCCGATTCTTTCTTCGTTTCTCCGTTCCTTTCTTCGTTTCTCCGTTTCTTTCTTCGTTTCTCCGTTTCTTTCTTCGTTTCTCCGTTTCTTTGCCCGTTTCTCCGTTTCTTTCTTCGTTTCTCCGTTTCTTTGTTCGTTTCTCCGTTTCTTTGTTCGTTTCTCCGTTTCTTTGTTCGTTTCTCCGTTTCTTTGTTCGTTTCTCCGTTTCTTTCTTCGTTGTTCCGTTTATTTCTTCGTTTCTCCGTTTCTTTCTTCGTTTCTCCGTTTATTTCTTCGTTTCTCCATTTATGTCTTCGTTTCTCCATTTATTTCTCCTTTTCTCCGTTTCTTTCTTCGTTACTCCGGTTCTTTCTTCGTTTCTCCGTTTCTTTATTCGTTTCTCCGTTTCTCCGTTTCTTTCTTCGTTTCTCCGTTTCCTTCTTTGTTTCTCCGCTTCATTCTTCGTTTCTCCATTTATTTCTTCGTTTCTCCATTTATTTCTCCGTTTCTCCGTTTCTTTCTTCGTTACTCCGGTTCTTTCTTCGTTTCTCCGTTTCTTTCTTCGTTTCTCCGTTTCTTTCTTCGTTTCTCCGTTTCTTTCTTCGTCTCTCCGTTTATTTCTTCGTTTCTCCATTTATTTCTCCGTTTCTCCGTTTCTTTCTTCGCTTCTCCGTTTCTTTGTTCGTTTCTCCGTTTCTATGTTCGTTTCTTCGTTTCTTTCTTCGCTTCTCCGTTTCTTTGTTCGTTTCTCCGTTTATTTCTTCGTTTCTCCATTTATTTCTCCGTTCCTCCGTTTCTTTCTTCGTTACTCCGGTTCTTTCTGCGCTTCTCCGATTCTTTCTTCGTTTCTCCGTTTCTTTCTTCGTTTTTCCCTTTCTTCCTTCGTTTCTCCGTTTATTTGTTCGTTTCTCCGTTTCTTTGTCCGTTTCTCCGATTCTTTCATCGTTTCTTCGTTCCTTTCTTCGTTTCTTCATTTCTTTCTTCGTTTCTCCGTTTCTTTCTTCGTTTCTCCGTTTGCTTGTTCGTTTCTCCATTTATTTCTTGGTTTCTCCATTTATTTCACCGTTTCTCCGTATCTTTCTTCGTTTCTCCGTTTCTTTCTTCGTTTCTCCGTTTCTTTGTTCGTTTCTCCGTTTCTTTGTTCGTTTCTCCGTTTCTTTCTGCGTTTCATCGTTTCTTTCTTCGTTACTCCGTTTCTTTCTTCGTTTCTCCGTTTCTTTCCTCGTTTCTCCGTTTATTTCTCCGTTTCTTTCCTCGTTCCTCCGTTTCTTGCTTCGTTTCTCCGTTTCTTTGCTCGTTTGTCCGTTTCTTTCATCGTTTCCCCGTTTCTTTCTTCGTTTCTCCGTTTCTTTCTTCGTCTCTCCGTTTCTTTCTGCGTTTCTTCGTTTCTTTCATCGTTACTCTGTTTCTTTCTTCGTTTCTCCGTTTCTTTCTTCGTTTCTCCGTTTGTTTCTCCGTTTCTCCATTTATTTCTCCGTTTCTCCGTTTCTTTGTTCGTTTCTCCGTTTCACTGATCGCTTCTCCGTTTCTCCGTTTCTCGGTTTATTTCTTCGTGTCTCCATTTATTTCTCCGCTTCTCCGTTTCACTGATCGCTTCTCCGTTTCTTCCTTCGTTTCTCCGTTTCTTTGTTCGCTTCTCCATTAATTTCACCGTTTCTCCGTATCTTTCTTCGTTTCTACGTTTATTTCTTCGTTTCTACATTTATTTCTCCGTTTCTTTCCTCGTTTCTCCGTTTCTTTGTTCGTTTCTCCGTTTCTTTCTTCGTTACTCCGCTTCTTTCTTCGTTTCTCCATTTCTTTCTTCGTTACTCCGTTTCTTTCTTCGTTCCTCCGATTATTTCTTCGTTTCTCCATTTATTTCTCCGTTTCTCCGTTTCTTTCTTCGTTTCTCCGTTTCTTTCTTCGTTTCTCCGTTTCTTTCTTCGTCTCTCCGTTTATTTCCTCGTTCCTTCATTTATTTCTCCGTTTCTCCGTTTCTTTCTACGTTTCTCCGCTTCTTTGTTCGTTTCTCCGTTTCTTTCTTCGTTTCTTCGTTTCTTTCTTCGCTTCTCCGTTTCTTTGTTCGTTTCTCCGTATCTTTCTCCGTTTCTCGGTTTATTCCTTCGTTTTTCCATTTATTTCTCCGATTCTCCGTTTCTTTCTTCGTTTCTCCATTTATTTCTTCGTTTCTCCATTTATTTCTCCGTTTCTCCGTTTCTTTCTTCGTTACTCCGGTTCTTTCTTCGTTTCTCCGTTTCTTTCTTCGTTTCTCCGTTTCTTTCTTCGTTTCTCCGTTTCTTTCTTCGTCTCTCCGTTTATTTCTTCGTTTCTCCATTTATTTCTCCGTTTCTCCGTTTCTTTCTTCGCTTCTCCGTTTCTTTGTTCGTTTCTCCGTTTCTATGTTCGTTTCTTCGTTTCTTTCTTCGCTTCTCCGTTTCTTTGTTCGTTTCTCCGTTTATTTCTTCGTTTCTCCATTTATTTCTCCGTTCCTCCGTTTCTTTCTTCGTTACTCCGGTTCTTTCTGCGCTTCTCCGATTCTTTCTTCGTTTCTCCGTTTCTTTCTTCGTTTTTCCCTTTCTTCCTTCGTTTCTCCGTTTATTTGTTCGTTTCTCCGTTTCTTTGTCCGTTTCTCCGATTCTTTCATCGTTTCTTCGTTCCTTTCTTCGTTTCTTCATTTCTTTCTTCGTTTCTCCGTTTCTTTCTTCGTTTCTCCGTTTGCTTGTTCGTTTCTCCATTTATTTCTTGGTTTCTCCATTTATTTCACCGTTTCTCCGTATCTTTCTTCGTTTCTCCGTTTCTTTCTTCGTTTCTCCGTTTCTTTGTTCGTTTCTCCGTTTCTTTGTTCGTTTCTCCGTTTCTTTCTGCGTTTCATCGTTTCTTTCTTCGTTACTCCGTTTCTTTCTTCGTTTCTCCGTTTCTTTCCTCGTTTCTCCGTTTATTTCTCCGTTTCTTTCCTCGTGTCTCCGTTTCTTGCTTCGTTTCTCCGTTTCTTTGCTCGTTTGTCCGTTTCTTTCATCGTTTCCCCGTTTCTTTCTTCGTTTCTCCGTTTCTTTCTTCGTCTCTCCGTTTCTTTCTGCGTTTCTTCGTTTCTTTCATCGTTACTCTGTTTCTTTCTTCGTTTCTCCGTTTCTTTCTTCGTTTCTCCGTTTGTTTCTCCGTTTCTCCATTTATTTCTCCGTTTCTCCGTTTCTTTGTTCGTTTCTCCGTTTCACTGATCGCTTCTCCGTTTCTCCGTTTCTCGGTTTATTTCTTCGTGTCTCCATTTATTTCTCCGCTTCTCCGTTTCACTGATCGCTTCTCCGTTTCTTCCTTCGTTTCTCCGTTTCTTTGTTCGCTTCTCCATTAATTTCACCGTTTCTCCGTATCTTTCTTCGTTTCTACGTTTATTTCTTCGTTTCTACATTTATTTCTCCGTTTCTCCGTTTCTTTCTTCGTTTCTCCGTTTCTTTATTCGTTTCTCCGTTTCTTTCTTCGTTTCTCCGTTTCTTTCTTCGTTTCTCCGTTTCTTTCTTCGTCTCTCCGTTTATTTCTTCGTTTCTCCATTTATTTCTCCGTTTCTCCGTTTCTTTCTTCGCTTCTCCGTTTCTTTGTTCGTTTCTCCGTTTCTATGTTCGTTTCTTCGTTTCTTTCTTCGCTTCTCCGTTTCTTTGTTCGTTTCTCCGTTTATTTCTTCGTTTCTCCATTTTTTTCTCCGTTCCTCCGTTTCTTTCTTCGTTACTCCGGTTCTTTCTGCGCTTCTCCGATTCTTTCTTCGTTTCTCCGTTTCTTTCTTCGTTTTTCCCTTTCTTCCTTCGTTTCTCCGTTTATTTGTTCGTTTCTCCGTTTCTTTGTCCGTTTCTCCGTTTCTTTCATCGTTTCTTCGTTCCTTTCTTCGTTTCTTCATTTCTTTCTTCGTTTCTCCGTTTCTTTCTTCGTTTCTCCGTTTGCTTGTTCGTTTCTCCATTTATTTCTTGGTTTCTCCATTTATTTCACCGTTTCTCCGTATGTTTCTTCGTTTCTCCGTTTCTTTCTTCGTTTCTCCGTTTCTTTGTTCGTTTCTCCGTTTCTTTGTTCGTTTCTCCGTTTCTTTCTGCGTTTCATCGTTTCTTTCTTCGTTACTCCGTTTCTTTCTTCGTTTCTCCGTTTCTTTCCTCGTTTCTCCGTTTCTTTCTTCGTTTCTACGTTTATTTCTGCGTTTCTTTCCTCGTTTCTCCGTTTCTTTCTTCGTTTCTCCGTTTGCTTGTTCGTTTCTACACTTATTTCTTCGTTGCTCCATTTATTTCACCTTTTCTCCGTATCTTTCTTCGTTTCTACGTTTATTTCTTCGTTTCTCCATTTATTTCTCCGTTTCTTTCCTCGTTTCTCCGTTTCTTGCTTCGTTTCTCCGTTTCTTTGCTCGTTTGTCCGTTTCTTTCATCGTTTCCCCGTTTCTTTCTCCGTTTCTCCGTTTCTTTCTTCGTCTCTCCGTTTCTTTCTGCGTTTCTTCGTTTCTTTCATCGTTACTCTGTTTCTTTCTTCGTTTCTCCGTTTCTTTCTTCGTTTCTCCGTTTGTTTCTCCGTTTCTCCATTTATTTCTCCGTTTCTCCGTTTCTTTGTTCGTTTCTCCGTTTCACTGATCGCTTCACCGTTTCTCCGTTTCTCGGTTTATTTCTTCGTGTCTCCATTTATTTCTCCGCTTCTCCGTTTCACTGATCGCTTCTCCGTTTCTTCCTTCGTTTCTCCGTTTCTTTGTTCGTTTCTCCATTTATTTCACCGTTTCTCCGTATCTTTCTTCGTTTCTACGTTTATTTCTTCGTTTCTACATTTATTTCTCCGTTTCTTTCTTCGTTTCTCCGTTTCTTTGTTCGTTTCTCCGTTTCTTTCTTCGTTACTCCGCTTCTTTCTTCGTTTCTCCATTTCTTTCTTCGTTACTCCGTTTCTTTCTTCGTTCCTCCGATTATTTCTTCGTTTCTCCATTTATTTCTCCGTTTCTCCGTTTCTTTCTTCGTTTCTCCGTTTCTTTCTTCGTTTCTCCGTTTCTTTCTTCGTCTCTCCGTTTATTTCCTCGTTCCTTCATTTATTTCTCCGTTTCTCCGTTTCTTTCTACGTTTCTCCGCTTCTTTGTTCGTTTCTCCGTTTCTTTCTTCGTTTCTTCGTTTCTTTCTTCGCTTCTCCGTTTCTTTGTTCGTTTCTCAGTATCTTTCTCCGTTTCTCGGTTTATTCCTTCGTTTTTCCATTTATTTCTCCGATTCGCCGTTTCTTTCTTCGTTTCTCAGTTTCTTTCTTCGTTTCTCCGTTTCTTTCTTCGTCTCTCCGTTTCTTTCTGCGTTTCTTTGTTCCTTTCTTCGTTACTCTGTTTCTTTCTTCGTTTCTCCGTTTCGTTCTTCGTTTCTCCGTTTCTTCCTTCGTTTCTCCGTTTGTTTCTTCGTTTCTCCATTTATTTCTCCGTTTCTCCGTTTCTTTGTTCGTTTCTCCGTTTCACTGATCGCTTCTCCGTTTCTTTCTTCGTTACTCCGCTTCTTTCTTCGTTTCTCCATTTCTTTCTTCGTTACTCCGTTTCTTTCTTCATTCCTCCGTTTATTTCTTCGTTTCTCCATTTATTTCTCCGTTTCTCCGTTTCTTTCTTCGTTTCTCCGTTTCTTTCTTCGTTTCTCCGTTTCTTTCTTCGTTTCTCCGTTTCTTTCTTCGTTTCTCCGTTTCTTTCTTCGTTTCTCCGTTTCTTTCTTCGTTTCTCCGTTTCTTTGCCCGTTTCTCCGTTTCTTTCTTCGTTTCTCCGTTTCTTTATTCGTTTCTCCGTTTCTTTCTCCGTTTCTCCGTTTCTTCTTTCGTTTCTCCGTCTCTTTGTTCGTTTCTCCGTTTCTTTGTTCGTTTCTCCGTTTCTTTGTTCGTTTCTCCGTTTCTTTGTTCGTTTCTCCGCTTCTTTGTTCGTTTCTCCGTTTCTTTCTTCGTTGTTCCGTTTATTTCTTCGTTTCTCCGTTTCTTTCTTCGTTTCTCCGTTTATTTCTTCGTTTCTCCATTTAAGTCTTCGTTTCTCCATTTATTTCTCCGTTTCTCCGTTTCTTTCTTCGTTACTCCGGTTCTTTCTTCGTTTCTCCGTTTCTTTATTCGTTTCTCCGTTTCTTTCTCCGTTTCTCCGTTTCTTTCTTCGTTTCTCCGTTTCCTTCTTTGTTTCTCCGCTTCATTCTTCGTTTCTCCATTTATTTCTTCGTTTCTCCATTTATTTCTCCGTTTCTCCGTTTCTTTCTTCGTTACTCCGGTTCTTTCTTCGTTTCTCCGTTTCTTTCTTCGTTTCTCCGTTTATTTCTTCGTTTCTCCATTTATGTCTTCGTTTCTCCATTTATTTCTCCGTTTCTCCGTTTCTTTCTTCGTTTCTCCGTTTCTTTATTCGTTTCTCCGTTTCTTTCTTCGTTTCTCCGTTTCTTTCTTCGTTTCTCCGTTTCTTTCTTCGTCTCTCCGTTTATTTCTTCGTTTCTCCATTTATTTCTCCGTTTCTCCGTTTCTTTCTTCGCTTCTCCGTTTCTTTGTTCGTTTCTCCGTTTCTATGTTCGTTTCTTCGTTTCTTTCTTCGCTTCTCCGTTTCTTTGTTCGTTTCTCCGTTTATTTCTTCGTTTCTCCATTTATTTCTCCGTTCCTCCGTTTCTTTCTTCGTTACTCCGGTTCTTTCTGCGCTTCTCCGATTCTTTCTTCGTTTCTCCGTTTCTTTCTTCGTTTTTCCCTTTCTTCCTTCGTTTCTCCGTTTATTTGTTCGTTTCTCCGTTTCTTTGTCCGTTTCTCCGTTTCTTTCATCGTTTCTTCGTTCCTTTCTTCGTTTCTTCATTTCTTTCTTCGTTTCTCCATTTCTTTCTTCGTTTCTTCGTTTCTTTCTTCGTTTCTCCGTTTCTTTGTTCGTTTCTCCGTTTCTTTCTGCGTTTCATCGTTTCTTTCTTCGTTACTCCGTTTCTTTCTTCGTTTCTCCGTTTCTTTCCTCGTTTCTCCGTTTCTTTCTTCGTTTCTACGTTTATTTCTGCGTTTCTTTCCTCGTTTCTCCGTTTCTTTCTTCGTTTCTTCGTTTCTTTCTTCGCTTCTCCGTTTCTTTGTTCGTTTCTCCGTATCTTTCTCCGTTTCTCGGTTTATTCCTTCGTTTTTCCATTTATTTCTCCGATTCTCCGTTTCTTTCTTCGTTTCTCAGTTTCTTTCTTCGTTTCTCCGTTTCTTTCTTCGTCTCTCCGTTTCTTTCTGCGTTTCTTTGTTCCTTTCTTCGTTACTCTGTTTCTTTCTTCGTTTCTCCGTTTCGTTCTTCGTTTCTCCGTTTCTTCCTTCGTTTCTCCGTTTGTTTCTTCGTTTCTCCATTTATTTCTCCGTTTCTCCGTTTCTTTGTTCGTTTCTCCGTTTCACTGATCGCTTCTCCGTTTCTTTCTCCGTTTCTCGGTTTATTTCTTCGTGTCTCCATTTATTTCTCCGATTCTCCGTTTCTTTCTTCGTTTCTCCGTTTCTTCCTTCGTTTCTCCGTTTCTTTGTTCGTTTCTCCATTTATTTCACCGTTTCTCCGTATCTTTCTTCGTTTCTCCGTTTCTTTGTTCGTTTCTCCATTTCTTTCACCGTTTCTCCGTATCTCTCTTCGTTTCTACGTTTATTTCTTCGTTTCTCCATTTATTTCTCCGTTTCTTTCCTCGTTTCTCCGTTTCTCTGTTCGTTTCTCCGTTTCTTTGTTCGTTTCTCCGTTTCTTTCTTCGTTACTCCGCTTCTTTCTTCGCTTCTCCATTTCTTTCTTCGTTACTCCGTTTCTTTCTTCATTCCTCCGTTTATTTCTTCGTTTCTCCATTTATTTCTCCGTTTCTCCGTTTCTTTCTTCGTTTCTCCGTTTCTCCGTTGCTTTCTTCGTCTCTTCGTTTATTTCCTCGTTTCTTCATTTATTTCTCCGTTTCTCCGTTTCTTTCTTCGTTTCTCCGCTTCTGTGTTCGTTTCTCCGTTTCTTTGTTCGTTTCTTCGTTTCTTTCTTCGCTTCTCCGTTTCTTTGTTCGTTTCTCCGTTCTTTCTCCGTTTCTCGGTTTATTCCTTTGTTTCTCCATTTATTTCTCCGATTCTCCGTTTCTTTCTTCGTTTCTCAGTTTCTTTCTTCGTTTCTCCGTTTCTTTCTCCGTTTCTCCGTTTCTTTCTTCGTTTCTCCGTTTCTTTCTTCGTTTCTCCGTTTCTTTCTTCGTTTCTCCTTTCTTTCATCGTTTCTTCGTTTCTCCGTTTCTTTCTTCGTTTCTCCGTTTATATCTTCGTTTCTCCATTTATTTCTCCGTTTCTCCGTTTATATCTTCGTTTCTCCATTTATTTCTCCGTTTCTTTCTTCGTTTCTCCGTTTCATCCATCGTTTCTCCGTTTCTTTCTTCGTTTCTCCGTATCTATTTTGGTTTCTCCGTTTCTTTCTTTGTTTCTCCGTTTGTTTCTTCATTTCTCCGTATATTTCTTCGTTTCTCCGTTTCATTCTTCGTTTCTGCGGTTCTTTGTTCGTTTCTCCGTTTCTTTCTTCGTTTCTCCGTTTCTTTCTCCGTTTCTCCGTTTCTTTGTTCGTTTCTCCGTTTCTTTGTTCGTTTCTCCGTTTCTTTGTTCGTTTCTCCGTTTCTTTGATCGTTTCTCCGTTTCTTTCTTCGTTTCTTCGTTTCTTTCTTCGTTACTCTGTTTCTTTCTTCGTTTCTCCGTTTCTTTCTTCGTTTCTCCGTGTCTTTCTTCGTTTCTCCGTTTGTTTCTTCGTTTCTCCATTTATTTCCCTGTTTCTCCGTTTCTTTCTTCGTTTCACCGTTTCTTTGTTCGTTTCTCCGTTTATTTCTTCGTTTCTCCATTTATTTCTCCGTTTCTCCGTCCCTTTCTTCGTTTCTCCGCTTCTTTGTTCGTTTCTCCGTTTCTTTCTTCGTTTCTCCGTTTCCTTGTTCGTTTCTCCGTTTGTTTCTTCGTTTCTCCATTTATTTCCCTGTTTCTCCGTTTCTTTCTTCGTTTCTCCGTTTCTTTGTGCGTTTCTCCGTTTCTTCCTTCGTTTCTCCGTTTCTGTCTTCGTTTCTCCGTTTCTTTCTTCGTTTCTGCGTTTCTTTCTTCGTTTCTCCGTTTCTTTGTTCGTTTCTCTGTTTCTTTCTTCGTTTCTCCGTTTCTTTCTTCGTTTCTCCATTTCTTTCTTCGTTTCTCCGTTTCTTTCTTCGTTTCTCCGTTTCTTTGTTCGTTTCTCCGTTTCTTTCTTTGTTTCTCAGTTTCTTTCTCCGTTTCTCCGTTTATTTCTTCGTTTCTCCATTTATTTCTACGTTTCTGCGTTTCTTTGTTCGTTTCTCCGTTTCTTTCTTCGTTTCTGCGTTTCTTTCTTCGTTTCTCCGCTTCTTTCTTCGTTTCTCCGTTTCTTTGTTCGTTTCACCGTTTCTTTTTTCGTTTCTCCGTTTATTTCTTCCTTTCTCCATTTATTTCTCCGTTTCTCCGTTTCTTTCTTCGTTTCTCCGTTTCTTTCTTCGTGTCTCCGTTTCTTTCTTCGTTTCTCCGTTTCTTTCTGCGTTTCTCCGTTTCTTTGTTCGTTTCCCCGTTTCTTTGTTCGTTTCTCCGTTTCTTTCTTCGTTTCTCCGTTACTTTGTTCGTTTCTCCATTTCTTTCTCCGTTTCTCGGTCTATTTCTTCGTTTCTCCATTTATTTCTCCGATTCTCCGTTTCCTTCTTCGTTTCTCAGTTTCTTTCTTCGTTTCTCCGTTTCTTTGTTCGTTTCTCCGTTTCTTTCTTCGTTTC
Source organism: Ptiloglossa arizonensis (assembly GCF_051014685.1). Taxonomy (NCBI): domain Eukaryota; kingdom Metazoa; phylum Arthropoda; class Insecta; order Hymenoptera; family Colletidae; genus Ptiloglossa; species Ptiloglossa arizonensis. The sequence continues at coordinate 50,208 of NW_027478677.1, read as the reverse complement.
TCCGTTTCTTTCTTCGTTTCTGCGTTTCATTCTGCGTTTCTCCGCTTCTTTCTTCGTTTCACCGTTTCTTTCTTCGTTTCTCCGTTTCTTTGTTCGTTTCCCCGTTTCTTGTTCGTTTCTCCGTTTCTTTCTTCGTTTCTCCGTTTCTTTGTTCGTTTCTCCATTTCTTTCTCCGTTTCTCGGTCTATTTCTTCGTTTCTCCATTTATTTCTCCGATTCTCCGTTTCCTTCTTCGTTTCTCAGTTTCTTTCTTCGTTTCTCCGTTTCTTTGTTCGTTTCTCCGTTTCTTTCTTCGTTTCTCCGTTTCTTTCTTCGTTTCTCCGTTTCTTTCTTCGATTTTCCGTTTCTTTCTTCGTTTCTCCATTTCTTTCTTCTATTCTTCATTCCGTTCTTCGTTTCTCGGTTACTTTCTTCGTTTCTCCGTTTCTTTCTTCGTTTCTCCGTTTCTTTCTTCGTTTCACCGTTTCTTTTATCGTTTCTTCGTTTCTCCGTTTCTATCTTCGTTTCTCCGTTTATATCGTCGTTTCTCCATTTCTTTCTCCGTTTCTTTCTTCGTTTCTTCGTTTCATTCTTCGTTTCCCCGTTTCTTCATTCGTTTCTCCGTTTCTTTGTTCGTTTCTCCGTTTCTTTCTTTGTTTCTCCGTTTCTTTCTTCGTTTCTCCGTTTCTTTGTTCGTTTCTCCGTTTCTTTCTTCGTTTCTCCGTTTCTTTCTTCGTTTCTCCGTTTCTTTCTTCGATTTTCCGTTTCATTCTTCGTTTCTCTGTTTCTTTCTTCGTTTCTCCGTTTCTTTCTCCGTTTCTCTGTTTATGTATTCGTTTCTCCGTTTCTTTCTTCGTTTCTCTGTTTCTTTCTTCGTTTCTCCGTTTCCTTCTTCGTTTCTCCGTTTCTTTCTTCGTTTCTCCGTTTATATCTTCGTTTCTCCATTTATTTCTCCGTTTCTTTCTTCGTTTCTCCGTTTCATTCTTCGTTTCTCCGTTTCTTTCTTCGTTTCTCCGTTTCCTTGTTCGATTCTGCGTTTATTTCTTCGTTTCTCCATTTATTTCCCCGTTTCTTTCTTCGTTTCTTCGTTTCTTTCTTCGTTACACCGTTTCTTTCTTCGTTGCTCCGTTTCTTTCTTCGTTTCTCCGTTTCTTTCTTCGTTTCTCCGTTTCTTTCTTCGTTTCTCCGTTTATTTCTTCATATCTCCATTTATTTCTACGATTCTCCTTTCCTATCTTCGTATCTCCGTTTATTTCTTCGTTTCTCCGTTTCTATCTCCGTTTCTCCGTTTCTTTCTTCGTTTCCCCGTTTATTTCTTCGTTTCTCCGTTTCTTTCTTCGTCTCTCCGTTTCTTTGTTCGTTTCTCCGTTTCTTTGTTCGTTTCTCCGTTTCTTTGTTCGTTTCTCCGTTTCTTTCTTCGTTTCTCCGTTTCTTTCTTCGTTTCTCCGTTTCTTTCTTCGTTTCACCGTTTCTTTTATCGTTTCTTCGTTTCTCCGTTTCTATCTTCGTTTCTCCGTTTATATCGTCGTTTCTCCATTTCTTTCTCCGTTTCTTTCTTCGTTTCTTCGTTTCATTCTTCGTTTCCCCGTTTCTTCATTCGTTTCTCCGTTTCTTTGTTCGTTTCTCCGTTTCTTTCTTTGTTTCTCCGTTTCTTTCTTCATTTCTCCGTTTATTTTTTCGTTTCTGCGTTTCATTCTTCGTTTCTGCGTTTCATTCTTCGTTTCTCTGTTTCTTTCTTCGTTTCTCCGTTTCTTTCTCCGTTTCTCTGTTTATGTATTCGTTTCTCCGTTTCTTTCTTCGTTTCTCCGTTTCTTTCTTCGTTTCTCCGTTTCTTTGTCCGTTTCTCCGTTTCTTTCTTCGTTTCTCCGTTTCTTTCTTCGTTTCTCCGTTTCTTTCTTCGTTTCTCCATTTATTTCTCCCTTTCTTTCTTCGTTTCTCCGTTTCTTTCTTCGTTTCTCCGTTTCTTTGTTCGTTTCTCCGTTTCTTTGTTCGTTTCTCCGTTTCTTTGTTCGTTTCTCCGTTTCTTTCTTCGTTTCTCCGTTTCTTTGTTCGTTTCTCCGTTTATTTCTTCATTTCTCCATTTATTTCTACGATTCTCCGTTCCTATCTTCGTTTCTCCGTTTATTTGTTCGTGTCTGCATTTATTTCTCCGTTTCTCAGTTTCTTTGTTCGTTTCTTCGTTTCTTTGTTCGTTTCTCCGTTTCTTTGTTCGTTTCTCCGTTTCTTTCTTCGTTTCTTCGTTTCTTTCTTCGTTTCTCTGTTTATTTATTCGTTTCTCCGTTTCTTTCTTCGTTTCTCTGTTTCTTTCTTCGTTTCTCCGTTTATATCTTCGTTTCTCCATTCATTTCTCCGTTTCTTTCTTCGTTTCTCCGTTTCATTCTTCGTTTCTCCGTTTCTTTCATCGTTTCTCCGTTTCCTTGTTCGATTCTCCGTTTATATCTTCGTTTCTCCATTCATTTCTCCGTTTCTTCCTTCGTTTCTCCGTTTCTTTCTTCGTTTCTCTGTTTCTTTCTTGTTTCTCCGTTTCTTTCTTCGTTTCTCCGTTTCTTTGTTCGTTTCTCCGTTTCTTTCTTCGTTTCTCCGTTTCTTTCTTCGTTTCTCCGTTTCTTTCTTCGTTTCTCCGTTTCTTTCTTCGATTTTCCGTTTCTTTCTTCGTTTCTCCATTTCTTTCTTCTATTCTTCATTCCGTTCTTCGTTTCTCGGTTACTTTCTTCGTTTCTCCGTTTCTTTCTTCGTTTCTCCGTTTCTTTCTTCGTTTCACCGTTTCTTTTATCGTTTCTTCGTTTCTCCGTTTCTTTCTTCGTTTCTCCGTTTATATCGTCGTTTCTCCATTTCTTTCTCCGTTTCTTTCTTCGTTTCTTCGTTTCATTCTTCGTTTCCCCGTTTCTTCATTCGTTTCTCTGTTTCTTTGTTCGTTTCTCCGTTTCTTTCTTTGTTTCTCCGTTTCTTTCTTCATTTCTCCGTTTATTTTTTCGTTTCTGCGTTTCATTCTTCGTTTCTGCGTTTCATTCTTCGTTTCTCTGTTTCTTTCTTCGTTTCTCCGTTTCTTTCTCCGTTTCTCTGTTTATGTATTCGTTTCTCCGTTTCTTTCTTCGTTTCTCTGTTTCTTTCTTCGTTTCTCCGTTTCCTTCTTCGTTTCTCCGTTTCTTTCTTCGTTTCTCCGTTTATATCTTCGTTTCTCCATTTATTTCTCCGTTTCTTTCTTCGTTTCTCCGTTTCATTCTTCGTTTCTCCGTTTCTTTCTTCGTTTCTCCGTTTCCTTGTTCGATTCTGCGTTTATTTCTTCGTTTCTCCATTTATTTCCCCGTTTCTTTCTTCGTTTCTTCGTTTCTTTCTTCGTTACACCGTTTCTTTCTTCGTTGCTCCGTTTCTTTCTTCGTTTCTCCGTTTCTTTCTTCGTTTCTCCGTTTCTTTCTTCGTTTCTCCGTTTCTTTCTTCGTTTCTCCATTTATTTCTCCGTTTCTTTCTTCGTCTCTCCTTTACTTCTTCGTATCTCCATTTATTTCTCCGTTCCTCCGTTTCTTTCTTCGTTTCTCCGTTTCTTTCTTCGTTTCTCCGTTTCTTTGTTCGTTTCTCCGTTTCTTTGTTCGTTTCTCCGTTTCTTTGTTCGATTCTCCGTTTCTTTGTTCGTTTCTCCGTTTCTTTCTTCATTTCTCCGTTTCTTTCTTCGTTTCTCCGTTTCTTTGTCCGTTTCTCCGTTTCTTTCTTCGTTTCTCCGTTTCTTTCTTCGTTTCTCCGTTTCTTTCTTCGTTTCTCCATTTATTTCTCCGTTTCTTTCTTCGTCTCTCCTTTACTTCTTCGTATCTCCATTTATTTCTCCGTTCCTCCGTTTCTTTCTTCGTTTCTCCGTTTCTTTCTTCGTGTCTCCGTTTCTTTGTTCGTTTCTCCGTTTCTTTGTTCGTTTCTCCGTTTCTTTGTTCGTTTCTCTGTTTCTTTGTTCGTTTCTCCGTTTCTATCTCCGTTCCTCCGTTTCTTTTTTCGTTTCTCCGTTTATTTCTTCGTTTCTCCGTTTCTTTCTTCGTCTCTCCGTTTCTTTGTTCGTTTCCCCGTTTCTTTGTTCGTTTCTCCGTTTCTTTGTTCGTTTCTCCGTTTCTTTGTTCGTTTTTCCGTTTCTTTGTCCGTTTCTCCGTTTCTTTCTTCGTTTCTCCGTTTCTTTCTTCGTTTCTCCGTTTCTTTGTTCGTTTCTCCGTTTCTTTCTTCGTTTCTCCGTTTCTTTCTTCGTTTCTCCATTTATTTCTCCGTTTCTTTCTTCGTTTCTCCGTTTCTTTCTTCGTTTCTCCGTTTCTTTCTTCGTTTCTCCGTTTCTTTGTTCGTTTCTCCGTTTCTTTGTTCGTTTCTCCGTTTCTTTGTTCGTTTCTCAGTTTCTTTGTTCGTTTCTCCGTTTCTTTGTTCGTTTCTCCGTTTCTTTGTTCGACTCTCCGTTTCTTTCTCCGTTTCCTGGTCCGTTTCTCCGTTTATTTCTTCGTTTCTCCATTTATTTCTCCGTTTCTCCGTTTCTTTCTTCGTTTCTCCGTTTATTTCTTCGTTTCTCCATTTATTTCTCCGTTTCTCCGTTTCTTGGTTCGTTTCTCCGTTTCTTTCTTTGTTTCTCCGTTTCTTTCTTCGTTTCTCCGTTTATTTCTTCATTTCTCCAGTTATTTCTCCGATTCTCCGTTTCTTTCTTCGTTTCTCCGTTTACTTGTTCGCTTCTCCATTTATTTCTCCGTTTCTCCGTTTCTTTGTCCGTTTCTCCGTTTCTTTGTTCGTTTCTCCGTTTTTTGGTCGTTTCTCCGTTTCTTTGTTCGTTTCTACGTTTTTTGGTCGATTCTCCGTTTCTTTGTGCGTTTCTCCGTCTCTTCGTTCGATTCTCCGTTTCTTTGTTCGTCTCTCTATTTCTTTGTTCGTTTCTCCGTTACTTTGTTCGTTTCTCCGTTTCTTTGTTCGATTCTCCGTTTCTTTGTTCGCTTCTCCGTTTCTTTCTCCGATTCTCTGTTTATTTCTTTGTTTCTCCATTTATTTCTCCGACTATCCGTTTCTTTCTTCGTTTCTCCATTTCTTTCTTGGTTTCTCCGTTTCATTCTTCGTTTCTCCGTTTATTTCTTCGTTTCTCCATTTATTTCTCCGTTTCTCCGATTCTTTCTTCGTTACACCGTTTCTTTCATCGTATCTCCGTTTCTTTCTTCGTTTCTCCGTTTCTTTCTTCGTTTCTCCGTTTCTTTCTTCGTTTCGTCGTTTCTTTCTTCGTTTCTCCGTTTCTTTCTTCGTTTCGTCGTTTCTTTCTTCGAATCTCCGTTTCCTTGTTCGTTTCTTCGTTTATTTCTTCGTTTCTCCATTTATTTCTCCGTTTCTCCGTTTCTTTGTTCGTTTCTCCGTTTCTTTGTTCGTTTCTCCGTTTCTTTGTTCGTTTCTCCGTTTCTTTCTTCATTTCTCCGTTTCTTTGTTCGTTTCTCCGTTTCTTTCTCCGTTTCTCGGTCTATTTCTTCGTTTCTCCATTTATTTCTCCGATTCTCCGTTTCTTTCTTCGTTTCTCCGATTCTTTCTTCGTTTCTCCGTTTATTTCTTCGTTTCTCCGTTTCTTTCTCCGTTTCTCCGTTTCTTTCTTCGTTTCTCCGTTTCTTTCTTCGTTTCTCCGTTTATTTCTTCGTTTCTCCATTTATTTCTCCGTTTCTCCGTTTCTTTGTTCGTTTCCCCGTTTCTTTCTCTGTTTCTCCGTTTATTTCTTCGTTTCTCCATTTATTTCTTCGTTTCTCCGTTTATTTCTTCGTTTCTCCGTTTCTTTCTTCGTTTCTCCGTTTCTTTGTTCGTTTCTCCGTTTCTTTGTTCGTTTCCCCGTTTCTTTGTTCGTTTCTCCGTTTCTTTCTTCGTTTCTCCGTTTCTTTGTTCGATTCTCCGTTTCTTTCTCCGTTTCTCGGTCTATTTCTTCGTTTCTCCATTTATTTCTCCGATTCTCCGTTTCTTTCTTCGTTTCTCCGATTCTTTCTTCGTTTCTCCGTTTATTTCTTCGTTTCTCCGTTTCTTTCTCCGTTTCTCCGTTTCTTTCTTCGTTTCTCCGTTTATTTCTTCGTTTCTCCATTTCTTTCTCCGTTTCCCCGTTTCTTTCTTCGTTTCTCCGTTTATTTCTTCGTTTCTCCGTTTCTTTGTTCGTTTCTCCGTTTCTTTCTCCGTTTCTCGGTCTATTTCTTCGTTTCTCCATTTATTTCTCCGATTCTCCGTTTCTTTCTTCGTTTCTCCGATTCTTTCTTCGTTTCTCCGTTTATTTCTTCGTTTCTCCGTTTCTTTCTCCGTTTCTCCGTTTCTTTCTTCGTTTCTCCGTTTCTTTCTTCGTTTCTCCGTTTATTTCTTCGTTTCTCCATTTATTTCTCCGTTTCTCCGTTTCTTTGTTCGTTTCCCCGTTTCTTTCTTTGTTTCTCCGTTTATTTCTTCGTTTCTCCATTTATTTCTTCGTTTCTCCGTTTATTTCTTCGTTTCTCCGTTTCTTTCTTCGTTTCTTCGTTTCTTTCTTCATTTCTCCGTTTCTTTCTTCGTTTCTCCGTTTCTTACTTCGTTTCATCGTTTCTCCTTTTCTCCGTTTCTCGGTTTATTTCTTCGTTTCTCCATTTATTTCTCCGATTCTCCGTTTCTTTCTTCGTTTCTTCGTTTCTTTCATCGTTACTCCGTTTCTTTCTTCGTTTCATCATTTCTCCATTTCTCCGCTTCTCGGTTTCTTCCTTCGTTTCTCCATTTATTTCTCCGATTCTCCCTTTCTTTCTTCGTTTCTTCCTTCGTTTCTCCGTTTCTTTCTTCGTTTCTTCCTTCGTTTCTCCGTTTCTTTCTTCGTATCCCCGTTTCTTTCTTCGTTTCTCCATTTCTTTCTTCGACTCTCCGTTTCTTTCTCCGTTTCCTGGTCCGTTTCTCCGTTTCTTTCTTCGTTTCTTCCTTCGTTTCTCCGTTTCTCCGTTTCTTTCTTCGTTTCTTCCTTCGTTTCTCCGTTTCTTTCTTCGTTTCTTCCTTCGTTCCTCCGTTTCTTTCTTCGTATCCCCGTTTCTTTCTTCGTTTCTGCGTTTCTTCCTTCGTTTCTCCGTTTCTTTGTTCGTTTCTCCGTTTCTTTGTTCGTTTCTCCGTTTCTTTGTTCGTTTCCCCGTTTCTTTGTTCGTTTCTCCGTTTCTTTGTTCGTTTCCCCGTTTCTTTGTTCGTTTCTCCGTTTCTTTGTTCGTTTCTCCGTTTCTTTGTTCTTTTCCCCGTTTCTTTGTTCGTTTCTCCGTTTCGTTGTTCGTTTCCCCGTTTCTTTGTTCGTTTCTCCGTTTCTTTCTTCGTTTCTCCGTTTCTTTGTTCGTTTCTCCGTTTCTTTCTCCGTTTCTCGGTCTATTTCTTCGTTTCTCCATTTATTTCTCCGATTCTCCGTTTCTTTCTTCGTTTCTCCGATTCTTTCTTCGTTTCTCCGTTTATTTCTTCGTTTCTCCGTTTCTTTCTCCGTTTCTCCGTTTCTTTCTTCGTTTCTCCGTTTATTTCTTCGTTTCTCCATTTCTTTCTCCGTTTCCCCGTTTCTTTCTTCGTTTCATCGTTTCTTTCTTCGTTACTCCGTTCCGTTCTTCGTTTCTCCGTTTCTTTCTTCGTTTCTCCGTTTCTTTCTTCGTTTCTCCGTTTATTTCTTCGTTTCTCCATTTATTTCTCCGTTTCTCCGTTTCTTTGTTCGTTTCTCCGTTTCTTTCTTTGTTTCTCCGTTTCTTTCTTCGTTTCTCCGTTTATTTCTTCGTTTCTCCGTTTATTTCTTCGTTTCTTCGTTTCTTTCTTCATTTCTCCGTTTCTTTCTTCGTTTCTCCGTTCCTTCCTTCGTTTCATCGTTTCTACTTTTCTCCGTTTCTCGGTTTATTTCTTCGTTTCTCCATTTATTTCTCCGATTCTCCGTTTCTTTCTTCGTTTCTTCGTTTCTTTCATCGTTACTCCGTTTCTTTATTCGTTTCATCGTTTCTCCATTTCTCCGTTTCTCGGTTTCTTCCTTCGTTTCTCCATTTATTTCTCCGATTCTCCGTTTCTTTCTTCGTTTCTTCCTTCGTTTCTCCGTTTCTTTCTTCGTTTCTTCCTTCGTTTCTCCGTTTCTTTCTTCGTATCCCCGTTTCTTTCTTCGTTTCTCCATTTCTTTCTTCGACTCTCCGTTTCTTTCTCCGTTTCCTGGTCCGTTTCTCCGTTTATTTCTTCGTTTCTCCATTTATTTCTCCGTTTCTCCGTTTCTTTCTTCGTTTCTTCCTTCGATTCTCCGTTTCTTTCTTCGTTTCTTACTTCGGTTCTCCGTTTCTTCCTTCGTATCCCCGTTTCTTTCTTCGTTTCTGCGTTTCTTCCTTCGTTTCTCCGTTTCTTTGTTCGTTTCTCCGTTTTTTGGTCGTTTCTCCGTTTCTTTGTTCGTTTCTACGTTTTTTGGTCGATTCTCCGTTTCTTTGTGCGTTTCTCCGTCTCTTCGTTCGATTCTCCGTTTCTTTGTTCGTCTCTCTATTTCTTTGTTCGTTTCTCCGTTACTTTGTTCGTTTCTCCTTTTCTTTGTTCGTTTCTCCGTTTCTTTGTTCGCTTCTCCGTTTCTTTCTCCGATTCTCTGTTTATTTCTTTGTTTCTCCATTTATTTCTCCGACTCCCCGTTTCTTTCTTCGTTTCTTAGTTTCTTTCTTCGATACTCCGTTTCTTTCTTCGTTTCTCCATTTCTTTCTTGGTTTCTCCGTTTCATTCTTCGTTTCTCCTTTTATTTCTTCGTTTCTCCATTTATTTCTCCGTTTCTCCGATTCTTTCTTCGTTACACCGTTTCTTTCATCGTATCTCCGTTTCTTTCTTCGTTTCTCCGTTTCTTTCTTCGTTTCTCCGTTTCTTTCTTCGTTTCGTCGTTTCTTTCTTCGAATCTCCGTTTCCTTGTTCGTTTCTTCGTTTATTTCTTCGTTTCTCCATTTATTTCTCCGTTTCTCCGATTCTTTGTTCGTTTCTCCGTTTCTTTGTTCGTTTCTCCGTTTCTTTGTTCGTTTCTCTGTTTCTTTCTTCATTTCTCCGTTTCTTTCTTCGTTTCTCCGTTTCTTCCTCCGTTTCATCGTTTCTCCGTTTCTCCGTTTCTCCGTTTCTCGGTTTATTCCTTCGTTTCTCCATTTATTTCTCCGATTCTCCATTTCTTTCTTCGACTCTCCGTTTCTTTCTCCGTTTCCTGGTCCGTTTCTCCGTTTATTTCTTCGTTTCTCCATTTATTTCTCCGTTTCTCCGTTTCTTTCTTCGTTTCTTCCTTCGATTCTCCGTTTCTTTCTTCGTTTCTTACTTCGGTTCTCCGTTTCTTCCTTCGTATCCCCGTTTCTTTCTTCGTTTCTGCGTTTCTTCCTTCGTTTCTCCGTTTCTTTGTTCGTTTCTCCGTTTTTTGGTCGTTTCTCCGTTTCTTTGTTCGTTTCTACGTTTTTTGGTCGATTCTCCGTTTCTTTGTGCGTTTCTCCGTCTCTTCGTTCGATTCTCCGTTTCTTTGTTCGTCTCTCTATTTCTTTGTTCGTTTCTCCGTTACTTTGTTCGTTTCTCCTTTTCTTTGTTCGTTTCTCCGTTTCTTTGTTCGCTTCTCCGTTTCTTTCTCCGATTCTCTGTTTATTTCTTTGTTTCTCCATTTATTTCTCCGACTCCCCGTTTCTTTCTTCGTTTCTTAGTTTCTTTCTTCGATACTCCGTTTCTTTCTTCGTTTCTCCATTTCTTTCTTGGTTTCTCCGTTTCATTCTTCGTTTCTCCGTTTATTTCTTCGTTTCTCCATTTATTTCTCCGTTTCTCCGATTCTTTCTTCGTTACACCGTTTCTTTCATCGTATCTCCGTTTCTTTCTTCGTTTCTCCGTTTCTTTCTTCGTTTCTCCGTTTCTTTCTTCGTTTCGTCGTTTCTTTCTTCGAATCTCCGTTTCCTTGTTCGTTTCTTCGTTTATTTCTTCGTTTCTCCATTTATTTCTCCGTTTCTCCGATTCTTTGTTCGTTTCTCCGTTTCTTTGTTCGTTTCTCCGTTTCTTTGTTCGTTTCTCCGTTTCTTTCTTCATTTCTCCGTTTCTTTCTTCGTTTCTCCGTTTCTTCCTCCGTTTCATCGTTTCTCCGTTTCTCCGTTTCTCCGTTTCTCGGTTTATTCCTTCGTTTCTCCATTTATTTCTCCGATTCTCCGTTGCTTTCTTCGTTTCTTCATTTCTTTCATCGTCACTGCGTTTCTTTCTTCGTTTCTCCGTCTCTTTCTTCGTTTCTCCGTTTGCTTTTTCGATTCTCCGTTTATTTCTTCGTTTCTCCGTTTCTTTCTTCGTTTCTCCGTTTATTTCTTCGTTTCTCCGTTTCTTTCTTCGTTTCTTCGTTTCTTTCTTCATTTCTCCGTTTCTTTCTTCGTTTCTCCGTTTCTTACTTCGTTTCATCGTTTCTCCTTTTCTCCGTTTCTCGGTTTATTTCTTCGTTTCTCCATTTATTTCTCCGATTCTCCGTTTCTCGGTTTCTTCCTTCGTTTCTCCATTTATTTCTCCGATTCTCCCTTTCTTTCTTCGTTTCTTCCTTCGTTTCTCCGTTTCTTTCTTCGTTTCTTCCTTCGTTTCTCCGTTTATTTCTTCGTTTGTCCATTTCTTTCTTCGTTTCTCCGTTTCTTTGTTCGTTTCTCCGTTTCTTTCTCCGTTTCTCGGTTTATTTCTTCGTTTCTCCGTATCTTTCGTCGCTTGTCTATTTATTTCTGCGTTTCTCCGCTTCTTTCTTCGTTTCTCCGATTCTTTCTTCGTTTCTCCGTTTCTCTCTTCGTTTCTCCGTTTCTTTCTTCGTTTCTCCGTTTCTCTCTTCGTTTCTCCGTTTCTTTGTTCGCTTCTCCGTTTATTTCTTCGTTTCTCCATTTATTTCTTCGTTTCTCCGTATCTTTCTTCGTTTGTCCATTTCTTTCTTCGTTTCTCCGTTTCTTTGTTCGTTTCTCCGTTTCTCGGTTTATTTCTTCGTTTCTCCGTTTATTTCTCCGTTTCTCCGTTTCTTTGTTCGTTTCTCCGTTTCTTTGTTCGTTTCTCTGTTTCTTTGTTCGCTTCTCCGTTCATTTCTTCGTTTCTCCATTTATTTCTTCGTTTCTCCGTTTCTTTCATCGTTTCTCCGTTGTTCTCTTCGTTTCTCCGTTTCTTTGTTTGTTTCTCCGTTTCTTTGTTCGCTTCTCCGTTTCTTTGTTCGTTTCCCCGTTTCTTTCTTCGTTTCTCCGTTTCTTTCTTCGTTTCTCCGTTTCTTTGTTCGTTTCTCCGTTTCTTTCTCCGTTTCTCGGTCTATTTCTTCGTTTCTCCATTTATTTCTCCGATTCTCCGTTTCTTTCTTCGTTTCTCCGATTCTTTCTTCGTTTCTCCATTTATTTCTTCGTTTCTTCGTTTCCTTGTTCGTTTCTCCGTTTATTTCTTCTTTTCTCCATTTATTTCTCCGTTTCTTCGTTTCTTTCTTCGTTTCTCCATTTATTTCTCCGTTTCTACGTTTCTTTCTTCGTTACTCCGTTTCATTCTTCGTTTCTCCGTTTCTTCCTTCGTTTCACCGATTCTCCGTTTCTCCGTTTCTCGGTTTATTCCTTCGTTTCTCCATTTATTTCTCCGATTCTCCGTTTCTTTCTTCGTTTCTTCGTTTCTTTCAACGTTCCTGCGTTTCTTTCTTCGTTTCTCCGTTTCTTTCTTCGTTTCTCCGTTTCTCTCTTCGTTTCTTCGTTTCTGTCATCGTTACTGCGTTTCTTTCTTCGTTTCTCCGTTTCTTTCTTCGTTTCTCCGTTTCTTTCTTCGTCTCTCCGTTTATTTCTTCGTTTCTCCATTTATTTCTCCGATTCTCCGTTTCTTTCTTCGTTTCTTCGTTTCTTTCATCGTTACTGCGTTTCTTTCTTCGTTACTCCGTTTCTTTCTCCGATTCTCGGTTTATTTCTTCGTTTCTCCATTTATTTCTCCGATTCTGTGTTTCTTTCTTCGTTTCTCCGTTTCTTTCTTCGTTTCTCCGTTTCTTCCTTCGTTTCATCGTTTCTCCGTTTCTCCGTTTGTCGGTTTATTCCTTCGTTTCTCCATTTATTTCTCCGATTCTCCGTTTCTCGGTTTCTTCCTTCGTTTCTCCATTTATTTCTCCGATTCTCCCTTTCTTTCTTCGTTTCTTCCTTCGTTTCTCCGTTTCTTTCTTCGTTTCTTCCTTCGTTTCTCCGTTTATTTCTTCGTTTGTCCATTTCTTTCTTCGTTTCTCCGTTTCTTTGTTCGTTTCTCCGTTTCTTTCTCCGTTTCTCGGTTTATTTCTTCGTTTCTCCGTATCTTTCGTCGCTTGTCTATTTATTTCTGCGTTTCTCCGCTTCTTTCTTCGTTTCTCCGATTCTTTCTTCGTTTCTCCGTTTCTCTCTTCGTTTCTCCGTTTCTTTCTTCGTTTCTCCGTTTCTCTCTTCGTTTCTCCGTTTCTTTGTTCGCTTCTCCGTTTATTTCTTCGTTTCTCCATTTATTTCTTCGTTTCTCCGTATCTTTCTACGTTTGTCCATTTCTTTCTTCGTTTCTCCGTTTCTTTGTTCGTTTCTCCGTTTCTCGGTTTATTTCTTCGTTTCTCCGTTTATTTCTCCGTTTCTCCGCTTCTTTGTTCGTTTCTCCGTTTCTTTGTTCGTTTCTCTGTTTCTTTGTTCGCTTCTCCGTTCATTTCTTCGTTTCTCCATTTATTTCTTCGTTTCTCCGTTTCTTTCATCGTTTCTCCGTTGTTCTCTTCGTTTCTCCGTTTCTTTGTTTGTTTCTCCGTTTCTTTGTTCGCTTCTCCGTTTCTTTGTTCGTTTCCCCGTTTCTTTCTTCGTTTCTCCGTTTCTTTCTTCGTTTCTCCGTTTCTTTGTTCGTTTCTCCGTTTCTTTCTCCGTTTCTCGGTCTATTTCTTCGTTTCTCCATTTATTTCTCCGATTCTCCGTTTCTTTCTTCGTTTCTCCGATTCTTTCTTCGTTTCTCCATTTATTTCTTCGTTTCTTCGTTTCCTTGTTCGTTTCTCCGTTTATTTCTTCTTTTCTCCATTTATTTCTCCGTTTCTTCGTTTCTTTCTTCGTTTCTCCATTTATTTCTCCGTTTCTACGTTTCTTTCTTCGTTACTCCGTTTCATTCTTCGTTTCTCCGTTTCTTCCTTCGTTTCACCGATTCTCCGTTTCTCCGTTTCTCGGTTTATTCCTTCGTTTCTCCATTTATTTCTCCGATTCTCCGTTTCTTTCTTCGTTTCTTCGTTTCTTTCAACGTTCCTGCGTTTCTTTCTTCGTTTCTCCGTTTCTTTCTTCGTTTCTCCGTTTCTCTCTTCGTTTCTTCGTTTCTGTCATCGTTACTGCGTTTCTTTCTTCGTTTCTCCGTTTCTTTCTTCGTTTCTCCGTTTCTTTCTTCGTCTCTCCGTTTATTTCTTCGTTTCTCCATTTATTTCTCCGATTCTCCGTTTCTTTCTTCGTTTCTTCGTTTCTTTCATCGTTACTGCGTTTCTTTCTTCGTTACTCCGTTTCTTTCTCCGATTCTCGGTTTATTTCTTCGTTTCTCCATTTATTTCTCCGATTCTGTGTTTCTTTCTTCGTTTCTCCGTTTCTTTCTTCGTTTCTCCGTTTCTTCCTTCGTTTCATCGTTTCTCCGTTTCTCCGTTTGTCGGTTTATTCCTTCGTGTCTCCATTTATTTCTCCGATTCACCGTTTCTTTCTTCGTTTTTCGTTTCTTTCATCGTTACTCCGTTTCTTTCTTCGTTTCTCCGTTTCTTTCTTCGTTTCTCCGTATCTTTCTTCATTTCTCCGTTTATTTCTTCGTTTCTCCATTTATTTCTCCGTTTCTTCGTTTCTTTCTTCGTTTCTCCGTTTCCTTGTTCGTTTCTCCGTTTATTTCTTCGTTTCTCCGTTTCTTTCTTCGTTACTCCGTTTCTTTCATCGTTTCTCCGTATCTTTCTTCGTTTCCCCGTTTCTCCGTTTCCTTCTTCGTTTCTCCGTTTCTTTCTTCGTTTCTCCGGTTCTTTCTTCGTTTCTCCGTTTCTTTCTTCGTTTCTCCGTTTCTTTCTTCGTTTCTCCGTTTCTTTCTTCGTTTCTCCGTTTCTTTCTCCGTTTCTCGGTTTATTACTTCGTTTCTCCAATTATTTCTCCGTTTCTCCGTTTCTTTCTTCGTTTCTCCGTTTCTTTCTTCGTTTCTCCGTTTCTTTCTTCGTTTCTCCGTTTATTTCTTCGTTTATCCATTTATTTCTCCGTTTCTCCGTTTCTTTCTTCGTTACTCCGTTTCTTTCATCGAATCTCCGTTTCTTTCTTCGTTTCTCCGTTTCTTTCTTCGTTTCTCCGTTCCTTTCTTCGTTTCTCCGTTTATTTCTTCGTTTCTCCATTTATTTCTCCGTTTCTTTCTTCGTTTCTCCGTTTCCTTGTTCGTTTCACCGTTTATATCTTCGTTTCTCCATTTATTTCTCCGTTTCTACGTTTCTTTGTTCGTTTCTCCGTTTCTTTGTGCGTTTCTCCGTTTCTTTCTGCGTTTCTCGGTTAATTTCTTCGTTTCTCCATTTATTTCTCCGTTTCTCCGTTTCTTTCTTCGTTTCTCCGTTTCTTTCTTCGTTTCTCCGTTTCTTTCTTCGTTTCTCCGTTTATTTCTTCGTTTCTCCATTTATTTCTCCGTTTCTCCGTTTCTTTCTTCGTTTCTCCGTTTCTTTGTTCGTTTTTCCGTTTCTTTGTTCGTTTCTCCGGTTCTTTCTTCGTTTCTCCGTTTCTTTGTTCGTTTCTCCGTTTCTTTCTTCGTTTCTCCGTTTCTTTGTTCGTTTCTCCGTTTCTTTGTTCGTTTCTCCGGTTCTTTCTTCGTTTCTCCGTTTCTTTCATCGTTACTCCGTTTCTTTCTTCGTTTCTCCGTTTCTCGGCTTATTCCTTCATTTCTCCGTTTCTTTCTTCGTTTCTTCGTTTCTTCCTTCATTTCATCGTTTCTCCATTTCTCCGTTTCTCGGTTTCTTCCTTCGTTTCTCCATTTATTTCTCCGATTCTCCGTTTCTTTCTTCGTTTCTTCCTTCGCTTCTCCGTTTCTTTCTTCGCTTCTTCCTTCGTTTCTCCGTTTCTTTCTTCGTATCCCCGTTTCTTTCTTCGTTTCTCCATTTCTTTCTTCGACTCTCCGTTTCTTTCTCCGTTTCCTGGTCCGTTTCTCCGTTTATTTCTTCGTTTCTCCATTTATTTCTCCGTTTCTCCGTTTCTTTCTTCGTTTCTTCCTTCGTTTCTCCGTTTCTTTCTTCGTATCCCCGTTTCTTTCTTCGTTTCTGCGTTTCTTTCTTCGTTTCTCCGTTCCTTTGTTCGGTTCCCCGTTTCTTTGTTCGTTTCTCCGTTTCTTTGTTCGTTTCTCCGTTTCTTTGTTCGTTTCTCCGTTTCTTTGTTCGTTCCTCCGTTTCTTCCTTCGTTTCATCGTTTCTCCGTTTCTCCGTTTGTCGGTTTATTCCTTCGTTTCTCCATTTATTTCTCCGATTCTCCGTTTCTTTCTTCGTTTCTCCGATTCTTTCTTCGTTTCTCCGTTTATTTCTTCGTTTCTCCGTTTCTTTCTCCGATTCTCCGTTTCTTTCTTCGTTTCTTCGTTTCTTTCATCGTTACTGCGTTTCTTTCTTCGTTTCTCCGTTTCTTTCTTCGTTTCTCCGTTTCTTTCTTCGTCTCTCCGTTTATTTCGTCGTTTCTCCGTTTCTTTCTTCGTTTCTCCGTTTATTTCTTCGTTTCTCCGATTCTTTCTTCGTTTCTTCGTTTGTTTCATCATTTCTCCGTTTCTTTCTTCGTTTCTCCGTTTCTTCCTTCGTTTCACCGATTCTGCGTTTCTCCGTTTCTCGGTTTCTTCCTTCGTTTCTCCATTTATTTCTCCGATTCTCCGTTTCTTTCTTCGTTTCTTCCTTCGCTTCTCCGTTTCTTTCTTCGCTTCTTCCTTCGTTTCTCCGTTTCTTTCTTCGTATCCCCGTTTCTTTCTTCGTTTCTCCATTTCTTTCTTCGACTCTCCGTTTCTTTCTCCGTTTCCTGGTCCGTTTCTCCGTTTATTTCTTCGTTTCTCCATTTATTTCTCCGTTTCTCCGTTTCTTTCTTCGTTTCTTCCTTCGTTTCTCCGTTTCTTTCTTCGTATCCCCGTTTCTTTCTTCGTTTCTGCGTTTCTTTCTTCGTTTCTCCGTTCCTTTGTTCGGTTCCCCGTTTCTTTGTTCGTTTCTCCGTTTCTTTGTTCGTTTCTCCGTTTCTTTGTTCGTTTCTCCGTTTCTTTGTTCGTTCCTCCGTTTCTTCCTTCGTTTCATCGTTTCTCCGTTTCTCCGTTTGTCGGTTTATTCCTTCGTTTCTCCATTTATTTCTCCGATTCTCCGTTTCTTTCTTCGTTTCTCCGATTCTTTCTTCGTTTCTCCGTTTATTTCTTCGTTTCTCCGTTTCTTTCTCCGATTCTCCGTTTCTTTCTTCGTTTCTTCGTTTCTTTCATCGTTACTGCGTTTCTTTCTTCGTTTCTCCGTTTCTTTCTTCGTTTCTCCGTTTCTTTCTTCGTCTCTCCGTTTATTTCGTCGTTTCTCCGTTTCTTTCTTCGTTTCTCCGTTTATTTCTTCGTTTCTCCGATTCTTTCTTCGTTTCTTCGTTTGTTTCATCATTTCTCCGTTTCTTTCTTCGTTTCTCCGTTTCTTCCTTCGTTTCACCGATTCTGCGTTTCTCCGTTTCTCGGTTTATTCCTTCGTTTCTCCGTTTATTTCTCCGATTCTCCGTTTCTTTCATCGTTTCTTCGTTTCTTTCATCGTTACTGCGTTTCTTTCTTCGTTTCTCCGTTTCTTTCTTCGTTTCTACGTTTCTTTCTTCGTCTCTCCGTTTATTTCTTCGTTTCTCCGTTTCTTTCTTCGTTTCTCCGATTGCTTCTTCGATTTCCCGTTTATTTCTTCGTTTCTCCGTTTCTTTCTTCGTTTCTCCGTTTATTTCTTCGTTTCTCCGATTCTTTCTTCGTTTCTTCGTTTCTTTCATCATTTCTCCGTTTCTTTCTTCGTTTCTCCGTTTCTTCCTTCGTTTCACCGTTTCTCCGTTTCTCCGTTTCTCGGTTTATTCCTTCGTTTCTCCATTTATTTCTCCGATTCTCCGTTTCTTTCTTCGTTTCTTCGTTTCTTTCATCGTTACTGCGTTTATTTCTTCGTTTCTCCGTTTCTTTCTTCGTTTCTCCGATTGCTTCTTCGATTTCCCGTTTATTTCTTCGTTTCTCCGTTTCTTTCTTCGTTTCTCCATTTATTTCTCCGTTTCTTTCTTCGTTTCTTCGCTTCTTTCTTCGTTACTCCGTTTCGTTCTACGTTTCTCCGTTTCTTTGTTCGTTTCTCCGTTTCTTTCTTCGTTTCTCCGTTTATTTCTTCGTTTCTCCATTTCTTTCTCCGTTTCTCCGTTTCTTTCTTCGTTTCTGCGTTTCTTTCTCCGTTTCTCCGTTTCTTTCTTCGATTCTCCCTTTATTTCTTCGTTTCTCCGTTTCTTTCTTCGTTTCTTCGTTTCTTTCTTCCTTTCTCCGTTTCTTTCTTCGTTTCTCCGATTCTTCCTTCGTTTCATCGGTTCTCCGTTTCTCCGTATCTCGGTTTATTCCTTCGTTTCTCCATTTGTTTCTCCGATTCTCCGTTTCTTTCTTCGTTTCTTCGTTTCTTTCATCGTTACTGCGTTTCTTTCTTCGTTTCTCCGTTTCTTTCTTCGTTACTCCGTTTCTTTCTCCGATTCTCGGTTTATTTCTTCGTTTCTCCATTTATTTCTCCGATTCTGTGTTTCTTTCTTCGTTTCTCCGTTTCTTTCTTCGTTTCTCCGTTTCTTCCTTCGTTTCATCGTTTCTCCGTTTCTCCGTTTGTCGGTTTATTCCTTCGTTTCTCCATTTATTTCTCCGATTCTCCGTTTCTTTCTTCGTTTCTCCGGTTCTTTCTTCGTTTCTCCGTTTATTTCTTCGTCTCTCCATTTATTTCTCCGGTTCTCCGTTTCTTTCTTCGTTTTTCCGTTTCCTTGTTCGTTTCTCCGTTTATTTCTTCGTTTCTCCATTTATTTCTCCGTTTCTTTCTTCGCTTCTCCGTTTCTCCGTTTCTTTCTTCGTTTCTCCGTTTCTTTCTTCGTTTCTCCGGTTCTTTCTTCGTTTCTCCGTTTATTTCTTCGTCTCTCCATTTATTTCTCCGGTTCTCCGTTTCTTTCTTCGTTTCTCCGTTTCCTTGTTCGCTTCTCCGTTTATATCTTCGTTTCTCCATTTATTTCTCCGTTTCTCCGTTTCTTTCTTCGTTTCTCCGTTTCATTGTTCGTTTCTCTGTTTCTTTGTTCGTTTCTCCGGTTCTTTCTTCGTTTCTCCGTTTCTTTCTTCGTTACTCCGTTTCTTTCATCGAATCTCCGTTTCTTTCTCCCTTTCTCCGTTTCTTTCTTCGTTTCTCCGTTTCCTTGTTCGTTTCTCCGTTTATATCTTCGTTTCTCCATTTATTTCTCCGTTTCTCCGTTTCTTTCTTCGTTTCTCCGTTTCTTTGTTCGTTTCTCCGTTTCTTTGTTCGTTTCTCCGGTTCTTTCTTCGTTTCTCCGTTTCTTTCTTCGTTTCTCCGTTTCTTTCTTCGTTTCTCCATTTATTTCTCGGTTTCTTTCTTCGTTTCTCCGTTTCTTTGATCGATTCTCCGTTTCTTTGTTCGTTTCTCCGTTTCTCTGTTCGTTTCTCCGTTTCTTTCTCCGTTTCTCGGTTTATTTCTATGTTTCTCCATTTATTTCTCCGTTTCTTTCTTCGTTTCTTCGCTTCTTTCTTCGTTACTCCGTTTCGTTCTTCGTTTCTCCGTTTGTTTCTTCGTTTCTCCGTTTCTTTCTCCGTTTCTCCGTTTATTTCTTCGTTTCTCCATTTATTTCTCAGTTTTTCCGTTTCTTGATTCGTTGCTCCGGTTCTTTCTTCGTTTCTCCGTTTCTTTCTTCGTTTCTCCGTTTCTTTCTTCGTTTCTCCGTTTCTTTCTTCGTTTTCCCGTTTCTTTGTTCGTTTCTCCGTTTCTCTCTTCGTTTCTCCGTTTCTTTGTACGTTTCTCCGTTTCTTTCTCAGTTTCTCGGTCTATTTCTTCGTTTCTCCATTTATTTCTCCGATTCTCCGTTTCTTTCTTCGTTTCTCCGATTCTTTCTTCGCTTCTCCGTTTATTTCTTCGTTTCTCCGTTTCTTTCTCCGTTTCTCCGTTTCTTTCTTCGTTTCTCCGTTTATTTCTTCGTTTCTCCATTTCTTTCTCCGTTTCCCCGTTTCTTTCTTCGTTTCATCGTTTCTTTCTTCATTACTCCGTTTCGATCTTCGTTTCTCCGTTTCTTTCTTCGTTTCTCCGTTTCTTTCTTCGTTTCTCCGTTTATTTCTTCGTTTCTCCATTTATTTATCCGTTTCTCCGTTTCTTTGTCCGTTTCTCCGTTTCTTTGTTCGTTTCTCCGTTTCTTTGTTTGTTTCTCCGTTTCTTTCTTTGTTTCTCCGTTTCTTTCTTCGATTCTCCGTTTATTTCTCCGTTTCTTCGTTTCTTTCTTCGTTTCTTCGTTTCTTTCTTCATTTCTCCGTTTCTATCTTCGTTTCTCCGATTCTTCCTTCGTTTCATCGTTTCTCCGTTTCTCCGTATCTCGGTTTATTCCTTCGTTTCTCCATTTATTTCTCCGATTCTCCGTTTCTTTCTTCGTTTCTTCGTTTCTTTCATCGTTACTGCGTTTCTTTCTTCGTTTCTCCGTTTCTTTCTTCGTTTCTCCGTTTCTTTCTTCGTTTCTCCGTTTCCTTGTTCGTTTCTCCGTTTATATCTTCGTTTCTCCATTTATTTCTCCGTTTCTCCGTTTCTTTCTTCGCTTCTCCGTTTCTTTCTTCGTTTCTCCGTTTCTTTCATCGTATCTCCGTTTCTTTCTTCGTTTCTCCGTTTCTTTCTTCGTTTCTCCGTTTCTTTCTTCGTTTCTTCGTTTCTTCCTTCGTTTCTTGGTTTCCTTGTTCGTTTCTCCGTTTATTTCTTTGTTTCTCCATTTATTTCTCCGTTTCTCCGTTTCTTTGCTCGTTTCTCCGTTTCTTTGCTCGTTTCTCCGTTTCTTTGTTCGTTTCTCCGTTTCTTTCTTCGTTTCCCCGTTTCTTTCTTCGTTTCTCAGTTTCTTTCTTCGTTTCTCCGTTTCTTTCTTCGTTTCTCCGTTTCTTTGTTCGTATCTCCGTTTCTTTCTTCGTTTCTCCGTTTCTTTCTTCGTTTCTCCATTTCTTTCTTCGATTCTCCGTTTCTTTCTTCGTTTCTCCGTTTCCTGGTTCGTTTCTCCGTTTATTTCTTCGTTTCTCCATTTATTTCTCGGTTTCTCCGTTTCTTTCTTCGTTTCTCCGTTTCTTTCTTCGTTTCTCCGTTTCTTTGTTCGCTTCTCCGTTTCTTTCTTCGTTTCTACGTTTCTTTCCTCGTTTCTCCGTTTCTTTCTTCGTTTCTCCGTTTATTTCTTCGTTTCTCCATTTATTTCTCCGTTTCTTTCTTCGTTTCTCCGTTTCCTGGTTCGTTTCTCCGTTTATTTCTTCGTTTCTCCATTTATTTCTCGGTTTCTCCGTTTCTTACTTCGTTTCTCCGTTTCTTTCTTCGTTTCTCCGTTTCTTTTTTCGCTTCTCCGTTTCTTTCTTCGTGTCTCCGTTTCTTTCTTCCGTTCTCCGTTTCTTTCTTCGTTTCTCCGTTTGTTTCTTCGTTTCTCCGTTTCTTTCTTCGTTTCTCCGTTTCTTTGTTCGTTTCGCCGTTTCTTTCTTCGTTTCTCCGTTTCTTTCTTCGTTTCTCCGTTTCTTTGTTCGTTTCTCCGATTCTTTCTTCGTTTCTCAGTTTCTTTCTTCGTTTCTCCGTTTCTTTCATCGTTTCTCCGTTTCCTTCTTCGTTTCTCCGTTTCTTTGTTCGTTTCTCCGTTTATTTCTTCGTTTCTCCATTTATTTCTCCGTTTCTTCGTTTCTTTCTTCGTTTCTCCGTTTCTTTCTTCGTTTCTCCGTTTCTTTCTCCGTTTCTCCGTTTCTTTGTTCGTTTCTCCGTTTCTTTGTTCGTTTCTCCGTTTATTTCTTCGTTTCTCCATTTCTTTCTCCGTTTCTCCGTTTCTTTCTTCGTTTCTCCGTTTCTTTCTCCGTTTCTCCGTTTGTTTCTTCGATTCTCCCTTTATTTCTTCGTTTCTCCGTTTTTTTCTTCGTTTCTCCGTTTATTTCTTCGTTTCTCCGTTTCTTTCTTCGTTTCTTCGTTTCTTTCTTCATTTCTCCGTTTCTATCTTCGTTTCTCCGATTCTTCCTTCGTTTCATCGTTTCTCCGTTTCTCCGTATCTCGGTTTATTCCTTCGTTTCTCCATTTATTTCTCCGTTTCTCCGTTTCTTTCTTCGCTTCTCCGTTTCTTTCTTCGTTTCTCCGTTTCTTTCTTCGTTTCTCCGTTTCTTTCTTCGTTTCTCCGTTTCTTTGTTCGTTTCTCCGTTTCTTTGTTCGTTTCTCCGTTTCTTTCTCCGTTTCTCCGTTTCTTTCTTCGTTTCTCCGTTTCTTTCTCCGTTTCTCCGTTTGTTTCTTCGATTCTCCCTTTATTTCTTCGTTTCTCCGTTTTTTTCTTCGTTTCTCCGTTTATTTCTCCGTTTCTCCGTTTCTTTCTTCGTTTCTCCCCTTCCTTGTTCGTTTCTCCGTTTCTTTGTTCGTTTCTCCGTTTCTTTCTTCGTTTCTCCGTTTCTATGTTCGTTTCTCCGTTTCTTTTTCCGTTTCTCGATTTATTTCTTCGTTTCTCCATTTATTTCTCCGTTTCTTTCTTCGTTTCGTCGTTTCTTTCTTCGTTACTCCGTTTATTTTTCCGTTTCTCCGTTTCTTTCTTCGTTTCTCCGTTTCTTTGTTCGTTTCTCCGTTTCTTTCTTCGTTTCTCCGTTTATTTCTCCGTTTCTCCGTTTCTTTCTTCGTTTCTCCGTTTCTTCCTTCGTTTCTCCGTTTCTTTGTTCGTTTCTGCGTTTATTTCTTCGTTTCTCCATTTATTTCACCGTTTCTCCGTTTCTTTCTTCGTTACTCCGTTTCTTTCTTCGTTTCTCCGTTTCTTCCTTCGTTTCTCCGTTTCTTTGTTCGTTTCTGCGTTTATTTCTTCGTTTCTCCATTTATTTCACCGTTTCTCCGTTTCTTTCTTCGTTTCTCCGTTTCTTTCTTCGTCTCTCCGTTTCTTTCTTCGTTTCTCCGTTTCTTTCTTCGTTTCTCCGTTTCTTTGTTCGTTTCTCCGTTTCTTTCTTCGTTTCCCCGTTTCTTTCTTCGTTTCTACGTTTCTTTCTTCGTTTCACCGTTTCTTTCTTCGTTTCTCCGTTTATTTCTTCGTTTCTCCGTTTATTTCTCCGTTTCTCCGTTTCTGTCTTCGTTTCTCCGTTTCTTCCTTCGTTTCTCCGTTTCTTTGTTCGTTTCTGCGTTTATTTCTTCGTTTCTCCATTTATTTCACCGTTTCTCCGTTTCTTTCTTCGTTACTCCGTTTCGCTCATCGTATCTCCGTTTCTTTCTTCGTTTGTCCGTTTCTTTTTTCGTTTCTCCGTTTCTTTGTTCGTTTCTCCGTTTCTTTCTTCGTTTCTCCGTTTCTTTCTTCGTTTCTCCGTTTCCTTCTTCGTTTCTCCGTTTCTTTCTTCGTTTCTCCGTTTCTTTCTTCGTTTCTCCGTTTCTTTGTTCGTTTCTCCGTTTCTTTCTTCGTTTCCCCGTTTCTTTCTTCGTTTCTACGTTTCTTTCTTCGTTTCACCGTTTCTTTCTTCGTTTCTCCGTTTATTTCTTCGTTTCTCCGTTTATTTCTCCGTTCCTCCGTTTCTTTCTTCGTTTCTCCGTTTCTTCCTTCGTTTCTCCGTTTCTTTGTTCGTTTCTGCGTTTATTTCTTCGTTTCTCCATTTATTTCACCGTTTCTCCGTTTCTTTCTTCGTTACTCCGTTTCGCTCATCGTATCTCCGTTTCTTTCTTCGTTTGTCCGTTTCTTTTTTCGTTTCTCCGTTTCTTTGTTCGTTTCTCCGTTTATTTCTTCGTTTCTCCGTTTATTTCTCCGTTTCTCCGTTTCTTTCTTCGTTTCTCCGTTTCTTTGTTCGTTTCTCCGTTTCTTTCTTCGTTTCCCCGTTTCTTTCTTCGTTTCTACGTTTCTTTCTTCGTTTCACCGTTTCTTTCTTCGTTTCTCCGTTTATTTCTTCGTTTCTCCGTTTATTTCTCCGTTTCTCCGTTTCTTTCTTCGTTTCTCCGTTTCTTCCTTCGTTTCTCCGTTTCTTTGTTCGTTTCTGCGTTTATTTCTTCGTTTCTCCATTTATTTCACCGTTTCTCCGTTTCTTTCTTCGTTACTCCGTTTCGCTCATCGTATCTCCGTTTCTTTCTTCGTTTGTCCGTTTCTTTTTTCGTTTCTCCGTTTCTTTGTTCGTTTCTCCGTTTCTTTCTTCGTTTCTCCGTTTCTTTCTTCGTTTCTCCGTTTCTTTCTTCGTTTCTCCGTTTCTTTGTTCGTTTCTCCGTTTCTTTCTTCGTTTCTCCGTTTCCTTGTTCGTTTCTCCCTTTATTTCTTCGTTTCTCCATTTATTTCTCCGTTTCTTTCTTCGTATCTCCGTTTCTTTGTTCGTTTCTCCATTTCTTTCTTCGTTTCTCCGTTTCTTTCTTCGCTTCTCCGTTTGTTTCTTCGTATCTGCCTTTCTTTCTCCGTTTCTCCGTTTCTTTGTTCGTTTCTCCGTTTCTTTGTTCGTTTCTCCGTTTCTTTCTTAGTTTCTCCGTTTCTTTCTTCGTTTCTCCGTTTCTTTCTTCGTTTCTCCGTTTCTTTCTTCGTTTCTCCGTTTCTTTGTTCGTTTCTCCGTTTCTTTTTTCGTTTCTCCGTTTCTTTGTTCGTTTCTACGTTTCTTTCTTCGTTTCACCGTTTCTTTCTTCGTTTCTCAGTTTCTTTCTTCGCTTCTCCGTTTCTTTCTTCGTTTCTGCCTTTCTTTCTCCGTTTCTCCATTTATTTCTCCGTTCCTCCGTTTCTTTCTTCGTTTGTCCGTTTCTTTTTTCGTTCCTCCGTTTCTTTGTTCGTTTCTCCGTTTCTTTCTTCGTTTCTCCGTTTCTTTCTTCGTTTCTCCGTTTCTTTGTTCGTTTCTCCGTTTCTTTCTTCGTTTCTCCGTTTCTTTCTTCGTTTCTACGTTTCTTTCTTCGTTTCACCGTTTCTTTCTTCGTTTCTCCGTTTATTTCTTCGTTTCTCCGTTTATTTCTCCGTTTCTCCGTTTCTTTCTTCGTTTCTCCGTTTCTTTCTTCGTTTCTCCGTTTCGTTCGTTTCTCCGTTTCTTTCTTCGTTTCTCCGTTTCTATGTTCGTTTCTCCGTTTCTTTTTCCGTTTCTCGGTTTATTTCTTCGTTTCTCCATTTATTTCTCCGTTTCTTTCTTCGTTTCGTCGTTTCTTTCTTCGTTACTCCGTTTATTTCTTCGTTTCTCCATTCATTTCTCCGTTTCTCCGTTTATTTCTGCGTTTTTTCATTTATTTCTTGGTTTCTCCGTTTCTTTCTTCGTTTCTCCGTTTCCTTGTTCATTTCTCCGTTTATTTCTTCGTTTCTCCACTTATTTCTCCGTTTCTTTCTTCGTTTCTCCGTTTCTTTGTTCGTTTCTCCGATTCTTTCTTCGTTTCTCCGTTTCTTTCTTCGTTTCTCCGTTTCATTCTTCGTTCCTGCGTTTCTTTCTTCGTTTCTCCGTTTCTTTCTTGGTTTCTCCGTTTCTTTCTTCGTTTCTCCGTTTCTTTCTTCGTTTCTCCGTTTCTATGTTCGTTTCTCCGTTTCTTTTTCCGTTTCTCGGTTTATTTCTTCGTTTCTCCATTTATTTCTCCGTTTCTCCGTTTCTTCCTTCGTTTCTCCGTTTCTTTCTTCGTTTCGTCGTTTCTTTCTTCGTTACTCCGTTTATTTCTTCGTTTCTCCACTTATTTCTCCGTTTCTTTCTTCGTTTCTCCGTTTCTTTGTTCGTTTCTCCGATTCTTTCATCGTTTCTCGGTTTATTTCTTCGTTTCTCCATTTATTTCTCCGTTTCTCCGTTTCTTCCTTCGTTTCTCCGTTTCTTTCTTCGTTTCTCCGTTTCTTTCTTCGTTTCTCCGTTTCTTTCTTCGTTTCTCCGTTTCTTTCTTCGCTTCTCCGTTTCTTTCTTCGTTACTCCGTTTCGCTCATCGTATCTCCGTTTCTTTCTTCGTTTGTCCGTTTCTTTTTTCGTTTCTCCGTTTCTTTGTTCGTTTCTCCGTTTCTTTGTTCGTTTCTCCATTTCTTTCCTCGTTTCTCCGTTTCTTTCTTCGTTTCTCCGTTTCTTTCTTCATTTCTCCGTTTCTTTGTTCGCTTCTCCGTTTCTTTCTTCGTTTCTCCGTTTGCTTGTTCGTTTCTCCATTTATTTCTTCGTTTCTCCATTTATTTCACCGTTTCTCCGTATCTTTCTTCGTTTCTCCGTTTCTTTGTTCGTTTCTGCGTTTATTTCTTCGTTTCTCCATTTATTTCCCCGTTTCTCCGTTTCTTTCTTCGTTACTCCGTTTCTCTCATCGTATCTCCGTTTCTTTCTTCGTTTCTCCGTTTCTTTCTTCGTTTCTCCGTTTCTTTCTTCGATTTTCCGTTTCTTTCTTCGATTCTCCGTTTCTTTCTTCGTTTCTCCGTTTCTTTCTTCGTATCTCCGTTTCTTTCTTCGTTTCTCCGTTTCTTTCTTCGTTTCTCCGTTTCTTTCTTCGTTTCTCCGTTTCTTCCTTCGTTTCTCCGTTTCTTCCTTCGTTTCTCTGTTTCTTTGTTCGTTTCTGCGTTTATTTCGCCGTTTCTCCATTTATTTCCCCGTTTCTCCGTTTCTTTCTTCGTTACTCCGTTTCTCTCATCGTATCTCCGTTTCTTTCTTCGTTTCTCCGTTTCTTTCTTCGTTTTTCCGTTTCTTTCTTCGATTCTCCGTTTCTTTCTTCGTTTCTCCATTTATTTCACCGCTTCTCCGTATCTTTCTTCGTTTCTACGTTTCTTTGTTCGTTTCTGCGGTCTTTCTTCGTTTCTCCGTTTCTTTCTTCGTTTCTCCGTTTCTTTCTTCGTTTCTCCGTTTCTTTGTTCGTTTCTCCGTTTCTTTCATCGTTTCTCCGTTTCTTTCTTCGTTTCTCCGTTTCTTTCTTCGTTTCTCCGTTTCCTTATGCGTTTCTCCGTTTATTTCTTCGTTTCTCCATTTATTTCTCCGTTTCTTTCTTCGTTTCTCCGTTTCTTTGATCGTTTCTCCGTTTCTTTCTTCGTTTCTCCGTTTCTTCGTTCGTTTCATCGTTTCTCCGTTTCTCCGTTTGTCGGTTTATTCCTTCGTTTCTCCACTTATTTCTCCGTTTCTCCGTTTCTTTCTTCGTTAACACCGTTTCTTCCTTCGTTTCTCCGTTTCTTCCTTCGTTTCTCCGTTCCTTTGTTCGTTTCTACGTTTATTTCTTCGTTTCTCCATTTATTTCCCCGTTTCTCCGTTTCTTTCATCGTTACTCCGTTTCTCTCATCGTATCTCCGTTTCTTTCTTCGTTTCGCCGTTTCTTTCTTCGGTTCTCCGTTTCTTCCTCCGTTTCTCCGTTTCTTCCTTCGTTTCTCCGTTCCTTTGTTCGTTTCTGCGTTTATTTCTTCGTTTCTCCATTTATTTCCCCGTTTCTCCGTTTCTTTCTTCGTTACTCCGTTTCTCTCATCGTATCTCCGTTTCTTTCTTCGTTTCGCCGTTTCTTTCTTCGTTTCTCCGTTTCTTTCTTCGATTCTGCGTTTCTTTCTACGTTTCTCCGTTTCTTTCTTCGTATCTCCGTTTCTTTCTTCGTTTCTCCGTTTCTTTGTTCGTTTCTTCGTTTCTTTCTTCGTTTCTTCATTTCTTCCTTCGTTTCTCCGTTTCTTTCTTCGTTTCTCCGTTTCTTTCTTCGTTTCTCCGTTTCTTTGTTCGTTTCTCCGTTTCTTTCATCGTTTCTCCGATTCTTTCTTCGTTTCTCCGTTTCTTTCTTCGTTTCTCCGTTTCTTCCTTCGTTTCTCCGTTTCTTCCTTCGTTTCTCCGTTTCTTTGTTCGTTTCTGCGGTTATTTCTTCGTTTCTCCATTTATTTCCCCGTTTCTCCGTTTCTTTCTTCGTTACTCCGTTTTATCTCATCGTATCTCCGTTTCTTTTTTCGTTTCTCCGTTTCTTTCTTCGTTTCTCCGTTTCTTTCTTCATTTCTCCGTTTCTTTGTTCGCTTCTCCGTTTCTTTCTTCGTTTCTCCGTTTCTTTCCTCGTTTCTCCGTTTCTTTCTTCGTTTCTCCGTTTCTTTCTTCGCTTCGCCGTTTCTTTGTTCGTTTCTCCGTTTATTTCTTCGTTTCTCCATTTATTTCTCCGTTTCTCCGTTTCTTTCTTCGTTACTCCGTTTCTCTCATCGTATCTCCGTTTCTTTCTTCGTTTCTCCGTTTCTTTCTTCGTTTCTCCGTTTCTTTCTTCGATTCTCCGTTTCTTTCTTCGATTCTCCGTTTCTTTCTTCGTTTCCCCGTCTCTTTCTTCGTATCTCCGTTTCTTTGTTCGTTTCTTCGTTTCTTTCTTCGTTTCTTCATTTCTTTCTTCGATTCTCCGTTTCTTTCTTCGATTCTCCGTTTCTTTCATCGCTTCTCCGTTTCTTTGTTCGTTTCTCCGTTTATTTCTTCGTTTCTCCATTTATTTCTCCGTTTCTCCGTTTCTTTCTTCGTTACTCCGGTTCTTTCTTCGATTCTCCGTTTCTTTCTTCGTTTCTCCGTTTCTTTCTTCGTTTCTCCGTTTCTTCCTTCGTTTCTCCGTTTCTTCCTTCGTTTCTCCGTTTCTTTGTTCGTTTCTGCGTTTATTTCTTCGTTTCTCCATTTATTTCCCCGTTTCTCTGTTTCTTTCTTCGTTACTCCGTTTCTCTCATCGTATCTCCATTTCTTTCTTCGTTTCTCCGTTTCTTTCTTCGTTTCTCCGTTTCTTTCTTCGATTCTCCGTTTCTTTCTTCGATTCTCCGTTTCTTTCTTCGCTTCTCCGTTTCTTTCTTCGTTTCTTCGTTTCTTTCTTCGTTTCTTCATTTCTTCCTTCGTTTCTCCGTTTCTTTCTTCGTTTCTCCGTTTCTTTCTTCGTTTCTCCGTTTCTTTGTTCGTTTCTCCGTTTCTTTCATCGTTTCTCCGTTTCTTTCTTCGTTTCTCCGTTTCTTTCTTCGTTTCTCCGTTTCCTTATGCGTTTCTCCGTTTATTTCTTCGTTTCTCCATTTATTTCTCCGTTTCTCCGTTTCTTTCTTTGTTACTCCGTTTCTCTCATCGTATCTCCGTTTCTTTCTTCGTTTCTCCGTTTCTTTCTTCGTTTCTCCGTTTCTTTCTTCGATTCTCCGTTTCTTTCTTCGATTCCCCGTTTCTTTCTTCGTTTCCCCGTCTCTTTCTTCGTATCTCCGTTTCTTTGTTCGTTTCTTCGTTTCTTTCTTCGTTTCTTCATTTCTTTCTTCGATTCTCCGTTTCTTTCTTCGATTCTCCGTTTCTTTCATCGCTTCTCCGTTTCTTTGTTCGTTTCTCCGTTTATTTCTTCGTTTCTCCATTTATTTCTCCGTTTCTCCGTTTCTTTCTTCGTTACTCCGGTTCTTTCTTCGATTCTCCGTTTCTTTCTTCGTTTCTCCGTTTCTTTCTTCGTTTCTCCGTTTCTTCCTTCGTTTCTCTGTTTCTTTGTTCGTTTCTGCGTTTATTTCTTCGTTTCTCCATTTATTTCCCCGTTTCTCCGTTTCTTTCTTCGTTACTCCGTTTCTCTCATCGTATCTCCATTTCTTTCTTCGTTTCTCCGTTTCTTTCTTCGTTTCTCCGTTTCTTTCTTCGATTCTCCGTTTCTTTCTTCGATTCTCCGTTTCTTTCTTCGCTTCTCCGTTTCTTTCTTCGTTTCTTCGTTTCTTTCTTCGTTTCTTCATTTCTTCCTTCGTTTCTCCGTTTCTTTCTTCGTTTCTCCGTTTCTTTCTTCGTTTCTCCGTTTCTTTGTTCGTTTCTCCGTTTCTTTCATCGTTTCTCCGTTTCTTTCTTCGTTTCTCCGTTTCTTTCTTCGTTTCTCCGTTTCCTTATGCGTTTCTCCGTTTATTTCTTCGTTTCTCCATTTATTTCTCCGTTTCTTTCTTCGTTTCTCCGTTTCTTTGATCGTTTCTCCGTTTCTTTCTTCGTTTCTCCGTTTCTTCGTTCGTTTCATCGTTTCTCCGTTTCTCCGTTTTTCGGTTTATTCCTTCGTTTCTCCACTTATTTCTCCGTTTCTCCGTTTCTTTCTTCGTTTCTCCGTTTCTTTCTTCGATTCTCCGTTTCTTTCTTCGATTCTCCGTTTCTTTCTTCGTTTCTCCGTTTCTTTCTTCGTATCTCCGTTTCTTTGTTCGTTTCTTCGTTTCTTTCTTCGTTTCTTCATTTCTTTCTTCGTTTCTCAGTTTCTTTCTTCGTTTCTCCGTTTGCTTGTTCGTTTCTCCATTTATTTCTTCGTTTCTCCATTTATTTCACCGTTTCTCCGTATCTTTGTTCGTTTCTCCGTTTCTTTGTTCGTTTCTGCGTTTATTTCTTCGTTTCTCCGTTTCTTTCTTCGTTACTCCGTTTCTTTGTTCGTTTCTTCGTTTCTTTCTTCGTTTCTTCATTTATTCCTTCGTTTCTCCATTTCTTCCTTCGTTTCTCCGTTTCTTTGTTCGTTTCTCCGTTTATTTCTTCGTTTCTCCATTTATTTCTCCGTTTCTCCGTTTCTTTCTTCGTTTCTCCGTTTCTTCCTTCGTTTCTCTGTTTCTTTGTTCGTTTCTGCGTTTATTTCTTCGTTTCTCCATTTATTTCCCCGTTTCTCCGTTTCTTTCTTCGTTACTCCGTTTCTCTCATCGTATCTCCATTTCTTTCTTCGTTTCTCCGTTTCTTTCTTCGTTTCTCCGTTTCTTTCTTCGATTCTCCGTTTCTTTCTTCGATTCTCCGTTTCTTTCTTCGCTTCTCCGTTTCTTTCTTCGTTTCTTCGTTTCTTTCTTCGTTTCTTCATTTCTTCCTTCGTTTCTCCGTTTCTTTCTTCGTTTCTCCGTTTCTTTCTTCGTTTCTCCGTTTCTTTGTTCGTTTCTCCGTTTCTTTCTCCGTTTCTCCGTTTCTTTCTTCGTTACTCCGTTTCTCTCATCGTATCTCCGTTTCTTTCTTCGTTTCTCCGTTTCTTTCTTCGTTTCTCCTTTTCTTTCTTCATTTCTCCGTTTCTTTGTTCGCTTCTCCGTTTCTTTCTTCGTTTCTCCGGTTCTTTCCTCGTTTCTCCGTTTCTTTGTTCGTTTCTCCGTTTCTTTCTTCATTTCTCCGTTTCTTTGTTCGCTTCTCCGTTTCTTTCTTCGTTTCTCCGTCTCTTTCCTCGTTTCTCCGTTTTTTTCTTCGTTTCTCCGTTTCTTTCTTCGCTTCTCCGTTTCTTTGTTCGTTTCTCCGTTTATTTCTTCGTTTCTCCATTTATTTCTCCGTTTCTCCGTTTCTTTCTTCGTTACTCCGGTTCTTTCTTCGATTCTCCGTTTCTTTCTTCGTTTCTCCTTTTCTTTCTTCGTTTCTCCTTTTCTTTCTTCGTTTCTCTGTTTCTTTCTTCGTTTCTCCGTTTCTTTGTTCGTTTCTCCGTTTCTTTCATCGTTTCTCCGTTTCTTTCTTCGTTTCTCCGTTTCTTTCTTCGTTTCTCCGTTTCTTTCTTCATTTCTCCGTTTCTTTGTTCGCTTCTCCGTTTCTTTCTTCGTTTCTCCGTTTCTTTCTTCGTTTCTTCGTTTCTTTCTACGTTTCTCCGTTTCTTTCTTCGCTTCTCCGTTTCTTTGTTCGTTTCTCCGTTTATTGCTTCGTTTCTCCATTTATTTCTCCATTTCTCCGTTTCTTTCTTCGTTACTCCGGTTCTTTCTTCGTTTCTCCGTTTCTCCGTTTCTTTCTTCGTTTCTCCGTTTCTTTCTTCGTTTCTCCGTTTCTTTCTTCGCTGCTCCGTTTCTTTCTTCGTTTCTCCGTTTCTTTCTTCGATTCTCCGTTTCTTTCTTCGTTTCTCCGTTTATTTCTTCGTTTCTCCATTTATTTCTTCGTTTCTCCGTTTCCTTGTTCGTTTCTCCGTTCCTTTTTCCGTTTCTCCATTTCTTTCTTCGATTCTCCGTTTCTTTCTTCGTTTCTCCGTTTCCTGGTTCGTTTCTCCGTTTATTTCTTCGTATCTCCATTTATTTCTCCGTTTCTCCGTTTCTTTCTTCGTTTCGCCGTTTCCTTCTTTGTTTCTCCGTTTCTTTCTTCGTTTCTCCGTTTCTTTCTTCGTTTCTCCGTTTCCTTGTACGTTTCTCCGTTTATTTCTTCGTTACTCCATTTATTTCTCCGTTTATTTCTTCGTTTCTCCATTTATTTCTTCGTTTCTCCGTTTCCTTGTTCGTTTCTCCGTTCCTTTTTCCGTTTCTCCATTTCTTTCTTCGATTCTCCGTTTCTTTCTTCGCTTCTCCGTTTCCTGGTTCGTTTCTCCGTTTATTTCTTCGTATCTCCATTTATTTCTCCGTTTCTCCGTTTCTTTCTTCGTTTCGCCGTTTCCTTCTTTGTTTCTCCGTTTCTTTCTTCGTTTCTCCGTTTCTTTCTTCGTTTCTCCGTTTCCTTGTACGTTTCTCCGTTTCTTTGTTCGCTTCTCCGTTTCTTTCTTCGTTTCCCCGTTTCTTTCCTCGTTTCTCCGTTTCTTTGTTCGTTTCTCCGTTTCTTTCTTCATTTCTCCGTTTCTTTGTTCGCTTCTCCGTTTCTTTCTTCGTTTCTCCGTCTCTTTCCTCGTTTCTCCGTTTCTTTCTTCGTTTCTCCGTTTCTTTCTTCGCTTCTCCGTTTCTTTGTTCGTTTCTCCGTTTATTTCTTCGTTTCTCCATTTATTTCTCCGTTTCTCCGTTTCTTTCTTCGTAACTCCGGTTCTTTCTTCGTTTCTCCGTTTCTTTCTCCGTTTCTCCGTTTCTTTCTTCGTTACTCCGGTTCTTTCTTCGTTTCTCCGTTTCTTTCCTCGTTTCTCCGTTTCTTTGTTCGTTTCTCCGTTTATTTCTTCGTTTCTCCATTTATTTCTCCGTTTCTCCGTTTCTTTCTTCGTTACTCCGGTTCTTTCTTCGTTTCTCCGTTTCTTTCTTCGTTTCTCCGTTTCTTTCTTCGTTTCTCCGTTTCTTTGTTCGCTTCTCCGTTTCTTTCTTCGTTTCTCCGTTTCTTTCCTCGTTTCTCCGTTTCTTTCTTCGTTTCTCCGTTTCTTTCTTCGCTTCTCCGTTTCTTTGTTCGTTTCTCCGTTTATTTCTTCGTTTCTCCATTTATTTCTCCGTTTCTCCGTTTCTTTCTTCGTTACTCCGGTTCTTTCTTCGTTTCTCCGTTTCTTTCCTCGTTTCTCCGTTTCTTTGTTCGTTTCTCCGTTTATTTCTTCGTTTCTCCATTTATTTCTCCGTTTCTCCGTTTCTTTCTTCGTTACTCCGGTTCTTTCTTCGTTTCTCCGTTTCTTTCTTCGTTTCTCCGTTTCTTTCTTCGTTTCTCCGTTTCTTCCTTCGTTTCTCCGTTTCTTCCTTCGTTTCTCCGTTTCTTTGTTCGTTTCTGCGTTTATTTCTTCGTTTCTCCATTTATTTCCCCGTTTCTCCGTTTCTTTCTTCGTTACTCCGTTTCTCTCATCGTATCTCCGTTTCTTTCTTCGTTTCTCCGTTTCTTTCTTCGTTTCTCCGTTTCTTTCTTCGATTCTCCGTTTCTTTCTTCGATTCTCCGTTTCTTTCTTCGTTTCTCCGTTTCTTTCTTCGTATCTCCGTTTCTTTGTTCGTTTCTTCGTTTCTTTCTTCGTTTCTTCATTTCTTTCTTCGTTTCTCAGTTTCTTTCTTCGTTTCTCCGTTTGCTTGTTCGTTTCTCCATTTATTTCTTCGTTTCTCCATTTATTTCACCGTTTCTCCGTATCTTTCTTCGTTTCTCCGTTTCTTTGTTCGTTTCTGCGTTTATTTCTTCGTTTCTCCGTTTCTTTCTTCGTTACTCCGTTTCTTTGTTCGTTTCTTCGTTTCTTTCTTCGTTTCTTCATTTATTCCTTCGTTTCTCCATTTCTTCCTTCGTTTCTCCGTTTCTTTGTTCGTTTCTGCGTTTATTTCTTCGTTTCTCCATTTATTTCCCCGTTTCTCCGTTTCTTTCTTCGTTACTCCGTTTCTCTCATCGTATCTCCGTTTCTTTCTTCGTTTCTCCGTTTCTTTCTTCGTTTCTCCTTTTCTTTCTTCATTTCTCCGTTTCTTTGTTCGCTTCTCCGTTTCTTTCTTCGTTTCTCCGTTTCTTTCTTCGTTTCTCCGTTTCTTTCTTCGTTTCTCCGTTTCTTTCTTCATTTCTCCGTTTCTTTGTTCGCTTCTCCGTTTCTTTCTTCGTTTCTCCGTTTCTTTCTTCGTTTCTTCGTTTCTTTCTACGTTTCTCCGTTTCTTTCTTCGCTTCTCCGTTTCTTTGTTCGTTTCTCCGTTTATTTCTTCGTTTCTCAATTTATTTCTCCATTTCTCCGTTTCTTTCTTCGTTACTCCGGTTCTTTCTTCGTTTCTCCGTTTGTTTCTCCGTTTCTCCGTTTCTTTCTTCGTTTCTCCGTTTCTTTCTTCGTTTCTCCGTTTCTTTCTTCGTTGCTCCGTTTCTTTCTTCGTTTCTCCGTTTCTTTCTTCGATTCTCCGTTTCTTTCTTCGTTTCTCCGTTTATTTCTTCGTTTCTCCATTTATTTCTTCGTTTCTCCGTTTCCTTGTTCGTTTCTCCGTTCCTTTTTCCGTTTCTCCGTTTCTTTCTTCGTTTCTCCGTTTCTTTCTTCATTTCTCCGTTTCTTTGTTCGCTTCTCCGTTTCTTTCTTCGTTTCTCCGTTTCTTTCTTCGTTTCTCCGTTTCTTTCTACGTTTCTCCGTTTCTTTCTTCGCTTCTCCGTTTCTTTGTTCGTTTCTCCGTTTATTTCTTCGTTTCTCCATTTATTTCTCCATTTCTCCGTTTCTTTCTTCGTTACTCCGGTTCTTTCTTCGTTTCTCCGTTTCTTTCTTCGTTTCTCCGTTTCTTTCTTCGTTTCTCCGTTTCTTTCTTCGTTTCTCCGTTTCTTTCTTCGTTTCTCCGTTTCTTTCTTCGTTTCTCCGTTTCTTTGTTCGTTTCTCCGTTTCTTTCATCTTTTCTCCGTTTCTTTCTTCGTTTCTCCGTTTCTTTCTTCGTTTCTCCGTTTCTTTCTTCATTTCTCCGTTTCTTTGTTCGCTTCTCCGTTTCTTTCTTCGTTTCTCCGTTTCTTTCCTCGTTTCTCCGTTTCTTTCTACGTTTCTCCGTTTCTTTCTTCGCTTCTCCGTTTCTTTGTTCGTTTCTCCGTTTATTTCTTCGTTTCTCCATTTATTTCTCCGTTTCTCCGTATCTTTCTTCGTTACTCCGGTTCTTTCTTCGTTTCTCCGTCTCTTTCTTCGTTTCTCCGTTTCTTTCTTCGTTTCTCCGTTTCTTTCTTCGTTTCTCCGTTTCTTTCTTCGTTTCTCCGTTTCTTTGTTCGTTTCTCCGTTTCTTTCATCGTTTCTCCGTTTCTTCCTTCGTTTCTCCGTTTCTTTCTTCGTTTCTCCGTTTCTTTCTTCCTTTCTCCGTTTCTTTGTTCGCTTCTCCGTTTCTTTCTTCGTTTCTCCGTTTCTTTCTTCGTTGCTCCGTTTCTTTGTTCGTTTCTCCGTTTCTTTCTTCGTCTCTCCGTTTCTTTCTTCGTTTCTCCGTTTGTTTCTTCGTTTCACCGTTTCTTTCCTCGTTTCTGCGTTTCTTTCTTCGTTTCTCCGTTTCTTTCTTCGTTTCTCCGTTTCTTTGTTCGTTTCTCCGTTTATTTCTTCGTTTCTCCGTTTCATTCTCCGTTTCTTTCTCCGTTTCTCCGTTTCTTTGTTCGTTTCTTCGTTTCTTTGTTCGTCTCTCCGTTTTTTTCTTCGTTTCTCCGTTTCTTTCTTCATTTCTCCGTTTCTTTGTTCGCTTCTCCGTTTCTTTCTTCGTTTCTCCGTTTCTTTCCTCGTTTCTCCGTTTCTTTCTACGTTTCTCCGTTTCTTTCTTCGTTTCTCCGTTTCTTTCTTCGTTTCACCGTTTCTTTCTTCGTTTCTCCGTTTATTCCTTCATTTCCCCATTTATTTCTCCGTTTCTCCGTTTCTTTGTTCGTTTCTCCGTTTCTTTGTTCGTTTCTCCGTTTCTTTGTTCGTTTCCCCGTTTCTTTGTTCGTTTCTCCGTTTCTTTGTTCGTTTCTCCGTTTATTTCTTCGTTTCTCCGTTTCATTCTTCGTTTCTTTCTTCGTTTCTTCATTTCTTTCTTCGTTTCTCCGTTTCTTCCTTCGTTTCTCCGTTTCTTACTTCATTTCTCCGTTTCTTTCTTCTTTTCTCCGTTTCTTTCTTCGTTTCTCCGTTTCTTTCTTCGTTTCTCCGTTTCTTTCTTCGTTTCTCCATTTATTTCTCCGTTTCTTTCTTCGTTTCTCCGTATATGTCTTCGTCTCTTCATTTATTTCTCCGTTTCTCCGTTTCTTTGTTCGTTTCTCCGTTTCTTTGTTCGTTTCTCCGTTTGTTTGTTCGTTTCTCCGTTTCTTTCTTCGTTTCTCCGTTTCTTTCTTTGTTTCTCCGTTTCTTTCTTCATTTCTCCGTTTATTTCTTCGTTTCGCCGTTTCTTTCTTCGTTTCTCCGTTTCTTTCTTCGTTTCTCCGTTTATATCTTCGTTTCTCCATTTATTTCTCCGTTTCTTTCTTCGTTTCTCCGTTTCATTCTTCGTTTCTCCGTTTCTTTCTTCGTTCCTCCTTTTCTTTGTTCGTTTCTCCGTTTCTTTCTTTGTTTCTCCGTTTCTTTCTTCATTTCTCCGTTCATTTCTTCGTTTCTCCGTTTCATTCTTCGTTTCGGCGTTTCATTGTTCGTTTCTCCGTTTCTATCTTCGTTTCTCCGTTTCTTTGTTCGCTTCTCCGTTTCTTTCTTCGTTTCTTCGTTTCTATCTTCGTTTCTCCGTTTATTTCTTCGTTTCTCCATTTATTTCTCCGTTTCTTTCTTCGTTTCTCCGTTTCTTTGATCGTTTCTCCGTTTCTTTCTTCGTTTCTCCGTTTCTTCGTTCGT
This sequence comes from Ptiloglossa arizonensis, assembly GCF_051014685.1. Taxonomy (NCBI): domain Eukaryota; kingdom Metazoa; phylum Arthropoda; class Insecta; order Hymenoptera; family Colletidae; genus Ptiloglossa; species Ptiloglossa arizonensis. Next base: position 14,492 of record NW_027478677.1, on the reverse strand, counting down.
TTCATCGTTCCTCCGTTTCTCCGTTTGTCGGTTTATTCCTTCGTTTCTCCACTTATTTCTCCGTTTCTCCGTTTCTTTCTTCGTTAACACCGTTTCTTCCTTCGTTTCTCCGTTTCTTCCTTCGTTTCTCCGTTCCTTTGTTCGTTTCTACGTTTATTTCTTCGTTTCTCCATTTATTTCCCCGTTTCTCCGTTTCTTTCATCGTTACTCCGTTTCTCTCATCGTATCTCCGTTTCTTTCTTCGTTTCGCCGTTTCTTTCTTCGGTTCTCCGTTTCTTCCTCCGTTTCTCCGTTTCTTCCTTCGTTTCTCCGTTCCTTTGTTCGTTTCTGCGTTTATTTCTTCGTTTCTCCATTTATTTCCCCGTTTCTCCGTTTCTTTCTTCGTTACTCCGTTTCTCTCATCGTATCTCCGTTTCTTTCTTCGTTTCGCCGTTTCTTTCTTCGTTTCTCCGTTTCTTTCTTCGATTCTGCGTTTCTTTCTACGTTTCTCCGTTTCTTTCTTCGTATCTCCGTTTCTTTCTTCGTTTCTCCGTTTCTTTGTTCGTTTCTTCGTTTCTTTCTTCGTTTCTTCATTTCTTCCTTCGTTTCTCCGTTTCTTTCTTCGTTTCTCCGTTTCTTTCTTCGTTTCTCCGTTTCTTTGTTCGTTTCTCCGTTTCTTTCATCGTTTCTCCGATTCTTTCTTCGTTTCTCCGTTTCTTTCTTCGTTTCTCCGTTTCTTCCTTCGTTTCTCCGTTTCTTCCTTCGTTTCTCCGTTTCTTTGTTCGTTTCTGCGGTTATTTCTTCGTTTCTCCATTTATTTCCCCGTTTCTCCGTTTCTTTCTTCGTTACTCCGTTTTATCTCATCGTATCTCCGTTTCTTTTTTCGTTTCTCCGTTTCTTTCTTCGTTTCTCCGTTTCTTTCTTCATTTCTCCGTTTCTTTGTTCGCTTCTCCGTTTCTTTCTTCGTTTCTCCGTTTCTTTCCTCGTTTCTCCGTTTCTTTCTTCGTTTCTCCGTTTCTTTCTTCGCTTCGCCGTTTCTTTGTTCGTTTCTCCGTTTATTTCTTCGTTTCTCCATTTATTTCTCCGTTTCTCCGTTTCTTTCTTCGTTACTCCGTTTCTCTCATCGTATCTCCGTTTCTTTCTTCGTTTCTCCGTTTCTTTCTTCGTTTCTCCGTTTCTTTCTTCGATTCTCCGTTTCTTTCTTCGATTCTCCGTTTCTTTCTTCGTTTCCCCGTCTCTTTCTTCGTATCTCCGTTTCTTTGTTCGTTTCTTCGTTTCTTTCTTCGTTTCTTCATTTCTTTCTTCGATTCTCCGTTTCTTTCTTCGATTCTCCGTTTCTTTCATCGCTTCTCCGTTTCTTTGTTCGTTTCTCCGTTTATTTCTTCGTTTCTCCATTTATTTCTCCGTTTCTCCGTTTCTTTCTTCGTTACTCCGGTTCTTTCTTCGATTCTCCGTTTCTTTCTTCGTTTCTCCGTTTCTTTCTTCGTTTCTCCGTTTCTTCCTTCGTTTCTCCGTTTCTTCCTTCGTTTCTCCGTTTCTTTGTTCGTTTCTGCGTTTATTTCTTCGTTTCTCCATTTATTTCCCCGTTTCTCCGTTTCTTTCTTCGTTACTCCGTTTCTCTCATCGTATCTCCATTTCTTTCTTCGTTTCTCCGTTTCTTTCTTCGTTTCTCCGTTTCTTTCTTCGATTCTCCGTTTCTTTCTTCGATTCTCCGTTTCTTTCTTCGCTTCTCCGTTTCTTTCTTCGTTTCTTCGTTTCTTTCTTCGTTTCTTCATTTCTTCCTTCGTTTCTCCGTTTCTTTCTTCGTTTCTCCGTTTCTTTCTTCGTTTCTCCGTTTCTTTGTTCGTTTCTCCGTTTCTTTCATCGTTTCTCCGTTTCTTTCTTCGTTTCTCCGTTTCTTTCTTCGTTTCTCCGTTTCCTTATGCGTTTCTCCGTTTATTTCTTCGTTTCTCCATTTATTTCTCCGTTTCTCCGTTTCTTTCTTTGTTACTCCGTTTCTCTCATCGTATCTCCGTTTCTTTCTTCGTTTCTCCGTTTCTTTCTTCGTTTCTCCGTTTCTTTCTTCGATTCTCCGTTTCTTTCTTCGATTCCCCGTTTCTTTCTTCGTTTCCCCGTCTCTTTCTTCGTATCTCCGTTTCTTTGTTCGTTTCTTCGTTTCTTTCTTCGTTTCTTCATTTCTTTCTTCGATTCTCCGTTTCTTTCTTCGATTCTCCGTTTCTTTCATCGCTTCTCCGTTTCTTTGTTCGTTTCTCCGTTTATTTCTTCGTTTCTCCATTTATTTCTCCGTTTCTCCGTTTCTTTCTTCGTTACTCCGGTTCTTTCTTCGATTCTCCGTTTCTTTCTTCGTTTCTCCGTTTCTTTCTTCGTTTCTCCGTTTCTTCCTTCGTTTCTCTGTTTCTTTGTTCGTTTCTGCGTTTATTTCTTCGTTTCTCCATTTATTTCCCCGTTTCTCCGTTTCTTTCTTCGTTACTCCGTTTCTCTCATCGTATCTCCATTTCTTTCTTCGTTTCTCCGTTTCTTTCTTCGTTTCTCCGTTTCTTTCTTCGATTCTCCGTTTCTTTCTTCGATTCTCCGTTTCTTTCTTCGCTTCTCCGTTTCTTTCTTCGTTTCTTCGTTTCTTTCTTCGTTTCTTCATTTCTTCCTTCGTTTCTCCGTTTCTTTCTTCGTTTCTCCGTTTCTTTCTTCGTTTCTCCGTTTCTTTGTTCGTTTCTCCGTTTCTTTCATCGTTTCTCCGTTTCTTTCTTCGTTTCTCCGTTTCTTTCTTCGTTTCTCCGTTTCCTTATGCGTTTCTCCGTTTATTTCTTCGTTTCTCCATTTATTTCTCCGTTTCTTTCTTCGTTTCTCCGTTTCTTTGATCGTTTCTCCGTTTCTTTCTTCGTTTCTCCGTTTCTTCGTTCGTTTCATCGTTTCTCCGTTTCTCCGTTTTTCGGTTTATTCCTTCGTTTCTCCACTTATTTCTCCGTTTCTCCGTTTCTTTCTTCGTTTCTCCGTTTCTTTCTTCGATTCTCCGTTTCTTTCTTCGATTCTCCGTTTCTTTCTTCGTTTCTCCGTTTCTTTCTTCGTATCTCCGTTTCTTTGTTCGTTTCTTCGTTTCTTTCTTCGTTTCTTCATTTCTTTCTTCGTTTCTCAGTTTCTTTCTTCGTTTCTCCGTTTGCTTGTTCGTTTCTCCATTTATTTCTTCGTTTCTCCATTTATTTCACCGTTTCTCCGTATCTTTGTTCGTTTCTCCGTTTCTTTGTTCGTTTCTGCGTTTATTTCTTCGTTTCTCCGTTTCTTTCTTCGTTACTCCGTTTCTTTGTTCGTTTCTTCGTTTCTTTCTTCGTTTCTTCATTTATTCCTTCGTTTCTCCATTTCTTCCTTCGTTTCTCCGTTTCTTTGTTCGTTTCTGCGTTTATTTCTTCGTTTCTCCATTTATTTCCCCGTTTCTCCGTTTCTTTCTTCGTTACTCCGTTTCTCTCATCGTATCTCCGTTTCTTTCTTCGTTTCTCCGTTTCTTTCTTCGTTTCTCCTTTTCTTTCTTCATTTCTCCGTTTCTTTGTTCGCTTCTCCGTTTCTTTCTTCGTTTCTCCGGTTCTTTCCTCGTTTCTCCGTTTCTTTGTTCGTTTCTCCGTTTCTTTCTTCATTTCTCCGTTTCTTTGTTCGCTTCTCCGTTTCTTTCTTCGTTTCTCCGTCTCTTTCCTCGTTTCTCCGTTTTTTTCTTCGTTTCTCCGTTTCTTTCTTCGCTTCTCCGTTTCTTTGTTCGTTTCTCCGTTTATTTCTTCGTTTCTCCATTTATTTCTCCGTTTCTCCGTTTCTTTCTTCGTTACTCCGGTTCTTTCTTCGATTCTCCGTTTCTTTCTTCGTTTCTCCTTTTCTTTCTTCGTTTCTCCTTTTCTTTCTTCGTTTCTCTGTTTCTTTCTTCGTTTCTCCGTTTCTTTGTTCGTTTCTCCGTTTCTTTCTTCGCTTCTCCGTTTCTTTCTTCGTTTCTTCGTTTCTTTCTTCGTTTCTTCATTTCTTCCTTCGTTTCTCCGTTTCTTTCTTCGTTTCTCCGTTTCTTTCTTCGTTTCTCCGTTTCTTTGTTCGTTTCTCCGTTTCTTTCATCGTTTCTCCGTTTCTTTCTTCGTTTCTCCGTTTCTTTCTTCGTTTCTCCGTTTCCTTATGCGTTTCTCCGTTTATTTCTTCGTTTCTCCATTTATTTCTCCGTTTCTTTCTTCGTTTCTCCGTTTCTTTGATCGTTTCTCCGTTTCTTTCTTCGTTTCTCCGTTTCTTCGTTCGTTTCATCGTTTCTCCGTTTCTCCGTTTTTCGGTTTATTCCTTCGTTTCTCCACTTATTTCTCCGTTTCTCCGTTTCTTTCTTCGTTTCTCCGTTTCTTTCTTCGATTCTCCGTTTCTTTCTTCGATTCTCCGTTTCTTTCTTCGTTTCTCCGTTTCTTTCTTCGTATCTCCGTTTCTTTGTTCGTTTCTTCGTTTCTTTCTTCGTTTCTTCATTTCTTTCTTCGTTTCTCAGTTTCTTTCTTCGTTTCTCCGTTTGCTTGTTCGTTTCTCCATTTATTTCTTCGTTTCTCCATTTATTTCACCGTTTCTCCGTATCTTTGTTCGTTTCTCCGTTTCTTTGTTCGTTTCTGCGTTTATTTCTTCGTTTCTCCGTTTCTTTCTTCGTTACTCCGTTTCTTTGTTCGTTTCTTCGTTTCTTTCTTCGTTTCTTCATTTATTCCTTCGTTTCTCCATTTCTTCCTTCGTTTCTCCGTTTCTTTGTTCGTTTCTGCGTTTATTTCTTCGTTTCTCCATTTATTTCCCCGTTTCTCCGTTTCTTTCTTCGTTACTCCGTTTCTCTCATCGTATCTCCGTTTCTTTCTTCGTTTCTCCGTTTCTTTCTTCGTTTCTCCTTTTCTTTCTTCATTTCTCCGTTTCTTTGTTCGCTTCTCCGTTTCTTTCTTCGTTTCTCCGGTTCTTTCCTCGTTTCTCCGTTTCTTTGTTCGTTTCTCCGTTTCTTTCTTCATTTCTCCGTTTCTTTGTTCGCTTCTCCGTTTCTTTCTTCGTTTCTCCGTCTCTTTCCTCGTTTCTCCGTTTTTTTCTTCGTTTCTCCGTTTCTTTCTTCGCTTCTCCGTTTCTTTGTTCGTTTCTCCGTTTATTTCTTCGTTTCTCCATTTATTTCTCCGTTTCTCCGTTTCTTTCTTCGTTACTCCGGTTCTTTCTTCGATTCTCCGTTTCTTTCTTCGTTTCTCCTTTTCTTTCTTCGTTTCTCCTTTTCTTTCTTCGTTTCTCTGTTTCTTTCTTCGTTTCTCCGTTTCTTTGTTCGTTTCTCCGTTTCTTTCATCGTTTCTCCGTTTCTTTCTTCGTTTCTCCGTTTCTTTCTTCGTTTCTCCGTTTCTTTCTTCATTTCTCCGTTTCTTTGTTCGCTTCTCCGTTTCTTTCTTCGTTTCTCCGTTTCTTTCTTCGTTTCTTCGTTTCTTTCTACGTTTCTCCGTTTCTTTCTTCGCTTCTCCGTTTCTTTGTTCGTTTCTCCGTTTATTGCTTCGTTTCTCCATTTATTTCTCCATTTCTCCGTTTCTTTCTTCGTTACTCCGGTTCTTTCTTCGTTTCTCCGTTTCTCCGTTTCTTTCTTCGTTTCTCCGTTTCTTTCTTCGTTTCTCCGTTTCTTTCTTCGCTGCTCCGTTTCTTTCTTCGTTTCTCCGTTTCTTTCTTCGATTCTCCGTTTCTTTCTTCGTTTCTCCGTTTATTTCTTCGTTTCTCCATTTATTTCTTCGTTTCTCCGTTTCCTTGTTCGTTTCTCCGTTCCTTTTTCCGTTTCTCCATTTCTTTCTTCGATTCTCCGTTTCTTTCTACGTTTCTCCGTTTCCTGGTTCGTTTCTCCGTTTATTTCTTCGTATCTCCATTTATTTCTCCGTTTCTCCGTTTCTTTCTTCGTTTCGCCGTTTCCTTCTTTGTTTCTCCGTTTCTTTCTTCGTTTCTCCGTTTCTTTCTTCGTTTCTCCGTTTCCTTGTACGTTTCTCCGTTTATTTCTTCGTTACTCCATTTATTTCTCCGTTTATTTCTTCGTTTCTCCATTTATTTCTTCGTTTCTCCGTTTCCTTGTTCGTTTCTCCGTTCCTTTTTCCGTTTCTCCATTTCTTTCTTCGATTCTCCGTTTCTTTCTTCGCTTCTCCGTTTCCTGGTTCGTTTCTCCGTTTATTTCTTCGTATCTCCATTTATTTCTCCGTTTCTCCGTTTCTTTCTTCGTTTCGCCGTTTCCTTCTTTGTTTCTCCGTTTCTTTCTTCGTTTCTCCGTTTCTTTCTTCGTTTCTCCGTTTCCTTGTACGTTTCTCCGTTTCTTTGTTCGCTTCTCCGTTTCTTTCTTCGTTTCCCCGTTTCTTTCCTCGTTTCTCCGTTTCTTTGTTCGTTTCTCCGTTTCTTTCTTCATTTCTCCGTTTCTTTGTTCGCTTCTCCGTTTCTTTCTTCGTTTCTCCGTCTCTTTCCTCGTTTCTCCGTTTCTTTCTTCGTTTCTCCGTTTCTTTCTTCGCTTCTCCGTTTCTTTGTTCGTTTCTCCGTTTATTTCTTCGTTTCTCCATTTATTTCTCCGTTTCTCCGTTTCTTTCTTCGTTACTCCGGTTCTTTCTTCGTTTCTCCGTTTCTTTCTCCGTTTCTCCGTTTCTTTCTTCGTTACTCCGGTTCTTTCTTCGTTTCTCCGTTTCTTTCCTCGTTTCTCCGTTTCTTTGTTCGTTTCTCCGTTTATTTCTTCGTTTCTCCATTTATTTCTCCGTTTCTCCGTTTCTTTCTTCGTTACTCCGGTTCTTTCTTCGTTTCTCCGTTTCTTTCTTCGTTTCTCCGTTTCTTTCTTCGTTTCTCCGTTTCTTTGTTCGCTTCTCCGTTTCTTTCTTCGTTTCTCCGTTTCTTTCCTCGTTTCTCCGTTTCTTTCTTCGTTTCTCCGTTTCTTTCTTCGCTTCTCCGTTTCTTTGTTCGTTTCTCCGTTTATTTCTTCGTTTCTCCATTTATTTCTCCGTTTCTCCGTTTCTTTCTTCGTTACTCCGGTTCTTTCTTCGTTTCTCCGTTTCTTTCCTCGTTTCTCCGTTTCTTTGTTCGTTTCTCCGTTTATTTCTTCGTTTCTCCATTTATTTCTCCGTTTCTCCGTTTCTTTCTTCGTTACTCCGGTTCTTTCTTCGTTTCTCCGTTTCTTTCTTCGTTTCTCCGTTTCTTTCTTCGTTTCTCCGTTTCTTCCTTCGTTTCTCCGTTTCTTCCTTCGTTTCTCCGTTTCTTTGTTCGTTTCTGCGTTTATTTCTTCGTTTCTCCATTTATTTCCCCGTTTCTCCGTTTCTTTCTTCGTTACTCCGTTTCTCTCATCGTATCTCCGTTTCTTTCTTCGTTTCTCCGTTTCTTTCTTCGTTTCTCCGTTTCTTTCTTCGATTCTCCGTTTCTTTCTTCGATTCTCCGTTTCTTTCTTCGTTTCTCCGTTTCTTTCTTCGTATCTCCGTTTCTTTGTTGGTTTCTTCGTTTCTTTCTTCGTTTCTTCATTTCTTTCTTCGTTTCTCAGTTTCTTTCTTCGTTTCTCCGTTTGCTTGTACGTTTCTCCATTTATTTCTTCGTTTCTCCATTTATTTCACCGTTTCTCCGTATCTTTCTTCGTTTCTCCGTTTCTTTGTTCGTTTCTGCGTTTATTTCTTCGTTTCTCCGTTCCTTTCTTCGTTACTCCGTCTCTTTGTTCGTTTCTTCGTTTCTTTCTTCGTTTCTTCATTTATTCCTTCGTTTCTCCATTTCTTCCTTCGTTTCTCCGTTTCTTTGTTCGTTTCTGCGTTTATTTCTTCGTTTCTCCATTTATTTCCCCGTTTCTCCGTTTCTTTCTTCGTTACTCCGTTTCTCTCATCGTATCTCCGTTTCTTTCTTCGTTTCTCCGTTTCTTTCTTCGTTTCTCCTTTTCTTTCTTCATTTCTCCGTTTCTTTGTTCGCTTCTCCGTTTCTTTCTTCGTTTCTCCGTTTCTTTCCTCGTTTCTCCGTTTCTTTGTTCGTTTCTCCGTTTCTTTCTTCATTTCTCCGTTTCTTTGTTCGCTTCTCCGTTTCTTTCTTCGTTTCTCCGTTTCTTTCCACGTTTCTCCGTTTCTTTCTTCGTTTCTCCGTTTCTTTCTTCGCTTCTCCGTTTCTTTGTTCGTTTCTCCGTTTATTTCTTCGTTTCTCCATTTATTTCTCCGTTTCTCCGTTTCTTTCTTCGTTACTCCGGTTCTTTCTTCGATTCTCCGTTTCTTTCTTCGTTTCTCCTTTTCTTTCTTCGTTTCTCCTTTTCTTTCTTCGTTTCTCTGTTTCTTTCTTCGTTTCTCCGTTTCTTTGTTCGTTTCTCCGTTTCTTTCATCGTTTCTCCGTTTCTTTCTTCGTTTCTCCGTTTCTTTCTTCGTTTCTCCGTTTCTTTCTTCATTTCTCCGTTTCTTTGTTCGCTTCTCCGTTTCTTTCTTCGTTTCTCCGTTTCTTTCTTCGTTTCTTCGTTTCTTTCTACGTTTCTCCGTTTCTTTCTTCGCTTCTCCGTTTCTTTGTTCGTTTCTCCGTTTATTTCTTCGTTTCTCAATTTATTTCTCCATTTCTCCGATTCTTTCTTCGTTACTCCTGTTCTTTCTTCGTTTCTCCGTTTGTTTCTCCGTTTCTCCGTTTCTTTCTTCGTTTCTCCGTTTCTTTCTTCGTTCTCCGTTTCTTTCTTCGTTGCTCCGTTTCTTTCTTCGTTTCTCCGTTTCTTTCTTCGATTCTCCGTTTCTTTCTTCGTTTCTCCGTTTATTTCTTCGTTTCTCCATTTATTTCTTCGTTTCTCCGTTTCTTTCTTCGTTTCTCCGTTTCTTTCTTCGTTTCTCCGTTTCTTTGTTCGTTTCTCCGTTTCTTTCATCGTTTCTCCGTTTCTTTCTTCGTTTCTCCGTTTCTTTCTTCGTTTCTCCGTTTCCTTATGCGTTTCTCCGTTTATTTCTTCGTTTCTCCATTTATTTCTCCGTTTCTTTCTTCGTTTCTCCGTTTCTTTGATCGTTTCTCCGTTTCTTTCTTCGTTTCTCCGTTTCTTCGTTCGTTTCATCGTTTCTCCGTTTCTCCGTTTTTCGGTTTATTCCTTCGTTTCTCCACTTATTTCTCCGTTTCTCCGTTTCTTTCTTCGTTTCTCCGTTTCTTTCTTTCGATTCTCCGTTTCTTTCTTCGATTCTCCGTTTCTTTCTTCGTTTCTCCGTTTCTTTCTTCGTATCTCCGTTTCTTTGTTCGTTTCTTCGTTTCTTTCTTCGTTTCTTCATTTCTTTCTTCGTTTCTCAGTTTCTTTCTTCGTTTCTCCGTTTGCTTGTTCGTTTCTCCATTTATTTCTTCGTTTCTCCATTTATTTCACCGTTTCTCCGTATCTTTGTTCGTTTCTCCGTTTCTTTGTTCGTTTCTGCGTTTATTTCTTCGTTTCTCCGTTTCTTTCTTCGTTACTCCGTTTCTTTGTTCGTTTCTTCGTTTCTTTCTTCGTTTCTTCATTTATTCCTTCGTTTCTCCATTTCTTCCTTCGTTTCTCCGTTTCTTTGTTCGTTTCTGCGTTTATTTCTTCGTTTCTCCATTTATTTCCCCGTTTCTCCGTTTCTTTCTTCGTTACTCCGTTTCTCTCATCGTATCTCCGTTTCTTTCTTCGTTTCTCCGTTTCTTTCTTCGTTTCTCCTTTTCTTTCTTCATTTCTCCGTTTCTTTGTTCGCTTCTCCGTTTCTTTCTTCGTTTCTCCGGTTCTTTCCTCGTTTCTCCGTTTCTTTGTTCGTTTCTCCGTTTCTTTCTTCATTTCTCCGTTTCTTTGTTCGCTTCTCCGTTTCTTTCTTCGTTTCTCCGTCTCTTTCCTCGTTTCTCCGTTTTTTTCTTCGTTTCTCCGTTTCTTTCTTCGCTTCTCCGTTTCTTTGTTCGTTTCTCCGTTTATTTCTTCGTTTCTCCATTTATTTCTCCGTTTCTCCGTTTCTTTCTTCGTTACTCCGGTTCTTTCTTCGATTCTCCGTTTCTTTCTTCGTTTCTCCTTTTCTTTCTTCGTTTCTCCTTTTCTTTCTTCGTTTCTCTGTTTCTTTCTTCGTTTCTCCGTTTCTTTGTTCGTTTCTCCGTTTCTTTCATCGTTTCTCCGTTTCTTTCTTCGTTTCTCCGTTTCTTTCTTCGTTTCTCCGTTTCTTTCTTCATTTCTCCGTTTCTTTGTTCGCTTCTCCGTTTCTTTCTTCGTTTCTCCGTTTCTTTCTTCGTTTCTTCGTTTCTTTCTACGTTTCTCCGTTTCTTTCTTCGCTTCTCCGTTTCTTTGTTCGTTTCTCCGTTTATTGCTTCGTTTCTCCATTTATTTCTCCATTTCTCCGTTTCTTTCTTCGTTACTCCGGTTCTTTCTTCGTTTCTCCGTTTCTCCGTTTCTTTCTTCGTTTCTCCGTTTCTTTCTTCGTTTCTCCGTTTCTTTCTTCGCTGCTCCGTTTCTTTCTTCGTTTCTCCGTTTCTTTCTTCGATTCTCCGTTTCTTTCTTCGTTTCTCCGTTTATTTCTTCGTTTCTCCATTTATTTCTTCGTTTCTCCGTTTCCTTGTTCGTTTCTCCGTTCCTTTTTCCGTTTCTCCATTTCTTTCTTCGATTCTCCGTTTCTTTCTACGTTTCTCCGTTTCCTGGTTCGTTTCTCCGTTTATTTCTTCGTATCTCCATTTATTTCTCCGTTTCTCCGTTTCTTTCTTCGTTTCGCCGTTTCCTTCTTTGTTTCTCCGTTTCTTTCTTCGTTTCTCCGTTTCTTTCTTCGTTTCTCCGTTTCCTTGTACGTTTCTCCGTTTATTTCTTCGTTACTCCATTTATTTCTCCGTTTATTTCTTCGTTTCTCCATTTATTTCTTCGTTTCTCCGTTTCCTTGTTCGTTTCTCCGTTCCTTTTTCCGTTTCTCCATTTCTTTCTTCGATTCTCCGTTTCTTTCTTCGCTTCTCCGTTTCCTGGTTCGTTTCTCCGTTTATTTCTTCGTATCTCCATTTATTTCTCCGTTTCTCCGTTTCTCCGTTTCTTTCTTCGTTTCGCCGTTTCCTTCTTTGTTTCTCCGTTTCTTTCTTCGTTTCTCCGTTTCTTTCTTCGTTTCTCCGTTTCCTTGTACGTTTCTCCGTTTCTTTGTTCGCTTCTCCGTTTCTTTCTTCGTTTCCCCGTTTCTTTCCTCGTTTCTCCGTTTCTTTGTTCGTTTCTCCGTTTCTTTCTTCATTTCTCCGTTTCTTTGTTCGCTTCTCCGTTTCTTTCTTCGTTTCTCCGTCTCTTTCCTCGTTTCTCCGTTTCTTTCTTCGTTTCTCCGTTTCTTTCTTCGCTTCTCCGTTTCTTTGTTCGTTTCTCCGTTTATTTCTTCGTTTCTCCATTTATTTCTCCGTTTCTCCGTTTCTTTCTTCGTTACTCCGGTTCTTTCTTCGTTTCTCCGTTTCTTTCTCCGTTTCTCCGTTTCTTTCTTCGTTACTCCGGTTCTTTCTTCGTTTCTCCGTTTCTTTCCTCGTTTCTCCGTTTCTTTGTTCGTTTCTCCGTTTATTTCTTCGTTTCTCCATTTATTTCTCCGTTTCTCCGTTTCTTTCTTCGTTACTCCGGTTCTTTCTTCGTTTCTCCGTTTCTTTCTTCGTTTCTCCGTTTCTTTCTTCGTTTCTCCGTTTCTTTGTTCGCTTCTCCGTTTCTTTCTTCGTTTCTCCGTTTCTTTCCTCGTTTCTCCGTTTCTTTCTTCGTTTCTCCGTTTCTTTCTTCGCTTCTCCGTTTCTTTCTTCGTTTCTCCGTTTCTTTCTTCGTTTCTCCGTTTCTTTCTTCGATTCTCCGTTTCTTTGTTCGTTTCTGCGTTTATTTCTTCGTTTCTCCATTTATTTCCCCGTTTCTCCGTTTCTTTCTTCGTTACTCCGTTTCTCTCATCGTATCTCCGTTTCTTTCTTCGTTTCTCCGTTTCTTTCTTCGTTTCTCCGTTTCTTTCTTCGATTCTCCGTTTCTTTCTTCGATTCTCCGTTTCTTTCTTCGTTTCTCCGTTTCTTTCTTCGTATCTCCGTTTCTTTGTTGGTTTCTTCGTTTCTTTCTTCGTTTCTTCATTTCTTTCTTCGTTTCTCAGTTTCTTTCTTCGTTTCTCCGTTTGCTTGTACGTTTCTCCATTTATTTCTTCGTTTCTCCATTTATTTCACCGTTTCTCCGTATCTTTCTTCGTTTCTCCGTTTCTTTGTTCGTTTCTGCGTTTATTTCTTCGTTTCTCCGTTCCTTTCTTCGTTACTCCGTCTCTTTGTTCGTTTCTTCGTTTCTTTCTTCGTTTCTTCATTTATTCCTTCGTTTCTCCATTTCTTCCTTCGTTTCTCCGTTTCTTTGTTCGTTTCTGCGTTTATTTCTTCGTTTCTCCATTTATTTCCCCGTTTCTCCGTTTCTTTCTTCGTTACTCCGTTTCTCTCATCGTATCTCCGTTTCTTTCTTCGTTTCTCCGTTTCTTTCTTCGTTTCTCCTTTTCTTTCTTCATTTCTCCGTTTCTTTGTTCGCTTCTCCGTTTCTTTCTTCGTTTCTCCGTTTCTTTCCTCGTTTCTCCGTTTCTTTGTTCGTTTCTCCGTTTCTTTCTTCATTTCTCCGTTTCTTTGTTCGCTTCTCCGTTTCTTTCTTCGTTTCTCCGTTTCTTTCCACGTTTCTCCGTTTCTTTCTTCGTTTCTCCGTTTCTTTCTTCGCTTCTCCGTTTCTTTGTTCGTTTCTCCGTTTATTTCTTCGTTTCTCCATTTATTTCTCCGTTTCTCCGTTTCTTTCTTCGTTACTCCGGTTCTTTCTTCGATTCTCCGTTTCTTTCTTCGTTTCTCCTTTTCTTTCTTCGTTTCTCCTTTTCTTTCTTCGTTTCTCTGTTTCTTTCTTCGTTTCTCCGTTTCTTTGTTCGTTTCTCCGTTTCTTTCATCGTTTCTCCGTTTCTTTCTTCGTTTCTCCGTTTCTTTCTTCGTTTCTCCGTTTCTTTCTTCATTTCTCCGTTTCTTTGTTCGCTTCTCCGTTTCTTTCTTCGTTTCTCCGTTTCTTTCTTCGTTTCTTCGTTTCTTTCTACGTTTCTCCGTTTCTTTCTTCGCTTCTCCGTTTCTTTGTTCGTTTCTCCGTTTATTTCTTCGTTTCTCAATTTATTTCTCCATTTCTCCGATTCTTTCTTCGTTACTCCTGTTCTTTCTTCGTTTCTCCGTTTGTTTCTCCGTTTCTCCGTTTCTTTCTTCGTTTCTCCGTTTCTTTCTTCGTTTCTCCGTTTCTTTCTTCGTTGCTCCGTTTCTTTCTTCGTTTCTCCGTTTCTTTCTTCGATTCTCCGTTTCTTTCTTCGTTTCTCCGTTTATTTCTTCGTTTCTCCATTTATTTCTTCGTTTCTCCGTTTCCTTGTTCGTTTCTCCGTTCCTTTTTCCGTTTCTCCATTTCTTTCTTCGATTCTCCGTTTCTTTCTTCGTTTCTCCGTTTCCTGGTTCGTTTCTCCGTTTATTTCTTCGTATCTCCATTTATTTCTCCGTTTCTCCGTTTCTTTCTTCGTTTCGCCGTTTCCTTCTTTGTTTCTCCGTTTCTTTCTTCGGTTCTCCGTTTCTTTCTTCGTTTCTCCGTTTCCTTGTACGTTTCTCCGTTTATTTCTTCGTTACTCCATTTATTTCTCCGTTTATTTCTTCGTTTCTCCATTTATTTCTTCGTTTCTCCGTTTCCTTGTTCGTTTCTCCGCTCCTTTTTCCGTTTCTCCATTTCTTTCTTCGATTCTCCGTTTCTTTCTTCGTTTCTCCGTTTCCTGGTTCGTTTCTCCGTTTATTTCTTCGTATCTCCATTTATTTCTCCGTTTCTCCGTTTCTTTCTTCGTTTCGCCGTTTCCTTCTTTGTTTCTCCGTTTCTTTCTTCGTTTCTCCGTTTCTTTCTTCGTTTCTCCGTTTCCTTGTACGTTTCTCCGTTTCTTTGTTCGCTTCTCCGTTTCTTTCTTCGTTTCTCCATTTATTTCTCCGTTTCTCCGTTTCTTTCTTCGTTACTCCGGTTCTTTCTTCGTTTCTCCGTTTCTTTCTTCGTTTCTCCGTTTCTTTCTTCGTTTCTCCGTTTCTTCCTTCGTTTCTCCGTTTCTTCCTTCGTTTCTCCGTTTCTTTGTTCGTTTCTTCGCTTCTTTCTTCGTTTCTTCATTTATTCCTTCGTTTCTCCATTTCTTCCTTCGTTTCTCCGTTTCTTTCTTCGCTTCTCCGTTTCTTTGTTCGTTTCTCCGTTTATTTCTTCGTTTCTCCATTTATTTCTCCGTTTCTCCGTTTCTTTCTTCGTTACTCCGTTTCTTTCTTCGTTTCTCCGTTTCTTTCCTCGTTTCTCCGTTTCTTTGTTCGTTTCTCCGTTTATTTCTTCGTTTCTCCATTTATTTCTCCGTTTCTCCGTTTCTTTCTTCGTTACTCCGGTTCTTTCTTCGTTTCTCCGTTTCTTTCTTCGTTTCTCCGTTTCTTTCTTCGTTTCTCCGTTTCTTCCTTCGTTTCTCCGTTTCTTCCTTCGTTTCTCCGTTTCTTTGTTCGTTTCTGCGTTTATTTCTTCGTTTCTCCATTTATTTCCCCGTTTCTCCGTTTCTTTCTTCGTTACTCCGTTTCTCTCATCGTATCTCCGTTTCTTTCTTCGTTTCTCCGTTTCTTTCTTC